>NC_140999.1:70160149-70838132 GCF_052327205.1 Somniosus microcephalus | reverse complement strand
CATATTTTATATAATTTGTGACATTTCCTGCCCTCAGTAATATTTTAATGAGTCTGAAATCTAATAAAGCACATGATTCTGTTTTAATTTATTTCTAATGCTTGTAGTTTTGATACCTTTCAACATTTCTTTAGTTGTGAGTGAGTGTCTCATGATTGTCAAATGGCTGTTCTACAATGTGAGGGTCAAAGCCGAGCCAATCCTTTCCTCACTCAAAGTAACACATAGCCTTGCAGCAAGGCGTTGCTGAATAGCATTCTGTGAGCAGATGACTCAATACAGATTGGAATTGAAGCTGGGACCTCCTCGTCTGTATGGTTTATGTGACAGCAGTGGCTCAGTGGGAAGCTCTCTCGCCTCTGAATCAGAAGGTTGTGGTTTAATTATAACTCCAGAGACTCCAGGCTGACACTCCAGTGCAGTGCTGAGGAAGTGCTGCACTGTCGGAGGTGCCATCTTTCAATGAGCCGTTAAACCTCTCTCAGGTGGACATAAAGATCCCATGGCACTATTGGAAGAAGAACTGGGGCATTTTCCCGTGTGCTAGCCAATATTTATTCCTCAACCAACACCATTAAACAGATTATCCGGTCAATATTTCAGTGCTGTTTGTGGGAGCTTGCTGTGCGTACGTTGGCAGCCATGATTCCTATCTTATAACAGTGACCACCACTTCAAAAGTAATTCATTGGCTGTATAGTGCTTTGGGACGTCATGAGGTCATGACAGACACCATATAACTGCAAGCTCTTTCTTCTTTAGAATGAAGGACGCATCTGAACCATTCATAGCACCGACCCCGACTCTGATGTGGGTATAACTGTTGTGGAAAGGCTGGCGGACTGGGTCCAATGGCAGTATGTGGCAGCACCCCAGCCAACCCTGGCCAGTAACTTCTGGTCAGTATGTGTAAGTATCTATGGAAACAGCTGCACACCTGGATAAGGAGCACACAGCACCCAGCGACACTCCCATCTTCTTCAGATATGAATGAAACATTGGAGGGTAGGGCTTTAATTGACAGAGACTAAACATAAGAACATAACATAAGAAATAGGAGCATGAGTAGACCATTTGGCCCTTCGAGCTGCTCTGCCATTCAGTAAGATCATGGCTAATCTTCTACTTCATCTCCACTTTCCTGCACTATTCCATATCCCTTGATTCCCTTAATATTCAAAAATCTATTAATCTCTGTCTTGAATATACTCGACAACTGAGCCTCCACAGCCCTCTGGGGTAGAGAATTCCGAAGATTCACCACCCTCCGAGTGAAGAAATTTCTCCTCATCTCAGTCCTAAATGGCCGACCCCTTATTCTGAGACTGTGGCCCCTGGTTCTAGACTCCCCAGCCAGGGAAACATCCTCCCTGCATCTAACCGTCAATCCCTTCAGAATCTTGTATGTTTCAATGAGATCACCTCTCATTCTTCTAAACTCCAGAGAATATAGGCCCAGTCTACTCAATCTCTCCTCATGGACAATCCCCCCATTCTAGGATCAGTCTGGTGAACCTTTGTTGCACTCCCTCTATGGCAAGTATATCCTTCTTTAGGTAAGGAGACCAAAACTGTACACAATACTTCAGATGTGGTCTCACCAGGGCCCTATATAATTGCAGTAAGACATCTTTACTCTTATACTCAAATCCTCTTGTAATAAAGGCCAACATACCATTTGCTTTCTTAATTGCTTGCTGTACCTGCATGTTGACCTTCAGTGATTCGTGTACAAGGACACCCAGGTCCCTCTGAACACCAACATTTCCAATCTCTTACCATTTCAAAAATACTCTGCTTTTCTATTTGTCCTACCAAAGTGGATAACTTCACATTTTTCCACCATGTTCTTGCCCACTCACTTAGCCTGTCTATATCCCCTTGAAGCCTCTTTGGATCCTTCTCACAACTTACATTCCCACCTAGCTTTGTATCATCAGCAAACTTGGATATATTACATTTGGTCCCCTCATCCAAATCATTGATATAGATTGTGAATAGCTGAGGCCCAAGCACTTGCGGTACCCCACTAGTTACCACCTGCCAACCTGAAAATGACCCGTTTATTCCTACTCTTTTTTTCTGTCGGTTAACCAATCCTCAATCCATGCTAGTATATTCCCCCAATCCCATGAGTCCTAATTTTGTTTAATAACATCTTGTGTGGCACCTTATCGAATGCCTTCTGAAAATCCAAATACACCACATTCACTGGTTTCCCCTTATCTATTCTGCTACTTACAACCTCAAAAAACTCTGTTCGTCAAACACGATTTCCCTTTCATAAATCCGTGTTGACTCTGCCCAATCCTATTATTATTTTCCAAGTGCCCTGTTACTATGTCCTTAATAATAGATTTTAGCATTTTCCCTACTACTGATGTCGGGCTTACTGGTCTGTAGTTCCCCGTTTTCTCTCTCCCTCCTTTCTTAAATAGTGGGGTTACATTTACTACCTTCCAATCCATGGGAACCGTTCTAGAATCAATGGAATTTTGGAAGATGACCGCCAATGCATCCACTATCTCTATAGCCACCTCTTTCAAAACCCTAGGATGTAGGACATCAGGTCCAGGGGATTTATCAGCTTTCAGTCCCATTAATTTCTCCAGTACTTTTTTTTACTAATACTAATTTATTTCAGTTTCTCATTCTCACTAGACCCTTGGTTCTCCACTATTTCCAGGAGTTTTTTTGCGTCTTCTTCCGTGAAGACAGACACAAAATATTTGTTTAATTTCTCTGCCATTTCCTTATTCCCCATTATAATTTCTCCTGTCTCAGCCTGTAGGGGACCCACATTTACTTTCGCTAATCTTTTCCTTTTTACATATCTATAGAAGCTTTTACAGTCTGTTTTTATATCTCTCACTAGTTTACTCTCATTCTATTTTCCCTTTCTTTATTAATTTCTTGGTCCTCCTTTGCTGAATTCTAAAATCCTCCCAATCCTTAGGCTTACTGCTCTTTTTGGCAACATTATCAGCCTCTTTCATTGATCTAATACTATCTTTAGCTTCTCTTGTTAGCCACAGTTGGACCACTTTTCCTGTGGGATTTTTGTGCCTTAAAGGAATGTATATTTGTTGTAAATTATGTATTAATTATTTAAATGCTAGCCATTGCTTGTCTACCATCAAAACTTTTAATGTAGTTTCCCAACCTACCTTAGCCAACTCGCCCCTCATACCTACGTAGTTTGCTTTGTTTAGATTTAAGACCCTAGTTTCAGATTTAATGAAATCACTTTCAAACTTAATATAAAATTCTATCATATTATGGTCACTCTTCCCTAAAGGCCCCTTTACTACAAGGTTATTAATTAACCCTTTCTCATTGCACAATACTAGATCTAAAATAGCCTGTTCCCTAGTTGGTTCCTCAACATACTGATCTAGAAAACTATCTTCTTTATATTCCACTAGCTAAAGTGCCCGGCGGTGCCGAGGCTTTTTTGAGGGCATGTTGTTGTTGGAAGAGAGAGAGAGAGCGACTGGGGGGAAGAGAGAGAGCGACTGGGGGGGAAGAGAGAGAGCGACTGGGGGGAAGAGAGAGAGCGACGGGGGGGAAGAGAGAGGGCTTGTAAAATTACCTTGTCATAACCAAATAATGTCGCTTTCTCCAACTCTTAGGGTTGATGCTGAGGGGCTGGATTTTGATACTGGAGGTGTGTAGGAGGCGGGGCTACAACTTTTGGGGTTGTAGTCCCGCCTCCATCGAGTTGTGGCCAACCCACGCAATTTTCACTTGATTGGCCTTGTTGAGCCCACCCAGTGGGCTCAGCAGGCCAATTAAGGGCCACCCGGGAACAGGTGACGTCACAGATTGACATTTCATCTGTCAAGAGCTTTTGACAGATGAAATATCAGCGTTTGACAGCTCTTTGAAGCTGTCAAACACTGACAATCTGTACACTAAGTTAATTCCTTCCTCTCAGGCTGATTTAGTGATCTCTCCAGAACAGAAAGTTGAATGCTGCAACTTTTGACAGCTCGCAGCCATTCTGCTTTCTGTGCCGGTGAGATGAGGGACTCTCGAGACCTGAAGGAAGGAAGGCTGTAAAGGTAAGTAAAACTTATTTAAACACTTTACACACACCAAACACACCTACCTCTGCACTCATGCACACATCACTCACCTGAACACCGGACATCTCGAACCCTCCAAGTCCTTCAGCCCGATGGTCCACCTCGCCAACTTGGCATGGTTTGGAGCCATCGGGAATCCCACACTTCAGGAATAAAAATAGGGATTAGGCTAAAAACTGTCTGTTAACTACCTGTTAACAGGCAGTTAATTGGCACTAATCCCCTTCCCGCCTCGGGGAGGCGGCTCCCAGCACAGGTCAGGTATTCGCCTCCTTTGAAACTGGCATGGAGGCGGGTTTGGGGGGGGGGAATGGGTTCGTGCCCCCCGATTTCGAGATTGTAACACTCCACACTCCTCCATTCCCGCCTCCACGGCCCAATGAAAATCCTGCCCTAGGTGTCCAAAGCAGTAAAGCATTATATTCCCCACTCACTTCATTTGTGTGGAATCCCAATAGGCCAAAGTATTTCCCACTCCCACTCCCAGGATAGAAATATTTCAGTGTTCGATGATTTGAGTCCTTCTTGCCAATTCCTGTGTTAAGTAGTCCATGTGTTTTCCATGGCGTTGTGTGAGCTCTGTCGTGTGTTTTGCTACAGTGTCCATAGTTGTGGTCTCATGGAAGATCTAAAAGACCTTTAGTGAACAAAGATAGCAGCAGTAGTATAACCCACCCTTTACAGCAGAAGAGTATTGAGATGACAAAAGAGAAAGAGTCGTGTGAGGGGAAACTGATTAGAAAAATGAATTGTTTGAAAAGGTTTCGAGAAAAATCAGAAATCGAAAAAAAAAGCGAGAATTTCTAAATTGGAAATACAAACAGGGAATGTTGGATAAATAGGTTGAGCAGTGTCTTTAACCAAAAGCTAGATAGAGGAGCGATCAATTCCTGATAGAAATCCAGCACGGTGGCTCAAAGGAATTCCCTGTCTGTACGTGGAGGTGTCAGGATGAGGAAGGTCCCACGTGTGACGCATAACCAATGTTCCCTCTAATTTTTGTTTCCCTGCGCGGGCCCTTTAAATTTGCTGCGCATGCGCCTCATCCCTTCCAGCGGCAGCAGCTGGTGAGTGGCCTGTGCAGGACCTCGCAATTGCTGCACGGCTGTGCACCTTAGGGGGAACATTGCGCAATTTATACATAAATCCCAACCAGTAGCTGACTCCCAGCCATTCCTTACTACATTTTAGTCAGAGTGGTGAGAATGTGGAACTTGCTACCACCTGGAGTGGTTGCAGTGACTAGCATAAAGGGGAGCTGGATAAGCACATGAAGGAGAAAGGAATAGAAAGGTATGTCAATAGGATGAGATGAAGTAAATAGAGTGGGAGGAGGCTTGTGTGGAGCAGAAACACCGGCATTGAATGGCCTGTTTCTGTGCTGTAAATTCTATGTAATATTTCTAACCAGCAGTTGTTCTAATGTAATTAAAAGCATTCGGACAGCTCCCTTTCACAGGGGTGAATGGCTGGGGTTTACTCAAGCTGCTCGTTTCATTCATAGACGGACAGACACCGACTCTGGATCCTCGCACAGCATTTCCTCACCTGATCCTGTCTGACAGTAACCGGTCTGTATCAGGATCAAAGCGCCAACAACCTTACCCCGACACCCCGAAGAGGTTCAACTACTGGTGGCAGGTTCTGTGCACCGAGCGAGTGAGCTGTGGCCGCTGCTACTGGGAGGTGGAGGTCGGTGGAGACCGCCGCCGGTGGGATATTGGGATGTGTTATGACAGCCTGAGCCGGAAGGGCGAGGGTAAAGAGTGTTCACTGGGACAGAACAAGGAGTCGTGGTGTCTGTACTCGGAGCCAGGGAGCCTTGCAGCCTTGCATAATAACAATGTTACTAAACTAACGGTTCAGATGCCCACCAGAGTGGGAGTGTATGTGGATTTTGAGGCTGGAATAATCACGTTTTACAGTGTGTCCGACAGGAAACTCACTCTGTTGCACACCTTCCAGCAGCAAGCATTCACTAAGCCCCTCTACCCAGCTCTGGGAGTGGCTGATTTCACTACATCCCTGGCCCTGTGCAGTCTAAAGTGATAATTAAAGCACTGATAATACTCCATACACAAAAAGGAAGTGATTGAACCAAAAAAACTGCAAGAATGCCTGTCCTTTAAAGACATATTTCCTCTAGTACCACGCAATGATTTCAATGGTGCCATGCAATAGCGATGGCTCCTCTGGTTTTGTGTAATGTTTGCACTGGTGCCACTTGGTAATTCCTCCAGTTAGCTATTATGCATGGCACGAATGGAACCATTGCCTGACCCTAGAGGAACCATTGCATGGCACCAATGTCAGCCATGCCTCAGTGGGTAGCACTCTCGCCTCTGCGTCAGAAGGTCATGGGTTCAAGTCCCACTCCAAAGACTTGAGCACAAAATCTAGGCTGACACTCCAGTACAGTGCTGAGAGAGTGCTGCACTGTCGGAGGTGCCATCTTTCCAACAAGATGTTAAACTGAGATCCCATCTGCCCGCTCAGGTGGATGTAATAGATCCCATGGTACTATTCGAAACATCCCTTAACCAACACTAAAAAACATATTATCTGGTTATGATCACATTGCTATTTGTGGATGCTTGCTGTGCACAAATTAGCTGCCTCATTTCCTACATTACATCAGTGACTACACTTCAAAAAGTACTTCATTGGCTGTAAAGGATTTTGGGACATCCAAGTCTTTTTTTCAGTGCGGGGTGATGCATTCCCCGTCATTTGCACCTTAACTCAAGGGCTTCCTCCATGTCCCTGCTGTCCCAAAAAGTGTTTTAAAAATTCTGCCCCAGAGGTCACTGCCTGTGCTAAACTGTGCCTCCAGGTCCTGCTGCAGTCATTCTCCAGCCTTACCGTGGAGACTTGGCTGGGTTCATGGGCCCTTAGGGCAACAGTCATCCAGCCGTGCTTAGGGTGACGTTATAGTTCACATCCTTCAGCCTTGGTTTTTTTTTATTCCTTCCCCTATCTACTGAAGGCAGTCATTTACTCATACTGGGACCAAGTTCCCCAGCTAGAAACGCAGACATGTCTATCCTATCCTCACCCAGCCTGCCGGCACATGCACTTTCCAGTGGGTCACTGGATAATGTTTAGATGGAGAATCCTGGCGGATTGTGTGGTGTATGTAACCTGTACCACCTTAAGAGACTACCTTAAGAGATGGACTACTTTCTCTTGGCTACTGTATATTGTAGTACCGGTGGTGACCACACCGGTATATAAACTCTGCGTAGTAATTTGCTAAGCAGTTCAGCCCTGACCTTCGATTAGTAAAGACCTGTTTAAGTTATTCTTGTTGTCTGTGTCCAGTGATTTAGAATAAGCATATCTGGGACACTCAGACTCAACAGTGGCAACGAGTCCGATCTAACCCTGCGGCAGTTTTGCATCCAAGGCAGCTTCATCCTCAGAACGGGCGTCGAGAAGAGGCATCCGCCCTCATCAGCCTGCTGAGCACCGCATCGCACGGGAGGCATCGAGAACCCGGGTTGAAATTACTGACCACGAAGTCCTCCATCAGCGACAGGCAGTGATCATCCTTCTACCACGGTGGTGGGTAAGCCGATCTAGCGACACGGGCAGAAAGTCGGCCGCGTTGTCAGTGGAGAAGGGGAGGGAAACCGGAGGAAAAAGGGCGGAGAACTCGACCGCAGCCAGTGTAAAGGGCCGGGCTGCAATCGGGGCTGAGAGGCGCAGCGACAAGGGCAGCGTTAATGCCATGAGAACCGCGGAGAACTCGACCGCAACCGGTGTAAAGGGCCGGGCTGCAATCGGGGCTGAGAGGCGCAGCAACGAGGGAAGCGTTAATGCCCACGAGAACCACGGGGGAACAAAAGCAGCGTCGGGGAAATTAAGAACCGCTGGGAGGCGAGAACGGCAACAGCGCGGTAATCGCCATTGTAGCCAGCGGGGGAAGAAGACCAGCACGGGAAGCCGCCATTGTAGTCGGCGGGGGAAGAAGACAAGCGCGGGAAAAGCCGCCAAGCGCGGGAAGCCGCCATTTTAGTAGGCGGGGGAAGAAGACAAGCGCGGGAAGCCGCCATTTTGGGAAAATAAAATATTTAAAGAAACTCAAGGATGCCTAAACACGGTAACATCACTGCTTTTGATAGCGATGTTGAAGATTGGGCCACGTATGTAGAACGCATTGGAGTTTATTGTACAGCAAATGAGGTACCAGATGATAAGAAAGCAATAACCTTATTAAACTCAATGGGTGCGAAGACGTACGGGTTATTGAGGCACCTTGTAACACCAGATAAACCGGCGGATCAGACTTTCGCGAATATTGTTACTATCCTGCAAGAACATTTAAACCCCACGCCGCTGCTGATAGCGGAACGATTTAAATTTTACAGAAGAATGCAGCTGAAAGAGGAAAGCAACGCTGAATTCTTAATTGAACTGCGCAAGCTATCAAAGTACTGTCAGTTTGGTACAGGACTAGCAGACGCTCTGAGAGATAAATTCGTGTGTGGATTACTAAAAGAAGGAACTCAAAAGCGACTGCTAGAGGAAAAGGACCTTACGCTTGATAAAGCTGTCACCATTGCAGCATCGCACGAGGCCGCAGCAAGAGGCACCGCGGAAATGCAGCTAAGGTCATCGGAACTCAGCACCAATCGAATGGCATTGGGTGCAGTAAAGTGTTATCGTTGCGGAAGGACAACGCACGATCAGAACCAGTGCTGGTTCAAAAATCAGGAATGCAGAAAATGTGGCAGGCTAGGTCACATAGCTAAAGTATGCCGGTCAGGAAAGAAGACCAGCAACAAAAAGTCACCGCAGGAAAAGTGCAAAAAGGTACACAAGGTGACAGAGAACAGTTTGGATGAACAGAAGACGGATTCAGACTCCAGCAGTAAGGAACTGGGTTGTCTAAGAATACATAATGTGGGTAACACAGCAGACCACCAAACTATCTGGGTCACACTTCAGATAGCAGGAGTCCAAGTGAAGATGGAATTGGACACTGGATCGGCATTGACGGTCATGAATAAGCAAGATTACAAAAGGTTATTTCCACACATTCCCCTAAGGGATACGGAGATTGTATTGAAAACATACACGGGGCAAAGAGTATACCCCATCGGAAAGATAAAGGTAAAGGTGGTCCACAAGGGTAAAGAAAGCCGAGGAATGGACTTATATGTGTTACCTGAGGGAGGTCCACCACTACTGGGACGGGAATGGATCAGGAGAATAAATATGGACTGGCATTCCTTAAAAGCACTAACTGTAGATTCCGGTAAAAAGGACGATGTCAAACCTAAACGACTGTCCAGAATATTGGACGATGCTAAAGAGGTGTTCCAGCAGGGACTGGGAACACTGAAAGGAATTACGGCAAACATCAAGGTTGAAGAACATGCAAACCCGAAATTTTTCAAAGCTAGACCGGTACCTTATGCGATACGACCTGCTGTGGAAGCTGAGCTGGAGGGACTAGAACGTTCCGGAGTACTGTCAAAGGTGGACTGGAGTGAATGGGCTATGCCCATTGTTCCCGTCATGAAGCGTTCATCGAGTAACAAGCCGGGGGAACCGGGGAAGGTTCGCATCTGTGGCGATTTCAAGATCACTGTTAATCCGGTGCTTCACACGGTGCAATATCCGCTTCCACGGATTGAGGATATCTTCGCTTCGTTGTCTGGCGGGAAACACTTCACCAAGATAGACCTGGCGCAGGCGTACTTACAGATGGAAGTTGATGAAGCGTCACGCCAGTACCTCACGATCAACACGCATAAGGGCTTATATCGGTATAATAGACTAGTTTTTGGAGTGGCATCGGCTCCAGCGATTTGGCAAAGGGCCATGGAGCAGGTATTACAGGGAATTCCAGGCACACAATGCTACCTGGACGACATTCTGATTACAGGAGATGATGAGGAGGAACACCTTACAAATTTGGAACAGGTGCTCACCAGATTGAAAGAATATGGACTTCGAGTTAATCGCCAGAAATGTGAGTTCTTTCAGAAGCAAATCTCGTACTGTGGTCACGTCATTGACCAGGAGGGGCTTCACAAGTCACCTGACAAGATCGAAGCTGTTGTGAAGGCTCCCGCTCCGGAAAATGTATCCCAGTTGAGGTCGGTCCTAGGGTTGATTAACTATTACCATAAGTTTCTGCCAAATTTATCCACGGTGCTACACCCGCTGAACGCTCTTTTGCAGAAGGGAGTGCCATGGAAGTGGAGCGAGGACTGTAAGCGGGCCTTTCACAAAAGCAAGGCATTGATCACCTCTAAGGAAGTGTTGGCTCACTTTAACCCAATGCTGCCTATTTGTTTAGCTTGTGATGCTTCTCCATATGGTATTGGGGCAGTGCTCTCACATAAGTTGCCAAATGGCTTGGAAAGACCAGTCGCGTTCGCATCCAGATCATTGACCTCCGCTGAGCGCAACTATGCTCAGATAGATAGGGAGGCTCTCAGCCTTGTGTGGGGAGTAAAAAAATTTAATCATTACCTGCAAGGGCAAAAGTTTACGCTGCTGACAGACCACCAGTCGTTGGTTTCCATTTTTAACCCTAAGAAGGGTGTTTCGGTGATGACAGCGCAGAGGCTCCAGAGATGGTCCCTTTTCCTAGGGGCACATCAATATCAGATCGAATTCAAGGGTACAAAGCAACATGGTAATGCTGATGGGCTGTCGCGCCTGCCACTACCTACAGCGGAAGAGGCACCGACAGTTGACCCTGTTGAGTTATTTCACTCAACCATCATCGAATGTTTACCAGTCACCAATGCAAGTATTGAGAGAGAAACCAGGAACGACCCGACACTGTCTCGGGTCTACGAATTGACAGTGAAGGGATGGCCAGCTCATGGTGAACCACTGTTACCGGCATTCTCAGCCAGACGAGAACAGCTGTCCGTCTGTCAAGGAACATTGATGTATGGAACAAGGGTGATTATTCCTCCTAAATTAAGGGAGAGAGTTCTAAAGGAACTGCATGAAGGTCATCTGGGGGGAGTCAAGATGAAAAGCCTTGCTAGGGCTTATGTGTGGTGGCCAGGTATCGACCAACAAATAGAGGATCTGACTAAAAGCTGCTCAGGGTGCCAAAAAGTTCAAAATGCACCTCCAATTGCACCGCTGCATCCATGGGAATGGCCTTCAACCCCATGGCAACGTGTACATATTGACTTCGCAGGTCCATTCATGGACTCCATGTTTTTAATTGCGGTAGACGCACATTCTAAATGGCCAGAAGTGATTAAGATGGCGACCACTACCTCGGAAAAGACGATCGCAGTTCTAAGAATGATATTCGCAAGAAATGGATTGCCAGAACAAATATGTTCAGACAACGGACCGCAGTTCGTGTCAGAAGAATTCCAGAAATTCATGAAGAAGAATGGGATGAAACATTATACCTCTGCCCCATATCATCCGGCTACAAATGGGTTGGCCGAGAGATTTGTACAAACGTTCAAAAAGGCGATAAAGGCCATGAGCGAAGACCAGATTCCACTACAACACAAGGTGGACAATTTCCTAATGGCATATCGAAACGCCACTCATGCAGTGACAAATCAAAGCCCTGCCATGATGTTCTATAACAGGAGGTTGCGGTCCAGGTTGGACTTGTTAAAACCAAATGTGCGGAGGGAAGTCGAAAACAAACAGTTCCAGCATATAAATAACAAGACCACTCGGAGTTTCGAAATAGGACAACCAGTGTTAGCCCGGGACTATAAGAATGAGAAATGGCAATCTGGAACAATTCGTGCCAGACAAGGACCCCTGATGTACACGGTGGATATTGGTGAAAACATAATACGACGTCATGCTGACCAACTTGTAGAATCGAGAACAAGGGTCGAACCCATGACTACGACAGAGACACCAGTGGAAGAAGTTAGTGAACCTGAAGCATCTACCTCAGACGCCAATGTACCTGATGATGTCCAATCCATAAGAGATCAACTAGATGAGTCACCCCAGCAACGAGAATCAGAGACCCCTGAAAGGCGTTATCCAACTCGGATCAGGAGGCCTCCTCAGAGACTGAATCTTTGAACAGTTTTGCATGAAGTTGTATATATATGTTATCCATGTTATGTTTAAATTGGGATGTACACTGTTAAGCTAAAAAGGGAGGAATTGTGGTGTATGTAACCTGTACCACCTTAAGAGACTACCTTAAGAGATGGACTACTTTCTCTTGGCTACTGTATTTTGTAGTACCGGTGGTGACCACACCGGTATATAAACTCTGTGTAGTAATTTGCTAAGCAGTTCAGCCCTGACCTTCGATTAGTAAAGACCTGTTTAAGTTATTCTTGTTGTCTGTGTCCAGTGATTTAGAATAAGCATATCTGGGACACTCAGACTCAACAGATTGTTTCCCCTCAGAGACACTGAGACCAAGTGTAGTGGCCCACTGCTGCCCTAGATCAGATCAGCTAATTCACACCACTGTGTTGAGGGGGCAGGAATCTGACTTTACTTATGGTGTATGGAGTATGTTTAATTTGAAAAATAATGAATGATAAAAATGTTTAGGAATGTGATGTGTGCGGGTGAGGAGAGTTTGATGATTAGTTTACACATTGTATAAACCTACTATTTAAACTGATGCTCAAGTTACCTACAGTGTTGAGGTTTGTTTTATATCAGCCGCACAGTTGTGAGCTTCCTGCGTCTTTGCTCATCGGTTAAATTCCTTCTCTGCCGCTTGTATTCTATCCTCCACCATGTCTCACTCACCCATCATCCCTGTCCTCGCTGATTGGCTCCCTGTCCTCTAACGCCGCCAATTTAAAATTCTCATTGTTGTGTTTAAATCCCTCCATGGCCTTGTGCTTCTCTATCTTGTAACCTCCTCCAGCTGTGGCCTCTCCGTTCCTCAGACTCCGGCCTGTGTGCTCGGGTTATCAACCCTCCAGGAGTGTCCTGGATTCTGCAGAAATTAAAGATTAATCTCCTGGTCACTGAGAGAAAAATCATAGGGGCTTTAAAAAATTGTGGGTTTTTTTCATTTTCCTTGAACACTTTTGTTTATTAGTTATAAAAATATTCAAGATTAAAGTTGGAGGCGGGAGGTCATGTGATGACACCTCCCAGAACCTCCCCTTGAATGTGACCGGGGGTGGGTGGTGGGAGGTTACGACACACAACCAAGAACACCAACCAAACCATTTGAAAGCTATTGGAAAGTGAGTCTCACTGCAATGGCCCAGATTGCTATTTTTCCACATTTGTTAATTATTCCTCCAGTGCTATAAACACAACAACAACCAAGGTTTAACACCTCCCACCACTCCAAGTGGAAATGTTTGGATTATATAATCAATGTGAGGAAGGCACTTTAATATAGTAATGCAGTCTGAATATTTACAATGCAATCTACTTTTAAAAGTTTATGTATGTAGAACAAATCTTACTTGATGTAGTTGTATTGTTCTCAGTGGGGGTTAGAATTTTTTTAACTATATTTCTCTATTTTACACTCTATCGTAAATATCTATTTTAATAATGAATGGAGGCCCTGTAGAACAAGATAACCACACTGACAGAAGATTCCAGAGCAGAAGAGCAATGGAAGTACAAAAAGTACAATCATAAAAAGTTAGGTTTGGGTAAGTTTCTTCCTTCCAAATGATATGCAATAGTTGTCCTGCACTGGGCTGTAAATAAACGCTTAATAAAATATTGTGTAAGATGTACGTTCCCCAAAATATTTCTAATCCTCTTTGTTACGGAAATAGTTTCTCAGTGTTAGACTGATCAACAGACTATAGCAACAACCTCGGAGGCCAGAGAGGAGCAAGAACGGCCAGTAAGGGAGAGAGGAGAGGGGAGGGGGGGGAAAGAGAGTGAGCAGACACGGCGCAGGGGTCAGAGTGAGCAGACACGGCACAGGGGGCAGACTGACCAGACCCGGCGCAGGGGCCAGAGTGAGCAGACACGGCACAGGGGGCAGACTGACCAGACCCGGCGCAGGGGGCAGAGTGACCAGATAGGGCTCAGGGGGCAGAGTGACCAGGCATGGCGCAGGAGGCAGAGTGACCAGACAGGGCTCGGGGGGGCAGAGTGACCAGGCATGACGCAGGAGGTAGAGTGACCAGACACGGTGCAGGGGGCAGAGTGACCAGACACGGCTCGAGGCAGAGTGACCAGGCATGGCGCAGGAGGCAGTGTGACCAGACACGGCACAGGGGGCAGAGTGACCAAACACGGTGCAGGGGGCAGACTGACCAGACACTGTGCAGGGGGCAGAGTGACTAAACACGGCACAGGGGGCAGACTGACCAGACACGGCGCAGGGGGCAGAGTGACCAGACACGGCACAGGGGGCAGAGTGACCAGACACGGCACAGGGGGCAGAGTGACCAAACACGGCGCAGTGTGACCAGACACAGCGCATGGGGGCAGAGTGCCCAGACACGGCGCAGGGGGCAGAGTGCCCAGACACGGCGCAGGAGGCAGAGTGACCAGACACGGCACAGGGGGCAGAGAGACCAGACATTCTGTGTTCAGTTCCATTCGCAACTCCTCAGATAATGAAGCAGTCCATGCTCGCATGCAACAAGACCTGGACGACATTCAGGCTTAGGCTGCTAAGTGGCAGGTAACATTCGTGCCACACAAGTGCCAGGCAATGACTATATCCAGCAAGCGAGAGTCCAACCACAGCCCCTTGACATTCAACGGCATTACCATCGCCGAATCCCCCACCATCAACATCCTGGGGGTCACCATTGACCAGAAAGTTAACTGGACCAGCCACGTAAATACTGTGGCAACAAGAGCAGGTCAGAGGCTTGGTATTCTGCGGCGTGTGTCTCACCTCCCGACTCCCCAAAGCCTTTCCACCATCTACAAGGCACAAGTCAGGAGTGTGAATGGAATACTCTCCACTTGCCTGGATGTGTGCAGCTTTAACAATACTCAAGAAGCTCGACACCAGCCAGGTCAAAGCAGCCCGCTTGATTGGCACCCCATTCACCACCTTAAATATTCACTCCCTCCACCACCGGTGTACCGTGGGTGCAGTGTGTACCATCTACAGGATGCACTGCAGCAACTCGCCAAGGCTTCTTCGGCAGCACCTCCCAAACCTGCGACCTCTACCACCTCGAAGGACAAGAGCAGCAGGCGCATGGGAACACCACCACCTCCAAATTCCCCTCCAAGTCACACACCATCCTGACTTGGAAGTATATTGCTGTTCCTTCATCATTGCTGGGACAAAATCCTGGAACTCCCTACCTAACAGCACTGTGGGAGTACCTTCACCACACGGACTGCAGTGGCTCACCACAATCTTCTCAAGGGCAACTAGGGATGGGCAATAAATGCTGACTTGCCAGCAACGCCCACATCCCATGAATGAATGAAAAAAAACACAGCACAGGGGGCAGAGTGACTAGACACGGTGCAGGGGGCAGAGTGACTAGACACAGCACAGGAGGCAGAGTGACCAGACACAGCACAGGGGGCAGAGTGACCAGACACAGCACAGGGGGCAGAGTGACTAGACACAGCACAGGGGCCAGAATGACCATAGAAACATAGAAGATAGGAGCAGGAGTAGGCCATTTGGCCCCTCGAGCCTGCCCCGCCATTTAATGAGATCATGGCTGATCATACAAATTCAGTACCCTGTCCCTGCTTTCTCCCTATATCCCTTGATCCCTTCAGCCTGAAGAAATATATCTAACTCCTTCTTGAATATATTTAATGAATTGGCCTCAACTGCCTTCTGTGGTAGAGAATTCCACAGGTTCACCACTCTCTGGGTGAAGAAATTCCTCATCTCAGTCCTAAATGGCTTACCCCTTATCCTTAGACTGTGACTCCCTGGTTCTGGACTCCCCCGCCATCGGGAACATCCTGCATCTAGTCTGTCTAGTCCTGTTAGAATTTTATAAGTTTCAATGAGATCCCCTCTCATTCTTCTAAACTCTAGCGAATATAAGCCTAATCGACCCAATGTCTCTTCATAAGTCATTCCTGCCATCCCAGGTATCAGTCTGGTGAATCTTTCCTGCACTCCCTCCATGGCAAGAACATCCTTCCTCAGATAAGGCGTGCAAAACTGCACACAATACTCAAGCTGTGGTCTCACCAAGGCCCTGTACAACTGCAGCAAGACATCCTTGCTCCTGTACTCGAATCCTCTCGCTATGAAGGCCAACATACCATTTCCCTTCTTAACCGCCTACTGCATCTGCATGCTTACCTTCAGCGACTGGTGCACAAGGACACCCAGGTCTCGTTGCACTTCCCCTTTGCCCACTCTAATGTCGTTCAGATAATAATCTGCCTTCCTGTTTTTGCCACCAAAGTGGATAACCTCACATTTATCCACGTTATACTACATCTGCCATGCATCTGCCCAATCACCCAAACTGTCTAAATCATACTGGAGTTTCTCTGCATCCTCCTCACAGCTCACACGCCCACCCAGCTTTGTGTCGTCTGCAAACTTGAAGATATTACATCTAGTTCCCTCGTCTAGATCATTAATATATACTGTGAATAGCTGGGGCCCTAGCACCGATCCCTGCGGTATCCCACTAGTCACTGCCTGCCACTCAGAAAAAGACACGTTTATTCCAACTCTTTGCTTCCTGTCTGCCAACCAGTTCTCTATCCAAGTCAGTACCTTACCCCCAATCCCATTTGCTTTAACTTTGCACGCTAATCTCTTATGCGGGACCTTATTGAAAGCCTTCTGAAAGTCCAAATACACCACATCCACTGGTTCTGCCTTACCTATTCTACCAGTTACATCCTCAAAAAATTCCAGTAAATTAGTCAAGCATGATTTACCTTTTGTAAATCCATGTTGACTTTGTCCGATCCTGTCACTGTTTTCAAAGTGCTCTACTACAGGAAACTTTGTGATATCCGGCACCGACGGGACCGAGCTGTTGCCGTCCCATCAAAACTGCCGGACAAACCAGCGCTAATGTTAAAACATACGGAAGCTTTTGAACTCCGTATCTAGCAACAAACCCTGTTGCAGCTTCTAATCAGTCGGCCGTAGCTTGCAAGCGTCTCTGTAGCTAAGCAACAGCTTTAGCTAGACCTTGCAGAGCCTGACTGGTGAAAAAAAAGCAACGAAAAGAAAAAAAACTTACTGAACCGACTCCTGAATTTTGCCGGTGGCTCGAGCATTCCGGACAGTTAACCTCCGGATAAACCAGCAGCAGAATTGTATTCAACCACAATCTGTAACCTCATGGCCCGGCATATCCCTCACTCTACCATTACCACCAAGCCGGGAGATCAACCCTGGTTTAACGAAGAGTGCAGGAGAGCATGCCGGGAACAGCACCAGGCATACCGAAAAATGAGGTGTCAACCTGGTAAGGCTACAACACAGGACTACTTGCATGCCAAACAACGGAAGCAACATGCGTAAACAGAGCTAAGCGATCTCACAACCATCGGATCAAATCAAAGCTCTGCAGTCCTGCCACATCCAGTCGTGAGTGGTGGTGGACAATTAAACAGTTAACAGGAGGAGGAGGCTCCAAAAATATCCCCATCCTCGATGGTGGAGCCCAGCACGTGAGTGCAAAAGACAAGGCTGAAGCATTTGCAACTATCTTCAGCCAGAAGTGCCGAGTGGATGATCCATCTCGGCCTCCTCCTGAGGTCCCCAGCATCACAGATGCCAGTCTTCAGCCCACTCAATTTGTAGTGTCCGTGTGTAGATAAAGACACTGAAGACAGGAGTTGGTTCATAGGTATTTACTAAGCAAGTCTGGGGGGGGTTCTAAAGGATATACACAATACACAGGCTTATATAACCCAAGTGGCAATTACCAGCATTACGCACACCTGGGGCTCTTAAAGGCACATACACCACAATTGCTTTTAAAGGCACATACACCACAATTCCTCCCCTTCTAGCTAACTAGTACATCATATTTTAAGTAATTATTAATTACATGTTATATGCAAAATAATATACATTGCTGTATTAATTAATTATAAGTTAGTCTCTCAGGAGGCTTCCTGACTCGGTCCGGATAACGCCTCGGGGGTGTAGTAGTTTCTGGTGGTGTAGTAGGTTCTTCTGGCAAGGCTGATTCAGCTTGAAGGCCAGTGTCGGGTTCATCGGGTTCCAGTATCACCGGATCGGAGGTAGATATGGGTATCTCTACTTCATCGTTAGATGTATAGCGTGGTGGTGTAGGTTGTCCCTTTTCGGATGACTTGATGATTTGGTCAGCATGGCGCCTTATTATGCTTTCTCCAATGTCCACGGTATACATCAGTGGTCCTAGTCGTGTGCAGATAGTTCCAGGCTGCCATTTCTCGGTACGGTAGTCCCGGGCCAAAACCGGTTGGCCTATCTGGAAGGCCCTAGTTGGCCTTTCATTCATGCCCTGAAACTGCCGGTTCTCCACGTCCCTTCGGATGTTGGGCTTGACCAAATCCAGCCGGCATCTTAGGTTTCTATTGTAGAACATCATGGCGGGAGTTTGGTTTGTAACCATATGTGTTGCATTCCTATATGCAAATAAGAAGTTATCCACCTTGTGCTGAAGTTTTATGTCTTCATTACCCATGGCCTTTATGGCCTTCTTAAAGGTCTGGACAAACCTTTCAGCCAATCCATTGGTGGCGGGATGGTATGGGGCGGACGTGTAGTGCTTTACCCCATTGTTCTTTAAGAACTTTCTGAATTCTTCGGACACAAATTGCGGTCCATTATCAGAACATATCTGTTCCGGCAGCCCATTCCTGGCAAATATGGTCCTTAATACTGTGATGGTTTTTTCCGTGGTGGTGGAGGACATCTTTATTACCTCCGGCCACTTGGAGTGTGTGTTAAGTATGTGTATTGTATTGAACAATTAACACAAAGACTTAAACGTATAACTCAAACAGGTCTTTACTGGTTGGAGGTAGGGACTATACTGAATACAAGATTACTGCACAGTGCTTATATACCGGTGTGTTCACCCCCGGTATTACATCTACAGCAGCCTGAGAAAGTAGTACATCTCTTAAGGTGGAACAGGCTTAAGCTCTCTTAAGGTGGAACAGGTTACATACACAACACTCCTCCCTTCTTAGCTTTATAGTCATCCCCCCCATTTAACATAACGTAATAACATATATACATATATAACTTCATGTTTAACGTAACATATCACAGATTCAGTCTCTGCGGAAAACAGTTCACAGATTCAATCTCTGTGGTGTAGTCGGTTCACATTACTCATTCAATAGTCCTTTCATGGATTTAACAGCTTGAACTTCCGAACTGATTTGGCTCCGTTCGGATGGACCACGTGTGTGATCTGGTAGAGGTGATAATGGTTCAGATGGGTCATCTTCTGTTTTTACTTTTCCTTTTCTGCTTCTTGGAGACTCTCTGGGCTCCATTGTCAGCTGCCACAGCTGCCAGCTGCATGCGCAGTTCCTCCTTCTCTTGCTCCTGTTTCCGTCGTAGAGCCAGCTTCTCCCGATGGTCCGTAGACTTTTGGTGCTCCTCCATGATTTCTGCACTTTGGGAGTCGAAGTTACAAGCTGGGCAGGACAGGACATCGTAATATTCGGTGTCGTCCACCAGGTCATGGTAATATTCGGTGTCGTCCTGAGCTAGACCAGTGAGAGGGTCGTCTATTTCCTCCATACCCAGCTGGACGTTAGCCAGCTCTTGTTCCAAATCCAGACATCTTTCCTGAAGAGACTTCTTCATGTGTACCTCTGCATCCAGCTTTTTCTGGGCTTTCAGCAAGTCGTTTACTAGTGACCTCATTTGTGATTTTAATACTTCAACTTCCTTTGGAGATTGATTGATCGGACTATGCAATCCCATCCTCATCGCCAGTGTTAAGTATGTGTATTGTATTGAACAATTAACACAAAGACTTAAACGTATAACTCAAACAGGTCTTTACTGGTTGGAGGTAGGGACTATACTGAATACAAGATTACTGCACAGTGCTTATATACCGGTGTGTTCACCCCCGGTATTACGTCTACAGCAGCCTGAGAAAGTAGTACATCTCTTAAGGTGGAACAGGCTTAAGCTCTCTTAAGGTGGAACAGGTTACATACACAACAGTGTGCATCAACTGCGATTAAGAACATTGAGTCCATAAATGGACCAGCAAAGTCGATGTGCACCCTTTGCCAGGGAGATGAGGGCCACTCCCATGGATGTAGAGGGGCCTGTGGCGGAGCATTTTGGACCTTCTGGCATCCTAGGCAGCTCTTGGTCATGTCTTCGATGTCTCCATCGATACCTGGCCACCATACAAACGCCCTAGCTAGGCTCTTCATTTTCACTCCACCCAGATGCCCCTCGTGAAGCTCCTTTAGCACTTTATCCTGGAGTTTGGGTGGAATCACCACTCTGGATCCACACATCAAGGTTCCTCGGCACACTGACAGCTGTTCTCTTCTTTGCGAGAATGCTGGCAACAGTGGTTCGCCATGTGCTGGCCATCCCTTCATTGTTAAATCGTAGACCCGTGAGAGAGTAGGGTCATTTCTGGTCTCCCTTTCAATGGCAGAATTTGTCACCGGTAGACATTCCACTATGGTAGAGTGGAATATCTCTACTGGGTCTACTGTAGGTGCCTCTTCTATCGTTGGCAACGGCAGGCGCGATAAACCGTCAGCATTCCCATGCTGTTTTGACCCTTTGTATTCAATGTTGTATTGGTGTGCCCCTAGAAAAAGGGACCACCTCTGTAGTCTTTGTGCCGTCATAATGGGGACACCTTTCTTAGGGTTGAATATGGAGATGAGGGGTTGATGGTCAGTCAGCAAGGTAAATTTTTGTCTGTGTAGGTAATGGTTGAATTTCTTCACTCCCCATACCAGGCTGAGTGCTTCCCTGTCTATCTGGGAATAGTTACGCTCAGCTGAGTTCAATGAGCGTGACGCAAAAGCTATCGGCCGTTCCGAGCCATCAGGGAATCTATGGGACAATACCGCTCCTATGCCGTAAGGGGATGCATCACACGCCAGTCTGATTGGTAGTGATGGGTTGTAATGAGCCAAAACTTTCTCAGATGTGATTAAGTCTTTACCTTTATGGAAGGCACGTTTACAGTCTTCGTTCCATTTCCAAATCACTCCTGTGTGTAGAAGATCATTAAGAGGGTGTAGAATAGTTGATAAGTTCGGTAAAAATTTATGATAGTAATTTATTAATCCCAGGAATGACCTCAATTGTGAAACATTTTCAGGTGCTGGGGCTTTTATAACTGCTTCAATTTTTTCAGGTGACTTATGCAACCCTTCCTTATTAATTATGTGGCCACAATATGATATCTGATTTTGGAAAAATTCGCACTTGGGGCGATTTGCTCGTAGGCCCCGTTCTTTCAGCCTAGTGAGCACCTGCTCCAAATTGGCAAGGTGCTCGTTGTCGTTTTCTCCTGTTATAAGGATGTCGTCTAGGTAACACTGAGTCCCCGGAATCCCTTGCAGGACTTGCTCCATAGCTCTTTGCCAGATAGCTGGAGCTGATGCTACTCCAAAAACCAGTCGATTGTACTGGTACAGGCCTTTGTGTGTGTTTATTGTGAGATACTTTTTAGAGGTCTCCTCAACCTCCATCTGTAGATATGCCTGTGCCAAGTCAATTTTTGTGAAACGTTTTCCTCCGGATAGTGAGGCGAAAATATCTTCTATCCTCGGAAGAGGATACTGTACCGTGTGAAGGACCGGGTTTACAGTCACCTTAAAGTCCCCACAGATGAGAATTTTTCTCTGTTCCTCAGAGTTATTTTTCAATGCTTTTTTCATGACTGGAACGATGGGTGTTACCCATTCGCTACAATCTATTTTGGATAATACGCCTGCCTTTTCCAAATTCTCCAGCTCTGCCTCGACTGCCGGACGTATTGCGTATGGCACCGGTCTTGCCTTAAAAAATGTTGGAATTGCTGCATCTTCCACTTTTATTGAGGCGGTGATGCCTTTCAAGGTTCCTAGTTTCTCTTGAAACACTTCTTTGGCGTTGGCCAAGATGTCTTTTAATCGTTCAGGTATGATGTCATCCTTGTTTTTTTCCTTACTGGTCACCGTCAGTGCCTGAATGGAGTGCCAGTCTAAACGTATCTTCCTTATCCATTCACGTCCCAACAACGGTGGACCACCATCTTGTAGAATGTATAAATACAACTTTTGTATTTCTTTGCCGTTGTATACCACAGGCACCTTTATTTTTCCTTTGGGGTATACTTTCTGCCCCGTATATGTTTTTAAGATAATGGATGTGTCTTTTAGAGGTATATGCGAAAATAGCCTCTCGTAATCTCGTCGATTTATTACGGTTAGAGCTGATCCTGTATCTAGCTCCATTTTAACTGGGGACCCTGCTATTATGAGGGTAACCCAAATGGTCTGGTAATCTTCATTGGCAATTACATTATGTAATTTGAGAGAGCTTAGTCTCTTGTTCCCGGAGTCGCTATCGCTCTTCTGGTCTTTGGAGCTACTGTCCGTCATCATTTGTACCTTTCTGTGCTTTTCCTTATTGATTCTTTTCCCGTTAGTGGATTTTTTATTTTCAGATCGGCATACACGTGGAATGTGTCCCATCTTTCCGCATCGCCTGCATGCTTTTTCTTTGAACCAGCAATCCCTCTGGTCATGGTTGGATCTGCCGCAGCGATAACATCTCTTGAAACCCCGTGTCATTTCATGGGTGCCGAAGTCCTGTGGCCTTTGCTGTATCTTTGCCGCTCCTATTGCACTGAAAGCCTTGTCCAGTGTTAAATCTTTTCCAGAAGATACCTTTTTTTGTGTTTCTACACTTAGGGGATCGCAGATGAATTTGTCTTGCAGAGAATCTGCCTCGAATTGGCAGTGTAGGGTATCAACAATCTCCTCAAAATTCTTGTCCATCGGTTCGGCTGGAGTGATTAAGTTGCGTAACAGCTTGTATGTTTCTGCGCCCATTAGATCCAGAAGCACTGAAGCTTTTTTTTCATCTTCTATTCCATTTGCGGTGCAAAACACCTCCACTCTTTCTACATATGTGGTCCAATTCTCTATCTTGTTATCAAAAACATCAGTATTGCCAAAGTTAGGCTCTGTTTCGTTATCAAAAGCATCCATATTGCCAGACTTAGGCATTTCAAAAAAAAGATATGGCGCTTCCCGCGCTTTTTTTTTCTCTGTAGCAACGATATGGCGCTTCCTGCGCTTTCCCGCCGCTGCTACCGATAACAACGCTGTTTTACTGTGGTTTCTGTTTATTCACTGTTGGAGACTCGTTCCCGACGGAGGTCTAAACGCTGACCTGCTTGCCGCGCCGGCCGTCTCCCGAGTGCACCCTCCCAGTCCGTTATTGCTTGCCTCCGATTTCACTGCCTGTCTCAGCTGTGGAGCCTGACGCTGGAGCCCCAGCCTGACGCCCAGGAAGGATTAGCGCAGTACCTGCCACCAGCTTGGACAGCTGGTGAAACCACAGTTTCTATAACTTCCTTGAGTCTTCTGGACGCTGGAGGAATCGATGTCCTTGAGGTGCTGCCGAATTGCAGGTAAGTCCGTTTCCACTTCGTCGCCACTGTAGTGTCCGTGTGTAGATAAAGACACTGAAGACAGGAATTGGTTCATAGGTATTTACTAAGCAAGTCTGGGGGGGGTTCTAAAGGATATACACAATACACAGGCTTATATAACCCAAGTGGCAATTACCGGCATTACGCACACCTGGGGCTCTTAAAGGCACATACACCACAATTGCTCTTAAAGGCACATACACCACACAATTCACTCCACATGATGTCAAGAAATGGCTGAAGACACTGGATACTGCAAAGGCTATGGGCCCTGACAACATTCCGGCAATAGTACTGAAGACTTGTGCTCCAGAACTAGCTGCGCCCCTAGCCAAGCTGTTCCAGTACAGCTACAACACTGGCATCTACCCGGCAATGTGGAAAATTGCCCAAGTATGTCCTGTCTACAAAAAGCAGGACAAATCCGACCCGGCCAATTACCGTCCCATCAGTCTACTCTCAATCATCAGCAAAGTGATGGAAGGTGTCGTCGACAGTGCTATCAAGCGGCACTTACTCAGCAATAACCTGCTAACTGACGCCCAGTTTGGGTTCCGCCAGGGCCACTCAGCTCCTGACCTCATTACAGCCTTGGTCCAAACATGGACAAAAGAGCTGAACTCAAGAGGTGAGGTGAGAGTGACTGCCCTTGACATCAAGGCAGCATTTGATCGAGTGTGGCATCAAGGAGCCCTAGCAAAACTGAAGTCAATGGGAATCAAGGGGACAACTCTCCATTGGTTGGAATCATACCTAGCACAAAGGAAGTTGGCTGTGGTTGTTGGAGGTCATTCATCTTAATCACATGACATCACTGCAGGAGTTCCTCAGGGCAGTGTCCTAGGCCCAACCATCTTCAGCTGTTTCATCAATGACCTTCCCTCCATCATAAGGTCAGAAGTGGGGATGTTCGCTGATGATTGCACACTGTTCAGCACCATTCGAGACTCGTCAGATACTGACGCAGTCCGTGTCCATATGCAGCAAGACCTGGACAACATTCAGACTTGGGCTGACAAGTGGCAAGTAACATTCGCACCACACACGTGCCAGGCAATGACCATCTCCAACAAGCGAGACTCTAACCATCTCCCCTTGACATTCAATGGCATTACCATCGCTGAATCCCCCACTATCAACATCCTGGGGGTTACCATTGATCAGAAACTGAACTGGACCAGCCATATAAATACTGTGGCTACAAGAGCAGGCCAGAGGCTGGGAATTCTGCGGCGAGTGTCTCACCTCCTGACTCCCCAAAGCCTTTCCACCATCTACAAGGCACAAGTCAGGAGTGTGATGGAATACTCTCCACTTGCCTGGATGAGTGCAGCTCCAACAACACTCAAGAAGCTCGACACCATTCAGGATAAAGCAGCCCGCTTGATTGGCACTCCATCCACCACCTTCAACATTCACTCCCTCCACCACCGGCGCACTGTGGCTGCAGTGTGTACCATCTACAAGATGCACTGTAGCAACTCGCCAAAGCTCCTTCAACAGCACCTTCCAAACCCGCGACCTCTACCACTTAGAAGGACAAGGGCAGCAGACGCATGGGAACATCACCACCTACAAGTTCCCCTCCAAGCCACACACCATCCTGACTTGGACTTGTATCGCCGATCCTTCACTGTCGCTGGGCCAAAATCCTGGAAGTCCCTTCCTAACAGCATTGTGGGTGTACCTACACCATATGGACTGCAGCGGTTCAAGAAGGCGGCTCACCATTATCTTCTCAAGGGCAATTAGGGATGGCCACTAAATGCAGGCCTAGCCAGCGACGCCCACATCCCATCAATGAATAAAAAAATTTTTTAAAACAAAGTTTCCTGTACTACATCTTTTATAATGGACTCTAATATTTTCCCCGCTACCGATGTCAGGCTTACCGGTCTATAATTCCCTGTTTTCTCTCTACCACTTTTTTTAAATAGTGGGGTTACATTAGCTATCCTCCAATTCATGGGAACTGTTCCAGAGTCTATAGAATTTTGGAAGATGACCAGCAATGCCTTAAGTACCCTAGGATGTAGATTATCAGGCCCTGGGGATTTATTGGCCTTCAATCCCATCAATTTCCCGAACACCATTTCCCTACAAATACTGAGTTCATTCAGTTCCTCCCTTTCATTAGACCCTATGTACCCCGACATCTTTGGGAGGTTATTTGTGTCCTCCTTTGTGAAGACAGAACCAAAGTATGTATTTAATTGGTCTGCCATTTCTTTGTTCCCCATTATAAATTCCCCTGATTCTGACTGCAAGGGACCTACGCTTGACTTCACCAATCTTTTTCTCTTCACATATCTATAGAAGCTTTTACAGTCAGTTTTTATGTTCCCTGCAAGTTTACTCTCATGCTCTATTTCCCCCCTCTAAATGAATCCCTTTGTCCTCCTTTGCTGAATCCTAAACTGTTCCCAATCCTCAGGTTTGCTGCTTTTTCTGGCCAATTTATATGTCCTCTCCTTGGATCTTATGTTATCCCTAATTTTCCTTGTTAGCCACGGTTGAGCCACCTTTTTTGTTTTATTTTTATGCCAGACAGGGATGAACAAATTTTGTAGTTCCAGACCAGACACAGCACAGGAGGCAGAGTGACCAGACACGGCGCAGGGGGCAGACTGACCAGACATTCTGTGTTCAGTTCCATTCGCAACTCCTCAGATAATGAAGCAGTCCATGCCCGCATGCAACAAGACCTGAACGACATTCAGGCTTAAGCTGATAAGTGGCAGGTAACATTCGCGCCACACAAGTGCCAGGCAATGACTATATCCAACAAGCGAGTGTCCAACCACAGCCCCTTGACATTCAACGGCATTGCCATCGCCAAAGCCCCTACCATCAACATCCTGGGGGTCACCATTGACCAGAAAGTTAACTGGACCAGCCACGTAAATACTGTGGCAACAAGAGCAGGTCAGAGGCTAGGTATTCTGCGGCGAGTGTCTCACCTCCCGACTCCCCAAAGCCTTTCCACCATCTACAAGGCACAAGTAGGGGGTGTGATGGAATACTCTCTACTTGCCTGGATGAGTGCAGCTCCAACAATACTCAAGAAGCTCGACACCAGCCAGGTCAAAGCAGCCCGCTTGATTGGCACCCAATTCATCACCTTAAATATTCACTCCCTCCACCACCAGTGTACCGTGGCTGCAGTGTGTACCAACTATAAGATGCACTGCAGCAACTCACCAAGGCTTCTTCGGCAGCACCTCCCAAACCTGCGACCTCTACCACCTAGAAGGACAAGAGCAGCAGGCGCATGGGAACACCATCACCTCCAAGTTCCCCTCCAAGTCACACACCATCCTGACTTGGAAGTATATTGCCGTTCCTTCATCGTTGCTGGGTCAAAATCCTGGAACTCCCTACCTAACAGCAGTGTGGGAGTACCTTCACCACACAGCTCACCACCACCTTCTCAAGGGCAACTAGGGATGGGCAAAAACTGCTGACTTGCCAGCGACGCCCACATCCCATGAATGAATGAAAAAAAACACAGCACAGAGGGCAGTGATGTAGGTGTCATAAATCGCAACTTCTACAAGAAGTAACTCAGGAAGTACTACTGGATGGCCAGCTGAGGGCGCCGTCCGAGGAGTATAAATACGCAGGCATGGGCCCAACTTGGCCAGAGACAATCTGGAAACAGGAAGCTAGTGACGACTAACTAGACCTCCATGTTTTGTTACAAGTCGATTAAAGCCTTGCTTTATGTTCAACCAAGTGCGTAGTGAGTCTTTATTACGTCAGTAGGGTTCTCAAAATTCCCGCATTCCCCAAAGTTATGGATAAAGGGACCCTGTATGGACAAATTATTAAAAAAAACAGGGTACCCAAAATGGCTTCTGTAACCTCGTGACCAAAACCGACAGGATTTTAAAAGCAAGGCCCTGAAAACAGGCAGGCCTTGAAATGAAACTTAAAATGCAGGAATCTGTGAAGAGACTTTGTGGAGCCAGACAGCTAAAGCAAACACAGAATATGCATTAATTTGCCTTGAAACAGATCAAGTTAGAATGGGCCTAAATCGAGGCCATTAGGTTTCTGCATATTTAATTGGTAACAGCTCACAGTAGCCATCAAGTCAGGATGGGGACAATTAAGTTTTATAAATGACAAACAACCAGGACATCGAGGCCATTAGACATGGAGACAACCACTCCAGAAGTCGTTAAAGTAAATGGCTGTAATCATTTTAAACGAGCCCGCCAAAAGTTAGACAAAGGACTGACCTGATTTGGCGCGCAGATAAGGAATGAAGAATGGGTATAATTGTAGGCCCATCAGTGGTGATCGCTCTCTTATCTCTGGCTCTTGACTCTTGCTGCTGCCTCTTGTTCTCGTGCCCTGGCCTCGTGACGGGCTATCTTCTCGCTCCCCGCGCCGCTCAACACCAAGGACGCCCATTACACCGGGGCCAAACGTGGGAGGAGAACGGAACCCAATTCAAAAGCACACAGGCCACAAAGGGGCAGACGAGACGAGACGAGACGAAGAATATGGTAAACCGATAAGGGCAGAGAAGAGCAGCGGAAAGACGCGGTGGGGGACAAACGCCTAGTTATAAGCTGGCATTTGAAGAATAAGTTGGCGTTACATGCATGGACAGTAAAACCTCAGACCATAGCCCAGTTTAAGAATATGGTGGCGTTCAAAGGATGGGTAGCAAAATCAATGGACAATAAGAGCCCAGTTTAAGAATAAGCTGATGTTCGAAGCTTGGGTAGGAAAATCTTTAAATGGTAAAAACCGCCAACCGACCCCCAACCGCAGCAATACTGTCGACGACCGCCCGAGGAAGAAGAAGACTCATCGCGACTCGACGACGACGTTAGTTGAGGAAAAGGAGGGTGCTTCGCACAAACAACTTCAGCACCGTGCCCTGAGACCACATGGCGACGGGATACCCCAAAGGACAGAAAGAGTGGACCTCAAAACCAACCCAGTTAAAGCAACAGGTTTCAGATTGGTGAGCATGAATTCCTGGCCCCTCATAGATTAATCTAGTTAGGTATAGGGGGTGGGATAAGGATAAGGGGATTTTTAATGTATTTTTTTCCCTCGATGTGCCATGTGTTCCCCATTCCCATATAAGTGTAATTGTTTATGCCTGTATTCATATCAGTAATTCTCATAAGATTGTGTTTTATTCTGCTTTTAATAAAATTTTGGTTTTCTTGCACCAAACCACTTGTCTACTCGATTTTCTGTATCGCCGCCTGTACCTAATTCCAGTGTCTAGAACACGGGTGTGGGAGCGATTCGAACCGCTCAAAGACAGTCAGAGGTGAAACTGACTGGGCACACGCCATCCCCCTACAGAAATGGCGACCACGGCAGGACTCCGGCAACAGGGGTGCGATACAGTGGACAATGGTTCGGATGAGCAAACCATGATGGAGGAAAGGATTTCTGATTATGTGTTTAGTAAGGTGAATATCACAAAGAAGTGGATCACCAATCTGTTAAGGGCTGTGCATCCAGTAGATGCAGCAGCTAAGTGGACGGAAAGGAGGGAGCACAAGAAATCCCTGGAGAAGGCAGTCTGGCTGATGTGTTTCAAAAAGCAGGTCCAGTTTCTGGACAGGCTCGTTGCAGCACAGGCAGCCAAGTTAAAGGAGTCAGCCCTGGAGATCCAGAACAAGGCTCTAGCAGAGGAGAAGTTACTGGTAGCATTGCAGGCCCTGAATCAGGAAAGGATGCATTTAACGGGAGAACATAAGGCCAAGTTGGAATACTTACAGTGCCAAGTCACCGAAGCCAAGGGTAATGAATTGAGGTTGCGGGAAAAGAACGCCCGCCTAGCGAGGCAAGTGAGAGAACAGGAGGAGAAAGTAAAAGAGGTAAAGGCAGTTTACAAGTTAGCGAGCGAACAGGGGTTTGAAGATGCAGATCATGGCCCCTGCAAAGAACAGATAGAAAATCTGAGCCTGGCCTTGAGGAAGGCAAAAAGCATGGTGTGCCTCATAAGCCCGAAGGCAGGCCAGGCGGATTTTATGGGGAACGAGGGGAGGACAGTTCAAACATCACTGGTAGTGCCCAGGGACGACCCAGATGAGGAACAGGAGGTCTCACGACCACCACCCGTAGCGCCAGGTTTCAGCGAGGTCTGGCAGCAAGGGGGGGGGTGGAGTCAGAGGTGGGAGCAGGGGTGGAGCAACCCCCGCCAGAGAGGCCGGAGCCGGGGCCGATGTGCCCAGCCCGGCATTGGAGGTTCGACCCACCCGTTAATGGCGACGATGAGGGACCCCTCCAAAACCAGTTCGTATTACCCTATAGCACCCAACAGCTTAGGGCTATGGTGAGCCATATCCCAAAGCTCTCTGAAAAGGGGGACCCCTCGATCCACTTCAGGGAAACTGACTGCGATGGCACTGAGCAGGCCAAAATGCTGCTATTCTCCCTGGAGAGTAGGCTCCTCCAATCCCTCTCTGACAAGTGTAAGAAGGGGTAGTACAGGTATGAGGAGCTCAGGATGAAGTTCTGGAGGCCATGGGGATGAATGAGGGAAGTCCTTTCTCCCATGTGGAGAAGACCGTCCAGCTCCCAGGGGAGACCCCGCAAGCTTTCGCGGACAGGTTATGGCCGGTGTACTGGAGTGCCTGTCCGGGGGCACCTAACCGGGCGTTCCTGAACGGGGATCCACTGGCCCATTGGCTCTGTTGCCTGGTGGCAAACAGCTTGCCACAGGTCCAGGCCAAGGCGGAAGTCTGGTTCGACCCCAAGAATCCCCAGACCACCGAACTTACGGTGATCAGACAGTTGACCCTAGCCTATAAGAACGGTAGGGGAACCGATGCACACCCACCCAAAGGAAAGGTGCATGAGGTAAAACCTGGACAGGGTAGGAAAGAGTGGCATCAGGAAGGGAATAACCCCCCCAACACAAAGACGAATTGTTACGGGTGTGGGAAGGATGGTCACTGGCGGAAGGAGTGCAAAAACCCTTGGAAAGATAACAAGGGAAAGAATTCCACAGCCCTAGCCCAAAAGGCAGAGGCAGGAATCCCTCCCGCCGCGGTTGAGTCATTTTTGGACACCATGAGGTCCTTATTGACTGGCCACGGGAGAGTAGCAGCCACTACCGGTGCTCTGACCCCATCAGCCCCATCCAACCCACAGCCCTGACTAGAGCCAGCGCAGCCTGTTTACCTGTGTTCCCTTCGGTACGATGAATGGAAAAGACCCCTCTTGGAGATGGAGGTAGAAAAGGTGAAGGGGACCTATCTGTTGGACACGGGGGCATCATGCACCGTGGTCCATTCAGCTAACCCCACCACCTCACCTCTATCTAACGGGGTCCCATACAGTCTGTCGGGATTCACAGGCAAAGAACAGGCCGGCTTGTTTTCTATCCCGCTCGCCATTCATTTAGGACCGCTCCGCTCTAAGTGGACCTGTGTCCTGATGAAATGGGAAGTGGAGGGTGGAAGAGGGGTCCTGGGAACCGACTTTATTGTAGGCCACGGGATCCTGGTCGATTTAAGAAATCATTGCCTATGGGGGGCAAGTACACGAAAGAACGGCGAGGTAGTAGTAATCCCTGGGAAAGAAGGGAAGTGGACCCTATGCACCATGAAGCCCAAAGAGGGTTATAACCTCGAGCTCATGGTCAGTAACACCCCAAAAGAGTTCCAGGCATTTGTGCAGGCCCACCTAGCCACACTTGCCACACACAAACACGACTGCGGGAGGGTCAACGGATTTGAGGTCAGCGTAGACGGGGACCCCATGGCCCGACCACAGAAACAGTATAACTTCCCCAGGGAAGCGGAGCCAGACATGGAAACAGCCATGCCCTCCTTAGTACAGCAGGGAGTTCTGAGCCCAATAGCCACACACGTAAACTCTTGTAATGAAATCTGTTTGTCTTGCCTGTATTCGTTTTGCACTCATGTATATTACCCTCCCCCACACGGTGTATAGTTTCACTTCCTCTTTCCTGACTAACCTGGAAGGTTCCAGGTCTTGGCTCTTGGCTCCGCCCCTGACTTCTCTTACTTAAAGATCCCAGGATCTGTATGACTCATTCCTGTGAGCCAGTCGGTGTGTTGAGATGTTAGCTCTGATCTTAGTGATTAAAAGCCAACTTGTTAAAGTCTATAACTTCTAGTTTTGTGGTTATTGAAGGCACATCAATTTTAATCACTAAAGAATACTAGGATGGATCGACTCCTAAAACCAGAGCGTCTGGACTTGGATCCACATTCTGCTGAAGCATCAAATCAATTTGGACACTGGCTCAAATGCTTCGAACGCTTCGCGAGGGCCTCATCCGCTAGCGAGGTAGATAAACTGAGTCTACTGACTACTCGCGTTAGTCATCGGATTTATTCGTTCATCTGGGACGCCACCTCTTACATGGAGGCCATCACTATCCTGAAGGCCCAATACCAGAGGCCAGTAAACGAAGTGTACGCCAGACATCTGCTGGCTACACGCAGGCAGTGACCTGAGGAATCAATGGATGATTTCTTACAGGGCCTAAAGGACTTGGTCCGGGACTGTAACTGCAAGGCCGTGACGGCCAACGTGTACTCTGATGAATTGGTCCGCGATTCCTTCATCACAGGCCTCAAATCGAATTATATCCGGCAGAGACTGCTGGAGAAGGAGGTCCTGGACTTAAAAAAGGCAGTGGCCACTGCGCAATCGCAGGACGTGGCCCAGGAAAACTCTGACTCTTATTCTTCCGGCCATGCGGCCCTCACCGCCTCGTGCGCGCCGAGCGGGCCGCCATCTTGGAATCAGCCATCTTCCCCATCCAGGTCTCAGACCAGCTCTACACCGCCGGAGTCCCCACACAGAAGTTCACCCAGGAGTCCTACTACAGCGGCAATGTCTCGAGGCCATAAAACGGACCCCCTTGTGGAAAAGGTACAGCTCCTCCATGCAAACCCTCAGTACGCCTATATCGAATACTCTGACGGGCGAGAGGACACCGTTTCCATAAAAGACCTCGCTCCCTCGGGGAGCGGAGAGAACGATGAGAGACTACCCGAGGAAGACCTACACCAAAAAGAGACAGGGCGCCCAGAGGTATCAATACCCAACTTTAACCTGGAGGACACTGCAGATAACCTGGAAGACACTGCGGAGGCCCAGACAGCAGAGGAACCAGAATCCACTCCCCTAGAGGCACCCCAACCGGCTTTGCGCCGATCACTGAGAACCGCAAAACCTCCTGACAGACTCACTTATACCAACTTTTAAGAAACATTACCCCGATGGACTAAATCTAAAGAAGGGGTGAATGTAATGAAATCTGTTTGTCTTGCCTGTATTCGTTTTGCACTCATGTATATTACCCTCCCCCACATGGTGTATAGTTTCACTTCCTCTTTCCTGACTAACCTGGAAGGTTCCAGGTCTTGGCTCTTGGCTCCGCCCCTGACTTCTCTTACTTAAAGATCCCAGGATCTGTATGACTCATTCCTGTGAGCCAGTCGGTGTGTTGAGATGTTAGCTCTGATCTTAGTGATTAAAAGCCAACTTGTTAAAGTCTATAACTTCTAGTTTTGTGGTTATTGAAGGCACATCAACTCTCCATTGTGGCCGGTTAGAAAGCCGGACAATTCCTGGAGGGCCACGGTGGACTATCGGGTGCTCAATAGTAACATCCCAGCCTGTGCACCCACGGTAGCAGCAGTTGCCGACCTGATAGGAAGTATCCCAGGCATCCGCGACCACGTTCATGGTGCTGGATATTTCCAATGGGTTTTGGTCCATCCCTTTAAGGAGGGAGGATCAGTACGAGTTTGCCTTTATGTTTAAAGGGCAACAGTACACCTGGAACTGCTTACCTCAGGGCTTCCACAACAGCCCCAGCATTTTTCATCAGTGCAAGGCAAACAGCTTAAAGGATTTCAGTCAGCCCAGACAGTTGGTACAATATGTGAATGACCTGCTCCTGTTCACCGATTTGAGAGAGGAGCATGGCCCACTACTGGCCGAACTGCTGGAGCTGCTCGGGCAAAAGGATTTTAAAGTAAACCCCAAGAAAGTGCAGCTCGGCCGGCAGGAGGTGAAATTCCTGGGCCTGACCGTACGCGCTGGAGAAAGGGCCATAGATAAGGCTAGGAGAGAAGCGATACAAGAGTTACCAGTCCCCAACACAGTGATGGGTGTGAGGTCATTTCTAGGGCTAACCGGGTACTGCAGGGACTTTATTGAAGACTATGCAGTCACAGCAGCCCCTCTGCTCCGACTCCTACACAAGGGAATGGAGTGGGCTTGGGATGAGGGTTGCCAGGCAGCATTTGTCAGGCTCAAGAAGGACTTGCAGACCGCACCAGCTCTAGGGGCCATAGATGGGGGGAAAGAGTTTTTCCTGGAGGTAGCAGCCAGCAGGGACAGCCTGAGTGCTGTGTTGCTCCAAGAGCAGCATGGCAGGCTGAGGCCAGTGGTCTACTCCTCCAGGATACTCACGGAGGTGGAGAGGAGCTACTCCAATTGTGAGTGGCACCTCTTGGCCACACATTGGGCTGTGAAAAGATCGCTGATCTTCACAGGCACCTCTCCCATCACCCTCCTCACCCATCACACACCCACCCAGATGCCCCTGGATGGGAGGATCAAGGATGGAACGGTGAGCAGTGCCTGCATTGCTCGCTGGACCCTGCTCCTCTCACAGATGGACCTCAAGGTGAAGGGTCTCTGCGACCCAAAGCTCGCGGCCAACCAGGTATATCCTGGAACAGCCCACCGGTGTTCCATTGAAGGGGTTTGGGAAGTGGACATAGGTTTACGGGCCGGGATACACCCCACAGGCCGCGAGATCTATGTGGACGGCTCCAGCACAGTATCTGCTGGCGAGCGACTCACGGGGTGTGGAGTTTATGACCCAGCGGCAAACATTGCCCTGGCGATTAAGCTCCCCAGCACCATGAGCGCCCAGCAGGCTGAACTGTCTGTGGTAGTGTACGTTGTTACACACCCCGAAATCTTCCCCACCCCATACACGATTTGCTTGGACAGCATGTTTATGTGCAATTCGTGTACGGAGTACCTGGCCATCTGGTCCCACCACGGATACACCTCCGCAGATGGGAGACCCCTCACAGTGAAACCCCTGCTGGAAAAGATCCTAGCAGCAGTGGGGGAGGAAGGGGAGGTTTTCATCCACAAGGTGAAAGCCCATTCCTCCACAGAACCCCGTAGTCAAGGCAACCAGCAGGCAGACATGCTCGCCAAGGAGGGTGCCCACACAGGCGCTTTCTGGGACCCATATGGGTCCAGACCCATGGCAGCGGTCAGAGGTAGGGACAGAACCCAAGGGAGTGTAGGGGTAGCGTTAGCCCCGGACTTTAAGATGGTCTAAGCCCAAGACCCCGTCCTCAAGTGACTGAGGGAAAAAGGGTAGAGGGTCCGTACGGCACAGCAACCCTCTCCGTAAAAGAGGGCATGCTGTTCCGGGGGAGCAGTGGGTTGTGCCGCAGCAACACCGGAGGGAATTCCTTCAACTGGCCCATGAGGGTCCAGGAGCGGGGCATCCCGGGCCTGAGACCACCTGGTAACGGGTGGAACAGGCGGGATGGTGGCCAGGACTCAGGGAAGATGTTCGCGAGTTCTGCGCCGGCTGTCTGGTGTGCGCTGCTAATAACCCTGACCCCCACAAAAGGAAGGTACCTATGGGACACATCAGGAGGGTAGAGGGACCATGGCAGTCGATACAGGTCGACTACATCGGGCCCCTGCCCACCGCCCAGGGAGGCTATAAGTACTGCCTAGCCCTGGTAGATGTGTTCACGAAATGGGTAGAGGCCTTCCCCTGCAGAAGAGCCACAGCTCTGGGTACTGCCAGGATCCTGGTCCGGAGGTGTTCTCGCGGTGGGGGCTACCACAGTATGTGGAGTCAAACCAAGGGAGTCACTTTACCGGGCAGGTGATGCAGAATACCCTTATGCTGCTAGGCATCGAGGGGAAGTGGCACGTGGCCCACAATCAGGAATTGTGGAAAGAATGAATAGGACCCTAAAGGAAAGGTTGAGGAAGGAGACAGTGGACTCGCCCCGAAAATGGGCCGAGGTCCTACCGTTGGTTCTGATGGGGATCCGGGCCAGCCAGTCAAAAAGCACGGGGTACTCTCCGTACGAGCTGATGACTGGCAGGGTTATGCGGACCCCCACCCATGTACTAGCCCCGGTGCTCACAGAAGGTCAGCTCAGAGAGGTAAACCGGGACAGGTTCGCCTGAAATCTCTTCGAGCACCTTAAACCGATCCACGAGCAGGTGGCTGGGAACATGGGAAAGCAGCATCGGAGCAACCGATTGCTGTTAGCACCTTGAAAACACCACGAGTGGGAGGTAGGGGATCAGGTCATGGTGAGGAACTATGCTCGGGTAGGGAGTCTGGAACCATTATACATGGGGCCCTACAGCATTGCAGACAAGGCCAGCCCCATGGTATATGCCATTAAGATGCCTCGGCGCACCAAATGGTTTCACTTTAATCAGTGTAAACTGTTTAAACCCGAAAAGAGAAAGCAGCCAGTTGGGGTAGGGTCTGAGGATAGAAATCCTCAGCCTGCAGCGGGAGCGAGTTCACAGACTGCACAGGCAGGCACTGTGGCTTGCTTAAGGGGAGGGGCCATCCCGCCCACCGATTGGGACACTCCCCCACTCTTCTGGGCTCCAGATGAGGAGGGACCCGAGGGTGAAGACCCCGTCCCTGACCCAAGTTTAGAGGAGGAGGGACCTGAGGTCGAAGACCCCACCCCGGACCCAGATTTGGGACCTGAGGGCAAGGACCCCCAACCAGCGGCAGTGGTGAGCCCACAGACCGCACCGGAGCGGGCACCAGCCAAGAATACCCCACCCCCAAAGTCCTCAGGAGGTCCCCACGGATGCCCCAGCCAAGGAAACCATGGTCACCAGCTCCCCATTTTAAAGGGACAGCCTCCCGAGTTAGGGGGAAGTCTAAGGACAGGGGTTCCCAGCCGGCAGCCACAGGCTGCGAGGGACTGAAAGTACAGGACAGTGCGGCCACGCCGAAGGAAGCGGTGTGCCGCAGCCCAAACAGAGATTAGCCTGGCCGCCCGGAGACGGGCGGCGGATGTACATCATTTTACGTAAGTTATATTGTTAAGTTTGGGTGTTTAGTTTAAGTTTAAAACACGGTGATGGGTAGTTTTAATACAGTAGTAGTATTTTTAAGAATGTTTGTGTTTGGGTCGAGGTCGCAAGACTCGACTATGCTTCACCCAAGCCACAGAATCTCCTCGGGACCTGGCTATATGCTCTTGTGTCTCTTTGCAGGAAAGGATTTGAGGATGAAGGGGGGTGTACTCCTACTTGCCCTGACAGGGATGAGCGTTGGAAAGCGAGGTGACGTGGAGGACTCCCACATCTACGGGTGCTCGGGAGAGAGAGCACCTATAGTTACCGACGGAAGTGGCGAACGGGATGCGGAGGAGCTCGCCGTTTACTTCCATGAGGGAAGGTGGCCAGGATGGCTGGGGTCCAATTCGACTCAGTACTCCAGCCAGACCGGGTTCACGTACGGGGAGGCCTCCCTCCTGTGCCCCAGGGTACAGGTCATTGCCACAAGGGTCAGCGTCACCATAGGGAAATGTGTATGTTTAACGTGCAAGGGAAGGATTCCTCTGGATAGGTGGCGGTGGCTCAGGAAACTGAGCAAAAATATGGGAAACCCCGCAGTCAGGTGGGAACGATTGGGGAACAATACCCATCGGACGATTACAGGGACTCACGGGGGATTGAGTGTGTGCTGGGACAAGTGGTGGGAACCGGATCAGGGGATTTATGTCTGTATGTGGGGGTCAGAGAAGGCCTGCCCCTCAAGCATATCCATCATTTTCCACCGCCAATGGCAAGATGCCGGGGAGGGGGTAGAGTGGGATTCCAGCCTGAAGGCGTGCGCAGTCCCATACTCCCGATCCCAGTGAATGCCACTGAACTTGTGACCCGCCCCCGAAAGCCCCTGCCCACGACCCAGGCAGCAAGAACATGCAGGGAGGGGTGCCCCACCACCACCAAGGGACCAGGGAATGGGCTGGTACTGGTGCCTATGGATCAGATACTATACCAGGGGGCACACTACGCGGTAGCCTCCATGATTTTAAATCTCACCGAGGTACACTTACCGGAGTGGTGTCCCAAAGAGACAGAGCAGCTATACCAGGCCCTGTTAAAGGACATGTTTAGAAAGATTTACGAATTCGATTTCGCTAATGTAGACAAAACCGAACTGTACACCACACACCGCGAGTACTTTGGGGATACAGGGAGACAAAGAAGGGGAGCATGGAATGATGTTTTTACTGCGTTTAACACAGGGTCCTCTGTCATCAACAGTCTGGATGACATAGAGCTGCAGACCCAGGTAAACGGTTTAAAAACACAGTTAAGGAAGATATTAATGGATGAGAACAAGGTAGTAGGCTCGGAGTTACATGAGGACCAGGCCATGACGGTCCATTTAAAAGAAATTATAGCCGAGCTGGAGAAGCACGCAAAGACTGTAAATGCCCTCATCAGAGAGGACAGAAATGCTTCAGACAAGGCTGCACAGAACGAGGTGTGCGTGCTGTACGGGGCATGGTTGCTGGGCGAGCGCCGCAGTAATCTGGAGGATTTAAAACAGGGTTTAGTCCCCTCCTGGATCAACAACAAACACCTCACAGCCCTCCATCCGTTTGAGAATGCATTAAGCCCATGTCAACTCCGGCTAGCTTCCGAGGCCTACCCAGTCCCAGTGAATTGTGGGTGGTCCAACCACACCATCATGGGGGTAGTAGTGAGAATGCCGGTCATGGGTAGGACAGCCCGACCTGCACCAGTATACAGGGTAGAGAATATTAGAGTCATTCAAGGGGGTGCACACATTCGTTTCACAGCGGTCCCACCTTACGTCATAAAGTGGGAGCATGCTATGACAGGTACTGATCTCTCGGGGTGCCGGTGCCGGGGAGCACACATAATACTGTGCCCCCAGCACTTGAACGCCTATTCAACACCACAGTGCGGGTTTAAAGCTGTTGGCGCAAAACCTATAAATTGTACCATGGAGGCAATGGCGCAAGGCCATGTTCCCCCATAGGTAGCATATATAGGAGGTGGGACATATTGTGTCACCACAGGGGCGCCCCACTACCAGCATGGACAGCATAGCTGGTGTCCGGTAAGTGACAGCAGTTTCTGTTTTAAACCCAAGGCAGAAGTTCAAGTGGCCCAGGAACGAATTGTCCCCATTCCTGAACCCTCCACTGTTCACCTCACTGTAAAGGAGAATTTTACCAATCTGCAAAAGTATATAGCGCATTTCGGCTACGAAATTCCCCCTCTCCCAGAACACCTTACCAAGATACTCAAAGCAGTTATAGTCTCGCAGAAACATTTCTACACGTTAGAGCAGAAAACGGTAGAGATCACAGATCACAGAAACCTCACAGTACAGATAGAGGCCATTTCGGCCCATCGAGCCTGCACCGACACATATCCCACCCGATCCCCGTAACCCCTACACCAACACATATCCCACCCTATCCCCGTAACTCCACGTATTTAATCCCCCTAACATTAAGGGTCAATTTTTATCATAGCCAATCAACCTAATCCGCACATCTTTGGACTGTGGGAGGAAACCGGAGCACCCGGAGAAAACCCACGCAAACACGGGGAGAATGTGCAAACTCCACACAGTCACCCGAGGCCGGATTCGAACCCGGGTCCCTGGCGCTGTGAGGCAACAGTGCTAACCACTATGCTAAGGGGCTAAGATATTCGACATTGTGATCCCACCCTGGTGGGACATTTTCAATAATAGAGGTCCCTTCGTGGATTAGGCTAGCTTCCCACATCCTCGTGGTGTGCCAGCTGGGGATAGTATTGTACCTGCTATGCACTCAGTGCAAGGGAAAAAGTCAGATACTGGAATTCCGAAACCAGAGGACCTGGAAGGAACATTATGTTAAGGTGGAGGGAGATACACCTGTTTCCATTTTTTTGTATTTCTGATTAAAGATTGTTTTTTTGTGTTTGTTGTTTTTAATAAAGATTTGCGACGTGTTGTTTTTAATAAAGATGTATGCGTACCAAGTGGTGCAGGGGTGTTGGACCCCCTCCATGCTTGGATGTGTGTAAACGACTGTAATTATTTTATGTATGCTTATGTACACTACATTTTACAGAATGGGAAATGCAGGTGTCGTGGGTATCTTAGATAGGTAATTGCAGGGGAAGATTGACTATGGAGGGTCGGAAATTTTGCTCACCTTATCAGGATGATACTTAAAGCAAGTTTAGTATCAACAGGGGGGAGTTTAGGGTTCTCAAAATTCCCGCATTCCCCAAAGTTATGGATAAAGGGACCCTGTATGGACAAATTATTAAAAAAACAGGGTACCCAAAATGGCTTCTGTAACCTCATGACCAAATCCGACAGGATTTTAAAAGCAAGACCCTGCAAACAGGCAGGCCCTGAAACGAAACTTAAAATGCAGGAATCTGTGAAGAGACTTTGTGGAGCCAGACAGCTAAAGCAAACACAGAATATGCATTAATTTGCCTTGAAACAGATCAAGTTAGAATGAGCCTAAATCGAGGCCATTAGGTTTCTGCATATTTAATCGGTAACAGCTCACAGTAGCCATCAAGTCAGGATGGGGACAATTAAGTTTTATAAATGACAAACAACCAGGACATCGAGGCCATTAGACACGGAGACAATCACTCCAGAAGTTGTTAAAGTAAATGGCTGTAATCATTTTAAACGAGCCCACCAAAAGTTAGACAAAGGACTGACCTGATTTGGCGCGCAGATAAGGAACGAAGAACGGGTATAATTATAGGCCCATCACTGGTGATCGCTCTCTTATCTCTGGCTCTTGACTCTTGCTGCTGCCTCTCGTTCTCGTGCCCTGGCCTCGTGACGGGCTATCTTCTCGCTCCCCGCGCCGCTCAACACCAAGGACGCCCATTACACCGGGGCCAAACGCAGGAGGAGAACGGAACCCGATTCGAAAGCACACAGGACACACAGGCCACAAAGGGGCAGATGAGATGAGACGAGACAAAGAATACGGTAAACCGATAAGAGCAGAGAAGAGCAGCGTTTGAAGAATAAGTTGGCATTACATGCATTGCATGCATGGACAGTAAAACCTCAGACCATAGCCCAGTTTAAGAATATGCTGGCATTCAAAGGATGGGTAGCAAAATCAATGGACAGTAAGAGCCCAGTTTAAGAATAAGCTGGTGTTCAAAGCTTGGGTAGGAAAATCTTTAAACGGTAAAAACCGCCAACCGACCCCCAACCGCAGCAATACTGTCGACGACCGCCCGAGGAAGAAGAAGACCCATCGCGACTTGACGACGATCTCAGTTGAGGAAAAGGAGGGTGCTTCACACAAACAACTTCAGCACCGCACCCTGAGACCACGTGGCAACGGGATACCCCAAAGGACAGAAAGAGTGGACCTCAAAACCAACCCAGTTAAAGCAACAGGTTTCGGATTGGTGAGCATGAATTCCTGGCCCCTCATAGCTTAATCTAGTTAGGGATAGGGGGTGGGATAAGGATAAGGGGATTTTTAATGTATTTGTTTCCCTCGATGTGCCGTGTGTTCCCCATTCCCATATAAGTGTAATTGTTTATGCCTGTATTCATATCAGTAATTCTCATAAAATTGTATTTTATTCTGCTTTTAATAAAATATTGGTTTTCTTGCACCAAACCACTTGTCTACTCGATTTTCTGTATTGCTGCCTGTACCTAAGTTCGGTGTCTAGAACCCAGGGGTGTGGGAGCGATTCGAACTGCTCAAAGACAGTCAGAGGTGAAGCTGACTGGGCACACGCCATCCCCCTACAGTGACCAGACACAGCACAAGGGGCAGAGTGAATAGACATGGCGCAGGTGGCAGAGTGACTAGACACAGCACAGGAGGCAGAGTGACCAGACACAGCACAGGGGGCAGAGTGACTAGACACAGCACAGGGGGCAGAATGACCATAGAAACATAGACGATAGGAGCAGGAGTAGGCCATTTGGCCCCTCGAGCCTGCCCCGCCATTTAATGAGATCATGGCTGATCATCCAAATTCAGTACCCTGTCCCTGCTTTCTCCCCATATCCCTTGATCCCTTCAGCTTTAAGAAACATATCTAACTCCTTCTTCAATATATTTAATGAATTGGCCTCTACTGCCTTCTGTGGTAGAGAATTCCACAGGTTCACCACTCTCTGGGTGAAGAAATTCCTCATCTCAGTCCTAAATGGCTTACCCCTTATCCTTAGACTGTGAGCTCCTGGTTCTGGACTCCCCTGCCATCGGGAACATCCTTCCTGCATCTAGTCTGTCTAGTCCTGTTAGAATTTTATAAGTTTCAATGAGATCCCCTCTCATTCTTCTAAACTCTAGCGAATTTAAGCCTAATCGACCCAATCTCTCTTCATACGTCATTCCTGCCATCCCAGATATCAGTCTGGTGAATCTCTGCTGCACTCCCTCCATGGCAAGTACATCCTTCCTCAGATAAGGCGACCAAACCTGCACATAATACTCAAGGTGTGGTCTCACCAAGGCCCTGTACAACTGCAGCAAGACATCCTTGCTCCTGTACTCGAATCCTCTCGCTATGAAGGCCAACATACCGCCTTCTTAACCGCCTGCTGTATCTCCATGCTTACCTTCAGCGACTGGTGCACAAGGACACCCAGGTCTCATTGCACTTCCCCTTTTCCCAATCTATTGCCGTTCAGATAATAATCTGCCTTCCTGTTTTTGCCACCAAAGTGGATAACCTCACATTTATCCACATTATACTACATCTGCCATGCATCTGCCCAATCACCCAACCTGTCTAAATCATACTGGAGTTTCTCTGCATCCTCCTCACTGCACACACGCCCACCCAGCTTTGTGTCATCTGCAAACTTGGAGATATTACATCTAGTTCCCTCGTCTAGATCATTATTATATATTGTGAATAGCTGGAGTCCTAGCACCGATCCCTGCGGTACCCCACTAATCACTGCCTGCCACTCAGAAAAAGACCCATTTATTCCAACTCTTTGCTTCCTGTCTGCCAACCAGTTCTCTATCCAAGTCAGTACCCTACCCCCAATCCCATGCGCTTTAACTTTGCACGCTAATCTCTTACGTGGGACCTTATCGAAAGCCTTCTGAAAGTCCAAATACACCACATCCACTGGTTCTCCCTTATCTATTCTACTAGTTACATCCTCAAAAAATTCCAGTAGATTAGTCAAGCATGATTTACCTTTTGTAAATCCATGTTGACTTTGTCTGATCCTCTCACTGTTTTCAAAGTGCTCAGCTATTACATCTTTTATAAGACTCTAGCATTTTCCCCACTACTGATGTCAGGCTTATCAGTCTATAATTCCCCGTTTTCTCTCTACCACCTTTTTTAAATAGTGGAGTTACATTAGCTATCCTCTAATCCATGGGAACTGTCCCACAGTCTATAGAATTTTGGAAGATGACCAGCAATGCATCTACTATTTACATGGCCACTTCCTTAAGTACCCTAGAATGTAGATGATCAGGCTCTGGGGATTTATCAGCCTTCAATCCCATCAATTTCCCGAACACCATTTCCCTACAAATACTGATTTCATTCAGTTCCTCCCTCTCATTAGACCCTATGTTCCCTGACATCTCTGGGAGGTTATTTGTGTCCTCCTTTGTGAAGACAGAACCAAAGTATGTATTTAATTGGTCTGCCATTTCTTTGTTCCCCATTATAAATTCCCCTGATTCTGACTGCAAGGGACCTACGCTTGACTTCACCAATCTGTTTCTCTTCACATATCTATAGAAGCTTTTACAGTCAATTTTTATGTTCCCTGCAAGCTTACTCTCATACTGTATTTTCCCCCTCTTAATTAATCCTTTTGTCCTCCTTTGCTGAATCCTAAACTGCTCCCAATCCTCAGGTTTGCTGCTTTTTCTGGCCAATTTATATGTCCTCTCCTTGGATCTTATGCTATCCCTAACTTTCCTTGTTAGCCACGGTTGAGCCACCTTTTTTGTTTTATTTTTATGCCAGACAGGGATGAACAAATTTTGCAGTTTCAGACCAGACACAGCACAGGAGGCAGAGTTACCAAACACGGTGCAGGGGGCAGAGTGACTAGACACGGTGCAGGGGTCAGAGTGACTAGACACAGCACAGGGGGCAGAGTGATCAGGCACAGCACAGGGGGCAGAGTGACTAGACACGGCACAGGGGGCAGAGTGACCAGACACGGCACAGGGGGGCAGAGTGACTAGACACAGCACAGGGGGCAGAGTGACCAGACACGGCACAGGGGGGCAGAGTGACTAGACACGGCACAGGGGGCAGAGTGACCAGACACAGCAGAGGGCGGTAGTGACTAAACACGGCACAGGAGGCAGAGTGACCAGACACAGCACAGCGGGCAGAGTGACTAGACACGGCACAGGGGGCAGAGTGACCAGACACAGCACAGAGGGGCAGATTGACTAGACATAACACTGCATTCCAGGGTTGAAAACTTAGTACAGTTATACAGGTCAATTTGACTGAGCTGGGATATTATTTCTGATTTGCCATTCCACCGAGTGGTTAGATTGCACGAAGTCAATGTACCACCCAGAGCAGTTCATGGATCGGTTATGTTCCCAGTGCTTATTTTGAAAATTGAACATTACCCAGGGCACATCACTAGACACCCTCTCCCCCACTCATCCCAATTTTGCTAAGAACATAGGATTGTACAGGAGAAGTAAAAGCCTATTCCACCCACCAGGCCAGCCCCAAAGTAGCCGTTCCATCTTGCACAGAACACCTGGAGAGCCATCAACAGGTGGATTTACAGCTTTGTCTTTTCTTGCCAATTTTAAAGCACAGAAACAGCCCAACTGGTTTATGCCAGTGTTTATGCTCCAAACAAGCCTCCTCCTACCTTACTTTACCTAACCATATCGGCATATTCTCTATTCCTTTCTCCCTCATGTGCTTATCTAGCTTCCTCTGGACTGTACCTAATGTCCACTTCCCTCCTCTCCTGTAGGCACTGACTCCTTGGTAGGTACAGGTATCAGGTGCTTTGCCCAAGTTATTCAAGTCTCAGTCTGATCAGAATTGGGAGCCAATTTACCCCTCCCTTACCCAGGGGCAATGCCCCCATCACCATCCCAACTGAGGTCAGCTAACGCAGCACAGGCCAGGAATTGAACTTGGGACCATTCAGTGACTAACGCAGTTTTATACGCACAATGGAGTAAACATCATGTCGGTGCCTCCACAAATCAGTGTAACACAGCATTGTCTAAAACATTTTCACTCATGTGATTTTGCAGTTTAATATGGTAGCTGGTTTACTGCAGGAAACTTTAGGAGAGGAATTAACTAGTGGTGTTGGGAGATTTTCACAGACCCAGTAATATCCAACTGCAGAAATAGATTCTGCTGAGCCCAAATTGAAAAGTCCTAGAATAAGGCACTTTTGTAGCACTTACTTTTATCCAGGATGTAAAGCAGAGTACAGGGAAAGGCTTGGTCTAGAGAAGAATTTCAAACAAGCAAATTTTATTCTGAAATACCTGGCTCTGTAGGTCTCCAGTGATGCTGCACTTATCACACAGACTGGAGAGTTTTATTGACAAAGTAGGAATCAAATGAGGAATTCCAGCTGCAAGCTTGGCTCAGTTGGTAATACTCCCACCCAAGACAGAAGGCTGTGGATTGAAGCCCCGCTCCAGGTACCTCAGCATGTCACCCAGACTGACATGAATGCAATACTGAGGGAGCGCTGCACTGTCAGAAGTGTCACCTTTTAGATAAGATGTTAAATTGCGGCCCCGTCTACTTGCTTGGGTGGACATAAATGAGCCCATGGCACTATTTGAAGAGCAGGGTATCCTAGCTAACATTCCTCTCTCAACCAACACCACCAAAACAGATTAACTGGTTTAAGTATCTAATTTGCTGGGTGTGGGGCCTTGTGCACAAATTGGCTAGCGCATTTACAACAGTGACTATGACTACAGTTTAAAAAGTAATTAATTGGCAGTGAAGCACTTTGGGACATTTGATATAAATGCAAGTTCTTTCTAACAGATCAACTTCATAGGGACTGTGTTACAAAATGAAACATTTCCTGAGTGAAACTTTAATAGGCACACTGAAAATTCAGCAGATTCTACTAAATACTGTATCGCGATTAGCAAGGGATAATCAGAGTCTGTATGCACAATGTGTGAGTTATTCTTTATATTTCTCATCCATATCCGCTTTCTTGTAATGAGTGCTAATACACGGGGTGTGCTAACTGCAAAATTAAATTACTTGGAAATGCACAGAATCAGAGTTTGAAAAGCTGCATTAACAGGTGAGTGGTACAATGCTAAATGCTTTACTGGTAACATTGATACAAGAGCCAGGCTCAGTGGCAGCTGCTCTTCTCTCCATCATTAGCATTGCAATATTTCCTTCCATGTCTTGCAGGTGGTCACATGTAGTGATATTGCTTCATTTCCTGCTGCACCTCTTCCAGGGCCTGATCCAAGGTGAGTGGTGGTGACCTACGACTTCTGACAAACTGAACAAGAAAGGGGTACAACAGGTTGAGATTTAACAATTGGTAACTCTCCACCTTAATGACTGTAAATAAACAAAAACATTGCGCTCGTCTGCTTTAAGTTGGTAGCAGTCTCACCTGAGTCAGAAGTTCGTGGGTTCAAGTCCCTCTGCAGAGACTTGAGCACAAAATCTGAGGGAGTGCTGCACTGTTGCAGGTGCCGTCTTTCAGATGAGATGTTAAACCGAGGCCCCATCTGTCCTCTCTCAGGTGGATGTAAGAGAATTCCATGCCACTATTTCGAAGAATAGCAGGGGAGTTCTCCCTGGTGTCCTGGCCAATATTTATCCCTGATCATTATCACATTCCCATTTGTAGGACCTTGCTGCGCTCAAATTGGCAGTCGCGTTTCCTACATTACAACAGTAACTAAACTTCAAAAAAGTACTTCATTGGCTGTGAAGTGCTTTGGGACGTCCTGAGATCCTGAAAGGCGCTGTAGAAATACAAGTCTTTCTTTCAGTCTTCCTGCAAACCTCTATATGCTAGCATTCCCATTCAGTGATGCCTTGCAAACCAGCTTCATAATCAGCTGCCTAGATCCCATACTTTGAAATTTCTTCCCTACACCTCTCCCCCCCACCTTCTTTAACACCCTCCTTCAAACCCAACTCTTTGAACTCTCCTCCTAATATCTCCTTCTTTGGTTTGACGTCTATTTTTTGATTTCGGCTCTGAAGTGCTTTGGGGCGCTTTTCTACATTGAAAGCGCTATATAAATGCAAATTGTTGTTATCAACTTGAAATGAATGTACAATGTGTGTGCCCCCTCTCCCCTTCAAAGGATGCAGGGAGCCAAGCAGCACTGTTTGGGAGGGGGTGGGGTGGACTGTAAAGTCCCACTGCACACAAAGAGATTGACTGCTTACTTACCTCTTTAGTTTCTTCCAAGGTCGTGTAATGGTAGTTGTGCTGTTCTAACGAGGCCATGACGGACAAGTAGAGATGTCGACTGACTTGCACAAACTGGCGGGTCAGAGTGAGCTGCTGTTTCAGCATGTCGTTCAGAGCAAAGATGGCAGGACTGTATGCAGTCAGTGCTGTGGAGTGGACAAGCAGAGGAGGGAATGAGCGGCATGCTGTACTGCAGTACAATGATCTACAATCACGACACTCACCTCAGGAGAGGCCGGTTTTATTTATTGCACAGCTAATTTTATTGTATTTTTCATACTACTGTGTCTATTTAATGCCAGGGCTGAAGCATGCAGTGTTCATCTTCCCTACCCCACCCCTACATCCAGTGGCAGGCTGAGGTCAGGAGCGCCCTGGGTCTGACCAATGCAGAAATTCCATCATGTTGCTTTAACAACACAGCCTGAAATTGCAAGACTCTGTTCCCAGCGGTAAGTCTCGCTCAACAGGAGCGCAGATTGGACGATCGGGTGCCCAATTTGCAGTGCATCTGATTGATTAAAATCAAATGACCTGACAAAGTACCAGTAATTAGCCACACTGACTGGCCACCCCACCCGATTCTCTAATAGGTGCTTCTAACAAGCCAAGAGCAGAATCACAGAATTTCAGATTCCTTTCTCCTATCTCAACTTTACCACACTATCCATCCTATTAGTTGGACAGGATTGCTGATTAACACCTCTCTAATAGCCGTGGAATTTTGAGAAATTTCAGTCATTTGATTTAGTAGCGAACTATCCAAACAGTCGGAACCAAAAGTTCAAACTATAGATTCCCCACTGACAGGTTTACGTGCTGCACAGTATAGTGTCACATTTAAATACAATCTCTGGTGTGCCCACATGAAAGCTGGTTTTGAAAGAAGAGCAGTTTTTGCAGTGTCAACTAATATCACTAAAAATAGTTGGTCATCCATCTCTGTGGCTTGTGCTGCTGAATTCACCTGCATAACAGTGACTGCACTTCAAAGTAATTCATTGTATGTGAAACACTTTGAGACATCCTGAGACACACAATAAGGTGCTATATAAATGCAATTTCTTTCTTTTCTTTGACAACCTTAGGTCCTTACTCAAAATACTTCAATGGCTGTAAAGCGCTTTGAGATTACTTCAGATTTCCAGCATCCTCAGTATTTTGCTTTTGTATAAGCGCTTTGAGACATCCGGTGGTCGTGAAAGGCAAATCTTCCTTCCTCCCAAGTAACTTCACTGTTGAAAAATGTAGGCAAATTTCTCCAAGAGCTTCAAAGTGAGATTCTCTCGGACTATGCCCAGAGAAGACTTTTATCCCATCAGTCTGGTCTGCTGAACCCAATCCCAGTCCCAGCTCCAGTATATATTTAAATCACAATGTTCTCAATGAGTACAGATTTAAACAGAATTCAATGTTTTGTACGTCATTAATTCTACTTGACTTCAAGTTACTCAGCTCCTTGTCCCTTAGTCCTATGTGAAATCTTCCGGTGATTTATCCATAGGCTCAATCTCAGGGCGCTTACATCATCACAGTTTACTCCATCCCCAGTCCCCCATATTGGATTCCAGTACAGAGACTGCTATTTTCCCTCACTTTCAGCTCATTTTCCCTTAGTCCAGTCCAGAACTTGCTGCATATCGCACAGTAGCTTCACAGCTCATGCTTTCCTCAGCACTGTATTCTCATTCCAGTATGGATCTGCTAGAGGCTGCACTTAAGCCTCCGTTTAACATCATCTTGGTAAGTAAAATGCTAAATGTTTACCTTCCATTGCCTCAGGGCTGATAACATGACTGGCAATGGGTGTGGGGTCCACAGATGCAGCTCCAAGAGATGCTCCGAGTACTACCACACCTTCCCCTGTGGAAAGAGTAGAGAATGCTTACTGTTTTATGCCACAATGGATAACCTAACCACAGCTATATAGTCGTTGGGCTGTTACATGCAGAGGTGAACTTAGTTGCAAATAAGCTGTTTAAATGCAACTAGGAATCAAGCACTTGATCAACTCCCAACTAATAAACTTAACAACATAAGAACTAAGAAGTCAAGGTTGAGAAAAGGCCACTTAGTCCATCAAGCTCATCATTCGAGCTTTCTGACTTAGCCAGGCTTGCATCCAACAGCATTTTGAAATCCCCTAATATTGACTCCATTACTTTACTTGGTAGGTTATTGCAAATGGTTATCATCTTATTGGTGAAGAATTCATTTTTAAAGATTTACTTTAAATTTACCATTCACTAATTTAAATTTATGTCCTATTGGTCTGACTCAGGAAGTAATATCCTGGGTTCACCTTATCCAAACCATTTAATACTTTATATACTTCAATGAAGTCATCCTTAACCTTCTTTCTCCACTGATAAGCTTAGGATTCACGAGGTTTTCGTCATAACTCTTACCCTTTCCACTGGGATCATCCTTGTTGCTTTTCTCTACACCCTCTCCAGTGTTCCTTTTGAAATCTGACAACCAAATCCCGTCTACAGTTCTGTCCTGCCCAGTGTATGTTTGAGCCTCAGTATGACCTCTGTAGATTTAGATGCAGCACTACTGTTCTGGAATTGTAACCAGACATTTATCTTGCTTTGTAATTATTCCTCCACAGTGTCTCAACATTGAAAGTGGAAAGACTACGGTCACTCCCAGGTCTCTTTCAAAAGCTCCATTGGTACAGAAGATCTGGAACTTTGTGTGTCAGACTGAACAACAAAAAGGGAAGGTAAAGTAGTCCTGGGTGTCTGATAAAGGCTACCAGATCCAGCACAGGTAGGGTTTTTAATGCCCAAATTAGGAATATGTGTAAGGAACAACAACAATCTGCATTTATATAGCACCTTTAACATAGAAAAACGTAGCAAGGTGCTTCAGAGGTGTAATCAGAAAAAAAAGGCATCGAATACAATTGTGATGGGGGGGGATTTCAATTTACAAGGGATTAACTGGGAAGATGAAACTGTGAATAAGATGAGCAAGATGAATAAGATAAGTGAATTGCTATTTCTGGATCTGATATGGACTGCTATCGAATTCAAATGGAGATAGAAACCACAAGGTGGGGGGGCATCAGCAGATTTGCTGTCCTGCAAGGGCTAGGAAATGGTGGATACAATCAAAGCCTAGCCAATGGCAACCACAATACGGCAGAATTTAAGATTTTCAATAGAAAGAGAGAAAAATACAAGTACGATGTTTAACTTCAGGAAGAGTCTGAAGTGATGAGGAAGGAACCAAGAATGATGGATTGACATATACTGTTAGACAGAATAGATACAGAGAGTAAATCGAATATATTCAGTGACATAATTAGGGAACTGCTGAACAAATACATTTCACCAGGTAAAATGCGTTGTAGAGCAGATAGGAAACCAATGTGGGCCACCAGGGAAGTAATAAGGGGAATATGGTGTAGGAAACAGTTGAAAGAGGTGAAGAAATTGATTAAGGAGAGCCAAAAGAGACAATGATATTAGGACTATTAAATATAACAAAGAATGTGAAAGGTTTCTGTAAATATATTTAGGGAAAACAAATGGCAAAGGAAACAGTGGGATCTCCTAGGCGGCTGAAGGCACGGCCACCAATGGGGCGAAGGGAGTGGGGTGGATGCACAAAAGACTAGAGTCAGATGAACGGAGAGTTCGGGGCAAGACAGTAAGGCTGGAGGAGGTTACAGAGATAGGGAGAGTGAGGTCATGAAGTGATTTAAACGGGGTGAGAATTTTAAATTGAAAGTGTTGGGGGACTGGGAGCTAATGCAAGTCAGCAAGGAACTCGGTGTGGGATAGGACACGGGCAGCAGAGTTTTAAATGAGCTGAAGTTTATGGAAGATGCAGGATAGGAAGTCAGCCAGAAGAGCATTGGAATAGTCGCGACTGGAAATGACAAAGACATGGATGATGATTTCAGCAGTAGATGGGCTGAGGCAGGGATACAGACAGGTGATGTTAGAGGTGAAAGTCGGCGGTCTTTATGATGGAGAGTATACTCATCTCAGGGTCACCAATAGTATGCCAAAGTTATGAACAGTCCGGTTCAGCCTGAGACAATGTGCAGGGAGGGTGATAGAAATCGGTGACAAGGGTATGGAATTTGTGGCAGGGGCTGGAGACATTCACTTAGGTCTTCCCAATATTTAGTTGGAGGAAATTGCAGCTCATCCAAAACTGGATGTCAGACTAGCAGTCTGATAACACAGAGGCAGCGGAGGGGTAGAGAGAGGTATTGGAGAGGTAGAGCTGTCTTTCGTCAGAATACATGTGGAAACTGACCCCATGTCTGCAGATGATATCGCCAATGGGCAGCATGTAGATGAGTAATAGCAGGGGGCCAAGGGAAAGCCATTGCTAGAAATGCTGTGGCGAGATAAAAGTGGAATCAAGTGAGGGCAGTCCCATAGAGCTGGGCAACAGAGGAGAGGCGTTGGAGGAGGATGGTTTGGTCAACTGTGTCAAAGGCTGCAGACAGGTCAAAAAGGGATAATTTACCACAGTCACAGTGGATGTCATTTGTAAGTTTGGTTAGGGCTGTTTCAGTGCTTTGGCTGAGGTGGAAACCTGATTGGAGAGATTACATACATATGAAACTGATGGACAGGAAAAGACTAGCTGGTCCATCGAGTCTGTCCCGTATAGTCATGTTGCAACTAAATATAATGACCCCAAATGCTCCCCACCCATCAGCAGCCATGTAATCTCCAGTGAGATACAATAAACCAGCCTCAATGTGTAATCCAGAAGGGAGGGAATTATAATATTCTACACTACTCATGGGGATGTTTCTATACCGGGCACTATCACCATGTGGAACTGCATAATCGTGGAGATCTTTTGCATTTTTTGTTTTTCACCTTTCTTCAGTTTCTCTTCCACCTCTAAAGACAGACATTCCCTTTCCTCACTGCACCTATAATTTGTTGCTCCCTTTGGTTGGGAGAGTGGGACACTTCAGCCAGTGGCCAACTCCACACATATTTTTAATAACATTCACTTGTGCATTACCACTCCCTTCGCCCCACCATTGGCAGCTGTATCTTTAACCGTCTAGTACCTAAGCTCCGGAATTTCCTCCCCAAACCTCTTCGTCTCTCCAACTCTCTCTTTAAGAGGCTGCTTATGCTTAAAACCTACCTCTTTGATCAAGCGTTTGGTCACCTGTCCCAATGTCTCCTTCTTTGGCTCGGTGTCAATTTTTGTCTAATTACGCTCCTGTGAAACGCATTGGGACGTTTTGCTCTGTTAAAGGCGCTATATAAATGCAAGTTGCTGTTGTTATTGTAGTTGACCTGTTAGCAGGGTGTGCTTGAATGGCACAATAGGGAACACATGGATAAACATTCTCTCCCTGCTCCAGATCACTTGACTGACACTTGTTTCCTTGGACAAGCCCAAAAATGAACTGTAGGTAAGACTGAAATTCAAACTCAAGTATGGTACTGGGGACTAACTAATATCCCAGAGCTATAATTAAGGTGGACCCATAGCTACAACTAATTCTACAATCTGTGTATTACACCAATAGCCGAGGGTGACTTGACATTTATAAACTAGCATTTTATAAACAGACTCATGAACAATTGATCCTGTTGACCGTCAGAGGGAAGGGGAGAAAGTAAAGGAAATAAACACTACGACGAAGCTGTCAGGGGTTGTAAACAGCCAGTCATCAGACCACAGGGAAAAGAAAGAGACAGTTTTTAGGCAGCCCGACAACATATTGGTAAATCACTTGCTTCATAATCAAGTATTACATTTGCAACTTTGACTCCCAGGCTGGAGTTCTCTGGGTTATGGACTGCTAACTAGGTGGGATGGAGGCAGACTATGCTCCAGGATTATTAATTTCTACACACCTTCAACAGCAGTCCCTACCTGCCCAACCTCTTCACTGAGAGATACTGGGGGAAGGAAAAGGAGGAACGATTGGAGGAGGGGAACAAATCTGCAAATAAAAATTAAAATGATTCACAAATTAACCTCTGGGCCAGCTGTAGGTAAACCCGGATGGCAGTGTCTGTATTGCTGTATCTTTTACAGTCACTTTAGTCAGTCCTGACTCTCGCATCCTTCTCACTAAACAGGGAGATTCAGTGCTTGTTGCTGACTTGGGCTGGTCTGGAGTTGGAGTTGGAGTTGAGGATGTTGAATGGAAAGTGCTGGTGTCAGAGTAATCCGTCTTTGACTGCTCCTCGGATGACTGCTTGATACATGATTTGCTCTGGTCCATTTTTACCGAGGACACCTCACAGTCAGAATATTCAAAGTCCTCTGAGTATTCGGAACACAGAGTGCTCTCATCGTCCCCTTTTAATTGCTCGTGCAGTTTCCCTGGAGAAGTCTTTTGCTTCCTCGACACATTAGAATCTCCATTCAAACGTTCAGAGATTTCACTTCCAGTTGCAGCACTTTCTGTCCGGATCTCACTTTCCAAGTCACTCTCATCTTTCTCCCTCGAAGGTTTGGTGGCTTGGGGATGCGGACTGACCAGCTCATTTGCCATACGTAGCCCTGAGGTGTGAAAAGCAGATTGCGTGCTCTGATCACCTGAGGATTGGCTCTCTTTATTCTTAAAAAAAAGACAACAAACTGCATCCTTAGCAAACACTCCATGATATCAGAGCACAAGTAAATAACTAGCGATACAAATAGATACATTACTCTACTCTACCAGTCCCTTGCTTGGGTTAGTAACATATACTATAGTTCCCTGAAAGCTCGGTGGGTAAGTGCGTTGCCTAGTGTGGAACTGAGCCATGTAGGCCAGAAAGATCTTGGACGTGATTACTAGTCCGTGTTGTCAGCTAATCTCAGCCAGGGAGCACTACAATTGGCCTCAGTGCCCTGGGCTAGGGAGGAGGTGGGGAAAAGTTAAAAGTCAGCCAGGCCTCCCACTCCTGATTCGTATCACGAGTACAGATCAATAGCCCTGCAATAACAGATTGTCATGTAAATAAAACACTCAGTCCACTGAATATTGCGCAATACAGTTCCACTGACGTCTGGCTAGTTAAGATTTTCAGGCGCTCATTGGGTATTTCTCTCGAGCTTAGTGCCAAGGACCATGTAACCAATCCCTCGCTCCCTACAAACTGAAATGTGATCACATATGTGCAATATCTGGTAATGTAGTGTTGCCCAGGGTAGAAGAGAACATCCTTGTTGCTGCAATATGCTCACTGCAAATGATGCAAGTGTCCTTGTTCTTTCAACAGTGGAAGAGTAATCACTGTCAGACTATGTGGCTTAGGCCATAAACTACCAACCAGGTTTATATTAGAAGTAAACAGCAGGAAATATCGATGTAACAGATTTAATTACACTTAACTTGAAGCTCCTCAGTTCACAAAATAATAAAAGACAGAGGCCTAGAAATTGGGGTGAGGCGTCAAACTGGCGCCAAGTTCGCCTGGGCGCAGATTTTTGCGCAGCATTCGGAGCAGTAGCGATCGTCAGATATTCAGCCTCAGTGTCCCTAGAGGGAGACGGGGCGCGGCTCGAGGCGCTCCGCGTCCCTCTTAGGGCGCTGAAAGTGAATTTCGCAGCGCAACGTGCCGCAGCGCCACACACTGCGGCACGGCACGCTGCGGTACTGCAGGCCTTCCTCCCATTGTTAAGAGGGAGGGGCCTACAGCAGCGCGAACCCCGATCGCGAGTGCCGGCAAAAGAGCCCGGCACCGTGGAGAAGTGCCAGGCTCTCGGGAAACAGCCGGCAATGCCGCGGGGGGGGGGGGGGGGGGGGGGATCTGGAGGCCGGGGACGGAGGTGCTGGCAGGCGGCCGCCGAAAAAACCGGCCGCCCCGCACCTCCACCTTAACTTGCGCCTCTGCCGGCGCAGTAAGGCCCCGTGAACCGGGCGCGGGTAGCGAACGGCGCAACAGCGGCGTTCACTACCAAATATCGCGATCGGGGCGCGAATGGGGCGCTGCGCACGCCGATGACGTCATCGGTGGCGGCGCAGCGCAACAGGCTAACGCCACCATTAGCGCCCCTGCTGAATATCGCGGGAGGCGCAGCCAGTGGCGCTACAGCCACTGGCTGCCTCTTTAGGCGCTAACAGGTGGCGCTACTCACCCAATTTCTCCCCCAGAATGCTTCACCACTTCTCCTAATAACACTGAACCTGGACCAGTGTCCCCAACACAAAACTGACATGGGAGGTTCAGTTTACCCCCATGGAGCCTTCATGTGTTCCCTTCCATGTCAATAGAACAGGAAGAATTGCTGAACTGCTGCAAGGCTGCCAAATATATTCTGTGCCTAGGTAAGGAGCTGTCAATCAACCCCATTCCTGAGATATCACAATTAAGCAAAGCTGTCAGTGATCGATCACAATAGATTTCAAAGCCTCCCAGAACATCCAGCCATCCACTAGCTTTGATCTTAAAGTTATTTCCCTTTAGATAATTTTTAGCAAACATACTGCAGGGCTTTGGGGAAAGAGCAGGGGAGTGGGATTAATGGAATAGCTCTACCAGAGCCGGCACAGGCACGATGGGCTGAATGGCCTCCTTCTGTGCTGTATCATTCTATGATTCTATACATATTGCACAGCGTGTCAGTACATTGCATCACAGCTTTACTTGTATTTTCTATTTACCCCCTCCTTACATTCTCCCGATGCAAAGCAACTTCTCGGGGAATATATGACATGCTCACATCTCTGCCTATGTTACTCTATAGGTACCTTATGAGGTGCATGAGAGCAGGCCTGGAGAGACACAAGCCAGACTAGAAGGAAGGCAGTGTACAGCACGTACCTGCCCAATATCCTGAGCGCTGACCCCACCATGGTTGCTGAGGTCAGCTTCATTGAAATATATTATGGGTGAGCTCCAAAAATACCTTTGATTGGCAGCTCGCCCATATGGGGATGGGAAATTACATGCTGCTGCAAAACTTAAAATCCAGTAACAGCTTATAGGGGCCGGCACTGCACCAAAACAAACAGGTTACCTTCACAGTCAGTGCTGTTTTATGTTCTACAGCTGGAACCAAATCATCCAGAGTCAAGATATTTAGCCGGAAGTCTGAAACAGATGTGAAATACATGTTAGAAAGTGACATGGCAGAGCAATATGATTATAAAGAGCACTGCCCCACATAACACCAGCTTCTGAAATACTGTCTCCTAATTTAATTGTGCACTGTTTGCCTGCAGCCTGGGAGCAGACATTTTGTGTAGAACTGATGCCATCAGAACGGGAAGTGCTGCCCACAACTTATTGTCCTTTCACAGTTCTACATAAAATGTCTGCTCCCAGGCTGCACCCAAACAGAACTTCCTATGTGTGACATTATATCTATTGGAGTTCTACAGAAAATGTCAAACTAGCTGCCAGACATGGCCTGGGACAAAAGTACAAAACATACTGGCCTGGAATTTGCGGTCCCGATGATGGCTGCCGTAAGCCTTCTGAAAAGCCCCGCAAGTTCCGGGTTTCCGCAAGCGCTGTGCATGCGCGAACACCCGGAACTTGCAATCTGTCAAGGTACGCCTTGACAGATCTACCAAACCAACTAGAAAATCACTTTCGCTGGCGCAGAGTTGGGCTATTTGCCCAACCACTGCCCAGCAATTGCACTCAAAACTCTTACGGCTGGTAAAAGCAGGCATAGGGCCTGCTTTCAGCAGCGTAAGGGTTAATATAAATCTTAATTAAAAAATAAAAAATGATGCACAAACACTTAAAAGTAGTTTATGCAAATATTGGCCTAGATTAAAATGTTTAAAATTATTTTTCAAAAAATTAAAATTTTAATTGTATTTGGTGTAATTTGAAAATCAGAACATTTATATTTATTAGAGCTGTCTAAATTGTTTAATTATTTGGGATTCCATTGTATGTCATTAGGAGATTTCTTTCGGAAATGACTGCAATGAAATCCTCCTTTCTCATTGGAGCCCTGGCCCACGTGGTCCCAGGGGCGCTTCCGAACTGCCTGCATCCCTGGGATCTGTGGGCCTTTACGCAGGCCCATGACCCGAACTCTCCGTAGCTGTGGAGCCAGGAGGCAAGTTCGGAAATATTTCAGAGGCGTACTCCGGAGGTATGCCTCATTTTATACTGGCCAGTTAGAGCTTCCCTGCCAGCTTAGTAGGCAAATGCACCACGCTGTGTGATATTAACTCACAGAAACCAGGAGCTTCCAGGTAAATCACAGAGAGTGCTGGGTTTGCTGATCTCAGCTTAGATAGCAGTTGGGACACTACGAGAGCCTTGGTGTCCCTGGGCTACACAAAAAGGAAATATAAATCAGATAGGGTTCCCACTCCTGTTTGCTCTCTAGTGACTCCTGCTGCAAAATACGTGTGTGTAGATGGCAGAGGAGGACAGGACTAGATTCAGCTGTGATGCTCCCCACATATCAAGTAGCTTCTATTATCAATGTTCACTGTCTATTAAGGGAGAGTCTAAGTCTAGGGAGAGTACTTTTTATCCAAAGTTCTCCTCATTTTATACTGGAAAAGACAAATCTGGTTTGAGTTCTTTCTTTAAAAAGTGTTGTTACCAAGAGAAGCAACACCCACTCGCCCTATGTCCCAGAGTAACTCCATGGAAAAACAACAGGAACCACGGCTTCAAACCAACTTGACAGATGATCTGGCGCTACGGGACTCCAGGAAACTAGGTTACCAACTAGGAATGAGTTCAAGAAACAACTAGATACATTTCTGGAGAAAGTGAGGATAGATGAATATGGTGGGAAATCAATGTGTGGTTGAGATCATTCGAAAAAGGGGCATGTTTGTTGGACCAAATGACCTTTCCCTATTGCTAAAATTTCCCATGTTTCTGTACTACTGCTACAGTGTGGACAGATACAGCTAGAAACTGAGGATTAGCAAAACTGTGGCCTGCAGACTCCTTGAACAGTCTGTCAAACTTTACGCTCATCACCAATTCCAATGGAACAAGATGCCTAAAATTAGGTACAAAGACATACTCACCATCAGAAGTCTCATTGTCAAGACTTCTGACATCCTCAGCAACAGAGGGTTCAGTAAAGAGCTCGTCCAGAGATTTAATCTCACTTCGCTCAGATGGGGATCGTTTCACAAACCTCATTCTTGGAGACTGACTCGATTGAGGGGAGCCCACACTGGATAGAGAGGGCATTCCCAATTGACTGGGGCCCACACTGGGTGGAGATGGCATTCCCAATTGACGGGAGCCCACACTGGGTGGAGAGGGCATTCCCAATTGACGGGAGCCCACACTGGGTGGAGAGGGCATTCCCAATTGACGGGAGCCCACACTGGGTGGAGAGGGCATTCTCAATTTGCTCCTTGGATGGTTCCTCAAGACAGACTAAGAGTAAAACAAAGCATGAATCAGTAACAAGTCAGGAACAAGTGCAACCAAATATTTAGAAATTCGCAACCAAAGATTATAAATAATAAACAAATTGAACAGTTACACCTAGACCAAGGATTATATAGAATGGGAAAGGTCTCCGTATCTTACTGAAGCCTGGTCCTCCAACCATCAGTGATGTTTTCACCTTCCCAGTTACAATGGTTCTCAACACCTGATAAATAGGAAATGATATTTTACATCTCGTACATCACCCCAGAAAGGAGACAAGTAACAGTTCCCTCAAGATCAAAGGGATTTCCCCAGCTGTGAGCCAGAGGCTGTGTAGTTGCAATGCAGCTACTGAACAAGGGAATTCTCACAAAAGCCACTCCAGGGACATAGCTGGCGAAAACCACCTTTTTAAAACTTGGCTTTACCCTGACTCTCTAAAATTGTACAAAATAACGACAGATTTCTCTGTTTTTGTCACAGCCCTTAACTGTGACTATAAAATGCTGACCAAAATTCTCACCTCTTGACTGATTTAATTCACCCAGATCAAACTGGCTTTATAAGAGGATACCTCTTGGCAGACAAAACGTAGAAGTTACAACATGGAAACAGGCCATTCGGCCCAACCAGCCTGTGTCGACAGTTACCCTCCACATGAGCAAATAGTCCATTACCACCCTGTATGATTCAATGTGGTGCATCACTGCACCAGCACAAGCTCTCCTGTGTTGATACTGTCCCGAGATGCAGTAAAGGCTTTCGACCCCAGGTAAAATGGAACTTCCTCTGCTTATGCTTGAGCACAATGTCTTTGGGGCACATTCAAAAGATGAGAAGGGACAGAAGGATAAGCTAGGTAACTATGGACCAAGATCAAGTCTAAGATCAGTTGTAGATAAACTCTTAGAATCCATATTTCAAACTAAAATAAGTAAGCATTTGGAAATGTATGGGTTAATGAAGGAAAGCCAGCACGGGTTTGTTAAAGGCAAGTCATGGTTTATAAATAAATTTAGTAGATTTTTTGAAGAAGTGACCGATTAGATAAATAAAGGGAATGTATTGTAGCAAATATGGACTTTCAGAAAGTGTTTGATCAGATGTCACAAGAGGCTTGTTACAAAATTCAGACATATGATACAAGAGGAAATGCAGCAGCATGGACAGAAAAGTGTCTGATGGACAGGAAACAAAGGAGTTAAGGGCGTTGCTCAGATTGGCGAAGAATTGGAAGTGATGTATCTCAGGGGCCAGTGCTGGGACACTTTTATGCTTGGTGTGTATCTAGATGATTTTGAGTTGGGCATAGAAAGCACAATCTTGAAATTTGCTGACAACACAAAAGTAATGGGTTTCACAAACAGTGAGGAGGGCCGTGAAAGGCTTCATGAAGACAGATAGATTAGTGGAATGGGCAGATGGGTGGCAGATGTAATTTAATGTGGATAAGTGTGAGGTAATACATTTTAGGTGGAATAACTTGAAATGAGAATTGGTCTATACACTCAATGAAAAAATGCTGAAGGGTGTGGATGAACAGAGAGCTCCAAGGGTTCAAATACATAATTTCCTGCAAGTACAAGTGGGTAAAGCTATAAAAAAGACCGACAGGATTTTGAATTATTATTAATAGGGGCATAGGCTGCAAGAGTAAAGAAATAATGATAAGTTTGTACAAAATATTAATTAGATCACATTTAGAGGCACCCCGTTATAGAAAGGGCTTTAAAACCACAGGAATCATCCAGTGTAGATTAATCAGAACAATGTCAGGGATGGGAAACCATAGTCATGAGAAGAATGAATAGGGAAAGACTAATTCTACCGGAGCAGCGAAGGCTAAGAGTGGATTTTTACATTATGAAAGGTTTTGATAGAGTGAATGGAGAAAGACTTTCCTCTGGTTGGGGAGTCAATGATGAGTGTCATCTATTTGAAATTGAGAGTGAGAGGGGAGGTTATGAGAAATTTCTTTACACTGAGAGATGTGGGAGGATGGAATGCTTTGCCACAGTGAAACATAGAAACATAGAAGATAGGAGCAGGAGTAGACCATTCGGCCCCTCGAGCCTGCTCCGCCAATGCGATCATGGCTGATCATCCAAATTCAGTGCCCTGTCCCTGCTTTCTCCCCATACCCCTTGATCCCTTTAGCCTTAAGAAATATATCCAACTCCTTCTTGAATATATTTAATGAATTGGCCTCTACTGCCTTCTGTGGTAGAGAATTCCACAGGTTCACCACTCTCTGGGTGAAGAAATTCCTCCTCATCTCTGTCCTAAATGGCTTACCCCTTATCTTTAGACTGTGACCCCTGGTTCTGGAGTCCCCGACCATCGGGAACATCCTTCCTGCATCTAGTCTGTCCAGTCCTGTCAGAATTTTATAAGTTTCAATGAGATCCCCTCTCATTCTTCTAAACTCCAGCGAGTATAAGCCCAATCGACCCAATCTCTCCTCATACGTCATTCCTGCCATCCCAGGTGTCAGTCTGGTGAATCTTCGCTGAACTCCCTCCATGGCAAGAATATCCTTCCTCAGATAAGGCGACCAAAACTGCACACAGTACTCAAGATGTGGTCTCACCAAGGCCCTGTACAACTGCAGCAAGACATCCTTGTTCCTGTACTCGAACCCGCTTAACCGCCTGCTGCACCTGCATGCTTACCTTCAGCGACTGGTGCACAAGGACACCCAGGTCTCGTTGCACTTCCCCTTCTCCCAATCTATTGCCATTCAGATAATAATCTGCCTTCCTGTTTTTGACACCAAAGTGGATAACCTCGCATTTATCCACGTTATATTGCATCTGCCATGCTTCTGCCCAATCACCCAACCTGTCCAAATCAGCCTGGAGTTTCTCGGCATCCTCCTCACAGCACACACACCCACCCAGCTTTGTGTCGTCTGCAAACTTGGAGATATTACATCTAGTTCCCTTGTCTAGATCATTAATATATATTGTGAATAGCTGGGATCCAAGGACCGATCCCTGCGGTACCCTACTAGTCACTGCCTGCCACTCGGAAAAAGACCCGATTATTCCAACTCTTTGCTTTCTGTCTGCCAATCAGTTCTCTATCCAAGTCAATACCTTGTCCCCAATCCCATGTGCCTTAACTTTACGCGCTAATCTCTTGTGCGGGACCTTATCGAAAGCCTTCTGAATGTCCAAATACACCACATCCACTGGTTCTCCCTTATCTATTTTACCAGTTACATCCTCAAAAAATTCCAGTGGATTAGTCAAGCACAATTTACCTTTTGTAAATCCATGTTGACTTTGTCCGATCCTGTCACTGTTTTCCAAGTGCTTTGTTATTACATCTTTTATAATGGACTCTAGCATTTTCCCCACTACCGATGTCAGGCTTACCAGTCTGTAATTCCCCGTTTTCTCTCGACCACCTTTTTTGAATAGTAGGGTAACATTAGCTACCTTCCAATCCATGGATACTGTTCCAGATTCCATCGAATGTTGGAAGATGATCAGCAATGCATCTACTATTTCTAGGGCCACTTCCTTAAGTACCCTAGGATGTAGATTATCAGGCCCTGGGGATTTATCGGCCTTCAATCCCATCAATTTCCCTAACACCATTTCCCTACAAATACTGATTTCTTTCAGTTCCTCCCTTTCATCAGACCCTATGTTCCCCGACATCTCTGAGAGGTTATTTGTGTCCTCCTTTGTGAAGACAGAACCAAAATATGTATTTAATTGGTCTGCCATTTCTTTGTTCCCCATTATAAATTCCCCTGATTCTGACTGCAAGGGACCTCCCTGGACTCAGCAAAGGTCCCGGCAGACTGGAAAACTGCTAATGTAACACCCTTATTTAAAAAGGGCAGTAGACAGAAGGCTGGAAACTATAGACCGGTTAGCCTAACATCTGTGGTAGGTAAAATGTTGGAGTCCATTATTAAGGAGACAGTAACAGGACATTTGGATAATCATAATTTAATAGAAACATAGAAACATAGAAGATAGGAGCAGGAGTAGGCCATTCGGCCCTTCGAGCCTGCTCCGCCATTCAACGAGATCATGGCTGATCATCCAAACCCTAGCACCCGGTTCCTACACCGACAGCCATCCCACCCAAGCTCTATCCCCATAACCCCACGTATTTAATCCCCCCTAACACTAAGGGCCAATTTTTTTATCATGGCCAATCAACCTAACCCGCACATCTTTGGACTGTGGGAGGAAACCGGAGCACCCGGAGAAAACCCACGCAAACACGGGGAGAATGTGCAAACTCCACACAGACAGTCACCCGAGGCCGGATTTGAACCCGAGTCCCTGGCGCTGTGAGGCAACAGTGCTAACCACTATGCCACCGTGCTGCCCGGTCAGCATGGTTTTATGAAGGGAAAGTCATGTTTGACAAATTTGCTGGAGTTCTTTGAGGAAGTAACATATAGGGTGGATAAAGGGGAACCAATGGACGTAGTGTATTTAGACTGCCAAAAGGCATTTGACAAGGTGCCACAAAAAAGATTATTGCTTAAGATAAAACATCACGGGATTGGGGGTAATATTCTGGCATGGATAGAGGATTGGCTATCTAACAGAAGGCAGAGAGTTGGGATAAATGGTTCATTCTCAGACTGGCAATCAGTAACTAGTGGTGTTCCGCAGGGGTCAGTGCTGGGTCCCCAACTCTTTACAATCTATATTAACGATTTGGAGGAGGGGACCAAGTGTAACATATCAAAGTTTGCAGATGATACTAAGATGGGAGGGAAAGTAGTGAGTGAGGAGGACATAAAAAACCTGCAAGGGGACATAGACAGGCTAAGTAAGTGGGCAGAGATTTGGCAGATGGAATACAATACTGGAAAGTGTGAGGTTATGCACTTTGGCAGGAAAAATCGTAGAGCAAGTTATTATCTTAATGGCAAGAAACTGGAAAGTACTGAAGTACAAAGGGATCTGGGGGTCCTGGTGCACGAAACTCAAAAGGTTAGTATGCAGGTGCAGCAAGTGATTAAGAAGGCCAATGGAATGTTGGCTTTCATTGCTAGGGGGATAGAATATAAAAATAGGGAGGTATTGCTTCAGTTGTACAAGGTATTGGTGAGACCGCACCTGGAATACTGCATACAGTTTTGGTGTCCATACTTAAGAAAGGACATACTTGCTCTCGAGTCAGTACAAAGAAGGTTCACTCGGTTAATCCCGGGGATGAGGGGATGGACATATGAGGAGAGGTTGAGTAGATTGGGACTCTACTCATTGGAGTTCAGAAGAATGAGAGGCGATCTTATTGAAACATATAAGATTGTGAAGGGGTTGGATCGGGTGGATGCGGGGAGGATGTTCCCGATGATGGGTGAAACTAGAACTAGGGGGCATAGTCTTAGAATAAGGGGCTGCTCTTTCAAAACTGAGATGAGGAGGAACTACTTCACTCAGAGGGTGGTAGGTCCATGGAATATGCTGCCCCAAAAAGCTGTAGAAGCTACATCATTACATAAGTTTAAAACAGAAATAGACAGTTTCCTAGAAGTAAAGGGAATTAAGGGTTACGGGGAGCGGGCAGGAATTTGGACATGAGTCTAGGTTCGGATTGGTCATGGCCCTGTGGGTAGCGGAGAGGGCCCAGGGGCCGTGTAGCCTGATCCTGCTCCTATTTCATGTGTCTAATTCTGTTAGATTCAGGAGATAGTTCTGTGATAGTAGATTGGCGGTTAGGATCAGATCAGCCATGATCTTATTGAATGGCGGAGCAGGCTCGAGGGGCCGATTGGCCTACTCCTGCTCCTATTTCTTATGTTCTTATGACCTACGCTTGACTTCACCAATCTTTTTCTCCACAAATCTATAAAAGCTTTTACAATCAGTTTTTATGTTCCCTGAAAGCTTACTCTCAGATTCTATTTTCCCCTTCTTAATTAATCCCTTTGTCCTCCTTTGTTGAATCCTAAACTGCTCCCAATCCTCAGGTTTACTGCTTTTTCTGGCCAATTTATATGTCCTCTCCTTGGATCTTATGCTATCCCTAATTTCCCTTGTTAGCCACAGTTGAGTCACCTTTTTTGTTTTATTTTTATGCCAAACTGGGATGAACAAATTCTGTAGTTCATCCATGCGGTCTTTGAATGTTTGCCATTGCCTTTCCACCGTCAACCCTTTGAGTGACATTCCCCAATCAATCCTACTCAACTCGCGCCTCATACCATTGTAGTTTCCTTTATTTAAATTCAGGACCCTAGTCTCTGAGTCAACTACTTCATTCTGCATCTTAATGAAGAATTCTATCATATTATGATCACTCCAACCCAAGGGGCCTCGTACAACAAGATTGCTAATTAATCCTTTCTCATTACATAATACCCAGTCTAAGATGGCCTGATCTCTGGTTGGTTCCTCGACATATTGGTCCAGGAAACCATCCCGTAAACACTCCAGGAATTCCTCCTCCACAGTATTGTTACTAATTTGGTTAGCCCAATCTATATGTAGATTAAAGTCACCCATGATGACTGCTGTGCCCTTATTGCACGCTTCTCTAATTTCCCTTTTAATGCCATCCCCAACCTCCGCATTACTGTTTGGAGGTCTATATACCACTCCCACTAACGTTTTCTGCTCCTTGGTATTTCTCAGTTCTACCCATACAGATTCCACATCATCAGAGCTAATATCCTTCCTTACAATTGTGTTAATCCCTTCTTTAACCAGCAATGCTACCCCACCTCCCTTTCCTTTTTGCCTATCTTTCCTGAATATTGAATACCCCTGGATGTTGAGTTCCCAGCCTTGGCCACCCTGGAGCCATGTTTCCGTAATCCCAATCAAATCATATTTGTTTACCTATATTAGCGCAGCTAATTCATCCACCTTATTACGAATGCTCCTCGCATTAAGACACAAAGCCTTCAGGCTTGTTTTTTTAACGCTCTTAGACCTATTAGAATTATTATTTACTGTGGCCATGTTTGATTTAAACCGTTGATTTCTCTGACTGCCACTTTTGTTTTTCTCCTTCCTATCTTTTGCTTTTATCCTTGTTTCCCTTGTGAGTGGTTGAGGCAGAGATCATTGCAATATTTAAGGGAAAATTGGATAAACCTTTGAAGCAGACTATAGGGAGAGTGGGATTTGTTCTGGATTGCTCTATCAAAGAGCTGGATCAAACAAAATGGGCCAAATGTGCTATTAAATTGTATAGTTTAATAGGTAATTGACCATGTCCAACTACAGTGCAGTCAATGATTCGTGCTTGGAAACATCCAATAGTGTCACTAATCTAGAAGATTGGAGGGAAGCATAAAGCAGGACCTGCCCGTTTTACACAGCTACAATCTTCCAATGACACTTGCCACAAATGGCTTCAAGACCTGGGATGAGAAGAGCATCACTGAAACTGCTCCAGGATTGCCCAATCCAACCAGCTGACTGACCAGTTCCACATCTCCCCCACAGGATTTCACAGAATCACAGAATCTACAGTGCAGATAGAGGCCATTTCGGCCCATCGAGCCTGCACCGACACATATCCCACCCTATCCCCGTAACCCCACGTATTTAATCCCCTAACACTAAGGGTCAATTTTATCATAGCCAAATCAACCTAACCTGCACATCTTTGGACTGTGGGAGGAAACCGGAGCACCCGGAGAAAACCCACGCAGACACAGGGAGAATGTGCAAACTCCACATAGACAGTCGCCCGAGGCCAAATTTGAACCCGGGTCCCTGGCGCTGTGAGGCAACAGTGCTAACCACTATGCCACCGAGTAATTTCTTCCATTATGCCCAGATCTGACACTACCTTCCGCACCCAGATGTATGACCTACAATCCAGTGCATTACTCTGCTCTGGTGCAATCTGGAACTTCACAAAATACATATGACCAAAGCACCCATGGGGATATCTACCAAGAGTGGCATGTGATGCAACATTTGAACCTGGAGCTAGGGAAACAAGAGACATGGGCCCACTTCCTCCAGGCCCATCCCACATACACCCTATGCCCTGCAGCCCAAGGGATCCCATGGCCAACCTCTTAATGGACCCTATCATACCCCTCAGCTCCCACAAGCACCAAGTATGAGCACCCAATGGTAACCCTTCACTCCCCCTCCCCTTGTGTGACTAGCATCTTCTGACAAGGAGAGACTGTGGCCAAACTCACTGGTAACCCTGCCCAAGTATGTATTTGTAAATCCTGTGTAATCTGCAAAGCAGCATATATTTTGTATTCTACCATAACCCAAAAAAGGTTCCGAATTCTTGTACAACTCAACAAAGTAAAATTATTTGAAATAAAGTAAAAGCGTTCAGATGCATTTGCTCTTCAAATTGCTTTTGGTAGACCTCCCATCTTCTATTCTCCCTAAACTTCAGCTCATCAAAAACTCTGCTAGCCGTATCCTAATTTGCACCAAGTCCCGTTAACCCATCACTCCTGTGCTCACAAACCTACATTGGCTCTCGGTTCAGCAACGCCTCGAATTAAACTTCTCATCCTTGTGTTCAAATCACTCCATGGCCTTGCACCTCCCTATCTCTATAACCACCTCCAGCCATACAACCCTCAGAACTCTGCATGCCTCCAATTCTGGCCTCTTGTGCATCTTCCACTTCTTTCGCCCCACCATTGGCGGCCGTGCCTTCAGCTATCTAGGCCCCTACCTCTTTGACCAAGCTTTTGGTCACCTGTCCTAATATCTCCTTATGTGGCTTGGTGTCAAGCTTTGTCTGATAACAATCCTGTGAAGTACCTTGAGGAAAAGAGTGTTTGAAGACCAGGACCTCAAACCCGGCACTAAGCTCATGGTCTACAGAGCAGTAGTGATACCCGCCCTGCTGTATGCCTCAGAGACATGTACCATGTACAGCAGGCACCTCAAAGCACTGGAGAGGTACCACCAATGCTGCCTCCGCAAGATCCTGCAAATCCATTGGCAGGATAGGCGCACCAACGTCAGTGTTCTTGCTCAGGCCAACATCCCCAGCATCGAAGCTTTGACCACGCTTAATCAGCTCCGATGGACGGGTCACATTGTCCGCATGCCCGATACGAGACTCCCAAAACAAGTGCTCTACTCGGAGCTCCGGCACGGCAAGAGAGCCCCAGGTGGGCAGAGGAAATGCTTCCAGGACACCCTCAAAGCCTCCTTGAAAAAGTGTAACATCCCCACCGACACCTGGGAATCCCTGGCTCAAGACCGCACAAAGTGGAGGAGAAGCATCCGGGAAGGCGCCGAACACCTCGAGTCTCTTCACCGGGAGCAAGCGGAAGCCAAGCGCAGGCAGTGCAAGGAGCGCACGTCAACCCAAGCACCCCACCCACCCGCCCCTTCAAACACTGTCTGCCCCACCTGTGACAGAGACTGTAGGTCCCGCATTGGACTCATCAGTCACCTGCGAACTCATTTTTAATGTGGAAGCAAGTCATCCTCGGTTCCGAGGGACTGCCTAAGAAGAAGAAGTACCTTGGAACGTTTTATTATGTTAAAGAGGTTATATAAATGCAAGTTGTTGTTGAAGTAGTATTATGCGTGTACACTACCTGGTTGTGCAATTTGGAACTGTGTTGTGGAGTCCCTTGCGATCTTTTTATAAGTTCACTTTCATCGGAGAGTTCTAGGGAGCCTCCCAGCATCCTTCTCATTTCCTCCTCATCACTGTCGATTGTGACCACTCTGACTGGAGTTTTAGGGTGTGCGTTATGTTTGCCTTTCTTTGAAGATCTCATTTCTTTCTTCTGACCCCCGGCATTGAACTCCTGCTTCGCAGCAGTATCTGCCATTCTCTTCAGGAACCTGCTCCCTTTTCCACTTAACTCACTGCTTGACTTGGGGGAAAGTTGCCTCTCATCGGACATCTGCAAATCCTCATCTGAATCGATCGTGAGTGCACTCAGTTTCCTGCTCATGATTTTATTTTCTATTTGTGCCAGTCTGGCAAGCGCAGCACTGGAGGATCTGACCCACGCAGAGGCAGCATCAGGTCTTCTTGTGTCTGCCTCATGAGCTTTCTTCAACATGCTCTTACTCACTGTGGGACTTTGCGATACTGCCAATTTGTTTGGCTTCTTCAAGAACCGATTGCCAGTCAATGGCAGCTCACTGATGCCTTCAGCTGGCTTTATAGTGGCTGCAGTTTTCAAATATCGATTTTCTTTCCATTCTCTGGCTACTGTGTCCTCTATTGAAAGGTCGCTTACATCACTAATTTCATGCAGGTTGAATGGATTAACTTTCAGGGCACTGTTTTTCTTATAGAGAGTGTTCATATAATCCTGCAAATACAAGACTGATAGTTTAGAAAATGGTTGCTTTTGCCACCTCAAAGAGAAAGCATGTAGATTCAAGGAGGTTCAGTGCTGGAACGTACCACATGGGTTGATACCTGGATGAGAATAGCCCTAGGGATTCTATATATTTTAAATGGGGAAAAAAGTGTATGTACTTGAGCTTCCTTGATAGCTTAGTTAGAAGATGCATGATGTGGTGTAGTACTAAGGCATGCAGGTCACAAGTTGGACTTAATTGATCTCAGCTGAAGCAGCAGTTGGGGCCGTAGAATTAAGGGGAAAGAAAAATAACAAAAACATGCACAAGTAAAGTAATAGAATGATCTATAAAGGGGAGAACAGGAGATGGTTAAGTGGCAGAAGTGATATTAGCATTAGACAATAATGGACATAATGGGAAAATGAAAGAAAGAAATTACATTTTTTTTATTCATTCATGAGATGTGGGCATCGCTGGCAAGGCCAGCATTTATTGCCCATCTCTAATTGCCCTGGAGAAGGTGGTGGTGAGCCGTCTTCTTGAACTGCTGCAGATCGTGTAGTGAAGGTACTCCCACAGTGCTGTTAGGTAGGGAGTTCCAGGATTTTGACCCACTGACGATGAAGGAATGGCGATATATTTCCAAGTCAGGATGGTGTGTGACTTGGAGGTGGTGGTGTGTTAACCATGCGCTTGCTGCCCTTGTCCTTTTAGGTGGTAGAGGTTGTGGGTGTGGGAGGTGTCGAAGAAGCCTTGGTGAGTTGCTGCAGTGCATCTTATAGATGATACACATTGCAGACCCGGTGCGTTGGTGGTGGAGGGAGTGAATGTTTAAGGTGGTGGATGGGGTGCCAATCAAGCGGGCTGCTTTGTCCTGGATGGCGTCGAGCTTCTTGAGTGTTGTTGGAGCTGCACTCATCCAGGCAAGTGGAGAGTGTTTCATCACACTCCTGACTTGTGCCTCCTCGATGGTGGAAAGGCTTTGGGGAGTAGGAGGTGAGTCACTTGTCGCAGAATACCCAGCCTCTGACCTGCTCTTGTAGCCATAGTATTTATGTGGCTGGTCCAGTTGAGTTTCTGGTCAATGGTGACCCCCAGGATATTGACGGTGGGGGATTCGACGATGGTAATGCCGTTGAATGTCATGGGGAAGTTGTTAAGACTCTCGCTTGTTGGAGATAGTCATTGCCTGGCACTTGTGTGGCACAAATGTTACTTGCCACTTATCAGGCCAAGCCACTTATCACAAATATGAGACATAAAATGTGTGAATACCTATAGGTGTTGGGGATAGATAGATAGAAAGGTTTAGAGAAAGATAGAAAGAAAACAAAACAAAACGAAAAATGGGCAAAGTTGAGCAGGCTCCAGCGACCCAGGAGCCGAGTAAGAAAAATGCAGGTCGACACCAAGGGTGTCAAAAGGGTACTTTTTGTGAGACAATTTTTCATTACCTGCAGTTCGTCCCCAGAATCCTCGAAGCTTTCTAATATTCTCTGCCCAGCGAGCTGGGCCTGGGCTCTCACCAGGGCAGAACTCCCCAGTCCACTTCTCCTGAACATCCTAACAAAAGCAGAACACGTGGTCTGGAAAGGGGAGTCACAGAACAGCATCTTTTCAGCGATAAATAAATACACATTTGCACAAAACACATTCCCTGTCTCCCTGCTCCCAAAAAAGCCCCAAAGTAGCAGCTTTCTGAGTTGTATGGGCTGGTTGCTAACAGAACATAATAAGTGTTCCCCAAGGCATTGTGGGTAAATACACCTTGTCTGAGCTGAGCTAGAGCCGAGGAGGACGCTGTCTTAACCAGAACAACAATAGTGATCACTGTCCAGTGACCTCTGCTGGATCGTGTGCCGCAGGATTGGTAGCACAGTGGTTATGTTACTGGACGAGTAATCCAGAGGCCTGGACTAATAATCCGGAGACGTGTAGTTCAAATCCCACCACGGCATGTGTGGAATTTAAATTCAATTAATTAAATAAACCAGGAATAAAAAGCTAGCACCAGTAATGGTGACCATGAAACTACTGGGTTGTCGTAAAAACCCATCTGGTTCCCTAATGACCTTTAGGGAAAGAAATCTGTTGTCCTTACCTGGTCTGGTCTATATGTGACCCCAGACCCACAGCAATGTGATTGACTCTTAACTGCCCTCTGAAATCACCTAGCAAGCCACTAAGTTGTAACAAACCACTACAAGAAAGTATAATAAGAATAAACAGACCACCCGGCTTCGGACACGACAACGGCACACCCAGCCCAGTCAACCCTGCAAAGTCGTCCTCACTAACATCTGGGGATTTGTGCCAAAATTGGGAGACTAGTCAAGCAACGGCATGACATAGTCACACTCACAGAATCATACCTTTCAGCCAATGTTCCAGACTCCTCCATCACCATCCCTGGGTATGTCCTGTCCCATCAGCAGGACAGACCCACCAGAGATGGTGGCACAGTGGTATACAGTCGGAAGGGAGTGGCCCTGGGAGTCCTCAACATTGAAGTCTCATGGCTTCAGGTCAAACATGGGGAAGGAAACCTCTTGCTATTTGATTACCACCTTCCTCCCTCCCTCAGCTGATGAATCAGTACTCCTCCATGTTGAACACCACTTGGAAGAAGCACTGAGGGTAGCAAGGGCACAGAATGTATTCTGGGTGGAGAACTTCAATGTCCATCACCAAGAGTGTCTCAGTAGCACCACTACTGGCTGAGTCCTGAAGGACATAGCTGCCCGGCTGGGCCTGCAGCAGGTGGTGAGAGAACCAACACGAGGGAAAAACCTACTTGACCTCGTCCTCACCAATCTACCTTTCACAGATGACAGTATTGGTAGCAGTAACCACCGCACAGTCCTTGTGGAGGTGAAGTCCCGTCTTCACACTGAGGACACCCTCCATTATGTTGTGTGGCACTACCACCGTGCTAAATGGGATAGGTTCAGAATGGATGTAGTAGCTCAAAACTGGGCATCCATGAGGTGCTGTGGGCCATCATCACCAGCAGAATTGTATTCCACCACAATCTGTAAGCTCATGGCCCGGCATATCCCTCACTCTACCATTAACATCAAGCCAGGCGACCAACCATGGTTCAATGAGGAGTTTAGAAGAGCATGCCAGGAGCAGCACCAGGCATACCTAAAAATGAGGTGCCAACCTGGGGAAGCTGTAACACAGGACTACATGCATGCTAAACAACGGAAGCAGCATGCTATATACAGAGCTAAGCGATCCCACAACTAACGGATCAGATTAAAGCTCTGCAGTCCTGCCACATCCAGACGTGAATGGTGGTGGACCATTAAACAACGGGAAGAGGAGGCTCCATTAAAATCCCCATCCTCAATGATGGTGCAGTCCAGCACGCGAGTGCAAAAGATAAGGCTGAAGCGTTTGCAACCATCTTCAGCCAGAAGTGCCGAGTGGATGATCCATCTTGGCCTCCTCCTGAGGTCCCCACCATCACATGATATCAAGAAATGGCTGACCGCACTGGATACAGCAAAGGCTATGGGCCCCGACAATATCCTGGATGTCGTGCTGAAGACTAATGCTCCAGAACTAGCCGCGCCTCTAGCCAAGCTGTTCCAGTACAGCTACAACACTGGCATCTACCCGACAATGTGGAAAACAATGTGAAAAGGCAGTAATATTAGTGGATTTCAACTACCCCAATATTAACTGGGATAAAATTAGTGTGAAGGGTATAGAGGGTGCGGAATTCTTAAAATGTATCCAGGAGAACTTTTTTAGCCAGTATGCAGCAAGCCCAACAAAGGAGGGGGTGGTTCTGGGCTTAGTTTTAGGGAATGAAGCTGGGCAGGTAGAAGGCGTATCAGTGGGGGAGCATTTTAGTGCTAGTGACCATAATTCAGTTAGATTTAAGGTAGTTATGGAAAAGGACAAGGATAGATCAGGAATAAAAATTCTAAATTGGGGAAAAGCAAATTTTGCTAAGCTCAGAGGGGATTTAGCCATAGTGGACTGAAAACAGCTACTTGAAGGTAAATCAGTGTCAGAGCAGTGGGAGGCATTCAAGGAGGAGATCTGGAGGGTTCAGATCAAATATGTGCCCTTAAAGAAAAAAGGTGGGACTAACAAATCTAGAGCCCCCTGGATGTCTAGAGACATACAGGGTAGGATAAAGAAAAAAAGGGAGGCGTATGACAGATACTGAGGGCTAAATACTCCAGAATCTTTAGAGGAGTACAGAAAGTGCAAGGGTGCAGTAAAAAGATTAGGAAAGCAAAGAGAGCATGAAAAATTCTTGGCAAGTAAAATCAAGGAAAACCCAAAGATGTTTTATAAATATATTAAGAGTAAGAGAATAACTAAGGAAAGGGTAGGGCCTATTAGAGATCATGAGTGTAATCTGTGTGTGGAGGCGGGAGACGTCGGTAGGGTTCTTAATGAATACTTTGCGTCTGTTTTCACAAAGGAGAGGGGCGAAGCAGACATTGCTATCAGGGAAGAGTGTGAAATATTAGATGAAATAAACATAGTGAGAGAGGATGTATTAAGGGGCTTAGCAGCTTCAAAAGTGGATAAATTCCCAGGCCCAGATGAAATGTATCCCAGGCTGTTAAGCGAAGCAAAAGAAGAAATAGCAGAGGCCCTGACCATCATTTTCCAATCCTCTCTGGCTTCAGGTGTGGTGCCGGAGGACTGGAGGACTGCTAATGTGGTACCCTTGTTTAAAAAGGGAGAAAAGGATAGACCGAGTAATTACAGGCCAGTCAGCCTAGCCTCGGTGGTGGGAAAATTATTGGAAAGAATTCTGAAGGACAGGATAAATCTTCATTTAGAAAGACACGGATTAATCAAGGATAGTCAGCACGGATTTGTTAAGGAAAGGTCATGTCTGACAAACTTGATTTAATTTTTTGAGGAGGTAACAAGGAGGGTAGAGCATTTGATGTAGTGTACATGGACTTTAGCAAGGCTTTTCAGAAGGTTCCCATGGGAGGCTGGTTACGAAGTTAAAAGCCCATGGGATCCAGGGCAAAGTATCAAGTTGGATTCAAAGCTGGCTCGGAGACAGGAAACAGAGGGTAATGGTTGATGGGTGTTTTTGTGACTGGAAGGCTTTTTCCAGTGGGGTTCCGCAGGGCTCAGTACTAGGTCCCTTGCTTTTTGTGGTATATATCAATGATCTAGACTTGAATATAGGGGGTATGATTAAGAAGTTTGCAGATGATACTAAAATCGGCTGTGTGGTTGATACTGAAGAAGGAAGCTGTAGACTGCAGGAAGATATCAATAAATTGGTCAGGTGGGCAGAACAGTGGCAAATGGAATTCAATCCGGAGAAGTGTGAGGTAATGCATTTGGGGAGGGCTAACAAGAAAAGGGAAACACATTAAATGGTAGGACACTGAGTAGTGTAGAAGAACAAAGGGACCTTGGAGTGCATGTCCACAGATCCCTGAAGGTAGCAGGCCAGGTAGATAAGGTGGTTAAGAAGGCATACGGAATGCTTGCCTTTATTAGCCGTGGCATAGAATACAAGAGCAGGGGGGTTATGCTTCAACTGTATAAAACACTAGTTAGGCCACAGCTAGAGTACTGCGTGCAGTTCTGGTCACCACATTACAGGAAAATTGTGATTGCACTAGAGAGGGTGCAGAGGAGATTTACAAGGATGTTGCCGGGAGTAGAGAATCTTAGCTATGAGGAAAGACTGGATAGGCTAGGTTTGTTTTCCTTGGAACAGAGGAGGCTGAGGGGAGACCTTATTGAGGTGTATAAAATTATGAGGGGCCTAGGTAAAGTGGATAGAAAGGACCTATTTCCTTTAGCAGAGGGGTCAAAAACCAGGGGGCACAGATTTAAAGTAATTGGTGGAAGGTTTAGAGGAGATTTGAGGGGAAATTTCTTCACCCAGAGGGTTGTGGGGGTCTGGAACTCACTGCCTGAAAGGGTGGTAGAGGCAGAAACCTTAACCACATTTAAAAAGTACTTGGATGTGCACTTGGGATGCTGTAACCTGCAGGGCTACGGACCAAGAGCTAGGTAGTGTGATTAAGCTGGATAGCTCTTTGTTGGCCGGCGTGGACACAATGGGCCGAAATGGCCTTCTTCCGTGCTGTAACTTTCTATGATTCTAGGTATGTCCTGTCCACAAAATCAATTAGGGCATATCCAATCTGGCCAATTACTGCCCCATCAGTCTACTATCAATCATCAGCAAAGTGATGGAAGGTGTGGTCGACAGTGCTATCAAGCGGCACTTACTCACCAATAACCTGCTCACCGATAACCTGCTCAGTTTGGGTTCCGCCAGGACCACTTGGCTCCAGACCTCATTACAGCCCCAAACATGGACAAAAGAGCTAAATTTCAGAGGTGAGGCGAGAATGACTGCCCTTGACATCAAGGCAGCATTTGACCGAGTGTGGCATTAAGGAGCCCTTGTCTTTTGCACTCACATACTGGGCTCCGCCATCACTGAGGATGGGGATATTCATGAAGCTTCCTCCTCCCGTTAGTTGTTTAATTGTCCACCACCATTCACGACTGGATGTGACAGGACTGCAGAGCTTTGATCTGATCCACTGATTGAGGGATCACTTAGCTCCGTCTATAGCATGCTGCTTCTGCTGTTTAGCATGCATGTAGTACTGTGTTGCAGCTTCCTGTGGCACCTAATTTTTAGGTATGCCCGATGCTGCTCCTGGCATGCTCTTCTGCACTCCTCATTAAACCAGGGTTAGTCCCCTGGCTTGATGGTAATGGTAGAGTGAGGGATATCTTCTCTTTTTCCTAGGCAGTCCCTCGGAACCGAAGATGACTTGCTTCCACATTAAAAATGAGTTCTCAGGTGACTGATGAGTCGAATGTGGGACCTACAGTCTCTGTCACAGGTGGGGTAGACGGTGGTGGAAGGGGCAGGTGGGTGGGGTACTTGGGTTGACGTGCGCTCCTTCCGCTGTTTGCGCTTGGCTTCCGCTTGCTCCCGGCGAAGAGACTCAAGGTATGCCAGGCCATGAGGTTACAGATTGTGGTGGAATACAATTCTGCTGCTGATGACGACCCACGGCGCCTCATGGATGCCCAGTTTTGAGCTGCTAGATCTGTTCTGAATCTATCCCATTTAGCATGGTAGTAGTGCCACACAACACGATGGAGGGTGTCCACAGTATGAAGACGGGACTTCATCTCCACAGGAACTATGCGGTGGTCACTCTTACCAATGCTGTCATGGACAGATGCATCTACGACAGGTAGATTGGTGAGGATGAGGTCAAGTAGATTTTTCCTTCGTGTTGATTCTCTCACCACCTGCCGCAGGCCCAGTCTGGCAGCTATGTCTTTCAGGACTCAGCCAGCTCAGTCAGTAGTGGTGCTACCGAGCCACTCTTGGTGATGAACATTGAAGTTCTCCACCCCCACTCTTGGTGATGAACATTGAAGTCCCCCACCCAGAGTACATTCTGTGCCCTTGCTACCCTTAGTGCTTCTTCCAAGTGGTGTTCAACATGGAGGAATACTGATTCATCAGCTGAGGGAGGGTGGTAGGTGGTAATCAGCAGGGGGTTTCCTTGCCGATGCTTGACCTGAAGCCATGAGACTTCATGGGGTCCAGAGTCAATGTTGAGGACTCCCAGGGCCACTCCTTCCTGACTGTATACCATTGTGCTGCCACCTCTGGTGGGTCTGTTCTACCGGTGGGACAGGACATACCCAGGGATGGTGATGGAGGAGTCTGGGACGTTGGCTGAAAGGTATGATTCTGCGAGTATGACTATGTCAGGCTGTTGCTTGACTAGTCTATGGGACAGCTCTCACAATTGTGGCACAAGTCCCCAGATGTTGGTGAGGAGGACTTTGCAGGGTCGACTGGGCTGGGTGTGCCATTGTTGTGTCCGAAGCCGGTGCCTAGGTCGATGCCGTGAGGTCTGTCTGGTTTTATTCTTATTATTATTGCTTTATGTTGCAGTTTCTTACAACTGAGTGGCTTGCTAGGCCATTTCAAAAGGCAGTTAAAAGTCAACCACATTGCTGTGGGTCTGGAGTCACATATAGGCCAGACCAGGTAAGGATGGCAGAGTTCCTTCCCTAAAGGACATTAGTGAACCATATGGGTTTTTTACGACAATCCGATAGTTTCATGGTCACCATTACTGATACTAGCTTTTTATTCCAGATTTATTTAATTAACTGAATTTACATATGATTACATTGGATATACAGCACAGAAACAGGCCATTCAGCCCAACCAGTCCATGCTGGTGTTTATGCTCTACTTGAGCCTGCTCCCATCTTTCCTCATCTAAATCTATCAACATAACCCTCTATTCCTTTCTCCCTCATATGCTTGTCTAGCCTCCCCTTAAATGCATCTATACTATTCACTTCAACCACTCCCTGTGGTAGCGAGTTCCACATTCTCACCACTCTTTGGGTAAAGAAGTTTCTCCTGAATTCCCTATTGGATTTCTTGTTGACTATCTTATATTGATGGCCTCTAGTTATGCTCTTCTCCACAAGTGGAAACATTCTCTCTGTATCCACTCTGTCAAAACCTTTCATAATTTTAAAGATTAGGTCACCCCTCAGCCTTCTTTTTTCAAGAGAAAAAGAGACCCAGCCTGTTCATCCTTTCCTGATATGTATACCCTTGCATTTCTGGTATCATCCTTGTAAATCTTCTCTGCACCCTCTCCAGTGCCTCTATATCCTTTTCATGTACGCAGTACTCTAAATGTGGTCTAACCAAGGTTCGATACAGGTTTAGCATAACTTCCCTACTTTTCAATTCTATCTCTCGAGAAATAAACCCATGTGCTTGGTTTGCTTTTTTTATGGCCTTGCTAACCTGTGGCGCAACTTTTAGTGATTTGTGTATTTGTACTCTGAGATCCCTTTGTTCCTCTACCTCACCTAGACTCGCACCCTCCAAGTAATATGTGACCTCCCTATTCTTCCTACCAAAATGTAATATCTTCCATTTATCTGTGTTGAACTTCATTTGCCAATTATATGCCCATTCTGTCTCCTGTAATTTGTTGCAGTCCTCCTCAGTATTTGGTGTCATCCGCAAATTTAGAAATTGTGTTTTGATTCCAAAGTCTAAATCGTTAATGTAAATTGTGAACAACAGTGGTCCCAGCACTGATCCTTGTGGAACACTACCCACCTTCTGCCACTGTGAATAACTACCCTTTACCCCTACTCTCTGCTTTCTGTCTTGAAACCAGCTAGCTATCCATTCTGCTACTTGTCCCCTGACTTCCTCATTCTCTGACCTTGTTCATCAGTCTATTATGGAGTACCTTATCGAAGACCTTTTGAAAATCTAGATAAATTACATGAACTGCATTATCATTGTCTCCGCTCTCTGTTACCTCTTCAAAAAATTCAATGAGGTTGGTCAAGCAAGACGTTCCCTTTTGAAATCCATGCTGACTATTCATTATTATATAAGTCCTACTATAATTAAGGGTTTATTTCAATTTATTTTGATGCTTAGGAGGAAAAACTTCAAATAATCTCCATTCAAAGAAATACTAAGAAAAATGGTACACTTTATGAGCTAACCTCTTATATTAGAAGCTATTTGATACAATAGAAAAGGTTTAGAGAAGAGGAACCAGGATGATTCCAAGTCTAGGGAAAGTACGTTAGAAGGAATAAAGCCTAGAAATTGGGCTATTTACTGTCACCTGTTTGGGGCCACTACCCTGGCGAAAAATGGCGGCCGCCACTCTAGCGCCCTTCTCTGGCGCGGGACTCGGCAGCTGCCATTTTCGTGAGGGCATTAGCGCTGCCAATAGCAGTGCTGGCCCTGGAGATGAAATAAAGGCTGGAATTTTACGGGGTGGTAGCGTGCGCAATCGGTGGCGGGTTGGGTGGGAAAGTTGTTATTTTTTGACAGCAGGTCAGGAACCCACTGTCATCCCGCCCCCACGTGCCTTTGCCCCAGGCGCATCTGTCATCGCGGAGCCGACCTGACCGGCAGCGGCGGGTGACCGAACTGAGATGATTAACAGCTAGTTAAATTCCCCATATACAGTCATACTAAGCTCTGAGCACCTGAAACTGTGTCTGAATATCAGAATAAGTTCCTCAGGAATACTCCAGTGAGTAAACATATTGATTAACTTTCCAATAATATGATGATTTGTTATAAGAAGATAAGAATTAGGAGCAGGAGTAGGCCATACGGCCCTTTGAGTCTGCTCCGCCATTCAATAAGATCATGGCTGATCTTCGGCCTCAATTCCACTTTCCCGCCCGATCCCCATATCCCTTGATTCCCCTTGAGTCCAAAAATCTATATCTCAGCCTTGAATATACTCAACGACTCAGCATCCACAGCCCTTTGGGGTAGAGACTGCCATAGATTCACAACCCTCTGAGTGAAGAAATTCCTCCTCATCTCAGTCTTAATTGGCCGACCTCTTATCCTGCAACTATGCCCCCTAGTACTAGCCAAGGGAAACAACCTCTCAGCATCTACCCTGTCAATCCCCCTCAGAATCTTGTATGTTTCAATGAGATCACCTCTCATTCTTCTAAATTCCAGAGCGTATAGGCCCAATCTACTCAATCTCTCCTGATAGGACAATCCTCTCATCCTCTCATCCCAGGGATCAATCTAGTGAGCCTTTGTTACACCGCCTCTAAGGCATGTATGTCTTTTCCCTGATAAAGAGATCAAAACTGTGCACAGTTGTTACGTCCGTGTAATAATAAGAAAAGGACTGCAGAGAACGGTACAACAGGTGTTTACTCAACGTGGTTCAAACTGCAACTGAAACAACAGATTACTACTCAGCGTTATATACAGGTGTGGTCACTGCCGGTACTACAGTATACATGAGCTGTAGAAAGTAGTTCCCCCCTTAAAGGTACATACATTACAATTCCTCCCCTTTTAGATTAACAGTACCATAACACTCATTTAACAATTAAATATCAAACTAATTACAATTAACACTTTTAACATGCAACATTAGCTGAAAATAGTCTATTTATAAATTCAGTCTTTGGGGAGGCTTCCTGATCCTTTCTGGATAGCGACTTTCCCGAGTGTCTTGCTCTTGGTGCGGAGGCGATTCTGGCCGCCTGTCGTCGGTTGGTTCATCAGCTTCCGATGCTACTGTTTCTGGGGTAGATGCTACCTGTGATAAAAATGCTAACTTCCGGGAAGTTATGTCATCACTTCCTGTGAACTATGAACTATGAACTATGAACTGTGTAATTACCTCACTTCCTGTAAATGTCACTTCCTGTTGGACTGGTATAAATACTGGTCTGTTCAGTATTGTAAGAGGCTTCTACCAGAGGCATGGTAAAGACCTCTCTTGTATATAGTGTGTTTATAAGTTACTTAAAGCTTACTTTAAAGTTACTTGATGGTAAGTCTCCTTTTTCTTACATCAATTTAAGTAACTTAGTATTTACACTGACAAATACTAGACCTTCAGACAAACTCGGAAGTTAAGGATCCAGGGAACCACCCATCATGGAGAAAATCCTTAGACCTATTCGTCTGGACTTGGACCCGAATACACCAGCAGCTGGCAGGGTATGGAAGCATTGGTATCGTACTTTTGAGAATTTTCTGGATGAATGTAAAGTGGATGCTCCTGCTAAATTGAAGATACTTGTCAATTATGTGACCCCAAAAGTGTTCGAATATGTTGATGACTGGGATAATTACGAAGAGGTGATTCGGGCACTTAAGAAACTGTATGCGAAGACCCCAAATGAGGTCTATGCTAGACATCTACTGGCCACAGCCCGACAAGGGCCAGGGGAATCAATTGACGAATTCCTGCAAGAACTTCGCAGGCTCAGCGTAGATTGTAACTTTCAGGCAGCCTCAGCTGAGCTGTACCGCCAAGAAATGATTCGTGATGCTTTCATCTGCGGGATTGCCTCTCCATTTATACGCCAGCGTCTACTAGAAAGTAAAACACTTGAGCTACAAAAAGCTTTTGAACTAGCTTGTTCACTGGATTTGGCAAAGAGAAATGCAGACCTCTATCAGCTGCCCAGATCTCGATCTGCTGCTGTAGCTGCAACCAGACAATTCAAGCGGTCTCAGGTGAACCCTATCATGGGGGAATCTAATTCTGATAATTCTGATGAAGAAGAGGAGGACGACCCCACTTTAGCAGCCTCTTGGCAATCTAGGAAGGAATGCTTCTTTTGTGGAGATGCTTTTCACCCTAGGAAAACCTGCCCTGCTCGCAATGCAATCTGCAGTTATTGCGGGAAAAAAGGACACTTTGCTAAAGTTTGCCTATCAAGGGCCTCTACGAGGGCCAATCCAGCTAAGGCCTACCGAACTGCCCCAATTAGGGCCTATCAAGATGCTCCAGCTAGGACCTATCAAGCTTCCTCTCGAGCTCTCTCCCGAAGAAGCACACCGAGAGTTTTAGCCACTCTCTGTGCAACGACACCAATTACAGCTGCTTGCCCACAGAACCTGTCTCAGGCAGCCACAAAAATTTCAATTAAAGGGCATACCTTAGATGCCTTAATTGACTCAGGAAGTACTGATAGTTTCATTAAGGAACAGATTGTTGCGAAATTGAAACTACATGTCTTCCCATCGGACCAGGCAATTGCGATGGCCCAGTCATCACTTAATACCAGAATCTCCGGCTTTTGTGTTGTTGATATGACACTTCATGGTCATATGTATCCCTCCACCCGACTTTCAGTGCTCAAAGACTTATGTAGTGATCTCCTCTTAGGGCTGGACTTCCAAAAACAGCATAAGAAACTCACCATTGAGTTTGGTGGATCCAAACCCGGACTTACTATTTCTAATATACCATCTAAATTACCATTTTGTGCATTATCAGCAGCTTCACTTGATGAACCCTCATTATTTGCCAGTATTCCGCCTCAATGCCAACCGATAATAACGAAATCGCGGCGCTTTAATCAGGGAGACCAATCTTTTATTGCGGCTGAAATCTCTCGACTTCTAGCAGAGGATATCATTGAACCATGTTCGTCGCCCTGGCGGGCTCAAGTCGTCATTGTCAAGAACCCTCTAAAACCTCACAAACAGCGACTATGCATCGATTATTCGCAAACCATCAATCAATATACCGACTTGGACGCCTACCCATTGCCACGCATTGATGATATGGTTAATAAACTGGCCGAATACAAAGTGTTCTCAACTTACGATTTAAAAAGTGCCTATCATCAGTTACCCTTGAAGGTCTCAGATAAGCAGTACACAGCCTTTGAGGCTAATGGACGGCTGTACCAATTTCGTCGCCTCCCATTCGGGGTTACTAATGGAGTGGCTGTCTTTCAACGGGCAATGGATGGCCTGGTTAAGCAGGAAAACCTAAGGGACACTTTTCCCTATCTTGATAACATTACCATTGCAGGTCACGATCAACAGGAACACGACTCCAACCTCCAAAAATTTCGGGATGCCCTCCATCGCCGTAATTTGACCCTGAATGAATCCAAATCTGTTGAGTCACAACCGACCATCAACATCCTTGGCTACTGCGTAGGCAATGGTATCATTAAGCCAGACCCAGAAAGACTTCGCCCGCTCCAAGAGCTCCCGTCACCTAAGAATCCGGCTTCTTTACGTCGGGCTCTCGGTCTGTTTGCATACTACGCTAAATGGATTCCTCATTTTTCGGACAAAATCCAACCCTTGCTGCATGCTAGATCATTTCCACTGGGAACAGCGGCTGTTGCAGCCTTTAACCTTCTCAAAAAACAGTTGGAGAAAGCGGCTCTTCACTCCATCGATGAGAATCTCCCTTTCGTGGTTGAATGTGATGCCTCGGAGGTGGCGATCTCGGCTACTCTGAATCAGGAAGGTCGTCCTGTAGCATTTATGTCCAGGACCTTACAAGGTGCCGAGCTACATTATCCTCCGGTTGAGAAAGAAGCCACAGCCATCATAGAGGCAGTACGGAAGTGGAACCATTTTCTAGCTCGCCAGCATTTTACATTGATCACGGACCAACGATCAGTCGCCTTCATGCTCGATAATCGAAAACGAACCAAAATTAAGAATAATAAAATACAACTTTGGAGGATGGAACTGGCCTCTTTTGGTTATACCATTCTCTATCGGCCTGGCAAGGAGAATGTGGCCCCGGACACCCTCACACGGGCATTCTGCTCCACTATGTCATCCTCCACTCTCATGGATGTCCACAATGGTTTGTGTCATCCTGGCGTTACGCGCATGCTACATTTCGTACGATCACGGAATCTCCCTTTTTCCACTGGAGATGTAAAAAAAATATGCTCAGAATGCCGGCTTTGTGCGGAATTAAAACCTCAGTTCTTCCGCCCCTCAGATGGTATACTCATACATGCAACCCAACCGATGCAACGACTTAGCATCGATTTTAAGGGCCCAGTGCCCTCTTCAACTCGGAACACATATTTGCTCACCATGATCGACGAATATTCACGTTTTCCGTTTGCCTTCCCCTGCTCCAATATGCTGGCGTCCACAGTAATCTGCTGCCTTGAGCAGGTATTTTCTCTCTGTGGCATGCCGGCTTATATTCACTCAGATCGGGGTCCATCCTTTATGTCAAGGGAACTCAAGGACTACCTCTCAGAACGGGGAATTGCTACAAGCAAAACAACACCATACCATCCCATCGGAAATGGGCAGGTAGAGAGGTATAACGGTATCATCTGGAATTCCGTACGTCTCGCTTTAAGATCTCGGGGCCTACCAGACCAGCAATGGGAAACAGTGCTTCCGGATGCATTGCACTCTATACGGTCCCTGCTTTCTACAGCCACAAATACTACACCTCATGAGCGGTTCTTTGGATTCCAGCGTCGCTCATCTCATGGAACATCACTCCCGTCATGGCTAACTACTCCTGGACCTGTATTACTCCGAAGATACGTTCGGACGTCTAAAAATGACCCTCTTGTAGACGAGGTCGAACTAACCGATGCCAACCCCACCTATGCAAACATACGATATTCCGACGGCCGAGAATCTACCGTATCATTACGGGATCTGGCTCCCTGCCCACCAGGACCTAGTGGGACATTGGGTGATGGCATTTCACCAGGAAACTCTTGGGACCTATCGGGTACCCCTCTCCAGGATCCTGATCGGACACCAACTAGCTTGGTGCCGGTAGAACCCCGTGCTCAAGGTTACGACCCTCCCAGTACCGCGCATGAAAGTACTGATCCGCCACAGACCAGCTCTGCACCTCCCTCTGAACAGAGGCAGTCCGACTTTGAACCTATTGGGGCTCGTACTCGAAGCCATGATCTCCCCGACCCTTCACAGGGCAATCCAGGCCACACAGACTCTGACCAATGGCCAACCGCATGTAAGCGGACCAGCGACCCTCTACGACGGGAATCCAAACGGGTGCGACTCTTCCTTGTTCGGCGGCTACGGACCAAAAGGTAGACCACAGCCTCCTAATCCTGCAGGAGGGAAGAATGTGATAAAAATGCTAACTTCCGGGAAGTTATGTCATCACTTCCTGTGAACTATGAACTATGAACTGTGTAATTACCTCACTTCCTGTAAATGTCACTTCCTGTTGGACTGGTATAAATACTGGTCTGTTCAGTATTGTAAGAGGCTTCTACCAGAGGCATGGTAAAGACCTCTCTTGTATATAGTGTGTTTATAAGTTACTTAAAGCTTACTTTAAAGTTACTTGATGGTAAGTCTCCTTTTTCTTACATCACTACCTGTACGTCGGGTTCATCACCAGGTACGTATGGGCGAGGCATGGGGTTGACTCATTCCTGTGACTCTAGGATCTGGTCAGCATGGCGTCTCACGATGCTCTCCCCAACGTCCACTGTGTACATTAGTGGCCCCTGCCGTGTGCATATCGTTCCTGGTTGCCATTTCTCTGTTCGGTAGTCGCGGGCCAAGACTGGTTGCCCTACATTGAAGCTCCTTGTCGGCTTCTCATTGATGTGCTGGAATTGCTTACTCTCAACATCTCTTCGTACATTTGGTCTGAGCAAATCCAGACGAGATCTCAACCTTCGGTTAAAGAACATCATGGCCGGGGCCTGGTTGGTGACTGCATGTGTCGCATTTCTGTAGGCTAACAGGAAATTGTCCACCTTATGCTGCAGTGGAATGTTGTCATCGCACATGGCCTTTACTGCTTTTTTAAAGGTTTGTACGAACCTCTCAGCCAATCCATTTGTGGCTGGATGATACGGGGCGGATGTGTAATGCCTTACCCCATTCCTTTTCATAAATCTTTGAAACTCTTCGGACACAAACTGTGGTCCGTTATCAGAGCAAATCTGCACTGGCAAGCCATTCCTGGCAAAAATGGTCCGTAGGACTGCAATAGTTTTCTCCGTGGTGGTGGAGGACATTTTGATCACCATTTCGAGTACGCATCCACGGCTATTAAAAACATTGAGTCCATGAATGGACCAGCAAAATCAATATGCACCCGTTGCCATGGAGATGAGGGCCACTCCCATGGGTGTAGAGGGGCATGTGGTGGTGCATTTTGGACCTTCTGGCATCCTGAGCAGCTCTTTGTCAGGTCCTCGATTTGCTGATCGATCCCCGGCCACCACACATAAGCCCTAGCAAGGCTTTTCATTTTCACCCCTCCCAGATGACCTTCGTGAAGCTCATTGAGCACTCTCTCCCTTAACTTGGGTGGAATTACCACTCGGGATCCACACATCAAGGTCCCCTGGCATACTGACAGCTGTTCTCTTCTGGATGAGAATGCTGGCAACAGTGAGTCGCCATGTGCTGGCCATCCCTTCACCGTCAAATCATATACCCGAGACAGTGTCGGGTCATTTCGGGTCTCCTTCTCTATACCAGCGTTAGTTACTGGCAAGCATTCAATTATAGCCGAATGAAATATTTCGACAGGATCCACTGCTGGTGCTTCCTCCGCAGTAGGCAGTGGCAGGCGTGATAGCCCATCAGCGTTTCCATGCTGTTTCGTGCCCTTATACTCGATTTCATATTGGTGCGCCCCTAGAAAAAGGGACCATCTTCGTAGCCGTTGCGCAGTCATCACCGGAACGCCCTTCTTTGGATTAAAGATGGAGACAAGTGGTTGGTGGTCAGTCAGCAAGGTGAACTTCTGCCCGTGCAGATAGTGATTGAACTTTTTCACTTCCCACATTAGGCTGAGGGCCTCCCTGTCAATCTGGGTGTAGTTACGCTCGGCTGAGGTTAGTGACCGAGACGCAAAGGCTACTGGCCTCTCCGAGCCGTCCGGGAATTTGTGCGACAGCACCGCTCCAATGCCATAGGGTGATGCATCACACGCCAACCGAATTGGTAGTGCTGGGTTGAAATGAGCCAACACCTCTTTTGATGTGATCAATGCTTTGCTCTTCTGGAAAGCTCGTTTACATTCGTCACTCCACTTCCATGGTACCCCCGTTTGCAGTAGGGTGTTCAGTGGGTGTAGTACGGTAGACAAATTCGGCAAGAACTTATGGTAGTAGTTCACCAGCCCGAGGAACGACCTCAGTTGTGACACATTTTCCGGTGCTGGAGCCTTGACTACTGCCTCAATCTTTTCAGGGGACTTATGTAACCCCTCTTTATCAATAACGTGGCCACAATACGAGATCTGCTTCTGGAAAAACTCGCATTTGTGGCGATTAGCTCGGAGCCCATATTCCTTCAATCTAGTGAGCACCTGCTCCAGGTTAGCGAGGTGATCACTCTCATTTTCGCCCGTGACCAGGATGTCGTCCAAATAACACTGGGTCCCTGGAATCCCTTGCAGGACTTGTTCCATTGCCCTTTGCCAAGTAGCCGGAGCTGATGCTACCCCGAACACCAGCCGGTTGTATTGGTAGAGACCTTTATGAGTGTTGATCGTGAGGTACTGTTTCGAGGCTTCTTCTACCTCCATTTGCAGGTACGCCTGGGCCAGATCAATCTTAGTGAAGCGTTTCCCTCCAGATAGCGAGGCGAAAATATCTTCAATCCGCGGAAGCGGATATTGTACAGTGTGAAGGACTGGGTTCACTGTCACCTTAAAGTCCCCACAGATGCGAACCTTCTTTGGTTCCCCAGGCGTATTACTCAACGACCTCTTCATTACAGGAACGATGGGTGTAGCCCACTCGCTCCAGTCCACTTTGGACAGTACTCCTGAACGTTCCAAACCCTCCAGCTCTGCTTCGACGGCTGGGCGGATCGCATAAGGTACCGGTCTGGCCTTAAAAAACTTTGGGCTTGCATTTTCCTCTATTTTGATCGTCGCTGTTATGCCTTTTAGTGTTCCGAGTCCCTGCTGGAACACTTCTTGTGCGTCAGTTAGCATTTTTGACAGTTGTCCAGGTGTGACGTCGTCATCCTTTTTGGCATCTACAGTCAGTGCTTGTATGGAATGCCAATCTAGCTGTATCTTCCGGATCCATTCACGTCCTAGTAGTGGTGGTCCTCCATCTGGCAATACATATAGGTCAATTTTTGGTGTTTCCTTGCCGTTATATATAACGTTCACCCTTATTTTTCCTTTGGGGTAGACTTTTTGCCCCGTGTACGTCTTCAAGACAATCTTTGTATCTCTCAAGGGTATATGTGAGAATAGCCGCTTGTAGTCCCTTCGGTTTATGACTGTTAGGGCTGATCCTGTGTCCAATTCCATTTTCATTTGGACTCCTGCTATCTTGAGCGTGACCCAGATAGTTTGGTGATTCTCCGTTTTGATCACATTATGTAGTTTCAGACAACCCAGCTCCTTGCTTCCGGAGTCTGTATCACTCTTCTGTTCGTCTGAACTACTCTCCGTCACCTTATGTACCTTCTTGTACTTCTCCTGTGGAGATTTCTTGCTGCTGGTTTTCTTTCCCGACCTGCAGACTCTTGCTATGTGTCCTACTTTTCCACACTGTCTGCACACTTTGTCCTTGAACCAGCAATCATTATGGTCGCGTGTTGTTCTGCCGCAGCGATAGCACTTCACTGTTCCGTATGACATTTCATTTGTGCCATATTCTTGCGGTCTCCGTTGTATCTCTGCAGCGCCCCGTGCTGCTGCTTCATGTGATACTGCAATGCTGAAAGCCTTGTCCAGCGTAAGATCCTTTTCTGATAGAAGCCGTTTCTGGGTTCCTTCACTTTGAAGCCCACACACAAACTTGTCCCTTAAAGTATCTGCTAGTCCCGTTCCAAACTGGCAGTGTTTCGATAGCTTGCGCAGTTCCATTAAATACACAGCATTACTTTCATCTTTATGCTGGTTCCTTTTGTGAAACTTAAATCTTTCTGCTATCAGCAGCAGTGTGGGGTTTAAGTGGTCCTGTAGGATTGACACTATGTTTTCAAAATCCTTTTCTACTGGCTTCTCTGGGGTTACTAGGTTTCGTAGTAAGCCACACGTTTTTGCACCCATTGAATTCAACAATACCAGCGCTTTCTTGTCATCTGGCACTTCATTCGCCTTGCAGTATACTTCTATGCGTTCGACATATGTCGTCCAATCTTCGACTTCATTGTCGAACGCTGTGATACTGCCACTCTTCGGCATTTTTGGGTGTGGTTAGACTGGCTTAAAATGGCATCTCCCGTGCTTTCCTTTCTTCCCCGCTGCGGCTTAAAATGGCGTCTCCTGCGCTGCTGCCAACGCCGCTCTCGGCGGTCCTCGTGGCAAATGGCGACGCCCTGTGGGTTTCGTGCGCTGCTTCTGCGCTGCTGCCAGCGCCGCTCTCTGCGGTCCTCGTGGCAATGGCAGCGCCTCGCGTTTTCCTGCGCGCCTCTCTCCCCCGTTGACGCTGCTTGGCCCTTGACCACCGGCTGCACTCTGCTCTCTCTCGCCTTTCTCCCCTGTTGACGCCGCTCGGTCCTGAACACCGGCTGCGCCCTGTGCGCTCTGCCCCTCTCTCTCCCCCGTCGACGCTGCTCGGCCTTTTTCTGTGCCGCTCGGTCGGGCTCTAGCCCGTCGCTGTCCGGGAAGGGTCTACGCAGTACCTGTTGCCAGCCCGTTTCGCTGGGCCACCGTGACTGGAAAGCCAAGCCTGGCTCTCGACAGCCTCCCCTGCGATGCTCAAATCTCCGCTGGATGACTGGGCGATTGCCCGTGGTCGACGCCCGTGCTTCTGGACTCGAGCTTCTTCCACTGTTCTCCAGGAGTGAATCCCTGGGAGGTGATGCAGAGTTGCAGGTAGGTTTGAACTTGCTCGTCGCCACTGTTACGTCCGTGTAATAATAAGAAAAGGACTGCAGAGAACGGTACAATAGGTGTTTACTCAACGTGGTTCAAACTGCAACTGAAACAACAGATTACTACTCAGCATTATATACAGGTGTGGTCACTGCCAGTACTACAGTATACATGAGCTGTAGAAAGTAGTTCCCCCCTTAAAGGTACATACATTACAACAGTATTCCAGGTGCGGCCTTACCAAAGCCCTGTACAATTGTAGTAAGACTTCCTTACTCTTGTACTCCAACACCCTTGCAATAAAGGCCAATATGCCATTTGCCTTCCTAATTGCTTGCTGTAACTGCTGTGGTAAACCACTTTTATCGTTCACTATCGTTACACTATGGTTATCACTGTTATATCGTTACACTATGGTTATCACTGTTTACACTGTTGTATCACTACACGAGGTCGCCTCTTGTCACGCTGTTATACCTGGGCTGACCACTGCTGACTCCGCCCATGGCTCCACCTACTTGCCCAGGTATAAAGGTGGTCGACTGGCTGGTATTCCTCCTTGTTGGATCCGATCACCCACGAGGGTGGGCTCTGTTATTTAGCCAATAAAAACCTATAGTTACTGTCTTAACTCGTCGCTTTTCATTGGATGAATTGATAGGTATATCAATTTTATTGGCTAAATTTTGAAATGTCTTTAACGGAGCAGCCAAACGACCAATCAGACGCCCAGCTACAACAGCCACAGCAGCCGGCCTGGCTGCGAGCCCTCCGACCGCCGTACCTGGATCTAAACCCACAGGCAGCAAACTCAGCCCTCGACTTCAAACACTGGCTGAGCTGTTTCGAATCCTACCTGGGAGAATCCGGCGTGCCTCAGAGATCCAAACTAAGAGTTCTGACCGCCCAAGTGAGCCCTAAAGTATTTGCACTCATCCAGGACCTTACTACATACGAGGCCACCCTCAACCTGCTGAAAGAGCAGTACCGGAGCCCGGTAAATTCTATGTATGCCAGACATCTCCTAAGATCCCGCCCGCAACAGCCAGGAGAGTCTGTAGATGAATTTTTACGGGCGCTACAAACACTCGGCAGGGACTGTGACTTTAAAGCTGTAACGGCTGCAGAAAATACTGAAGAGAATATCCGCGATGCCTTCGTGAAAGGCCTTCGGTCCGACTACTCACGGCAAAGACTGCTCGAATCAAAGGACCTCGACCTGAACACAGCTGCAGCCCTCGCTCGCTCTCTGGAAGTGGCCCATCGGGACCTCGAGGCGTATTCCAGGTACTGTGCTGCGCGACCCTGGGACTCGGGCCCGACCCCGACCGCAATACCCCTCGCACCGCCGCCTCTGGGACCTACCTCAGCGTCGGCGTCCCGGACCCGATCGGGACCGCCACCCCTGGTACCGGCTGCGACATCGGAGCCCCGCGATCGGGCCGCCGGCTGCTTTTTCTGTGGCCAGGCGAAACACCCGAGGGCGCGCTGCCCTGCAAGAAACGCGACCTGCTCCGACTGCCACAAGAAAGGCCACTTCGCGAAGGCCTGCAGGGGGAAAGCCACAGACGCCAGCAGTGCCTCATGCGAGTTGTGGGGGCGGCCATCTTTCATCAAGGCCACAGATGCCAGTATCCCCTCGTGTGAGTCGTGGGGGCGGCCATCTTTGATCAAGGCCACCGACACCGGCAGTGCCTCATGTGAGTTGTGGGGGCAGCCATCTTCTCCGCCATTTTATGCAACGTCGTGGGCACCGCCATTTTGTTCACCACACTCGACCGCCACCTTGTCTCCCGACCCGACCGCAGCCTCACCCGCAGACTACAGCAGCTCGCTCAGCCATACACTAGCCTCCGTCACACTGGACCAAGCTCGCCCGCATCACCTGTCCAAGTCCATGATGGACATCAAAGTAAACGGCCACGCCACGACCTGCCTGTTCGACAGCGGAAGCATGGAGAGTTTCATCCATCCAGACACGGTGAGCCACTACTCCCTCACCATCCAGCCAACGCGCAACCGGATCTCGATGGCGTCGAGGTCCCATTCAACAGACATCAGCGGATACTGTGTTGTGACCCTGTCGGTTAGGGGCACGGAGTATAAAAATTTTAAACTTCTCGTCCTGCCCCAACTCTGCGCTGCCGTCCTACTAGGGCTGGATTTCCAATCCCACCTTCAAAGTGTCACTTTGGCATACGGTGGACCCCTCCCCCCACTCACAGTCGACAACCAACAGCCTTTAAACCGCCCACTGCGTACCACCTGCGGCCTATCCACCCTCAGGGTTCCGCCCCCCTCCCTGTTCGCCAACCTCACCCGCGACTGTAAACCCGTCGCTACCAAGAGCAGGCGGTACAGCGCCGGGGACAGAGCTTTTATTAGCTCTGAGGTGCAGCGTCTCCTGAAAGAGGGCATCATCGAGAGGAGCAACAGCCCCTGGCGTGCCCAGGTCGTAGTCGTTAAGACCGGCGATAAAAACCGCCTAGTCATCGACTACAGCCAAACCACAAACCGGTACACCCAGCTGGACGCATACCCCCTTCCCCGCATATCTGATATGGTCAATCAGATTGCACAGTACCGAATATTCTCTACCATCGACCTTAAGTCGGCCTACCACCAACTCCCTATCCGCCCTGAGGACCGCCAGTATACCGCCTTCCAGGCGAATGGCCGCCTCTACCACTTCCTTAGGGTTCCCTTCGGCGTCACCAACGGGGTTTCGGTCTTCCAAAGGGAGATGGACCGGATGGTTGACCAGAACGGGCTGCAAGCCACGTTCCCCTATCTAGATAACGTCACCATCTGCGGCCGCGACCGGCAGGACCATGATGTTAATCTGGAGAGATTCCTCCGTACGGCCCAATGGCTGAACCTCACCTACAATAAGGAGAAATGCGTGTTTAACACCTCGCGCCTTGCCATCCTCGGCTGCGTAGTAGAGAACGGAGTCATCGGCCCCGACCCCGAAAGAATGCGCCCCCTCATGGAGCTTCCCCTCCCCCACTGTCCAAAGGCGCTGAAGAGGACCCTGGGGCTCTTCGCCTACTATGCCCAATGGGTGCCGAATTATGCGGACAAAGCCAGACCCCTCATGAAGTCCGCCTCCTTCCCCCTGACGGCAGAAGCGTGCGCAGCCTTCTCCCTCATTAAGGGAGACATTGCTAAGGCCACAATGCACGTGGTGGATGAGTCTATCCCTTTCCAAGTGGAGAGCGATGCATCCGACTTCGCCCTAGCCGCAACCCTTAACCAGGAGGGGAGACCAGTGGCCTTCTTCTCAAGGACCCTCCAGGGCCCTGAGATCCGACACTCCTCGGTCGAGAAGCAGGCCCAGGCGATCGTGGAGGCTGTACGACGCTGGAGGCATTACCTGGCAGGCAAACGATTTACCCTCCTCACCGACCAGCGTTCGGTCGCTTTTATGTTTAATAACAAGCTGAAGGGCAAAATCAAGAACGACAAGATCTTGAGGTGGAGAATCGAGCTCTCCACCTATGATTATGAGATCTTGTACCGGCCTGGTAAACTGAACGAACCCCCAGATGCTCTATCACGAAGTACATGCGCCAACGCGCAAATTGATAGACTGCAGACCCTCCACAACGACCTCTGCCACCCCGGAGTCACCAGACTTTACCACTTCATTAAGGCCCGCAACCTGCCCTACTCCATCGAGGAGGTCAGGACCATGACCAGGAACTGCCAAACCTGTGCCGAATGCAAACCGCATTTCTTTAGGCCGGACAGAGCAAGCCTGATCAAGGCCACCCGCCCCTTCGAGCGCTTGAGCATCGATTTTAAGGGGCCCCTCCCGTCCTCTGACCGTAATGTGTACTTCCTCAACATCATTGACGAATACTCCCGTTTCCCCTTTGCCTTCCCCTGCCCAGACATGACCAGTACCACGGTCATCAAATGCCTGAACGACCTCTTCGCCGTGTTCGGGTTCCCGAACTATATACATAGCGACCGGGGCTCCTCCTTCATGAGCGAGGAACTTCGCCAGTTCCTACTAGCGAGAGGTATTGCTGCAAGCAGGACCACCAGCTACAACCCCCGAGGGAACGGCCAGGTGGAAAGAGAGAACGCGACTGTCTGGAAGGCCGTTCTCTTAGCCTTAAAGTCCAAGGGCCTCCCAACCTCTCGCTGGCAGGAAGTCCTCCCGGCAGCGTTGCATTCCATCCGGTCACTGCTTTGCACTGCCATTAATGCCACCCCCCATGAACGAATGTTTGTTTTCCCCAGGAAGTCGACTACGGGAACCACGCTACCAACTTGGCTGACCTCTCCAGGGCCCGTCTTGCTGCGAAAGCACGCAAGGGCCCATAAAACGGACCCCCTGGTCGAGAGGGTGGACCTCCTGCACGCCAACCCCCAGTACGCCTATGTGGCATACCCAGACGGGCGGGAGGACACAGTCTCCTTACGAGACCTCGCACCCTCGGGCATCCCTGAGACACCACCGTTACCCCCCACCACCCCCCCAAATCCAGCCCAGGTAGACGGCATGCCGGAACCCCACGAGCCTTCGCCGACCACGCAGACACCAGCATTAACATCGGATACTGCATCACCGCCGCCGCTGCTGCGACGATCGGAAAGGCTTACGAGGCCTCCGGACAGACTGACATACCCGAACTGGTAGTACACTTCACCCCGCCGGACTCAAATCTAAACAAGGGGTGAATGTGGTAAACCACTTTTATCGTTCACTATCGTTACACTATGGTTATCACTGTTATATCGTTACACTATGGTTATCACTGTTTACACTGTTGTATCACTACACGAGGTCGCCTCTTGTCACGCTGTTATACCTGGGCTGACCACTGCTGACTCCGCCCATGGCTCCACCTACTTGCCCAGGTATAAAGGTGGTCGACTGGCTGGTATTCCTCCTTGTTGGATGCGATCACCCACGACGGTGGGCTCTGTTATTTAGCCAATAAAAACCTATAGTTACTGTCTTAACTCGTCGCTTTTCATTGGATGAATTGATAGGTATATCAACTGCATGCTAATTTTCTGTGTTTCCTGTACGAGGACACCTAAATCTCTCTGATCATCAACATTTAATCGTTTCTCATCATTTAAAAAATATTCTGGTTTTCTATTCTTCCTACAAAAGTGAATAACCTCACATTTCCCCACATTATACTCCATCTGCCACCTTATTGCCCACTCACTTAACCTGTCTATATCCCTTTGCAGCCTCTTTGTGTCCTCCTCACAGCTTACTTTCCCACCTAGCTTTGCATCATCAGCAAACTTGGATACATTGCACTCAGTCCCTTCATCTAAGTCATTAATATCGATTGTAAATAGCTGAGGCCCAAGCACTGATCCTTGTGGCACCCCATTAGTTATAGCCTGCCAACCGGAAAATGACTCGTTTTCTGTCTCTGTTCTCTACTCTCTGTTTTCTGACCGTTAACCAATTCTCTATCCATATATTAACCCCAACTCCATGAGCCCTTATCTTGCGTAGCAACCTTTTATGTGGCACCTTATCGAATGCCTTTTGGAAATCCAAATATACTACATCCACTGGTTCCCCTTTTATCTACCCTGCTAGTTACATCCTCAAAAACTCTAATAGATTTGTTAAATGCCATTTCCCTTTCATAAAACCATGTTGACTGCCTAATCATATTATGATTTAAGTGCCCTGTTAACACTTCCTTAATAATGGATTCCAGCATTTTCCCCAATGACTGATGTCAGGCTAGCTCTCCTGTTTTCTCTCCCTCCCTCCTTTCTTGAATAGCAGGGTTACATTTGCTATCAATCTGCTGGGACCGTTCTAGAATCTAGGAAATTTTGGAAGATCACAACCAATGCATCCACTATCTTGGCAGCCACCTCTTTTAGAACCCTAGAATGTAGGCCATCAGGTCCTGGGGATGTTTCGGCTTTTAGTCCCATTAGTTTCTCAAGTACTTTTTCTCTACTTATATTAATTACTTTAAGTTCCTCACTCTTATTAGCCCCTTGGCTCCCCACTATTTTCGGTATGCTTTTTGTGTCTTCTACTGTGAAGACAGATACAAAATATGTGTTTAAAGTCTCTGTCATTTCCTTGTTCCCCATTATAATTTCACCTGTCTCAGCCTTTAAGGAACCAACGCATACTTTTGCAACTCTCTTCCTTTTTACATACTTGTAGAAGCCTACAATCTGTTTTTCTATTTCTTGCTAGTTTACTCTCAAATTTTGTTTTCTCTCATCAATTTTTTGGTCATCCTTTGCTGGTTTCTAAAGCTCTCCCAATCTTCAGGTTTACTACTATTCTTTGCAACATTAGCAGTCTCTTCTTTTAATCTAATACTATCCTTAACTTCTTTAGTTAGCCAGGGATGGATCACTTTTCCCATGGAGTTTTTATTGCTCAATGGAATGTATGTTCGTTGAGAATTTTGGAATATTTCTTCAAATGTTTGCCACTGCTTATCTACCGTTATACCTTTTAATCTGATATCTGATAAACTACTCAAAAAATCTGGAATAGAGGATAGAGGTACTTCTATCCTCTGAGCTGAAATAAATCCACTGCTAAGGCTGTTCATAATGGCACTGACATTAAAGATTCTTTTCTTAGCCTGGCAACACTCACATGAAGACACTGTGGGGTAATTTTAAATCCCCTGGATGAGCGGAAGAAGGGCAGAAGGTGGGGAAGAGGAAGAAAGAATAAATTTCAAAAATCGTAAATCCAACCCAAATGCGGCCACTTCCAGTTATAATGGAGGCGGCTTGTGGGTGGGCGACTAACCTGCTCACCAGAGGCTGATCTATAATTTAAATAGATTTAATGAGGCTGCGTGCCTCAAATTTTAGCAGAGTTTCACTTTTAATGCTTCAGGAAACCCAGTAGCTGGAGGGAGGCAAAAATAGAAACATAGAAAATAGGAGCAGGAGTAGGCCATTCGGCCCCTCGAGCCTGCTCCGCCATTTAATGAGATCATGGCTGATCATCCAAATTCAGTACCCTGTCCCTGCCTTCTCCCCATATCCCTTGATCCCTTTAGCCTTAAGATATATATCTAACTCCTTCTTGAATATATTTAATGGTTTGGCCTCAACTGCCTTTTGTGCTGGAGAATTCCACAGGTTCACCACTCTCTGGGTGAAGAAATTCCTCCTCATCTCTGTCCTAAATGGCCTACCCCTTATCCTTAGACTGTGACCCCTGGTTCTGGACTCCCCGACCATCGGGAACATCCTTCCTGCATCTAATCTGTCTAGTCCTGTTAGAATTTTATAAGTTTCAATGAGATCCCCTCTCATTCTTCTAAACTCCAGCGAATATAAGCCCAATCGACCCAATCTCTCCTCATACGTCATTCCTGTCATCCCAGGTATCAGTCTGGTGAATCTTCGCTGCACTCCCTCCATGGCAAGAACATCCTTCCTCAGATAAGGTGGCCAAAACTGCACACAATACTCAAGGTGTGGTCTCACCAGGGCCCTGTACAACTGCAGCAAGACACCCTTGCTCCTGTACTCGAATCCTCTTGCTATGAAGGCCAACATACCATTTGCCTTCTTAAACGCCTGCTGCACCTGCATGCTTGCCTTCAGCGATTGGTGCACAAGGACACCCAGGTCTCGTTGCACTTCCCCTTCTCCCAATCTATTGCCATTCAGATAATAATCTGCCTTCCTGTTTTTGCCACCATAGTGGATAACATCGCATTTATCCACATTATACTGCATCTGCCATGCATCTGCCCAATCACCCAACCTGTCCAAATCATACTGGAGTTTCTCGGCATCCTCCTCACAGCACACACGCCCATCCAGCTTTGTGTCGTCTGCAAACTTGGAGATATTACATCTAGTTCCCTCGTCTAGATCATTAATATATACTGTGAATAGCTGGGGTCCTAGCACCGATCCCTGCGGTACCCCACTAGTCACTGCCTGCCACTCGGAAAAAGGCCCGTTTATTCCAACTCTTTGCTCCCTGTCTGCCAACCAGTTCTCTATCCAAGTCAGTACCTTACCCCCAATCCCATGTGCTTTAACTTTACACGCTAATCTCTTATGCGGGACCTTATCGAAAGCCTTCTGAAAGTCCAAATACACCACATCCACTGATTCTCCCTTATCTATTCTACCAGTTACATCCTCAAAAAATTCCAGTAGATTAGTCAAGCATGATTTACCTTTTGTAAATCCATGTTGACTTTGTCTGATCCTGTCACTGTTTTCCAAGTGCTCTGCCATTACATCTTTTATAATGGGCTCTAGCATTTTCCCCACTACCGATGTCAGGCTTACCGGTCTATAATTCCCCGTTTTCTCTCTACCACCTTTTTTGAATAGTGAGGTTACATTAGCTACCCTCCAATCCATGGGAACTGTTACAGAGTCTATAGAATTTTGGAAGATGACCAGCAATGCATCTACTATTTCTAGGGCCACTTCCTTAAGTACCCTAGGATGTAGATTATCAGGCCCTGGGGATTTATCGGCCTTCAATCCCGTCAATTTCCCTAACACCATTTCCTTACAAATACTGATTTCATTCAGTTCCTCCCTCTCATTAGACCCTATGTTCCCAACATCTCTGGGAGGTTATTTGTGTCCACCTTTGTAAAGAGAGAACCAAAGTATATACTTAATTGGTCTGCCATTTCTTTGTTCCCCATAATAAATTCCCCTGATTCTGACTGCAAGGGACCTACGCTTGACTTCACCAATCTTTTTCTCTTCACATATCTATAGAAGCTTTTACAGTCAGTTTTTATGTTCTCTGCAAGCTTACTCTAACTCTATTTTCCCCCTCTTTGTCCTCCTTTGCTGAATCCTAAACTGCTCCCAATCCTCAGGTTTGCTGCTTTTTCTGGCCAATTTATATGTCCTCTCCTTGGATCTTATGCTATCCCTAATTTCCCTTGTTAGCCACGGTTGAGTCACCTTCTTTGTTTTATTTTTATGCCAAACAGGGATGAACAAATTCTGTAGTTCATCCATGCGATCTTTAAATGTTTGCCATTGCCTATCCACCGTCAACCCTTTAAGTAACGTTCCCCAATCAATCCGAGCCAACTCGCGCCTCATACCATCGTAGTTTCCTTTATTTAAATTCAGGACCCGAGTCTCTGAGTCAAATACTTCACTCTCCATCTTAATGAAGAATTCTATCATATTATGATCGCTCCACCCCAAGGGGCCTCGCATAACAAGATTGCTAATTAATCCTTTCTCATTACATAATACCCAGTCTAAGATGGCCTGATCTCTAGTTGGTTCCTTGACATATTGGTCCAGGAAACCATCCCGTATACACTCCAGGAATTCCTCCTCCACAGTATTGTTACTAATTTGGTTAGCCCAATCTATATGTAGATTAAAGTCACCCATGATAACTGCTGTGCCCTTATTGCACGTGTCTCTAATTTCCTGTTTAATGCCATCCCCAACCTCAGCATTACTGTTTGGGGGTCTGTATACAACTCCCACTATCGTTTTCTGCCCCTTGGTATTTCTCAGTTCTACCCATACAGATTCCACATCATCAGAGCTAATATCGTTCCTTACTATTGTGTTAATCTCTTTAACTAGCAATGCTACACCACCTCCTTTTCCTTTTTGCCTGTCTTTCCTGAATATTGAATACCCCTGGATGTTGAATTCCCAGCCTTGGTCACCCTGGAGCCATGTCTCCATAATCCCATGGCCGGATCCAGCAGGTAAGAGCCTTATCAGAATTGGTTGTGGGCCAGGAGAAGCAGGAGTGGCTAACCTACTTCGCGCCCCCACCCCGCCGCGATCAGCTGCACTCCCCCAACGATCTGATCGCCCTCCTGACCCACAGTCTCCCCAAGGCCTCTAACCTCCCAAAGTCCTCTGATCTCCCTCCCAGAACCAGAAAAGGGTCCCCTTTGTCCACACCTTCCACCCCACTAGCCTCCACATTCAAGGGATATTCCTCCGCCATTTTACCCACATCCAGCGCAATGCCATCACCAAACACATCTTCCCCAGTTCTCCCCTTTCAGCATTCCGAAGGGATCGTTCCCTCCGCGACACCCTGATCCACTCTTCCATCACCCCCAATACTCACTCCCCTTCCCACGGCACCTCCCATGCAAGCCCTTTCACCTTTTCCCTTCGCACTGTCCAGGGCTCCAAACACTCCTTCCAGCTTGACGTGCCTCAATAACTTCAAGACTCGAAGTTAGCAGAATAAAACGAAGGCTTTTATTAGCAAAGAAAAGATGCCGGTGGCTGCACCTAGCTTCACCTGGCGTGCTGCTGTTCTACTGCAGGACAAGCCTGGACTTGTCTTAAGTAGGGCCAGGTATGGGCGGAGCCGACACACAAAGGGGGCGGTGCCCTATACACAATACAAGGTACAAACACCGGAGCAGGCAATACAATATATACAGTTAACTACAGAGTCTGATGAATGACATATTTCATCATATTCACCCCTTCTACAGATTTAGTCTGTCCGGGGGTGTGATAGTCCTCTGTGACCGACGTAACGGTTGCGGTGCCGCGGGTGCCGGCTGGGTGTCCCGGGTGGTCTCCTGGGTCTCTGCCGGGGGCGCCACCGGGGTTGTTGATGGAGTAGGTGGTGGGTGTACCGTTGGCTGGTGTTCTTCCGGGGGTGATGAAAGAATAGTGGGTGGAGTGGGTGGGTAATAGTTGTTGTGGTTGTTGTTGTTGTTGTAGTCGTTGTCGTTGTTGCTGTTGTTACCGGCTGGGGCGAGGTCTTTTATGGACACAGTGTCCTCCCGTCCGTCGGCGTGCCGGACATACGCATATTGTGGGTTGGCGTGGAGCAGGTGCACTGGCTCCGCGAGGGGGTCCGTCTTGTGGCCCCTCACATGCTTCCGCAGAAGTACCGGACCTGGGGTGGAGAGCCATGACGGTATGGATACGCCTGAGGTGGATTTCCGGGGAAACACAAACATTAGCTCATGAGGCGTGGCATTAGTGGCGGTACACAATAGTGACCGTATTGAGTGGAGCACATCTGGGAGGACTTCCTGCCAGCGGGAGATAGGGAGGCCCTTGGTCCTTAGAGTTAGGGTGACTGCCCTCCATACTGTCCCGTTCTCTCGCTCCACCTGACCGTTACCCCGGGGGTTGTAGCTGGTGGTACAGCTCGTGGCAATCCCCTTGGACAGCATGTACTGGCGTAGCTCTTCACTCATGAAGGCCGCCCCCCTATCCGTGTGGATATAGCTTGGCATACCGAACAGGCAGAACAGGCTGTTGAGGCATTTAATGACCGTGGTGCTGGTCATGTCTGGGCAGGGGAAGGCGAATGGGAAACGGGAGTATTCATCCACAATGTTCAGGAAGTAAACATTGCGGTCGACGGACGGGAGGGGGCCCTTGAAATCTAAGCTAAGCCGCTCAAAGGGCCGTGTAGCTTTGATTAGGTGGGCTCTATCAGGGCGGTAGAACCGAGGCTTGCACTCAGCGCAGGTGCGGCAGTTCCTGGTCAGAGACCGAACTTCCTCAATCGAGTAGGGTAAGTTGCGGGACTTTATGAAGTGGAACAGCCGTGTGACCCCTGGGTGACAGAGGTCGTTGTGGAGGGTCTGTAGCCGATCCCCGGTGGCGTTGGCACACATCCCTCGTGAGAGGGCGTCGGGGGATTCGTTAAGGGCCCCCGGCCGGTATATGATGTCGTACTCGAAGGTGGAGAGCTCGATCCGCCACCTAAGAATCTTATCATTTTTAATCTTCCCCCTCTGTTTATTATTGAACATAAACGCTACCGACCGCTGGTCGGTAAGTAAGGTGAAGCGTTTGCCGGCTAGGTAGTGCCGCCAGTGGCGCACTGCCTCCACGATGGCTTGGGCCTTTTCCACGGAGGAGTGTCTGATCTCGGGCCCCTGGAGGGTCCTCGAGAAGAAAGCTACGGGCCGCCCTGCCTGGTTGAGGGTGGCCGCCAAGGCAAAGTCAAACGCATCACTTTCCACTTGAAAGGGAGTGTTCTCGTCCACTGCCTGTAGCGTGGCCCACTCAATATCCTGCTTAATGCTTTTGAAGGCAGCATGGGCCTCAGCAGAGAGCGGGAAAGAGGATGCTTTCAAGAGGGGACGGGCTTTATCAGAGTAGTTAGGGACCCATTGGGCATAATACGAGAATAACCTCAGGCACCTTTTCAGGGCTTTGGGAGTGTTGGGCAGGGGCAGCTCCCGTAGGGGGCGCAATCGGTCGGGGTCTGGTCCGATTTCCCCATTCTCCACCACGCTGCCTAGTATGCAAAGGCGCGTAGTGTTGAAAACGCACTTGTCCTCGTTGTAGGTGAGGTTGAGTTTTTTTGCGGTTTTCAGAAACCTCGCGAGGTTTGAGTCGTGGTCCTGTTGGTTGTGGCCGCAGATGGTGACGTTGTCGAGATAGGGGAAGGTTGCCTGCAAGTGGTGGTCATCGACCATGCGGTCCATCTCCCTCTGAAAGACCGAGACCCCATTCGTCACCCCAAAGGGGGACTCTGAGGAACTGGTAGAGGTGTCCGTTTGCCTCGAAGGCGGTGTACGAACGGTCCTCTGGTCTGATAGGGAGCTGGTGGTACGCTGACTTGAGGTCGATGGTGGAGAACACCCGGTATTGGGCGATTTGGTTCACCATCTCGGATATGCGGGGTAGCGGGTAGGCGTCTAGTTGGGTATAGATGTTGACTGTTTGACTATAGTCAATCACCATCCGCTTCTTCTCGCTACCCCTCACCACCACCACTTGGGCACGCCACGGGCTGTTGCTGCGTTCAATAATGCGCTGCTTCAGGAGCCTGTCTACCTCGGTCGCGATAAACCGCCTGTCCTCCCAGCTGTACCTCTTGCTTTTGATCGCTATTGGCCGGCAGTTAGGGGTAAGGTTCGCGAATAGCGAAGGCGGCTTTACCTTCAGGGTAGCCAGGCCGCACACTGTGAGGGGCGGCTGGGTCCCACCGAAATTGAGCGTGATGCTTTGGTGGTGGCACTGAAAATCCAGGCCCAAGATCACGCTCACACATAAATCTTTCATAATTAACAGTTTAGAATTATTATATACAGTGTCTTTAACGGACAACCGTACCGCGCAGTAACCCGCAATAGTCGATATCTGGGTTTTGTCGGCCATAGAGATCCTGCCCTGAGTAGGGACTATAGTTAGAGAGAGTCGTTGTACCAGATCAGGGTGAATGAAGCTCTCTGTGCTCCCGCTGTCAATTAAACATTTAACCTTGCACCCGTTTACCTCAATGTCCACCATCGATTTGGATAGTGGGTGCGGTCTGGACTGGTCCACTGTGATCGACGCCACTGTAGGGCCCTGATCGGGACAAGATGGTGGGCCACACGAGGCCGAGTAAGATGGCGTCCACGCTGTCTGCTCGCGAGATGGCGGATCCCACGAGGTCGGACAAGATGGCGTCCAAGATGGCCGCTCCCACGGCGCGCACGCGGCGGTGGCAGTTTTGCCTGCGGGGTTCCCTCTGCACACCTTCCCAAAGTGCCCCTTCTTACCGCACTTAAAGCAGGTGGTGCCTTTCGCCGGGCACAGGTTCCTGGTGTGCTTCGGCTGCCCGCAGAAGTAGCATTTGGGGGCCCCGATGCGTCGCGGCGGTCGTAGGGCTTCTGGGGGGAGAGCAGGGCCCCGACGGTGTTGGGCTACCGGGCAGGGAAGCAGAGGCGGCGTGGGCCACGCGGCCTGCCGAGTAGGAGTCAGAGTTCTTCTGAGCCACATCCAACGATCGCACTGTGTCCACAGCCTGTGTCAGGTCTAGGCCCGTTTTCTCTAGCAGTCTCTGCCGGATATAATTAGAGCTAAGGCCTGCAATAAAGGCATCCCGAATCAGCTCGTCTGTGTATACCGTGGCTTTCACGTCTTTGCATTTGCAGTCTTTGCCAAGCACTTTTAGGGTGACTAGAAAGTCCTCTAGCGACTCTCCGGGTTGCTGTGTGCAGGTAGCAAGCAGGTGCCTAGCGTACACTTCGTTGGTAGGCCGCTGATAGTGGGCCTTTAGGATGTTGCAGACATCCAGGTAGCTGGCGGCGTCTTGTATGAGTGGAAAAACCCGGTGGCTTACCCGATTCTGTAGGATCCCGAGTTTCACATCTCCGGTGGCTGTAGAGGCTGTGACGGCTTCGGAGTTGGCCATAAAGAATTCCAAGCACTGGAACCAGTGTCCAAACCATGCCGATGCATCCGAAGCATGCGGGTCCAAGTCCAAGCGTTCCGGTTTCAAAAGTTGATCCATCGTTAAAAGTTTGCTAATAAAATTGACGTGCCTCAATAACTTCAAGACCCGAAGTTAGCAGAATAAAACGAAGGCTTTTATTAGCAAAGAAAAGATGCCGGTGGCTGCACCTAGCTTTGCCTGGCGTGCTGCTGTTCTACTGCAGGACAAGCCTGGACTTGTCTTAAGTAGGGCCAGGTATGGGCGGAGCCGACACACAAAGGGGGCGGTGCCCTATACACAATACAAGGTACAAACACCGGAGCAGGCAATACAATATATACAGTTAACTACAGAGTCTGATGAATGACATATTTCATCACACAGCTGAAACAGCGATTTACTTTCAATTTAGTATACTGTATTCGCTGCTCACGATGCAGTCTCTTCTATACTGGGGAGAGAAACGCAGATTGGGTGATTGCTTTGCTGAACACCTCTGTTCAGTCCGTAAGCGTGACCCTGAGCTTCTGGTTGTTGTGTATGTACCTTTAAGAGAAGAACTGATTCTATACTGCAGTACCGGCAGTGACCACCCCTGTATCTAAAGCCATAGCAGGCTTCTGTACGTCAGTCTTGAATTACTCTCTGTTCAGTAAATACCTGTTTTATTGTTCTCCTGCAGTCTGAGTATTATTGATCCTCGGACACTACACTGGCGACGGGCAGGTTTGAACTCACCTGCAGTACTGCATCACCTCACGGGGATCTTTTCCCTGAAGAGAAGCTTCTTGGAGGTCGAAGTTGGAACGGCGGGCGTCGACCACGGGCAACCGCCCAGGGATCCATCGGAGAGTTGCAGGGGAGGCTGTGGAGAGCTGGGCCTGGCTCCCCAGTCGAGGTGGTAGCAGGTAGTGCGCTGACCCTTCCGGACTGCGGCAGGTTCGGGCTCGATCGAGCGGCTCTGCAAAGGGGCCGTGCAGCGTCGTCGGGAGGAAAAGAGAGAGAGGGTGGAGCGTACAGGGCGCGGTCGGTGCTCAAGAACAGGGCAGCGTGGAGAGGATAGAACGCGGGGAAGGAAAAGTGAGACGCGCCGAAGCCGCGGGTCGCCGCCATTACCCTGTAGAACACTAGGAGCAGCGTGGCAGCAAGGGGAAGAAGGAAAAGCGCGGGAGGCGCCATTTTATTCCATGGGGAAGAAGGAAAAGCGCGCGAGGCGCCATTTTATTACATTGGGGAACAAGAAAAAGCGCGGGAGGCGCCATTTTAAATCACCCAAGATGCCGAAAAGTGGCAGTATCACTGCTTTCGACAACGAGGTAGAAGACTGGACCACGTATGTGGAAAGAATTGAAGTGTACTGCAAGTGTACTGCAATGCCAATGAGGTGGCCAATGGAGAGAAGGCGTCGGTATTATTAAATTTGATGGGCGCAAGAACGTACGGCCTATTGCGGAATTTAATTACCCCAGCTAAACCAATGGAGAAAAGTTTTGAAGAGATTGTTAATATCTTACAGGAACACCTAAACCCTACACCGCTGCTGATAGCAGAAAGATTCAAGTTCCATAAAAGAAACCAGCACAAAGATGAGAACAATGCTGACTATCTTACGGAACTACGCAAGTTATCGAAGCACTGCCAGTTCGGAGCAAACCTGGCAGACACCTTACGGGATAAGTTTGTCTGCGGGCTCCAGAGTGAAGGAACCCAGAAACGACTACTTTCGGAAAAGGACCTGACGCTAGAACAGGCTTTCAGCGTGGCAGTATCCTACGAAGCAGCAGCACGGGGAGCTGCGGAAATACAACAGAAACCACAAGAATACAGCGCTAACGAAATAGCGTATAGAGCAGAAAAGTGCTATCGCTGCAGCAGAACAACCCATGATCAGAAGGACTGCTGGTTTAAGGACAAAGTATGCAGGCAATGCGGGAAAATGGGACATATAGCAAGAGTCTGCAGGTCGGGAAAGAAAACCAACACTACAAGAACTACTAAGGAAAAGTACAAGAAAGTAAAAAAATGACAGGCAGCAGTTCGGAAGATCAGGAGAGTGATAAGGACTCCGGGAGCAGGAGACTAAGTTGCCTAAAGTTACACAACGTGATCGCAAAGGAGGATCACCGAACCATTTGGGTCACCCTCATGATAGCAGGGTCCCAAGTAAAGATGGAATTGGATACAGGATCAGCCCTAACTGTCATGAATCGATGAGACTATGAGCGGCTATTCCCACACATACCCTTGAAGGCCACGTCCATTGTATTGAAGACATACACGGGGCAAAAAGTCTACCCCAGAGGAGAAATAAGGGTGCCAGTGTAATGATCAATAACATGTCATTCTATAGTGGACACTAGGTGGAGCCGTAGAGCTGTATATAGCTGTATGTATAAGACTACACTACCCAGCTGTATGTATATTAAGACTACATTACCCATGAGGCACTAGGCTACCCACAAGGCAGCAGTCAAGATGGAAGCCTCTACAGATACTGTACCTAGTCCACATGTGCTCAATAAAAGTGTCTAGCAAAAGCTAGCTGTGTTCATAATAAGAATGTCTATTTATTAATGAACATAAGAGCCAGTTGAATACAACAGCAAGGAAACACAGAAACTGTACCTGTATATACTACCAGATGGAGGACCACCATTATTGGGACGTGAATGGATCCGAAAAATACAATTGGATTGGCATTCCATTCAGGCGCTAACTGTGACTGATAAAAAGGATGATGACGTCACACCTGGACGACTGTCAAAGATTCTAACTGACGCAAAAGAGGTGTTCCAACAAGGACTTGGGACTCTAAAAGGAGTAACGGCAACGATAAAAATCGAAGATAACGCAAACCCAAAATTTTTTAAGGCCAGACCGGTACCTTACGCGATCCGCCCAGCCGTTGAAGCAGAGCTGGAGAGTCTGGAGCGTTCGGGTGTGCTGTCCAAGGTGGACTGGAGCAAGTGGGCCACACCCATTGTTCCTGTAATGAAGAAATCGTTGAGCAGCACACCTGGGGAACCGAAGAAGGTTCGCATCTGTGGGGACTTCAAGGTAACTGTGAACCCAGTCCTGCACACAGTACAATATCCACTTCCACAGATAGAAGATATTTTCGCCTCACTATCTGGAGGGAAACGCTTTACAAAGATTGATCTGGCCCAAGCGTATCTACAAATGGAAGTGGAAGAAGCATCTAGGAAATACCTCACGATAAACACTCACAAAGGCCTTTACCAGTACAATCGACTGGTATTCGGGGTAGCATCAGCCCCAGCTATTTGGCAGAGGGCGATGGAACAAGTCCTGCAAGGGATCCCGGGGACCCAGTGTTATTTGGACGACATCCTGGTTACGGGCGAAAATGACAGTGAACACCTTGCCAACCTGGAGCAGGTGCTCACGAGATTACAGGAATATGGGCTACGAGCCAACCGCCCCAAATGCGAGTTCTTCAGGAGACAAATCTCGTATTGTGGACACATGATTGATGAGGAAGGGTTGCATAAGTCACCGGACAAGATTGAGGCTGTAGTCAAGGTTCCAGCACCGGAAAATGTGTCGCAACTGAGGTCGTTCCTCGGGTTGGTGAACTACTACCATAAGTTCTTGCCGAATTTATCTACAATTCTGCACCCACTGAACGCCCTGCTGCAAACTGGAGTAACATGGAAATGGAGTGATGAGTGTAAGCATGCCTTTCAGAAATGTAAATGCCTAATCACTTCAAAAGAAGTATTGGCCCATTACAATCTAACACTACCGATTCGGTTAGCATGTGATGCGTCTCCCTATGGCATCGGAGCGGTGCTGTCACACAAATTCCTTGACGGTTCAGAGAGGCCAATAGCCTTTGCGTCGCGCTCGTTAACCTCAGCCGAGCGTAACTACGCCCAGATTGACAGGGAGGCCCTCAGCCTGGTGTGGGGGGTGAAGAAGTTCAATCACTATCTGCACGGGCAGAAATTCACCCTACTGACTGATCATCAGCCCCTGGTCTCCATTTTTAACCCAAAGAAGGGCATTCCGGTGATGATGGCGCAACGGCTGCAAAGATGGTCACTTTTGCTAGGGGCATATCAGTACGACATAGAGTACAAGGGTACGAAACAGCATGGAAACGCTGATGGGCTGTCGCGCCTACCGTTGCCTACGGTAGAGGAAGCACCTGCAGTGGACCCTGTTGAGATATTCCATGCGACCATAGTCGAATGTCTACCTGTTACAAACTCAAGTATAGAGAAGGAAACCCGAAATGACCCGACACTCTCTCGGGTCTATGATTTGACGGTGAAGGGATGGCCAGCACATGGCGACTCACTGTTGCCAGCATTCTCGCCAAGGAGAGAACAGCTGTCAGTGTGCCGGGGGACCTTGATGTGTGGATCCCGAGTGGTAATTCCACCCAAGTTGAGAGATAGAGTGCTCAATGAGCTTCATGAGGGTCATCTGGGAGGGGTAAAAATGAAGAGCCTAGCCAGGGCGTTTGTGTGGTGGCCGGGAATCGATAAAGAAATCGAGGATATGACCAAGAAATGTACAGGATGCCAGAAGGTCCAAAACGCTCCACCACAGGCCCCGCTACATCCATGGGAGTGGCCCTCATCTCCATGGCAACGGGTACACATTGATTTTGCTGGTCCATTTATGGACTCAATGTTCCTAATCGCTGTGGACGCCCATTCGAAATGGCCAGAGGTCATCAAAATGTCCTCCACCACCACGGAGAAAACTATTGCAGTCCTACGGACCATCTTCGCCAGGAATGGCTTGCCAGAACAGATTTGTTCCGACAATGGGCCACAGTTTGTGTCAGAGGATTTCCGGAGGTTTCTGAGGAATAATGGGGTGAAGCATTACACATCTGCCCCATATCATCCAGCCACAAATGGATTGGCTGAGAGGTTTGTTCAGACCTTTAAAAAGGCAATAAAGGCAATGCATAATGACGACATACCACTACAACACAAGGTGGATAATTTCTTCTTTGCTTACCGGAATGCGACACATGCAGTCACCAACCAAGCTCCAGCCATAATGTTCTTCAACCGAAGGCTAAGATGTCGCCTGGATTTGCTCAAACCAAACATAAGACGAGATGTTGAGGATAAGCAATTCCAGCACATAAATGAGAAGCCAACCAGGAGCTTCAAGATAGGGCAACCAGTCTTGGCCCGTGACTACCGAACAGAAAAATGGCAGCCAGGAACGATATGGTCACAGCAGGGACCACTAATGTACACAGTGGACGTTGGAGAGAGCATCGTGAGACGCCATGCTGACCAGATTCTAGAGTCACAGGAACAAGCCAAACCCATACCACGAGCAGGTGCACCTGGTAATCAACCCGAAGTACAGATTGCGTCTACCTCAGAAGCAGTGGTATTGGAAGCTGACGAACCAACCAATGACAATGAACCAGAATCAACTCTGCCGCAAGAACAGGATACTCGAGAAAGGCGCTATCCAGTCAGGATCAGGAAGCCTCCTCAAAGACTGAACTTATAAATGATTATTTCAGTTGATGTATATAGTACAGAGAAAATTGTAATTGTAATTAGTTATTATTTAGTTGTTAAATGAATGTTATGTACTGTTTATCTAAAAGGGGAGGAATTGTTGTGTATGTACCGTTAAGAGAACTGATTCTATACTGCAGTATCGGCAGTGACCACCCCTGTATATAAAGCCATAGCAGTCTTCTGTACGTCAGTCTTGAATTACTCTCTGTTCAGTAAATACCTGTTTTATTGTTCTCCTGCAGTCTGAGTATTATTGATCCTCGGACACTACACTGGTCACTTGTCATTTTAATTCTTCTTCCCACTCCCAGCTCTCTGTCCTTGGCCTCCTACCCTGTTCCAATGAAGCTCGAAGAACAGCAGCTCATCTTTCGATTAAGCGCTTTACAACCTTTCGGACTCAACACTGAGTTCAACAATTTCAGATCATAACTACTGCACCTATTTTTTCAGACAGCAGCTGCTGGTAATGATTCTGCTGTTGCCATTTACAGCTCCACTAGACCCATCTTTTGTTTCTTTACTTGTCCCATTACTCCACCCCCTTTTGCCTTGCACCATCATCCCTTTTGTCATTTAACCACTCCTGCCCTCCACCCTATCACAGTCCTTCCCTTTTGTTCTTTCCTCCCCTCTCCCCACTTTTCCCCCTGGTTCTGTACTTGCTCATAAACTGTTAAATCTCTAACGTCTTCCAGTTCTGATAAAAGGTCATCGACCTGAAACGTTAAATCTGTTTCTCTCCACACAGACGCTGCCTGATCCGCTGAATGTTTCCAGCATTTTCTGTTTTTATTTCAGATTTCCAGCATCTGCAGTATTTTGCTTTTGGATTAATTACTGAGAGTTTGCTTCATACAGTGTATTCTCTCAATTCATGAAGAACTACTTTTGAAGTATATTTAAGCCATCCTTCCTTAATATATCTGATAGCCATTTGAAGTATTCTGTTTATATCTGTTGCTTCTTTGTAAGTGCAAATCTCTCCCCAGATGTTGGCTTGCAGGTCTTTACATCATTTTCAGTATCTCATCCATCTGTATCTTTAATTAGATTCCTGGATAGTACATCAGCTCCAAATAACTTTCCCTGAAACATACTCTCTTTTTGCATCTGGTACTATTGGTGTACATCAGTCCATAGGTTCAGTAACTGTGGGAGGTTATTTGGTCTGTGCTCCCTGCCCTACTCTGCAATCAAGTCAGTGCCAGCATTGTTGTCGAAAGTTACCAACATGGATGAAATGTAGTTGAGTGATTCTTATAATCAAAAAGGATGAGACTAACTGTAAACCCATTTAAGCACCGAAATAAAAAAAAATTGCAGGTGGTGGAAATCTGAAACAGAAAAAAAGACTTGCATTTATATAGCCCCTTTCATGACCTCAAGATGTCGCAATCACTTTGCAGCCAATTAAGTACTTTTGAGGTGTAGTCACTGTTGTAATGCAGGAAACGCGGTAGCCAATTTGCGCACAGCAACCTCCCACAAACAGCAATGTGATCATGACCAGATAATCTGTTTTAGTGATGCTGGTTGAGGGGTAAATATTGGCCAGGAAACCGGGGATAACTCCCCTGCTCTTCTTCGAATAGTGCCATGGGATCTTTTACGTCCACTTGAGGGCAGACCGGGTCTCGGTTTAACGTCTCATCCGAAAGACAGCACCTCCGACAGTGCAGCGCTCCCTCAGTACTGCACTGCAGTGTCAGCCTATTTGTGCTCAAGTCCCTGGAGTGGGACTTGCTGGAAACAGACGGCCAGTCAGCATTTGTGGAGAGAATATACTGTCGTTGTTTCTGGGTCGAATGGGTAACAGGTGTGAACCCAAACCTTTAGCCTGCCTGCAGATGCTGACAGACCTGCTGTGCATTTGTATTTTCGTTTCAAACAAATGGAATGAGAAATAAACACTCCTTACACTTACACAGCGCTTTGATCTGACAAATCGACCGGACTTTAAAGCAGAATGAGGTGACGTTTGACTGATTGGGTTACCTGCTTGATGCCCCGGGCCACGCTTCCGGTGTTGCCTGGTTACCCGGCCCCCCGGTGTTGCCCAGTCAGGTCTCCGGGTGCTGGTGTTACATGGATTCCATTCCGGGCTGTCCCGTCTCGGCGTTTCCCGCGTTGTTACCCCTCCACCCGCCCCCCAGCGTCGCATGCAGCCAATCAGCGCGCGAATCCTGGCGGCGCCGAGGGGTCAGCACGGACGGAGCGTTGCTCGGGCCTGGCGCCAAGTAAGGGCCGGCGGAGCACTGGGTCCCGACTCTCAGAGCAAATGTTAGGTCAACTGATTTCAGTTACAGTAACCGTTGGGGGGGAAAGATTGGTTTATAAAAAGTGTGTTAATTACTGTTAGTGTTATAAAAAGGGCATCTTATCCTCTGGCTGAAGAACCCGCAGGCGGCTGTGATCACCAGATAATTATGGACGGGGAAAGCCACTTGGTCCATCCATCCATCCAGAGAGATTCCACGGTCCCCTCATTGTAGTATCCAATTGTTTCTAAATGATTTCAGGGTTTTCCTTTCCACCAAATCTAGGAATCCATTCCAGGTGTTGCCCACTCTGGAAAAATAATTTCCTGCTTTCAGATCTAAAATTCCCCTTTTACTAGTTTGAAGTGAACAGTATTGCCAACCCCACAGCCTCAAATCAGGGGACAAACTCTTAAAAATCATGAGATTTGGTATAGAAATCATGAGCTGCTTTTTTTTCCCCAAACATAAAGCAATATAGATTGACAGTTGGTTTATAAACCTCATTAGTGGCTTTATTCAATGTCTATGTAACAGGGCACAGCTCTTTACAAAAACAATATTACTGCATCTGAAAATGCTTTACAAAAAACTTTTAAAATCCTACCCGTTACCACCACTCTTCACCTGGTGCCCAACACAACCACCATGCTAATGCAGTCCCTGCAGCTGCCAACCATAGGTAAGTTTAGGGGAAAAATATCAAAAACCCCTTCGATGGAGACAGGAGTCGCGATCACTCCCCCGCCGTAGGCAGCTCCAAGCTCCTTCCTGGGACTTGCCTGAGGGCTGGTGCTGGCATTGATGTCTTTGCCCGAGCAAGTTGCTTGTGGAGGCGCGACCAGTGTCGGCAGCTTGCCCAAGTATGCAGACTTCACCTGACGAAGGAGCAGCGCTCCGAAAGCTTGTGATTTCAAATAAAGCTGTTGGACTATAACCTGGTGTTGTGTGACTTCTCACAATTGTCCACCCCAGTCCAACACCGGTATCTCCACATCATGCAGATGTGGCCCGAGGACCGATTTCTATCGATCCTCAGGCCTCTTGCTTCCAAGGTCTACCTCCCGGGTTGTAAAAATTAATTTTTTTTGTATAAAGATTAATTATGCAATTAATATAGCACCTTTAACGTAGTAAAACGTCCCAAGGCGCTTCACAGGAGTATTAAGACATTTTTTGACACCAAGCCACATAAGGAGAAATTAGGGCAAATGACCAAAAGCTTGTTCAAAGAGGTAGGTTTTAAGGAGCGTCTTAAAAGAGGAAAGAGAGGTAGCGAGGTGGAGAGGTTTAGGGAGGGAATTCCAGAGCTTAGTGCCTAGGCAGCTGAAGGCACGGCCACTGATGGTGGCGTGATAGAAAGTGGGGATGCGCAAAAGGCCAGAATTGGAGGAGCGCAGAGATCTCGGAGGGTTGTAGAGCTGGAGGAGGTTACAGAGATATGGAGGGGCGAGGCCATGGAGGGATTTGAAAACAAGGATGAGAATTTTGAAATCGAGGCGTTGCTTAACCGGGGGCCAATGTTGGTCAGTGAGCACCCGGGTGATGGGTGAGTGGGACTTGGTGCGAGTTAGGACACGGGTAGCCAAGTTTTGGATGACCTCAAGTTTACGTAGGGTAGAACGTGGGAGGCCAGCCAGGAGTGCGTTGGAATAGTCAAGTCTAGAGGTAACAAAGGCATGGATGAGGGTTTCAGCAGTGGATGAGCTGAGGTGGGGCAGAGAGGGGCAATGTTACAGAGGTGGAAATAGGCGGTCTTAGTTATGCTGCAGATATGTGGTCGGAAGCTCATTTCAGGGTCAAATATGACACCAAGGTTGTGAACAGTGTGGAGAGGTCATATGGGGAGATTGGAGAGAAACTGGAGAAAGATGCAAATTCAGGGCTCGGGCAGGGGGGGAACCTTAGAGGGAGTTTGGCCTGGTGGGCTAGGGGAAGGAAGAGAAGTGGCAGAGGCAGCTGAATGGATGGCCTCAATCTTAGAGACAAAGAAGTCCATGAGCTCCTTGCACTTGTTGGAGGAGACAGGGGAGAGGGGTTTAAGAAGACTCTTAGCAGTAGAGAATAGAAGCCAGGGTTTATCTTTGCATTCCAGAATGATTCTGGAATAGTGAGCAATTTTGGCAGACGAGAGCAGGATCCGATAATGCTTTATGTGGTCCGGCCAGATCTGCCGGTGAATGGTTAAACCAGTTGTCTGCCATATCCGTTCAAGTTTGCGTTCCTTGGACTTAAGGGAGCAAAGATGAGGGCTGTACCAGGGAGAATGGCATGGGTGAGAGAGAGTAATTGTTTTAATAGGGACAAGGGCATCAAAGATGGTGGTGAGGGTGTGGTTGAGCAGATCGGTAGCTACAGAAATGTCATGGTAAATGGAGGGCCAAAGGCTGGACAGTTGAGATTTCTTAAGTGCAGTTGTAAGAGAGTTGGGAGAGAGTTTTTTCCAGAGCGGACACAGAAGGAAATAGGGTTGGGTGGGGGTAGGAGAGGGGGATGTGGGTGGAGAGCGATATAAGGAAGTGGTCAGAGATGGCCTTACCTACAATTGACACGATGGGAGTAGCAAGGCCACAAGAGATGGCAAGGTTGAGGGGGTGGCCGTGAATATGGGTTGGGGAGTTTACAAGGGGGGGGGGGGGGGGAGATTAAGGAAGGAGAGGAGGCTAGTGACCTCAGAGGAGAGAGATTAATTGAGATGGAGGTTGAAATAACCGAGGATAAGAAGTCGCTCGGTGCGAAGGCTGAGAGAGGAAAGCAGTGAAGATATCTCAGTGATAACATTTTTAGGGTACTTGGGTGGGCGGTAGAGAACGAGAATTTTAAATGAGAGGGGAATAAGGGGAGATGCTCAAAGGAGGAGAAAGTGCCGGAGGAGTTGGAGGACAGACCAAGGTGTGATTTGGTCATACCACCACCATGGTGTTCTGGGCGGGGCAAGTGATGGAAGGTATATCCAGGCTTCATTTAAGGGTAAGGTGTCATCACCCCTCAGCCAAGTTTGCGTCAGGGCCATGAATTAAGCATATATATTTATTATTTTTGTTTTACTTAATGTAAGAGCAGGAAGGTGCTTGGGTTCGATCCCTGGCCTATGCTGAGTTACCAGATCTGAGCTAGGGTGGTAGTAACGTCACTGATTTTCATGCTCTCGGGTTTTAAGAAGTTCTAACTCCCTCTATTTTATTTAATATTTAAAAGCAGTGAGTGGGCTAAAGGTAGAAGCAATAAAATAAGTACCAAGATAAATCCATACAAGCTAGTGAATTTGCCCAACCAAGTGGCAAAAAATTGTGCCCAACAGAACAGTAAGAACTATGCATCCACAGTCTGAGACTCTTCCAAATCGTCTCAATACACAGGGGAGCATGGGAGACTGCTGATGGGAAAAACTGACTAGTAATGGGACAAACCAATTCACGGACCCCCTGAAATCTTCCCGCAGACGCACCTGCCTGACCTAACCCATGTGTCCCAGAGCAGCCAATCACCAGGAGGTAAGACAAAGATGAATAAAGTAGGAAAGAAATCATGACATTTCATAGTTGAGGGGCGAGATCGCAAGTTGAGGTAAATTTTCATTAAAATAGCGTGTCTTGTGATTAATTCGTGAGAATTCGCATTACTGCATCTATGTCTTTCTAATCTAGACCCTTCAGTCACAGCAAACAGTATGTTTCTACCTATGCAAAAGCAAAATACTGTGGATGCTGGAAATCTGAAATAAAAGCAGAAAATGCTGGAAATACTCAGCAGGTCAGGCAGCATCTATGGAGAGAGAAACAGAGTTAATGTTTCAGGTCGATGATGAAGTGTCACTTAATTCAGAAAAAAAATACCATCAAAACATAGCAGGAAGATATAGGAATTGTCTGCACAGCCTCCTACTTAGCCCATTATCATACCTTACATCGCAACGTGCTACTGAAAAGGTCATTTCTAGTTTCCCTTTCAATGGCAGAATTTGTTACTGGTAGACATTGCCAACGGCAGAAGAGGCACCTACCGTAGACCCAGTGGAGATTTTCCACTCTACCATAGTCGATGGTGCGATATAATTCGACAGCCGAATCCCCGCTTCAGCCTTTCTCCGATTGGCACTTCTAATGTCATAAGAACATAAGAAGTAGGAGCAGGAGTAAGCCATACGGCCCCTCGGGCCTGCTCCGCCATTCAATAGGATCATGGCTGATCCGAACTTAGACTCACGTCCACTTCCCTGCCCTCTCCCCGTAACCCCTTATTCCCTTATCAGCTAGGAAACTGTCTATCTCCGTTTTAAATTTATTTAATGTCGCAACTGCCACAACTCTCTGAGGTAGCAAATTCCATAGATTTACTACCCTCTGAGTGAAGAACTTTCTCCTCATCTCAGTTTTGAAAGGGCAGCCCCTTATTCTAAGATTATGCCCCCTAGTTCTAGTCTCACCCATCAGTGGAAACATCCTCACCGCCCCCTCACAATCTTATATATTTCGATAAGATCGCCTCTCATTCTTCTGAATTCCAATGAGTATAGGCCCAACCTACTCAACCTTTCCTCATAAGTCAACGCCCTCATCTCCGGAATCAACCGAGTGAACCTTCTCTGAACTGCCTCGAGAGCAAGTATATCTTTTCTTAAATATGGAAACCAAAACTGTACGCAGTATTCCAGGTGTGGCCTCACCAGTACCCTGTATAACTGCAGCAAGACTTCCCTGCTTTTATACTCCATCCCCCTCGCAATAAAAGCCAAGATTCCACTGGCCTTCCTGATCACCTGCTGTACCTGCATACTAACCTTCTGGCCTAGAAATTCGGTGGGCTGCACCACCAGTTAGCACCCAAAGAGAGCACTTAGGGGGTTTAGCGCCATCAGCCACGCCTCCCGCGAAATTTAGCTGGGAGCTAATGGCGGCGTTAGCCGGTAGCGCTGTGCCACCACCGATGACGTCATCGGTGTGCGCAGCGCCCCGCTACCGCCCCGATCGCCAAATTTGGTAGCGCCCCCCCGCTGTAACGCCGGCCGCAATTTGCGACCGGTTCAGGGGAGCCTACCTGCGGCGGTAGAGGCGCAGAGGTGCGGGGCGGCCATTTTTTTGGCTGGCAGCCTGCCAGCACCTCTCCGCGCCGCTATCCCCGGCCTCCTGAGCACCCACCCCCCTGTGTTGTGCCGGCTGTCTCCCAAGAGCCCGGCACTTCTCCTCAACGCCAGGCTCTTTTGCCGGCACTCGCGATTGCCGATTGCACTGCAGCAGGCCCCTCCCCTTTAAGAAGGGGAGGAAGGCCTGCAGTGGCGCTGCGGCATGTTGCGCTGCGATTTTCAGTTGCAGCGCCCCAAGAGGGATGCGGGGCGCCTCAAGTAATGCTGCGCTTCCGTCTGGGGCGCTGAAACTGAATTTCCCGTGGGCGTTCGCGACTCCTTCCGGGGTGGTACTTCCAGCGCCCTGGCGAGACTGGCGCCACCGAATTTCTAGGCCTCTGTGTTTCATGCACCAGGACCCCCAGATCCCTTTGTACTGTAACACTTTGCAATTTCTCTCCATTTAGATAATAACTTGCTCTTTGATTTTTTCTGCCAAAGTGCATAACCTCACACTTTCCAACATTATATTCCATCTGCCAAATTTTTGCCCACTCACTTAGCCTGTCTATGTCCTTTTGCAGGTTTTTTATGTCCTCCTCACTCACTGCTTTCCCTCCTATCTTTGTATCGTCAGCAAACTTGGATACGTTGCACTCAGTCCCTTCCTCCAAATCGTTAATATAGATTGTAAAGAGTTGGGGTCCCAGCACTGACCCCTGCGGAACACCACTAGTTACTGATTGCCAACCCGAGAATGAACCATTTATCCCAACTCTCTGTTTTCTGTTAGATAGCCAATCTTCCACCCATGCCAGTACATTGCCCCCAATCCCGTGATTTTTTATCTTGTGCAGTAATCTATTGTGTGGCACCTTGTCAAATGCCTTTTGGAAGTCCAAATACACCACATCCACTGATTCCCCTTTATCCACCCTGTTTGTTACGTCTTCAAAGAATTCGAGCAAATTTGTCAAACATGACTTCCCCTTCGTAAAACCATGCTGACTCTGTCCGATTAAATTATGCTTAGCCAAATGTCCTGCTACTGTTTCCTTAATAATGGACTCCAACATTTTACCAACCACAGATGTTAGGCTAACTGGTCTATAGTTTCCAGCCTTTTGTCTGCCTCCCTTTTTAAATAAGGGCATTACATTAGCAGTTTTCCAATCTGCTGGTGTTGTGTATGTACCTTTAAGGGAATAACTGGCAGTACCAGCAGTGACCACCCCTGTATAAAAGGCCCTAGCAGGCTTCTGTAGTTTCAGTTTCAAGCGGCCTCTTGTTCAGTAAAGTACCTGTTAACTGTTCTCCCGAAGTCCGTGTATTATTGAGGCGCGGACTTTACAGTGGCGACGAGTAAGTTCGAACTCACCTGCAGTGTGGCATCATCTCACGGGGATCTCGCCTGAAAGGAAGGTCCTGGAAGGTCGTAGTCTGAGCAACGGGCGTCGACCGAGGGCAACCGCCCAAAGAATCCATCGGTGTTTGGAGAATTGCGGGAGAGACTGTGGTTCCAGCGAATCGTGCTGGTAACAGGTAGTGCGCTGACCCTTCCGGACTGCGGCGGGCTCAAGCTCGATCGAGCGGCTCTACAAATCGGGCCGCGCAGCATCGCCGGGAAAAGAAAACAAGAGAGAGAGGGTGGAGCGCACAGGGCGCGGTCAGTGCTCGAGAACAGGACAGCGGAGAGAAACTAAACGGGGGGGGGGAAGGAAAGCGAGACGTGCCGAAGCTGCGGGTCGCCGCCATTACCCCGTAGAACGCTAGGAGCAGCGTGGCAGTAAGGGGAAGAAGCAAAAGCGCGGGAGGCGCCATTTTATCCCGTTGGGGAAGAAGCAAAAGCGCGGGAGGCGCCATTTTATTCCATTGGGGAAGAAGCAAAAGCGCGGGAGGCGCCATTTTAAATCGCCCAAGATGCCGAAAAGTGGCAGTATCACTGCTTTCGACAACGAGGTAGAAGACTGGACCACGTATGTGGAAAGAATCGAAGTGTACTGCAAGGCAAATGAGGTGGCTGATGGAAAGAGGGCGTCGGTATTATTAAATCTGATGGGTGCGAGTACGTACGGCCTATTGCGGAATTTAATTACCCCAGCTAAACCAATGGAGAAAAGTTTTGAGGAGATTGTTCATATCTTACAGGAACACCTAAGCCCTACACCACTGCTGATAGCAGAAAGATTCAAGTTCCATAAAAGAAACCAGCACAAAGAGAGCAATGCTGACTATCTTACGGAACTACGCAAGTTATCAAAGCACTGCCAGTTCGGAGCAAGACTGGCAGACACCTTACGGGATAAGTTTGTCTGCGGGCTCCAGAGTGAAGGAACCCAGAAACGACTACTTTCAAAAAAGGACCTGACGCTAGAACAGGCTTTCAGCGTGGCAGTATCCTACGAAGCAGCAGCACGGGGAGCTGCGGAAATACAACAGAAACCACAAGAATACAGCGCTAACGAAATGGCGTATGGAGCCGAAAAGTGCTATCGCTGCGGCAGAACAACCCATGAGCAGAAGGACTGCTGGTTTAAAGACAAAATATGCAGGCAATGCGGGAAAATGGGACATATAACAAGAGTCTGCAGGTCGGGAAAGAAGACCAACACGACAAGAACTACTAAGGAACAGTACAGGAAAGTAAAGAAACTGACAGATAGTAGTTCAGAAGATCAGGAGAGTGATAAGGACTCCGGGAGCAGGCGACTAAGTTGTTTAAAGTTACACAACGTGATCGCAAAAGAAGATCACCAAACCATTTGGGTCACCCTCATGATAGCAGGGTCCCCAGTGAAGATGGAATTGGACACAGGATCAGCCCTAACTGTCATGAATCGACGAGACTATGAGTGGCTATTCTCACACATACCCTTAAAGGACACGTCCATTGTATTGAAGACATACACGGGGCAAAAGGTCTACCCCAGAGGAAAAATAAGGGTGCCAGTTGAATATAACGGAAAAGAAACACAGAAACTATACATGTATATACTACGAGATGGAGGACCACCATTATTGGGACATGAATGGATCCGAAGACTACAATTGGATTGGCATTCCATTCTGGCACTAACTGTGACTGACAAAAAAGATGATGACGTCGCACCTGGACGTCTGACACAAATTCTATCTGACGCAGAAGAGGTGTTCCAACAAGAACTTGGGACTCTAAAAGGAGTAAAGGCAACCATAAAGATTGAGGATAACGCAACCCCAAAATTTTTCAAGGCCAGACCGGTGCCATATGCGATACGCCCAGCTGTGGAAGCTGAACTGGAGAGTCTGGAGCGTTCGGGGGTGCTGTCATAAGGTGGACTGGAGCGAGTGGGCCACACCCATCGTTCCTGTAATGAAGAAAGCATTGAGCAGCATGCCTGGGGAGCCAAGGAAGGTTCGCATCTGTGGGGACTTCAAGGTGACTGTGAACCCAGTCCTGCATACAGTACAGTATCCGCTTCCGCGGATAGAAGATATTTTCGCCTCACTATCTGGAGGGAAACGTTTTACAAAGATTGACCTGGCTCAAGCGTATCTACAAATGGAGGTGGAAGAAGCATCTAGGAAATACCTCACGATAAACACTCACAAAGGCCTTTACCAGTACAATCGACTGGTATTTGGGGTAGCATCGGTCCCGGCTATGTGGCAGAGGGCAATGGAACAAGTCCTGCAAGGGATCCCGGGGACCCAGTGTTATTTGGACGACATCCTGGTTACGGGCGAAAATGACAATGAACACCTTGCCAACCTGGAACAGGTGCTCACGAGATTGCAGGAATATGGGCTACGAGCCAACCAACCAAACTCCAGCCGTACTGTTTTTCAACCGGAGACTAAGATGTCGCTTGGATTTGCTCAAACCAAACATAAGACGAGATGTTGAGGATAAGCAGTTCCAGCACATAAATGAGAAGCCAACCAGGAGCTTCAAGATAGGGCAACCAGTCTTGGCCCGCGACTACCGAACAGAAAAATGGCAGCCAGGCACGATATGCACACAGCAGGGACCACTAATGTACACAGTGGACGTTGGAGAGAGCATCGTGAGACGCCATGCTGACCAGATTCTAGAGTCCCAGGAACAAGCCAAACCTGTACCACGAGCATGTGCACCTGGTAATGAGCCCGAAGTACAGATTGCGTCTACCTCAGAAGCAGGGATATTGGAAGCTGACGAACCAACCAATGACAATGAGCCAGAATTGACTCCACCGCCAGAACAGGATACTCGAGAAAGGCGCTATCCAGTCCGGATCAGGAAGCCTCCTCAAAGACTGAACTTATAAATGACTATTTCAGTTGATGTATATATTACTGAGAAAATTGTAATTGTAATTAGTTATTATTTAGTTGTTAAATGAATGTTATGTACTGTTTATCTAAAAGGGGAGGAATTGTTGTGTATGTACCTTTAAGGGAATAACTGGTCTTAGACTGCAGTACCGGCAGTGACCACCCCTGTATAAAAGGCCCTAGCAGGCTTCTGTAGTTTCAGTTTCAAGCTGCCTCTTGTTCAGTAAAGTACCTGTTAACTGTTCTCCCGAAGTCCGTGTATTATTGAGGCGCGGACTTTACAGCTGGGACCTTTCCTGAATCCAGGGAATTTTGGAAAATTACCACCAATGCATCCACAATCCCTACCGCTACTTCTCTCAAGACCCTAGGATGTAAGCCATCAGGTCCAGGGGATTTATCCACCTTTAGTCCCATTATCTTACCGAGTACCACCTCCTTAGTGATTTTAATCGTGTTTAGCTCCTCCCCCCTATAGCCCCCTGTTTATCCAGTGTTGGGATATTTTTAGTGTCCTCTACTGTAAAGACTGATACTGTAGGAATAGGTGTATTCCTAACCAAATCACTGAGGTCGACTCAGGAGAAGCAATCCAATAAGTTTTTAATGAAGGATTTGACGAAATATAACAAACAACGTAGATCGATGCAGGAGAGCCGTGGAACAGGTCTTTCCCCAGTTGGGACGCCATGAGGACTGACTAGGCAGTCCGGAGGTTTGTGCGATGACGTCATTGTGTTTGCGTCGTGACGTCATCGCGTTTCCCCGCGCTTGGGGCGTCACGTGACTTGCGTCGTGACATCATCGCGTTTGCCCACGCTTAGGGCGGTCACGTGATGTGCGTGATGACGTTAGCGCGTTTACCCGGCACCCGGCACTGCAGCTGACCGTTGCGTCTGAAGTCGGGAGCAGGAGGCCGAACTGGGCCGTCGCGGGAGCGAGAGGCCGAAACGGGCCGGCGGCCGGCGCGGGAGCGAGAGGCCGAAACGGGCCGGCAGCTGTCGCGGGAGCAGGCGGCCAAACCGGGTCGGCAGCTGTCGCGGGAGCGGGAGGCCGAACCAGGCCGTCGCGGGAGTGGAAGGCCAAGCTGGGCCGGCTCACGTCCTTAAAGGGGCAACGCCCCGTACAGGTGAACTGTATGTACAAACATAGTTAAAGGGAATTATGTATAATAGGTAAGGGACACCCAGTGGTACCGGTACATGCGCCCCCCCAGAATTCGCTTTAATGAACGACAAAAGATGCGATAGTCTGACGAGCCTGCCCGAATGACTCCTGCAGTCTCGAGACGGAGACTGCTGGGTGGCTGGCGGTCTGGTGGGCGATCGTGCTTGGCCTGCCGTAACGACGATGGATGTCCGAAGGTCCTGGCGGCTGTGCTGTCCGGACTTGGCGGGCGAGATCGAAAGGTGCTGGTCGTGAGCGGATCCTTGCGTGCGTCGTGGCGGATAAAACGTATCCAGCCATGCGAAGGATCGTGGTGTCATGGCGAACAAAACGCATTCAGCCATGCGAAAGACCGTGGCGACGTGTGACCTCTGCAGCCCGTGGTTCAAAGCGGGTGCCGGGGCGAAACAGCTGACTGGCAGATTGGGCATACGCGGACCATGGCTCTGTTGATGTTGGAAAAAGTCCCTAGTCTGACGAAATCTGTAGGAACGCCGAACGGGCGATCCAGGAGGACCTGGCGGGCGAGTTCTGTGAACTCGCCGACAGGTGAGCGAACTCTTCGGCAGTCTGGAACGCACGGGACGGTGCGTGCCGTAGTGCTAAAACGGTAACACAAAAAAGAGTGAACCGTTGCTGCGTTGATCAGTGATCGGTGAAGACAGCAACTTTCGCGTAGCCAATCGTGGCCGCGGAATGCCCGTTGGACCCGTCGTCGATGGTCGCAGCGTCAGTAGATGGTTGCTTTTGTCGAGGGGAAAACTGTAGCGAGGGCGGTAACGCTGCGAGTTGTTGTTGCTTTAGGGGGAACGCTGCCAGGAGGGCGGCAACGCTTCGAGTTGTTGATTTAAGTAGAAAACTGCCAGGAGGGCAACAACGCTTCGCTTTCGTGCCGAAAAGAGTGGTAGAAAACACAACCAGCAGGCTGACGGGCTGGTGCGTCGTCGGCGGGGAATGAGTCTTCGTGTTTCACGAGGGATGGGTCCTCGTGGATTGCGAGGGATGGGTCCTCGTGGTTCATGAGGGATGGGTCCTCATGGTTCGTGAGGAGCGAGTCCTCGTGGCATCTCCGCGGGGGCGCGCTCCGATCTTGAGGACCCGAAAACCTGCAGAACCCGCGCTTGGAGGATTCATACTTGCTGTTGTGTTGGGAGCTGTCGTGGAGGCGGACGATCCATAAGGCGGTAGAGCTAACGAATACGGAGACCACGTTGGTCCGCGCTGCATTGATGTTCTTGGTGAACGGGGCTTCTACCTGAAGAAAGCACAAGGGCGGTTGCTGCTCCTTGAATTGCGGTAGCGACAGCGAAACGGCTGATGCTTCCATGACGTGCTTCTTTTGTTAAAATCGTTCACAAAAATCGGAGTCCGGCTGCATTTCGTTCATGAAAAACGGGATCGCCTCCAGGTTGTGCTTCCTTTGCGAATACGTTCGCAAAGACGGGGTCGCCAATGTAGGAATTGGTGTTCGTCGGTTGTTGTTCGCCGTGCTCTTCTTCTGCGAAAGCGTTCACAGAGACGGGGTTCAGGCTATGCGCTGCTTCTGTGAAAAACGTTCACGGAGACAGGGTCACCAATGTAGGTGTTGGGCGAATTCGGCTGTGCACGTCGGTCGTCTTCTGTGAAGACGAGGTTCAGGCTGTACGTTTCTTCCGCGAAAAACGTTCACGGATACGGGGTCACCAATGTAGGAATAGCTGTATTCCTAACCAAATCACTGAGGTCGACTCAGGAGAAACAATCCAATAAGTTTTTAATGAAGGATTTGACGAAATACAACAAACAACGTAGATCGATGCAGGAGAGCCGTGGAACAGGTCTTTCCCCAGTGGGGACGCCACGAGGATTGACTAGGCAGTCCGGAGGTTTGTGCGATGACGTCATCGCGTTTGCGTCGTGACGTCATCGCGTTGCTCGCGTTTCCCGCGCTTGGGGCGTCACGTGACTTGCGTCGTGACATCATCGCGTTTGCCCGCGCTTAGGGCGGTCACGTGATGTGCATGATGACGTCAGCGCATTTACCCGGCACTGCAGCTGGCCGTTGCGGCCGAAGTCGGGAGCGGGAGGCCGAACCGGGCCGGCAGCCGTCGCGGGAGCGAGAGGCCGAAACGGGCCGTCGCGGGAGCAGGAAGCCAAACCGGGCTGGCGGCCGGCGCAGTAGCGGGAGGCCGAACCGGGCCGGTGGCCATCGCGGGAGTGGAAGGCCGAGCTGGGCCGGCTCGCGTCCTTAAAGGGGCAATGCCCCGTACAGGTGAACTGTATGTACAAACATAGTTAAAGGGAATTATGTATAATAGGTAAGGGACACCCGGTGGTACCGCTACAATACAAAATATTTGTTCAGCGTTTCTGCCATCTCCATGTTCCCCACCACTAATTTCCCGGTCTCGTCCTCTAAGGGACCAACATTCACTTTAGCCACCCTTTTGCTTTTTATATAACTGTAGAAACTCTTGATCCAAGGGGATCCTTTACTAGGACATTTTTTATTAATCCTGTCTCATTACACAGGACCAGATCTAAGATTGCCTGCCCCCTGGTTGGTTCAGTTACATACTGCTCAAGGAACCCGTCCCTAATGCACTCTATGAACTCTTCCTCAAGGCAGTCCTGCCCAATTTGATTTGTCCATTCAATATGAAAGTTAAAATCCCCCATGATTATAGCTGTTCCCTTATTACAAGCCCCAACTATTTCCTGATTTATACTCCAACCAACAGAGTTACAACTGTTAGGAGGCCTATAGACTACGTCCACTAATGACTTTTTCCCCTTATTATTCCTTATCTCCACCCAAACTGTTTCACTATCCTGATCCTTTGACCCAATATCATTTCTCACTATTGCAGTGATTCCATCCTTTATTAACATAGCCACCCCACCTCCCTTTCCTTCCAGTCTGTCCTTCCTAATTGTCAAATACCCCTGGATGTTTAGTTCCCAGTCATGGTCACCTTGCAGCCATGTTTCTGTAATGGCCACCAGATCATACCCATGTGTAGTTATTTGTACCGTCAACTCGTCTATTTTGTTACGAATGCTGCGTGCATTCAGATAAAGAACTTTTAAATATGTTTTGTGACAATTTATTCCTGCTTTTACCCCCTTTACTACTCTACCTTTATCTTTATACATTCTGTCCCTTCCTGACACGCTCTGGTTTTTAATTCCCCCACTGCTACCTTGCTCTATTGCCTTCTCCGCTGACATTTTTATTTTTTGCTCTCTTGAAACCTCCCCCCCCACTAATTAGTTTAAAGCCCTCTCTACAGCCCCAGTTATTCGATTCGCCAGGATTCTAGTCCCAGCACTGGTCAGTGAATTCCGTCCCAACGGAACAGCTCTCTCCCGTCCCAATACTGGTGCCAGTGTCCCAAGAAGCAAAACCCATTTCTCCCACACCAGTCTTTGAGCCACGCATTTAACTCTCTGATTTTATTTACCCTAGCCAAATTTGCTCGTGGCTCAGGTAGTAATCCAGAGATTATTACCCTTGTGGTTCTGCTTTTTAATTTGGCCCCTAGCTGCTCATACTCCCTCAGCAGAACCTCTTTCCTTGTCCTATCTATGTCGTTGGTACCAACATGGAGCACGACAACTGGATCCTCCCCCTCCCACTCCAAGTTTCTCTCCAGCCCAGAGGAGATGTCCTTAACCCTGGCACCAGGCAGGCAACACAACCTTCGGGACTCTCGCTCTCGGCTGCAAAGAACCCTATCTATCCCCCTAATGATACTATCCCCTACCACTACAACATTTCTTTTTACTCCCCCCACTTGAATGGCCCCTCGTTCCACGGTGCTGTGGCCAGGTTGCTCATCCTCCCTGCAGTCCCTGTTCCTGTTCTCACAGGGAGTAAGAGCCTTGAACCTGTTGGACAAGAGCAAGGGCTGCGGCTCCTCCAACACTACCTCCTGGATCTCCGTACCTGCCTCACTCATAGTCACACCCTCCTGTCCCTGACCATGGAATACATCTGAATTAGTTAATCTAATTGGTGTGAGTACTTCCTGGAACACAGAGTCCAGGTAACTCTCCCCCTCCCTGATGTGTCGCAGTGTTTGAAGCTCGGACTCCAGCTCATCAACACGGAGCCGGAGTTCCTCGAGCAGCCAACACTTACTGCAAATGTGATCACCGTGAACATCAATGGTGTCCACCAGCTCCCACATATTGCAGCAGTAACACATCACCTGCTCTGCCATTCTATGTAATTAATTAAATTTATTATTATTATTTTTAAATACCCTCTGCCCCGATTCTAGATGATGAATATCACACCTCTATTTAATTGAACTTACCAACTTATAAAGGTTTAAAAGGGAAGGAAAAGTACTCACCAACCAGCCAATGACCTACCAGCTTGGCTGTGATGTCACTTTTGAATTCTGACCTCCCTTTTATTGACAACGCAATTGTCTATTGGGTAATAATGATATCAAATCATTTACCGCCACTTCCGGTAACAATCCGTGATTTCCGACTACGCATGCACCAGTCTTACGACTGTCCTCACTCTGATCACATTTGTTATCTCAATGATTGACAGGGATGGATGACATGGTTCCACCAGAAGTCTAGGGGGTGGGGTGGTAGGCGGCAGGCTGGAGATTGTTTCTTTTGCTGGAGCTGAGGCAGCAGAAATGAATAAAGTAGGAAAAAAAATAATTACTTTTCAGAGTTGGGGTAAATTTTAATTAAAAATCACGTGTCTTGCGATTAATTCGCGTGAGTTGGCATTACTATGTGTGTCCCTTTGTCCTGCTCTATTCTAGATTTACATTTTTACATTTTCTTAACTACTCATTTACTTTTATAAGATCACCTCTCAGATGCCTCCTTTCAAGGATGAAAAGCTCAAATTGCTCCAGTCTTTCCTCATAACTTCAGATTCCTGACAATGTCATAATCGGTCTTATCTCATAACATAGAATGTACGGCACAGAAGCAGGCCATGCGGCCTAACTGGTCTATGCTGATGTTTATGCTCCACACGAGCCTCCTCCCACCCCTCTTCATGTAACTGTCATCAGCATATCCTTCTATTCCTTTCTCCCTCATGTGTTTATCTAGCTTCCCCTTAAATGCATCTATGCTATTTAACTACTCCTTGTGGTAGCGAGTTCCACATTCTAACCACGCTCTGAGTAAAGAAGTTTCTCTGAATTCCCTATTGGACTTATTCGTGACTATCATATTTATGGCCCCTATTTTTGGTCTCCGCCATAAGTAGAAACATCTTCTCTACCTCTACCCTATCAAACTGTTTCATAATTTTAAAGACCTCTATTAGGTCATCCCTCAGCCTTCTCTTTTCTAGAGAAAAGAACCCCAGCCTGTTCAATCTTTCCTGATGGGTATAATGTCTCAATTATAGATATAATGATCATTTGTTTGAAAGAGAACAGTTCCAAACACTGTCAAATGCATTGGAGATGTTCAGGGAAATGGCAAATGATTCATCAAAGTGTTCAAGAGCATAGTTTTAGAGATGCATAACATTGACAAGAATCTCCAATTGAACAGCCACGCCGAAAACCAAATACAAACTTTCATGGTGATGGATAATTTGAGAGTTAGCAGCAGCTTCTATAACTTTAGAAAATACAGACATTAGGATAATAAGGCAGTAGTGGGAAGGGTAAAAGAGATTGCCTTACTTGGGTTTAGGATAAACACAAGCAAATTTCTAGGAAGGAACACTAATGAGACTCCAGGGATGAATAAAGACATAAGGGAACAATTGAGGGTAAGAAAAGAGGCATACATTAAGGACAGAGACAGCAGAGGAGTGCATGATAAGAGAGAATACGAAGGGATTAGGAGAGAAGTCAAAAAAAGGAAGGCAAAGAGGAACTATGAAATTAAATTATCAATGAACATAAAACAAAATAGTAAAATATTTTACAGGCACATCAATAAAAAAGGAAGGTTGGGATAGGGCCATTAAGGGATAGACAGGACAATACCACAGGTAACAATAGGGAGATGGCAGAAATATTAAATCATTATTTCGCTTCGGTATTTACCAGGGAGGTAGAACAGGTGGACATGACATTGGATGATGAGATGAATAATGGGATAAGTGCATTTAAAATAAAAAGGGGATATATTAAATAAACTAATCAAACTCAAAAGAGGATAAAACCCCTGGTCCGGATGGATTGTATCCACGCATTTTAAAAGAATCTAGGGAAGAGATAGCAGAGGCATTACTACACATATAATTCATTAGAAAAAGGTGTAGTGCCAGAGATCTAATACCTATATTTAAGAAGGGAGATAGAACATGTCCAGGGAATTATAGACCAGTCAGCTTAACATCAGTGGTAGGAAAAATAATGGAATCCCTACTAAAGGAGAAAATAGAAGAACATCTAGAAACAAAAAGTATAATAATGAATAGTCAGCATGGATTTCAAAAGGAAAAATCTTGCTTGACCAACCTCATTGAATTTTTTGAAGAGGTAATAGAGAGAGTAGACAATGGTAATGCAGTAGATGTAATTTATCTAGATTTTCAAAAGGCCTTCGATAAGGTACCCCATAATAGACTAATGAATATGGCCAGAGAATGCGGAGTCAGGGGACAAGTAGCAGAATGGATTGCTGGCTGGCTTCAAGACAGAAAGCAGAGAGTGGGAGTAAAGGGTAGCTATTCACAGTGGCAGAAGGTGGGTAGTGGTGTTCCACAAGGATCAGTGCTGGGACCAGTGCTGTTCACAATTTACATTAACGATTTAGACTTTGGAATCAAAAACACAATTTCTAAATTAGCGGATGATACCAAATTGAGGGGGGGTAGTCAATGTTGATTTAACAATCTTAGCAATACCCCCTTAATTACCACCCCCTAACTAGGTTGCCTTGCTGAGGAGTCAGAAACCCTGCTCACCTGTGGTCCAGCGAAGTAAGAGCTAAGAGAGAGATAGCTTCTCAGGAGCTATCTTTATACCTGGAAGAGTCTGTCTGCAAAATTTGCGCCCAAAGTTCCAATACACAAGAGAAACGCTGTGATTGGTTGATTCAAAGTGGTTGGAATGGGTTAATGTGTCTGCACTGTGGGGCCGAAATGTTCCCGCCCACATCCGGAGCTTACCTGGGCTAAAACAAAAGGAAATGCAACTGCCCTATTGTCCAGAATGATGGGTGATTCAAACCCATTCAATGCTTAAACTGTTCCCTTAAAAAATCCGTTCCATGGATTCAGTATCTCATTGTCTGTGAGTGCTTTGAATGGCTGAATTGCTGTGTAAACAGAAACAGTTTCAATCGATTGTCCTTGTGGTTAGTCTCAAATAGTTAATCCCTTATGTCAATAAGCAACTTCAAGTGCTTCTGAGAGGGAAACTCCCTGGTTTGATTGACAGGTCTTTCACACAGACACATTACAAGCTGCTAGCTGCTCTTTTAAGCCCCTTTGTTCTTGGCCAATGCTTTCTGTGGCCATTTTCAAACCTCTTGAAATATACAGTTCGAAACTCAGAGGTACCATTTTAATAAAAATGTAATGTCTTAGATCCTGATGTTGCCCAAGTGCTGCTCTGTCCAACGCAGCTTTTCACGATTCTGGGTATGTTTTTAAAAAAAAACACTGTCCTACCCAGAGGCAATTCAAAACATATAATCCTTCATCCACGATGTGGAACAGTATTTTCAATCTTCAGGGGAAAATAGGGGAATTTTGCGAACCCCTACAATTTAGATGAGGAAAGACGGAGGAGGCTCAAGTGGAGCCTAAATGCCGGCATGGACTGGTTGAGCCGAATGGCCTGTTTCTGTGCTGTATATCCAATGTATGTATGTAATCCTATGAAAGGTGAACTTGGAATAGGAAATACTGAATTGCTGCCATTAGGTTCGGACTCTCTCATCCTCAGAACCATAGAAGGAATCACAGCAGAACCAGAGATCTTATTGGAGTTGAGAATGGAGGTTCTAACAGGTATGGTAAGAGCTAAAACTTGGTCGTCATAATAGTAGAATAGAATGGTTTCTTGTCGAGATCAAAATTAGAATCAGGCGAAAGGCGAGCCCAAAAGGTCAGCTTTCTTTTTAGGAGAACTAACAACTTAAACAACATGATGAGAGAGAGGTGGAAAAGCAGCTTCACGTGATCAAGACTGCTGGAGGGACACAAAGATAGTATTTGATTACTTATTTTCACCAAAGTTACATTTAGCACTCTGCTCACCAACAAACAGAAGTTACGAGCAGAGTCACGGTTGACTTGGAATGTTTTGATGAAAATGATTGGTACAATAGGCAGAATTTCTACAAGTAACAATAGAACAGCAGGCCTGGATGCAGTGCCATAACTGATGGTCAGTGAAGAGTAAGCTATAGAACATTCTATAACCATGTGATGTGAACAGTGCAGGGTTACCAGTATTGTGCGATTTCAAATCAGTTGTACCTGGAGTGGACCATGCACAGGTTGGGTCACGGTCTGACTGCAAAAATTATCCCTCACTCCAATTTCCAACATCCTCTAAAACTTCCAATTCTTCTCTGGGTTTCCACTCATTAACCTGCTGAAAAGCTCACTGGCCCTCCGCCTTTGATGCTTCTGTCCGATCCAAGTCCATCACTATCTCCCATCCCCATTGTTAATGTTAATTCCTCCAGGCTTAAGGTTAGTGTTGCTGACAGTAGCTACCTTCTTTCTTTAGTTGTAGACATCTTTTTCTTGCAATCAGAAAGAGATTGCTGAAATGCTGATTGTTACTGTGCCTCCCAAAACAACAGTGCAAGAATACAGCAGGGATTCTCCCAATCTCACACTGTAACTTTGCGAAAGTTGGGGGGGGGGCTCCACCCCCCCCTCGGGAAATGGCTAAAAATTGCCATTTCCCTAGAAGTTCTGCCGTTCTCTGCCAAAGTTACATCAGGAGTACGGCAGAACTCTGGAAATTCTCCTCCCAACATGCAAGTGGATGCTGCCGGAATCTTTTATGGTAGTATTCACCGTCAATTATGAAGTTCTGATCAAGGGCCCAACTTCTCAGATGCTGCCTGACCTGCTGAGTGTTTCCAGCATTTTCTGTTTTTTGTTTATGATTTTCCCCATCTGCAGTTGTTTTGCTTTTTGATCAATGATAGATTGTCTTGGAATGTGAATGATGCATGAACATGGGTTGTATTATAATATAAAATAGTCCAAAGACTGGCGTAATGATGGAGAAAGACTTGAAAAAAAAATTTTTTGTTAGAACACAAATTATTGGTCAACATGATTTTCGGAAGGCATTTGACAAAGTACCACATAGAAGGCTGGTTAACAAAATTGAGGCTCATGGAATAGGTGGGTCAGTGGCAGCTTGAATAAGGAATTGGCTTAAGGACAGAAAACAGCAAGTTGTGGTAAATGGCTGTTTTTCAGATTGGAGGATAGCCGACAGTGGTGCCTATATTGACCTGGATATTGGAATACAGAGTAGAATTTCTAAATTTGCCGATGACACCAAACTTGAGGGTGTGGCAAACAGTGATGATGCCAATCGACTGCAACAGGACATAGAAAGGCTAGCAGAATGGGCAGACAAGTGGCAGGTGGAATTTAATACAGAGAAGTGCGAGGTGATGCATTTTGGCAGAAGGAACAGGGAGAGGTAATACACACTTAATGGCGCAGTTTTAAAGAGTGTGCAGGGACAGAGGGACCTGGGAGTTAATGTGCATAGGTCCCTGAAGGTGGCGGGACATATTGAGAGAGTGGTTAGCAAAGCACATGGGATCTTGGGCTTCATAAATAGAGGTATTGAGTACAAAAGTAGAGAAGTCATGCTGAACCTTTATAAAGCGCTGGTTAGGCCACAACTGGAGTATTGCGTCCAGTTCTGGTCACCACACTTTAGGAAGGATGTGAAGGCACTTGAGAGGGTGCAGAGGAGATTTACCAGAATGGTTCCGGGGATGGGGGATCTTACCTACAAGGACAGGTTAGAGAAGCTGGATTTGTTTTCATTAGAGCAAAGGAGGTTGAGGGGTGATTTGATAGAGGTGTACAAGATTATGACGGGTTTGGATAGGCTAGACGGGGAAAGACTGTTCCCACTAGTTGATGGTACAAGGCCTAGGGGACACAGATTTAGGGTTTTGGGCAAGAGATACAGGGGGGACGTGAGGGAAAACTTTTTTACGCAGTGAGTGGTGAGGACCTGGAACTCACTGCTGACGGAAGTGGTGGAAGCGGACACACTCAATGTTTTCAAGGGGAGACTGGATAGGCACTTGAGGGAAATAAACTTGCAGGGCTATGGGGATAGAGCAGGGGAATGGGACTGACTGGATTGCTTTACAGAGAGCCGGCACGGGCTTGATGGGCCGAATGGCCTCCTTCTGTGCCGTTATGACTCTAAGGGCTAGAAATTCACTATAGCCCCGTATGGGGCGCCAGCCTCGCCAGGGCGATAAAAGTAGCGCCCCGGAAGCAGTCGCGGCCGCCCACCGGAAATTCAGTTTGCGCGCCCCAGAGGGAAGCGCAGCGCTACTGGAGGCGCCCCCGCATCCCTCTTGGGGCGCGGCAGCTGAATATTGCTGCGCAACGTGCCGCAGTGTGCGCTGCGGTACTGCAGGCCTTCCTCCCCTTCTTAAAGGGGAGGGGCCTTGTGCAGCGCAATCGAGGATTGCGAGTGCCGGCAAAAGAGCCCGGCACCGAGGAGAAGTGCCGGGCTCTTGGAACGCAGTCGGCACTTCGCGGTGGGGTGGGCTCAGGAGGCCGGGGACGGCAGCGTGGGGAGGTGCTGGCAGGCGGCCAGCAAAAAAAATGGCCGCCCCGCACCTCTCCTTTAATTAGCGCCTCCACCGCCGCAGGTAGGCCCCCCTGAGCCGGTCGTAAATAGCGTCCAGCGTTAAAGCAGGGGGTGCATCTAAATATTGCGATCGGGGCGTTAGCGGGGCGCTGCATACACCGATGACATCATCGGTAGCGGCGCAGCGCTAACGGCTAGCGCCGCCATTAGCGTCCCGCTAAATTTAGCGGGAGGAGTGGCCAGTGGCTTCCGACCCACTTAGCGCCCTCTTAAGGCGCTAACGGGTGGCACAGCCCACTGAATTTCTAGGCCTAAGTGTTTAAAATTATGAAAGGATGGACCAGGGTAGATGGAAGCTGACTGATCAAGTAGTTGGGTCAAGAGCGAGGGGCCGAAGATACAAGATTAAGAATCTTACAGCAACAAAGGTGGCCATTCAGCCAATCGTACCTATGCTTTGAAAGAGCTATCCAATTGGCCGGAGCATCATGACTAAACACTTCCTACCTCCCATGCCCCATCCCCTTAGAGTGTTAAAATGGTGTCCTTTGATTTAAACTGAATGGTTCTATTAATACAACCCAATACCCTGTTAGCTTTAGCTACAGTTTCTCTACATTGGTCATGACCCTTCAGTGATCTGTGCACAATAACACCTACATCTTTTTCTCTCTCAACCTCTTTCAGTATTGCTCCCTGTAAATGATGTGTGTATTCTGTGTTGGCCCTACCAAAATGCATGACATGTAATACACTACATGTATCTAAATTAAATATAAGAACATAAGAAATAAGAGCAGGAGTAGGCCATTCGGCCCTTCGAGACTGCTCCGCCATTCAGTGAGATCATGGCTGAACTTCTGCCTCAACTCCATTCACCGGCCCTATCGCCATATCCCTTGATGCCTTTACTAGTCAGAAATCTATCGACTTCTGTTTTAAATATACCCAATGACTGAGCCTCCACAGCCCTCTGGGGCAGAGAATTCCAAAGATTCACCACCCTCTGTGTGAAGAAATTTCTTCTCATCTCAGTCCTGAATGAGATAGGCAATGGCAAACATTCAAAGACCACATGGATGAACTACAGAAAATGTTCATCCCAGTTTGGCACAAAAATAAAACAAAAAAGGTGACTGAACCGTGGCTAACAAGGGAAATTAGGGATAGCATAAGATCCAAGGAGAGGACATATAAATTGGCCTAAAAAAGGCAATAATCCTGAGGATTGGGAGCAATTTTGGATTCAACAAAGGAGGACAAAGGGATTAATTAAGAAAGGGAAAATAGAATATGAGAGTAAGCTTGCAGGGAACATAAAAACTGACTGTAAAAGCTTTTATAGATATGTGAAGAGAAAAAGATTGGTGAAGTCAAGCGTAGGTCCCTTGCAGTCAGAATCAGTGGAATTTATAATGGGGAACAAAGAAATGGCAGACCAACTAAATACATATTTTGGTTCTGTCTTCACAAAGGAGGACACAAATAACCTCCCAGAGATGCCAGGGAATATAGGGTCTGATGAAAGGGAGGAACTGAAAGAAATCAGTATTTGTAGGGAAATGGTGTTAGGGAAATTGATGGGATTGAAGGCCGATAAATCCCCAGGGCCTGATAATCTACATCCTAGGGTACTTAAGGAAGTGGCCCTAGAAATAGTAGATGCATTGCTAATCATCTTCCAACATTTGATGGGATCTGGAATAGTAATGGATTGGAGGGTAGCTAATGTTACCCCACTATTCAAAAAAGGTGGTAGAGAGAAAACGGGGAATTACAGACCGGTAAGCCTGACATCGGTAGTGGGGAAAATGCTAGAGTCCATTATAAAAGATGTAATAGCACAGCACTTGAAAAACAGTGACAGGATTGGACAAAGTCAACATGGATTCACAAAAGGTAAATAGTGCTTGACTAATCTACTGGAATTTTTTGAGGATGTAACTGGTAAAATAGATAAGGGAGAACCAGTGGATGTGGTGTATCTGGACTTTCAGAAGACCTTCGATAAGGTCCCGCATAAGAGATTAGCATGTAAAGTTAAGGCACATGGGATTGGAGGCAAGGTATTGACTTGGCTAGAGAACTCGTTGGCAGACAGAAAGCAAAGAGTTGGAATAAACGGGTCCTTTTCCGAGTGGCAGGCAGTGACTAGTGGGGTACCGCAGGGATCGGTCCTTGGACCCCAGCTCTTCACAATATATATTAATGATCTAGACAAGGGAACTAGATGTAATATCTCCAAATTTGCAGACAACACAAAGCTGGGTGGGCGTGTGTGCTGTGAGGAGGATGTCGAGAAACTCCAGGATGATTTGGACATGTTGGGTGATTGGGCAGAAACATGGCAGATGCAATATAACGTGGATAAATGTGAGGTTGTCCACTTTGGTGGCAAAAACAGGAAGGCAAATTATTATCTAAATGGCAATAGATTGGGAGAAGGGGAAGTGCAACAAGACCTGGGTGTCCTTGTGCACCAGTCGCTGAAGGTAAGCATGCAGGTGCAGCTGGCAGTTAAGAAGGCAAATGGTATGTTGGCCTTCGTAGCGAGAGGGTTTGAGTACAGGAACAAGGATGTCTTGCTGCAGTTGTACAGGGCCTTGGTCAGACCACATCTTGAGTATTGTGTGCAGGTTTGGTCGCCTTATCTGAGGAAGGATGTTCTTGCCATGGAAGGAGTTCAGCGAAGATTCACCAGGCGGATACCTGGGATGGCAGGAATGACGTATGAGGAGAGATTGGGTCGATTGGGCTTGTACTCGCTGGAGTTTAGAAGAATGAGAGGTGATCTCATTAAAACTTACAAAATTCTGACAGGACTGGACAGACTAGATGCAGGAAGGATGTTCCCGATGGTCGGGGAGTCCAGAACCAGGGGACACAGTCTAAGGATAAAGGGTAGGCCATTTAGGACAGAAATGAGGAGGAATTTCTTCACCCAGAGAGTGGTGAACCTGTGGAACTCTCTACCACAGAAGGCAGTGGAGGCCAGTTCATTAAATATATTCAAGGAGGAGTTGGATATATTTCTTAAGGCTAAAGGGATCAAGGGGTATGGGGAGAAAGCAGGGACCGGGTACTGAATTTGGATGATCAGCCATGATCGCATTGAATGGCGGAGCAGGCTCGAGGGGCCGAATGGCCTACTCCTGCTCCTATCTTCTATGTTTCTGTGAATGGCCTACCCTTTATCCTGAGGCTGTGGCCCCTGGTTCTAGACTCCCCAGCCAAGGGGAACATTCGCCCAGCATCCACCCTATCAAGACCTGTAATAATTTTGTATGCTTCAATGAGATCCCCTCTCATTCTTCTGAATTCAAGAGAAAACAAGCCTAGTTTACTCAATCTCTTCTCAGATGACAGTCCTGCCAACCTAGGAATCAGTCTCGTGAACCTTCGTTGCACTCCCTCTATGGCAAGTATATCCTTCCTTAGGTAAGGAGACCAAAATTGTACACAGTACTCCAGGTGTGGTCTCACCAAGGCCCTATATAATTGGGAATAACAACAGAAAATGCTGGAAAAACTCAGCTAACTGTTTCTCTCTCCACAGATGCTGCCCTGGCCTGCTGAGTTTTTCCAGCGTTTTCTGTTATTTTGGATTTCCAGCTACCCTATATAATTGGGGTAAGACTTCTTTACTCCTGTACTCAAATCCTCTTATAATGAAGGCCAGCATACCATTTGCCTTCCTAATGGCTTGCTGCACCTGCATTCACTTTCAGTGACTCATGGACAAGGACATCCATTTGCACATCTAAAAATATTCTTCCATTTGATTGCACTCAGTTTTAACCAACCACAGCTTGCATTTATATAGTGCCTTTAATATAGTAAAACGTCCGAAGGTCTTTCAACAGATTGCTGTTGCATAATTTTGATGTCATCTGCGAACTTACTGACCATACTCCTAACGCCACTGTCCAGGTCATGAATAAAGGCAGGGGACAGTAGCAAGTTAGGGACCTCCCCAAAAGATTTAGTCAGACGTGACTGATCATTCACAAATTCATGTTGACTCTGATCAGCTCAAATCAAGTGCTTAGTCACTCTGTCCCCAACAATAATGTCTCGAGACCAGGAACATGGGGGAAATCAGTGGGTTTGGATCTGTATCCCATTGTTCTATGTACTACAGTCTATTCTTAACTCTTTAACCACTACATTTCTACTTAATACATTGCTCAATTCAAATTATCTGATAACTCAAATTTTTAAATCAGATAATCGGTGGACGCATATATTGAAGCGCCAATGTACTTCTACCACCCTGATATTTATACCCTTTTGCTATTTTAAATTTAACGATCTATTGAATTAGTCTGAATTGCCTAATAATACATTCTCAAATGAATTCCATTCTGCCGTGCAAAAAAATGTTAATAAAGTATAAATATGTTAACAGAAGTATAGAAATGCGTTAAGAGTGGAGAGAGAGGGGAAGATGCTGCCTGGGATCCTACAGGAACTGGAAAGAGACGGAAAAACGTGTTTGGAGCTGATTTGCGGGGCGGCTGCTGACTGCGGCCAATGGTTTGAAGCCGTGTGGAGAGAAGGGGTTGATCTGGACTGTCCAAGCCGGGAGTCATCGCTGTTGCTGCTACACGTTGTCCCTGCCGATTGCTCCGCACAGTCACATCCATCCACCGACCGACCTGGTGCAAATGGAGATGCTGCTGCCGCTCCTGCTGCTCTGCTCCGTGGCCGGCATCGCCCAGCCCGAAACCTACTTCACCGAGCAGTTCGCAGACGGAGGTGAGATTGATAAAAAAAACCGAGACCTGTTGCTAGCCCCGTGGCTTGCCAAAAAAAACGGCGACTTATCTAACTAGCTAGCTCGCGACTTAACTAGCTGTCTGCAATTAGGTTTCTGCAACTAACTCAACCACTTCTTAACTAATGTAAAGGGCTCTCTCTCTACTGAAACCTTAACGAGCTCTCTCCAGCTGAATCAGCTGCTCTGAGCTCTCATTAACCTACTCAATTCTTAACTAGACAACATTTGTCGTTATTGATTTATTGGTTGTGCGGATGGGGGACGGTGCATTGTTATTAGTTTGTGTGGGTTTTTTCGTTTTGCTTTCTTTTCAAAATTGGGCGGTTTCCTCAATCTCCTCGTGGACTGGCATAATTTTCTGGGGCATTTAACCCTGCCAGTTACTTACGCGTTTCATGAAGGGGAGAGGAGATATCGAGGTTTTTTCCAAGAATTTGTGATCAGCAAAGCAGATCTCCGCGCCCACGTTATCGTTTTGGGCTTGGCAAAATATGGCGAGCTTGGTGGCTGTTCTCCTCCTGACTGACACTCCAGGGGAAGTGCTGTGAGGAGTTGTGAATCTGGGGGAGGGGCAGAAAAGGAAATACTCTTGAGGAGCTCCAAGGGGACTGCTCAGATGTGCCTTGATCTCTAGGGGGGGGGAAGCAGATGTTTTGCATATTGGTTTAATTCTGTTGTTTATTGCTGTCTTTTACATCTGAGTAAAGGACACCCCCTCTAACTCAACAGCCTCAGATTCTACACCTCAAAGAAAAGACTTGCATTTATACAGCACCTTTCACAATCTCAGTACCTCCCAAGGTGTGTTATGGCCAATTAAGTACTTTGGAAATGTAGGTACTGTTGTAATTTGTGCACAGCAAGGTCCCACAAATAGCCATGTGATAATGACCAAATCACATTGGCTATCTACAGGACCCAAATCACATTGGCTATCTACAGGACCCAAACAAAGATTGCAAGGTAATTTTGCATGAGGGAAACCATTTGGCCGCTCTTGGTTCATTCACCTACACTCCTCAACAACAATATGCATTTATATAGTGCCTCCTACATTACAACAGTGATTACACTTCAAGAGTACTTAATTGGCTGCAATGGGCTTTGGGATGTCCTGAGATTGTGATAGGCACTATCTAAATGCAATACTTTCTTTACTGTAGTAAAACATCCTAAGGTGCTTCACAGGACCATTATCAAACAATTTAACACCGAGCCACATAATGAAACATTAGGACAGGTGACCAAAAGCTTGGTCAAAGAGGTAGGTTTTAAGGAATGTCTTAAAGGCAGAGTTAGAAGTAGAGCAGCGGAGGAGTTTAGGGGAGGAATTCCAGAGCTTGGGGCCGAGGCTGCTGAAGGCACGTCTGCCAATGGTGGAGCAATTATTTTGGAGATGTGCAAGAGGCAAGACTTGGAGGAGTGCAGAGATCTTGGAAGGTTCTGGGGCTGGAAGAGGATAAGGAGGTGGTGAGGCCATGGAAGGATTTGGAAACGAGGATGAGACTTTTTACATTGAGGATTTGCTGGACTGGGAGCCAATGTAGATCAGCGAGCACAAGGGTGATTGGCGAATAGGACTTGGTGCGAGTTAGGATTCAGGCAGCAGAGTTTTGGATGAGTTCAAGTTTACGGAGGGTGGAAGATGGGAGGCCGGCCAGGAGATCATTGGAATAGTTGAGACTAGAGGTAACAAAGGCATGGATGAGGGTTTCAGCAGCAGATGAGTTGAAGCGGGGTAGAGACGGGCAATGTTATGGAGGTGGAAGTAAGTTATTTGGTCAGAAGCTCATCTGGGGGGTTCAAATAGGATGGCAAGGTTATGAACAGTCTGGTTCAGCCTCGGACAGTTGCCAAGGAGAAGGATGGAGTCAGTAGCTAGGGAACGGAGTTTATGGCGGGGACCGAAGAAGATGCTTCGGTCTTCCTAATATTTAGATGGAGGAAATTTTTGCTCATCCAGTGCTGGATACCGGATAAGCAGTGTGACAAATCAGAAGCAGGGAGGGGGTCATGAGAGTTGGTGGTGAGGTAGAGCTGGGTGTCGTCAGCGTACGTGTGGAACTTAACATTGTGTTTTCGGATGATATCTAGAAGGGGCAGCATGTAGATGAGAAATAGGAATCAAAGATAGATCCCCGGGGTCTCCAGAGATAGCGGAGTGGGAAGAGAAGCCATTGCAGTTTATTACTCTGGCTATGACTGGATAGCTAGGAACGGAACCAAGTGAGGGCAGTCCCACCCAGCTGGAAGTCGGGATACACAACATTGTGGGGCTTTCCACAGTCCACTTGATTTATCATTTTCTCAGTGAAGTCTAGGAGGTTTGTCAGCCAGGTTCTTTCCTTCTAAAGCTGTGTTGAGAATTGTTTTACTAGTTTTTTGTTATACAGATAACCCTCCGGTTTACTCCTGATAATCAATTCTATTAATTACATAAAATGGAAGTAAGTCTAATGGGTCTGCAGTTGCCTCTGTCTGTTTTGTCGTCCTTTTTGGAAAATACCTAGTGTCTCTCAGCACTCTGGGATAAATGTATAAATGCCATCTATCTGTAAGGCTTTGTTTTTTTGAAGACCTTTCAGCTTCTATCTTGTGTATATTTTGCCAGAGCATCTGCAGCAATGGCTTCTCTTTCTGCCTCTGGACTGTTACCTCTGGAGTCACCCATCCTTGACCCCCTTTTTCTTGATCTACATGCTATTAATGGCGACATTATCAGAAGACATGGGGCCAGATTCCACTTGTATGCTGACAACACTGAGCTCTACCTCTCCACTGCATCCTTTGACATCTGCACTGCCTCTGTGTTGTCAGACTACTTGTTCAACAGTCAGTCCTGGATGAACCGCGGTTTCCTCCAGTTAAGCACTGGGAAGACCAAAGTCATTGTCTTTAGCCCTCGCCACAAACTCCATACCCTCGCCATTGATTTCATCCCCCTCCCCAGCCACTCTCAGATTGAAACTGACTTTACATAACATCAGTGTGCTATTTGACCCAAGCTGAGCTTCTGTATCCTTTAAATCACAAAGACTGCCTACTTTCACCTCCATAACGTTACCTGTCTCTGCCTCACCTGCTGCTGAAACCCTCATCCATGCCTTTGTCACCTCTAGACTCGACTATTCCAACACTCTCTTGGCTGGTCTCCGATCTTCCACCCTCCAGCTTCAGCTCATCCAGAACTCTGCTGCCCCTGTGCTATCCTGCAACAAGTCTTGCTCATCCATCACCCCTGAGCTCGCGGACTTACATTGGCTCCTAGTCCCCCAATGCCTCCGATGTAACTTTCACATCTTGTTTAAAATCCCTTCGTGGCCATCCTTCCCTATCTGTTACTTTTTTCCCCCCATTAACCCTCCCAGAACTCTGCGTTCCTCCAACTCTTGCCTCTTGAGCATCTCCCTCTCTGCCATTGGTGGCCATGCCTTCAGCCATCTAGGCTCTGGAATTCCTTCCCTATACCTCTCCACACCTCTCTCCTCCTTTAAACCCAGTTTTGACCAAGCTTTTAATCACTCCTCCCAATATCTCCTTTTCTGGCTCTGTCAATTTTTGTCTGATTACACTTCTGTGAAGCGCCTTTGGGCATTTTTCGATGTTAAAAGGCACTATGTAAATATAAGTTGTCGCCAAATTTTTTGGGGGGTGGCATGCTGCTCATGTCTTCTGTTGTGAATACTTTGGGGCAGTAATCATTCAGAATATTCACTAATTCATGTTCATCTTCTGTTTCAACTCCATTTGCATCTTTTAATGTTTTCACATCTCCACTGACCACTCTTGTTGTAGTTTTGAAGGTTTTTTGTTACTGTCTTGCTTTGCCTCTGTAGCTATGCTTTATTCTATTGTCTCTCTTGCCCTCTTCCACTGAACTACTTTTCTCAGAATTGCAGGGGTAATTTTTTCCTCTTTATTTCACTTTTAATTTGTTGTTGATCATGCTTGTTTCATCTGAGCTTACTGATCTTGAGTATGCATTTGTCCTGCATGCTCAGCATTATTCATTTAAATGTTTTCCATTTATCCTCTACTGAAGTGTTGCTATTTCATCAAACATAGAAGTAACATAGTACAAGGTTATACAGACTAGGATCCACTTCTAATGGTCACTTTGGTATCTACATGTCACATTGTCAGGACATTACAAAGTCCAGGTAGTTTGTCAACTGAAAGTTGATGTTTAAACATGGGGGAGTTTGGGAAATCCTGCAGTGTTTTAGCTGGCAATCTCCTAAAATGGAAACATGGAATGTAATTTCAATAAAGTGTTCCTGTTTGAATTACATTATCTCAACCATCCCCAGAATTCAAACAAATGACATGCTTTTAAAAACGAGCACAGTGGTAAAGATAACTAATCACACTCAGTGTCCATAGAAGGAATTTTAAAAAGTAACAATTGATTGGTATGAACTGGTTATTTTCACTACAGTAAAATCATCTTGGACAGATGTGTTCATCCTTAATAGACAGGAGGGAGCAAATTACAAATTAAAGGTTTTAATGTAACTGTTTGATATGAATAAACCACGATATGACAGAAAAGTCTGAGCAGGTGATGAACTTGCTGACTTAGTCTTTCTTTTCTTTGTTGAAAAATTTCATTTATATGGCGCCTTTCACGACCACCGGACGTCTCAAAGCGCTTTACAGCCAATGAAGTACATTTGGAGTGTAGTCACTGTTGTAATGTGGGAAATGCGGCAGCCAATTTGTGCACAGCAAGCTCCCACAAACAGCAATGTGATAATGACCAGATAATCCTGTTTTTATTATGTTGGTTGAGGGATAAATATTGTCCAGGACATCGGGGATAACTCTGCTTCGAAATAGTGCCATGGGATCTTTTACGTCCACTTGAGAGGGCAGACGGGGCCTCGGTTTAACGTCTCATCCGAAAGACGGCACCTCAGACAGTGCAGCATTCCCTCAGCACTACACTGCAGTGTCAGCCTAGCTTTATGTGCTCAAGTCCCTGGAGTGGGACTTGAACCCACAACCTTCTGACTCAGAGGTGGTATTTTCAGAGCTTTCCCATATTTTGGGTCTGGCCAAATGGCAGCTGGAACAGCAAGTCCTAGATCTCCATTGGTGCAGCTCTCAAATTAGTCATTAGGAGCTTTTTAGAAAGTGGTCCCAGGTGTCTGCCCCTTTTTCTGTCCAACTCATGGAGAATTGCCAGACTTCTGTTCATTGCCTCCCCTGCTATCCCTCAGATCAGAAATTCCATGTGGGAATGAGTGCAGGAGTGAAGCAATCCCCTCCCACCCCATCGCTTGGCATTGGCTCTCCAGCTTGATGTGCTACTGCATTACCTTGACACACGCTGGACAAATAATACCATCAAATGTGTAATTCTTAAGCTGTCTTGATGCCTTATTGAGAAAATGTACTACACAATGTGGCACTGAGCTATACAGACTAGGATGGTCTGGGTAGCTCCCTCTACACTGTCCCATCAAACACTCCCAGGTCAGATACAGCACAGATTAGACAATTCATTACATTGTATTTTTAGCTGATCTTGGCCAGAGCAGTAGTGTGAGCCCACCCACTGGACTCAGGAGGAAATAAAAGTCCGCCATAGCCTGGACCATTATCGTGACTCCTGTGGCTGTTTGTATTTGGACTCGATTTATAATGGCCATTGGAAGGCAAGTGGGAGGTTTCCCTCAAATTTGCTCTCTATACTCCCCATCTCTCTCAAATATAGTGACTTATTCATATTAGGGTATGATTCCACAGCAGATACCCTTGAGTACCTCACTGAAAAGATCCTTCATAATGTGTGTCGGTGGTTATTTGACTGCGAGGGGCATCAGAACAGAGCTTAATCCAATCTTCGCCCAGTGTCATTCATGCGCATTTCCAGTAGAAGTCAGAGAATGGGAAACCTGGCTGATTTTTTTTTTTTTTGTTCCTTCACCGCCACACCACCTGTAATCAGCCAACTCCGAGACCACAGTTTGCAGGTTTTTTTTTTAAAAATTGCCGTATCATGGCTGAGGTACGGTTTGCTTCTAGTCAGTTCCGGGTTTGGGAGGTGAGCACGGCAGCATGACCGTGGAGGGAGGTGGTTAAAATACTTTGAAACAATGAGTGCCTGGCCTGCTGTGCTTGGCAGCTTTCCCAGAACAGTGTAGCCGAGATCAGCAACTCATTGTGCGGAGTATCTCGAATGCCTTCTACTAATGAGATAAATAGTTCATCAGTGAAAGGCACTCACCTGTGCACTCCCAGCTCTACCTGTGTTAGCTTGGCTTGCAGTACAACTTCACAAACCTAGTTATGGTGGTACAACCAGTTGGCAGTTTTCCAAATTTATGACTAGTCTGTATTTGAAACCCTAGCTAGCAGTTATCGAAGGAGCCCTGTGTTTTAACACTGGAAAATTAAAGTTTAATTAGAGCTGAAATACTTGAATAAAAGAAATTCAGTAATTCAACATCAAACAGATAATGAGCAGCAAAGGTATGTTCTTGCCACTTTTATTTGAGTTGAAAGCACTGTGCGTCCAATTCCTTCCCCACCAGTCTAACCTCCTCTTCTCATCTGCCCCCTTATCTTTCTGGTATAATGGTGTCCCTGTACCTGCCTTGGACAAGGCACAGAGGCCAGCGGGAGTGACTGCGCTGAGGGCGGACTACTCAAAGTTTAAAAAAAAAAAATAATAATTTAGTTTTAAAATTGTAAAATCAATATACTTGGGAATAAATTTTTATTTTTGGTAGAAATTGTGGCTCCTTTTAAGAGCAGGACGACTACTGGAAAATGAATCATTTCTTGCATTTGCATCTAGTGTTTTCCTAAATAATCCCAGGTTATCTGTTTTCTGGGTCCTAGGCACCTCTGAACTCCTGACATTACGATAGCCAGAAACCTCAAGCACCAGCTCAAAACAATCTGTCCTTTCCTTCTCCCTGTTATCATGTTTCTTCTAGTGAGAATGTAGAGTCTGGGTGAGCTCTGCTGTAGTTGGCTACTGGATTGGGATTGTCCAAATGCCTTTAAATTGGAATAATCAGTGTAGGATGACCCCTCTATCTAGACTGATCTCAGACCCAAGGACTGTTCGTCAATGTGCCTCACAACCCAATCTGTTGAAATCCTTTCTCTAGATGTGTAACTAGGCTGTGTCCAAAGAACTGAGAGGACCTATGTTCAATTGTCAGCCTGTGCTGAGCTAGCTAATCTTTGGTGGGCAACTGCTACAATATCATCACTGGGCCAGGGGGCAAAAGGATTTCTATTCCTAATCGTTACCCAGTGACTCCTGTTGGTAAATGTCTGTGGATATTAGGTGAGGATAGGATCGGACTTGACTGTGATCCCTCTGTGGTCATACAGCCTGACAACATTGTCAAGTAGCCTAAGCTCACACGTGAAGAATAGCTACTTGGGTGAGGTACTGACCTGCTATCATCCATGGAACTGTATCCAATCAAGACGAGTGCTTTCAGGGGAGGAGGAGAGAGAATTATTTTATTTATTTATTTATTTATTTATTTATTTTAAAAAGAGCACCAAACAAAACTGAGGGGTAAAAGTGCACTGACGCCTCTCGATTTTTATTCTGTGAATGTTAGTCAGTAAACGTCCCTGAGATTACTGCATTCTTGGCACACATGGATGTAAAAGATCCCATGACACTATTTATTTAAAGAAGAGCAGGGGAATTTTCCCCACTTTCTTAGTCAATATTTATCCCTCAACCAACATCATTAAAAGCAGATTATCTGCTATTATCTCATTGATGTTTGTGAGATCATGCTGTGTGCAAATTGGCTGCCATATTTCATACATTACAACAATGACTACACTTCAAAAAGTACTTGTTGGTTGTGAATGACTTTACTGTATATCAATGCAAGTCTTTCTTTTCCTGAATTTACTGGTTGGCTGAATTTTGAATGGAAGGGGTTGTCTGAATTTTAGATTGGTGGAAGAGTGTCGCTGCAGGACAGCAGCTAAATAAGTTATTGATGAATTCCGCCCCCCCCCCCCCCCCGGTTCTGATTTCAGATGCCTGGGAGAGTCGATGGATTGAATCCAAACATAAATCTGACTACGGCAAATTCAAACTGTCGGCTGGAAAATTTCACGGGGACCTGGAAAAAGACAAAGGTAGGTTATCCTTTGTACAGTGTTTGAAGACGTTTTAATGGTTTCTGTAGATCTGCTGTCAAGCTTTATTGCTGAGCTCTGGGCTGATATGATTTGGAAACGGTATCTTTGACTTTATTTCATCTGGTACTCTTAGATCCTCAGTAACAATACTGTAGCTTGTATGTATGAAACTCCTGTACAGCAAGACAACTCCCCTTTAAAAAGAACCTCTGGCTTCCCTTATTAACACAACTACAACTTCAATAGTTTTGTTTCTTGTTGAGGTGTGTTTTTTTTTGTCCCTTCAATTTTCCGCTCTTAAGTCACTGACACATGCTGAGGTACAGTTGCAGCAAAGCCCTGCAGCCCTTTGGTGCCTCAGGCTTCATGTTTGAGCCTAGACACCGAAAATCAGGAGGCTATTTCATAATGGGAGTGGGGGAGGGGGAAATCGTGGCCAAGTCTGGTCCAGTTCTCGCCAATATCCATGTTGATGCACTTTGCAGCAAGGGTCACTTGCTAATGATCAGGAGCAGAAGTGTTGGCTGATTTTAGTTTCTCTTTCTAGCTCAGGATTTTTAGACCAATTTCAGCACCATTGCTGCCACCCTGGCTAAGATCAGGCAATTAACTCCCAACATGGGCCAGGGATCAAACCTTGGAACTCCTCAGTTTGTATGACTAAGTTTCACTTAATAACTGGGTCACTGTTGGAGCTCCAGTTTCCTTTGCTACTCCTCACTCTGCTCTAAGAGCAAGCTGGCCCCTCGCTCCCAGGCCTCTGACAATGTTACGTTGTAAACAGCTATTACTCAATAAATGACAACGCTCTGGGTCTATTCCCCTCCTTCCTTCTAGAAATGGGACTTCCTTGTGCTCTGCATCTCCTTGAAGCCCTTGTTGAGATCAGGAACAGGCTGCGTTAGGAATCTTGCATATGGCCCAGCCAGTTTCTTTGGTTTGTAAGAACTAAAGCCATTACAATCAGAAGGCATTAAGATTTTGATTTCATGTGTTTCATTTGATTGAGTTACTTCTTATTGAAGGCCTGTTTGCATATAGGTGTGATTCTTGCACTGCCCTGTGATACTCTTATCAATACACTGTGCTTTGATTCTTGCCTGCATTATCTCCTGATCTGTGAATTTCATAGAGGCAGGGCCTTGGTACAGTCAGCGACACGTGCAACTTCAGAATAGGAAGTTGTTAGAGGAACTGGGAACTAATTAGAGTGACATTTGCATTTTTAACTCCTATAAATGGGCTGGACACCAAAAATCCAGTTTCATATTCTTATAGGTGGCTCCAGCTACCTTGTCCTTGATATTTCGGAGCTTTGAAATTCAAAGCGTTGGCACATGGCCCTGTGTTTGCAGTAACAGCTGAGCCCTAGTTGTATCCCATATTCTCTTGCAACATTGGCCTTTTCCATTCTCTGTCCTCCATGCCAATAGATTGCTTGTACTGGTACTCGCCCCATATTGATAACCTGTCCATGTTACTGGTTGTACTGGTACTCGCCCCATATTGATCATTTGTCCATGTACTGGTGCACAACTCATGTTCATGCCATTCTATAATCAACTGTTCTGCGAACCGTAACTGTGAAATTTATACAACGTTTCAATCCTTTCCAGGCATCCAGACCAGCCAGGATGCTAAGTTTTATGCCCTGTCTGCACGATTTGAGCCATTCAGCAACGAGGACAAAAGCCTGGTGATTCAGTTCACTGTGAAACACGAGCAGAAGATTGACTGCGGCGGCGGTTACATTAAACTCTTCCCAGCAGACCTGGATCAGGAAGCCATTCATGGAGAATCTGAATATTATCTCATGTTCGGTGAGTTCACTGAGCCTGTCTGGTAATGTCAAAGCACTTGGTGAGGAAGTTTATGTTGAACCATAAACTAATTCCAGTGACCTATCACATAGATAAGAAATGAAAGCAGCCTTTAGATGATAATGGAGTTGGGTGGTTGGCCGTGTTATCAGGTAAGCTCCCCAAGTGTGCCTCAACCATCTGGTTTTAATGTGGCCTAGAGTCAGCCGGCTATTACTGCGCTTTATCACTGTTCATTTGGAAACCAAGATTCAACAGATTCACCATGATCTCTTATTCAGTGCCCATGCAACATTCGCAAGCAATTTAATACCAGAGCATTCTGTGTGTGGAACTGACGAGGCCCACATAGCATTCTGTGTGCCACGCTATACGGTGTACTGCGCACAGCATTCTGTGTGCCAAACTATACAGTGTACTGGGCACACGGAGTTCTGTGTCCTCTACACTAGGCACACCGTGCCCTGTACCATACTGAGAGAGAACCTGCATTTACATGGTACTTTATATCGAAACATATAGAAGATAGGAGCAGGAGTAGGCCATTCGGCCCCTCGAGCCTGCTCCGCCATTTAATGAGATCATGGCTGATCATCCAAATTCAGTGCCCTGTCCCTGCTTTCTCCCCATATCCCTTAATCTCTTTAGCCTTAAGAAATATATCTAACTCCTTCTTGAATATATTTAATGAATTGGCCTCCACTGCCTTCTGTGGTAGAGAATTCCACAGGTTCACCACTCTCTAGGTGAAGAAATTCCTCCTCATCTCTGTCCTAAATGGCTTACCCCTTATCCTTAGACTGCGACCCCTGGTTCTGGACTCCCCCGCCATCGGGAACATCCTTCCTGCATCTAGTCTGTCTAGTCCTGTTAGAATTTTATAAGTTTCAATGAGATCCCCTCTCATTCATAAGCCCAATCGACCCAATTTCTCCTCATACGTCATTCCTGCCATTCCCAGGTATCAGTCTGGTGAATCTTCGCTGCACTCCCTCCATGGCAAGAACATCCTTCCTCAGATAAGGTGTGCAAAACTGCACACAATACTCAAGCTGTGGTCTCACCAAGGCCCTGTACAACTGCAGCAAGACATCCTTGCTCCTGTACTCGAACCCTCTCGCTATGAAGGCCAACATACCATTTGCCTTCTTAACCACCTGCATGCTTACCTTCAGCGACTGGTGCACGCTATCTGGATGTCTCAAAGCACTTTGCATCCAATAAATTACTTTTGAGGTGTAGGCATTGTTGGTGTGTAGGCATGTTTACACACAGCAAGGTCTCACAAACAACAAATTGCTATTTTGCTTTATAAATGCTGACCTGCTGCATTTGCAGTTTCCTTTTTATCAAGAATCAAATTGAACCTGAATTGAAAATGTATGTCTGTATTCATTGTATCCTAGGTCCTGATATCTGCGGATACTCAACAAAGAAAATACATGTAATTATCAACTACAAAAGCAAAAACCATCTCGTGAAGAAGGACATCAAGTGCAAGGTGTGTATTAACAACAATTTACATTTACATAGTGCCTTTACCATAGAAAAACATCCCATAACACTTCAGAGCCATAAGGAAAATGAGGCGAGATTAGGAGGGATGGCCAAAAGATCGGTTGAAAAAGCAGAATTTAGGGAGGGTCTTAAAGGAGGAGAGGAAGGTGGAAGGGTTTAGGAGGGAATTCTAGGAAGTTGAGCATAGGAGCCTGAAGGCATGTCCGCAAATGAGGGGTGAAATGCACAAGAGGCTGGAGTCTGACGAATGGCGAGTTCGCAGGGTTGTAGGGCTACAAATACTATTAAGTGTTCGTAAATGGAACACGAGTTTTGGTCCACAGATTTTAAAGAATTACTAAAAGGAGGTTGCCGGCCTCAGCAGAGCACCACAGTGAGTTGGTGCTTTGTATTTTACCACAGATGAGATATAGGTTCACGCTGATGATTCTCCCATACACTGGGTCTCCGATCCGATCTGATTTGATCTGTGTTGGTGGAGGGGAAGGAGGCACCAACAGACGAAGGTTGTAGCCCTACTGCGGGGGAAGGAAAAAAAGAGAGAGAGAATTACCCTCACATTTGTTCTCGTCACTTGCTAGTGGCCAGCTTGGGAGCAATATTGATGGAGGCTGGGAAACAGGTTGCCCACCTGGGATCTTGGCCGTGAACTGGGAAACCCAAGAATGAGAAATGTTAAGAGGGTTTCAAATGGGCAGCAAGAACCATGGACTGGGGATGGATCCCAGTTTTATTTCCAATCTGTGTTGAACAGGCAGATGCCAAATGAAGGAAGGCATGTCTTCGAGCATGGGGGAAAGGTAAGTGAAAGGGCCCGAGTGGCATACCACAAACAGCAAGTTTATTGAAGGGCTTCATTTTTAAGACCCTGTGTATTTTCTCCCCTTTCTCTGCAGTCTTCCAATGGCAATTTTGCATACAGTTTTTTGCACTTTTTCCCCCATTCTTACCTGGACATATCTGGCTTCTGCTTGACACCTCCCTATGGGAGAGAGGGGTTGCAAGCACAAACGTGTGGCCTACCTCACTCTGGTACAGCAATACTTTGTGATCGACCATTGGGTTTCAAATTGGTTTGCTTGAGCCCACACAAGTGGGATGGTACTGCTACATAAACACCGTATTTACTGTTCTTTGCAGGATGATGAGTTGACCCACCTGTACACACTGATCATCAAATCCGATCAAACATACGAAGTTAAGATCGACAACGTGAAAGTGGAGTCGGGTAACTTGGAGGATGACTGGGACTTCCTGCCAGCGAAGAAGATCAAGGATCCGGAGGCGAAGGAGCCAGAAGACTGGGACGACCAACAAACAATTGATGATGTTAATGATAAAAAGCCAGAGGTGAGATCAGAGAACTATGACCAGCTGTTGTCTCTGTCTACCTGTGATTGTTGGGCACACACCCTCTATTGGTCCCAAGGGTACCAAGTGTATAGGTGCTGATGATGCTGACTAGCGTTTCACAGTTGTTGCAGCAAATTTTTAAATGATACCATAATCCGCCACAGCAAGTTTCTGCTATCACTCTTTTTGGCAAAGCCATTGAGCGGGGAAATAGAAGGTTGAGTTATCTCTGGCCAGTAGTGTGCCTCCTACTGGCAGAATAAAAGGAGACGTAGATACTCATTGTAAAACTGCATTACTTGGTGATGGGGAGCTCTTGTCTTTTCCTCAATGTAATCAGCAGCGACAACTTTACAATTAAATCCAATCAGAAAAAAATCCTTAACTAGGAATAAAGTGACATAGCTATGTACATGTGTTGGTGAGAAGGCTGATTTACTGGTGTTGCAAGACAGTTAATGAAAGGTAATGAGTGAGTTTAGGGACCTGCTGACTGTTCCAGTGCAGGTGGTAATTGTCTGATCTGACCACAGCATCCTTTACCTCTCTACTAACAAATGCAGGATTGGGATAAGCCTGAGAACATTCCAGATCCAGATGCCAAGAAACCAGAGGATTGGGATGAAGAAATGGATGGGGAGTGGGAGCCTCCAATGATTCCAAATCCAGAGTACAAGGTATGGAAGTGAAACTGTTGGTATTGACTTAGCTTATTGATGATGTGTTTCTGTATTGCATAGAATTTACAGGCCATTCAGCCCAACACATCTATGCTAGTGTTTATGCTCCACACGAGCCTCTTCCCACCCTACTTCATTCAACCCTTATCAGCATATCCTTCTATTACTTTCGCCATCATGTATTTATTTAGCTTTCCCTTAAATGCATCTATGCTATTTGCCTCAACTTCTCCATGTGGTAGCAAGTTCCACATTCTAATGAGATCCTGGGCTTTATAAATAGAGGCAGAGTACAAAAGCCAGGAAGTTTTGCTAAACCTATATAAAACACTAGTTCGACCCCAGCTGGGAAGGACGTGAAGGCTTTGGAGAGGGTGCAGAAGATTTACTAGAATGGTTCCAGTGATGAGGGATTACAGTTCTGTGGATAGACTGGAGAAGCTGGGATTTTCTCCTTAGAGCAGAGAAGACTGAGGAGATTTTGTAGAGGTGTTTAAAATCATGAAGGGTTTAGATAGAGTAAATAAAGAGAAACTGTTTCCAGTGGCTGAAGGGTCGATAACCAGAGGACACAGATTTAAGGTGAGTGACAAAAGAACCAGACGTGACTTGAGGAAAAACTTTTTTACGCAGCAAGTGGTTAGGATTTGGAATGCACTGCCTGATAGGGTGGGGGATACAGTCAATAGTAGCCTTCAAAAGGGAACTGGACAAATTCTTGAAGGAGAAAAAAGAGCGGGGAAGTGGCACTAACTGGATTATTCTTCGAAAGAGCCGGCGCAGACTCGATGGGCCGAATGGTATCCCTTTGTGCTCTACTGTTCTATGATTCTAACCACTCTAGGTAAATAAGTTATTCGTGGCTATCTTTTATATTTATGGCTCCTAGTTTTGGACTCCCCCCATATATGGAAACATCTTGTCTACATTATCAAACCACTTCATAATTTTAAAGACCTTTAAGACCGCTGCCATCTCTGAGCCCCAGCCTGTTCAGTCTTGCCTGAACTGAGGTTATAACTATCAGGAATCATCGTGTAAATCATTTTTGCACCTTATCCAGTGCCTTTTATATCCTTTTTGTAATATGGAGACCAGAACTGTGCACAGTAGCCTCTGCTTTGGCTGTAAATTAGATGGCAGAAGTTAATGTCCATTCTACCTTAGGTTCTGGCTTTCACCCCTTTCCCTACTGTGTAGCTGTATACAGTAACCGCATAACCCCATATACAGTAGTCACAGTGAGGAGTCCTTGCCCGGCTGTATAACCCCATACAGTCTCCTAGTGAGTAACTCTTGCCCTGAAAGTTCCTCTTAACAGAAACAAGCTGCTCGTTTTTGTCAGTTATGAATAAAATGTACTAATATTGCAGAAATGTGTAAGTTTGAAACATGCAGAATATGATTTTCTTAGTGGGTTGTTAATTGCAAGGGAAACACAGGTATTCTCCTATTTTTCCATTAAGGGTATTTCACCCCTCCCCTTCCTCCTGTGACTGAAGCTTTAATCACCTTTAGAAGCTCTTTCACTTGGCTCTTGTAGGACAGATGCAATATAAAGGCTTCATTTTTAAAAAATTAAAGATGTTTGTATTTCACAGCCCTGAGGAGCAGAATGGCACCCAACAGAAACTGTTAAAATCTCAGAGTACTTGTATTGACCCAAAGGGCAATTTCCCCCTTTAATCAGCATAACACATGTATTGACGCCCTGCTTTAAAGACCTGGGAACTTGTATGTTGCATTAAATATTGGCAGATTGGATGTTTCTTGGTGTTTAATCATTGTTTGTTTTAACCTAGGGCGAATGGAAACCAAAACAATTAGAAAACCCCAACTACAAAGGTGCCTGGGTCCATCCAGAGACTGATAATCCTGAATATGCTCCTGACACCAACATCTACAGATTTCAGAACATTGGTGTGATTGGACTGGACCTGTGGCAGGTCAGTAATAGGCAGTGTTCCTGATTTGGGTTCAGTATGGTTTATAGAAATATTTACACTGGGTGTACTCGGGACTACAAACCTACCCCTGCTGCTGTTGGTCAATAAGTGGCTCCTCAATTGTCAGGTCTGGCCTTTGTCCTAACAGTGCGTTCCATGTTTCTGTAGATTTACTAACACACAATCTCACCATCATGGCTGTCTTACAAATGGTTACAGAGAATTCTGATTAGCATCCTTGTTCATCTATTCCAGTTTGAATATTGAGTGCTGATAACAACCCAATCTCAGTAACTGACTGACTTGGAGAAGTCTCAGAGCCAGATGTCATGAGGGAGCTGAATTAATTTACATCCTGCTGAAATTATACAGTTACTATAATACTCCAGGTTCAGGATGCTGTCTGCACTGATGTGAAAATTCAACTCCAGCACTCCTGCTGACTCAGTGGGTTGCTGTAGTGTGAGCTAAACAGACTGAAAGTTACAGTTTCAAACCTTGGTTTGCGCTACAGTAGCTGGTATTGCAGTAGGGCTGCTACATCTAACCTCTGAGCAAGGCAGAGGGATAAAGCTGTTGCTGACCACTATTTAGGGATCGGTGGCACTCTGAGTCAGAAGGTTGTGGGTTCAAGTCCCATTCCAGATAATCTAGGCTGACACTTCAGTGCAGTACCGAGAGAGTGCTGCACTGTCTTTCGGATGAGACGTTGAACCCCGTCTGCCCTCGGGTGGATGTAAAAGATCCCATGGCACTATTTCGAAGAAGAGCAAGGGAGTTCTCCCTGGTGTCTTGGCCAATATTTATTCCTCGACCAACACCTTTTTAAAAAAAAAAAAAAAAAAGATTATCTGGTCATTGTCACATCGCTGTGTGTGGGACCTGGCTGTGTGTAAATTGGATGCCACATTTCCTACATTATAAGTGACTACACAAAAAAAAAACATACTTCATTGGCTTGTGGACATCCTGAGGTTGTGAAAGGTGCTGTATAAATGCAAGTTCTATATTTCTTCCAGTGACCCCAGCCATGTGAGGGCAAAATTGAGATTGACTGTGATGCCTCAGAGGATTTATATTAAAAAAATTTAATTGAGCCCCCAGTATTGGATGGTGCAGTACATTACAGCACTGGCTTAAAGAAAGACTCTGGGATCAGGGCTCAGATTTAAATCCCTGGATGAAATAAATGTAAGAGCCCTTGGACTCAACCCAGCTCCTAGTGGGTGTGGATCTATTGCACCAGACAGACCAAAATTTGACCACTTTACTAAAAGGTAATGGTTGATGTAGGAAGTGAAAAAACTCTCACTGGTGCATTAGAAGGTCCTGAGCTGAGGTTTGGATTAACTTTGGCTGTACTATTCTGAGCTGACATCCATTTTCAGCAAAGACGGTTGACTCCAGTAGCCAAGAGCAGTGAGGATGGCACTGCTCTGTCAGCTTTTTACCTTCGGTGTCAGCCATGGCTCAGTGCTGCCATCCGCACCTCCTGAGTCAAGTCTCACTCCAGAGACTTGACCATATAATCTAGGCTGACACTTCAGTACTGAGGCGCTGCACTGTCTGAGGTACCGTCTTTCGGATGAGTCTCCCTTCCAACTGCAGTAATTCTGATGGATTGGAATGTCATAGGTGGCATTTCCTGTCGTCTATTCCCTGGTTTCTTGTACCTTTTTATAATTATAGTTGTTGAGAGTATATTATTACGGTGCTGAATTCTAGGTTACCTGGTTTGTGAGATGGTTTCAGTGTCTCCTTGAAAAATGACACATCATTACTGCAAAATATTGAATTTGATTTGCAGAGAGATTGCACGCACGGCATGTGTAGGGTAACCAGAGCAGCCAGTTCAAGGACTTTATCCTAATTCTTGTTTTACAGGTGAAATCAGGAACTATTTTTGACAACTTTCTCATCACTGATGATGAAAAATATGCAGAAGAGTTTGGCCATGAGACCTGGGGAAAGACCAAGGTGAGGTGGAATGGGGGAAAGAATTCCAGGACAATTGGCTAATTTAGTTAACACTACTAGTATGTTGGTTCTGTGACACTGTCATAAAAGTCAAACACATGAATTTGTGCGCACGATTCTATGATTGATAACAGCCTGAGTAATGTTGGTAGAGGCCTGGCAATGGGACTGTACCATAAAGTAGGTGAGTTGGGGGTGGGGGGAGGATTAACTGCTGCAAGCCAGTTACCTAGTGACGTTTGTTTATTGTACTTATTTCTCCTTTCCTCAGCTGAAGGTACGGACTCTTGGTGGGTTGTGGTTGCCCCTCTGGCACCTTGTCTAATGACAGTGTAAACCTCGAAAGCAAGTCAGCAGGCTGTTGGACCGTGAAGGGCGTCACAGCTGAGCCCGGTCCTGTTCTTAACTGAATCTACACATGCCAATATATAATGATCAAGAACTGATTTTCTCCCCCCCCCCCCCCCCCCCCCCCCCTTTTTCTCCCTTCTTAGCCCAGGGATGCTGAGCCCAATTACAATACCTCTGCTTACTTGGCACTGATTGTGGGTTGAGCCTGGAGAAGTAGGAACATAGGAATTGTCAGATGAAAAAAGACAAAGGTCCATCCAGTTTGCTTTCTACCATCCTGGTGTCGCACAATAAAACAATAATTCCCTCCCTATATCTCTACCTCTCGCCTCCTTTTAAGACGCTCCTTAAAACCTATCTCTTTGACCAAGCTTTAGGTCACCTGTCCTAATATCTACTTATGTGGCTCATTGTCAAATTTTGTTTGATAACGCTCCTGTGAAGCACCTTGAGATGTGGTGTTATCGTCATCATTGGCGACTAATCATGGCAATCCATTTCTATCAATTAGTCTACAACAGACCCAGACATGAGGCATGGAAAGCTTTGGGAACCATGGGTCCAATCTCGCCTCTTCCTCCAATGCATGCTACACATTCCATATTTCATGTCTCAAATTACTCATGTACTGTATCCCAAATATTTTCTGGAACAAATCTTATCTAACTTGAATTTAAATGAATCAATACTATCCGCTTCCACTCTCCTTTGGGCGCCTGTTCCATCGATTGACCATTCGCTCACTGAAATAATGTTTCTGCAGATTAGTTTTGCATTTTATCCCCTTCGTGTCTTCTGGTTCTACTGTTCTGAACAAAGTGAAACAGCTTGTAATGGTCTAAAGTATCTAGTCCCTCTTAAAATCCTAAAAACACAAATTATAATCACCCCTCAACCTTCTCTTTTCTAGTGAGAACATGCCAATTTACATAATTGCTCCTCATAATCCAATCCCTCCATTCCCTCAATCATTCTGGTCAACCAGGTATGAGTGCCTTTAAGCTTGGCACCTTTTCTTTGCATGTGTCCACATTGGTCGATTGCATTCAGAATCACTTCCTTGAAGGAACTCCATAGTTCCACTGCCCAAGCCATATTCAAATTTGCCACACCCATTCTGGCACTAAGTTGCTCCTCTTTAAAATTTAGCAATTTTGTTTGGATTTTTATAACCTCATCAATTCTTATAATGTCAAATGTGATCACATTCTGATCACTGGTACTTAAAGCCTCACCCACCTTTTGAGCAATCAAATCCAGGATGTTTTATTCCCTTATTGGCTCTTTTACATACGGAGTTATAAAACAGTCTTCCATTAACTCTAGAAATCCCTTCCCTGCCTTACCAGTAGAGACAGCATTGTCCCAAACAGTTTCTAGTAAGTTAAAATCTCTAAATGCTATAGTGTATACTAGTTGCCTTCCTTACCTCATCCCACAGTTCCAGATCAAGGCATTCGTCCTGGCCTGGGGGTCTGTAGAATACCTCCAGTAATAGTTTACCTCTGTCACCATCTATTAATTCTACTCAGTGATTCTGTGACTGCTCTTTCCTTTTTCTATATCCTCTCTCATTTGTGCCTCAATACCGGAGTCTATATATACCGGAGTCTATATATACCGGAGTCTATATATACCGGCACACCACGTTCTTTGCTCCTGATACAAGTCTCCCCTAAACAATTTTATATCCTTCCAGATATGTATCCTATTGATTGGAATCATTCCACTATGTCTCATACTAATGATATCCAATCTATCACCCCCTGCAAGACCTTCCAGGTCACACATCTGATTGATCAGAATTCTTGCATTAATGGAAACACAGCTCCATTGTTTTTTTACCTTTCCCATTTGCTAAATTAAACAATATTACTTAATTTTTCAGTTTCAATGCTGGGAGAAAAACATTGATTTGTGTTTTCACTAGTACAGGTAGAACGTCCTGAACCTGGCAACCTCTGGACCGAGGCCGAGCCAGTTTTCGGGTTTTTCCGGACTTTGGAACGTGTTTCTGATGTCCGGAAACGCCCGAGCCCAGGTTGTGATATTTCTGGACTTCGGACATCAGAAACACGTGCCGAGTCTGGAAATGCCTGGGCCCAGGTTGCGCTTTTGGTAAGCCTCCCTCCAGGGTGTCCGGATTCCGGAACCCTGCCACCAATCGTCCTGGATTCCGGAACTCCGGTTTGGGATGCTCCACCTGTATACTTAAGATTTGCTCCAGTCGGTCCAGGTGCTCTCTTACACCTACTGCAAGCACCCCTGCATCTAGTTTAAATACATTCCCACCATTCTATCTATCCTGCATGCCAACATCTCTCACCCACCTACCACCTTCCCCCCGCACTCCATTTTTTTTTTTAGGTGGAGCCCATCTGGTCTGTATATTCCAAAAGGTGTCCCATTGTTTGAGGAACCGGAACCCTGATTCCCTACACCAAAGCCTTAGCCGCGCTTTGGTCTGCCTAATCACCCTCTCTGTCTCTCTTCACTGGTGTGGGTACTATTTCAGACCTTCTGTTCTGTATAGCTTAGATTGCCCTAGATGGTGACTTTACCCCACAGTCCATTGGGAGAACCACTTAACCATCAGACAGAAGTATGGGAAATTCAAAATGCAAAGAAAGGAAAAAACTAAAGATGTTCAGGATTTTTGAAGAGTAATAGTTGGCGAATGAGAAATCCCAGGAAGGTCACTATGGATCAGAATGTAACAATATGTAATTAGAAACATAGAAGATAGGAGCAGGAGTAGGCCATTCGGCCCCTCGAGCCTGTTCTGCCATTCAATGAGATCATGGCTGATCATCCAAATTCAGTACCCTGTCCCTGTCTTCTCCCCATATCCCTTGATCACATTAGCCTTAAGAAATATATCTAACTCCTTCTTGAATATATTTTATAAGTTGGCTTCAACTGCCTTCTGTGGTGGAGAATTCCCCATGTTCACCACTCTCTGGGTGAAGAAATTCCTCCTCATCTCAGTCCTAAATAGCTTACCCCTTATCTTTAGACTGTGACCCCTGGTTCTGGACTCCCCCGCCATCGGGAACATCCTTCCTGCATCTAGTCTGTCTAGTCCTGTTAGAATTTTATAAGTTTCAATGAGATCCCCTCTCATTCTTCTAAACTCTAGTGAATATAAGCCTAATCGACCCAATCGCTCCTCATTATATGTCATTCCTGCCATCCCAGGTATCAGTCTGGTGAATCTTCGCTGCACTCTCCATGGCAAGAACACCCTTCCTCAGATAAGGCGACCAAAACTGCACACAATACTCAAGGTGTGGTCTCACCAAGGCCTTGTACAACTGCAGCAAGACATCCTTGCTCCTGTACTGGAATCCTCTCGCTATGAAGGCCAACATACCATTTGCCTTCTTAACCGCCTGCTGCACCTGCATGCTTACCTTCTGCGACTGGTGCACAAGGACACCCAGGTCTCGGTGCACTTCCCCTTTTCCCAATCTATTGCCGTTCAGATAATAATCTGTCTTCCTGTTTTTGCCACCGAAGTGGATAACCTCGCATTTATCCACATTGGGCAGATGCATGGCAAATGCAGTATAATCACCCAACCTGTCTAAATCATACTGGAGTTTCTCTGCATCCTCCTCACAGCACACACGCCCACCCAGCTTTGTGTCATCTGCAAACTTGGAGATATTACATTTGGTTCCCTCGTCTAGAATATATATATATTTGTGAATAGCTGGGGTCCTAGCACCGATCCCTGCAGTATCCCACTAGTCACTGCCTGCTACTCGGAAAAAGACCTGTTTATTCCAACTCTTTGCTTCCTGTCTGCCAACCAGTTCTCTATCCAAGTCAGTACCTTAACCCCAATCCCATGTGCTTTAACTTTGCACGCTAATCTCTTATCCGGGACCTTATCGAAAGCCTTCTGAAAAGTCCAAATACACCACATCCACTGGTTCTCCCTTATCTATTCTACCAGTTACATCCTGAAAAATTCCAGTAGATTAGTGAAGCACGATTTACCTTTTGTAAATCCATGTTGACTTTGTCCGATCCTGTCACTGTTTTCAAAGTGCTCTGCTATTACATCTTTTATAATAGACTCTAGCATTTTCCCCACTACCGATGCCTGGCTTTATTCCCCGTTTTCTCTCTACCACCTTTTTTAAATAGTGGGGTTACATTAGCTAACCTCCAATCCATGGGAACTGTGCCAGAGTCTATAGAATTTTGGAAGATGACCAGCAATGCATCTACTATTTCTAGGGCCACTTCCTTAAGTACCCTAGGATGTAGATTATCAGGTCCTGGGGATTTATCGGCCTTCAATCCTGTCAATTTCCCGAACACCATTTCCCTACAAATACTGATTTCTATCAGTTCCTCCCTTTCATTAGACCCTATGTTCCCCGACATCTTTGGGAGGTTATTTGTGTCCTCCTTTGTGAAGACAGAACCAAAGTATGTATTTAATTGGTCTGCCATTTCTTTGTTCCCCATTATAAATTCCCCTGATTCTGACTGCAAGGGACCTACGCTTGACTTCACCAATCTTTTTCTCTTCACATATCTATAGAAGCTTTTACAGTCAGTTTTTATGTTCTCTGCAAGCTTACTCTAACTCTATTTCCCCCCTCTTAATTAATCCCTTTGTCCTCCTTTGCTGAATCCTAAACTGCTCCCAATCCTCAGGTTTGCTGCTTTTTCTGGCCAATTTATATGTCCTCTCCTTGGATCTTATGCTATCCCTAATTTCGCTTGTTAGCCACGGTTGAGTCACCCTTATTGTTTTATTTTTATGCCAAACAGGGATGAACAAATTCTGTAGTTCATCCATGCAATCTTTAAATGTTTGCCATTGCCTATCCACCGTCAACCCTTTAAGTAACGCTCCCCAATCCATCCTAGCCAACTCGTGCCTCATACCATCGTAGTTTCCTTTATTTAAATTCAGGACCCTAGTCTCTGAGTCAACTACTTCACTCTCCATTTTAATGAAGAATTCGATCATATTATGATCGCTCCTCCCCAAGGGGCCTTGCACAACAAGATTGCTAATTAATCCTTTCTCATTACATAATACCCAGTCTAAGATGGCCTGATCTCTAGTTGGTTTCTCGACATATTGGTTCAGGAAACCATCCCGTATACACTCTAGGAATTCCTCCTCCACAGTATTGTTACTAATTTGGTTAGCCCAATCTATATGTAGAGTAAAGTCACCCATGACAACTGCTGTGCCCTTATTGCACGCGTCTCTAATTTCCCATTTAATGCCATCCCCAACCTCGGCATTACTGTTTGGGGGTCTGTATACAACTCCCACTAACGTTTTCTGCCCCATGGCATTTCTCAGCTCTACCCATACAGATTCCACATCAGAGGTAATATCCTTCCTTACTATTGTGTTAATCTCCTCTTTAACCAGCAATGCTACCTCACCTCCTTTTCCTTTTTTCCTGTCCTTCCTGAATATTGAATACCCCTGGATGTTGAATTCCCAGTCTTGGTCACCCTGGAGCCATGTCTCCGTAATCCCAATTATATCATATCCGTTTATATCTATTTGCGCAGCTAATTCATCCACCTTATTACGAATGCTCCTCGTATTAAGATACAAAGCCTTCAGGCTTGATTTTTTAACACTCTTAGACCTTTTAGAATTATTATTTACTGTGGCCCTGTTTTGATTTACACCCTTGATTTCTCTGCCTTCCCATTTTGCTTTTCTCCTTCCTGTCTTTTGTTTCTATCCTTGCTTCCCTTTCCTCTGTCTCCCTGCACAGGTTCCCAACCCCCTGCCACTTTAGTTTAAACCCTCCCCAACAGCACTAGCAAACACTCCCCCCTAGGACATCGGTTCCAGTCCCACCCAGGTGCAAACTGTCCAGTTTGTATTGGTCCCACCTCCCCCAGAACCGGTTCCAATGTCCCAGGAATTTAAATCCCTCCCCCTTGCACCATTCCCCTAGCCACGTATTCATCTGAAATATCCTTCTATTTCTACTCTGACTAGCACGTGGCACTGGTAGCAATCCTGAGATTACTACCTTTTTTGAGGTCCTATTTTTTAATTTACCGCCTAACTCCCTATATTCAGCTTTTAGGATCTCATCCCGTTTTTTACCTATATCGTTGGTACCTATATGCACCACGACAACTGGCTGTTCACCCTCCCCCTCCAGAATGCCCTGCAGCCGCCCCGAGACATCCTTGACCCTTGCACCAGGGAGGCAACATACCATCCTGGAGTCTCGTTTGCGGCCGCAGAAACGCCTATCTATTCCCCTTACAATAGAATCCCCTATCACTATAGCTCTCCTGCTCTTTTTCCTCCCGTCCTGTGCAGCAGGACCACCCATGGTGCCAGGAAGTTGGCTGCTGCTGCCTTCCCCCCGATAAGCCATCTCCCTCAACAATATCCAAAGTGGTATATCTGTTTGAGAGGGGGATGGCCACAGGGGACCCCTGCACTACCTGCCTGTGCCTATTACTCTGCCTGGTGGTCACCCATTCCCTTCCTGCCTGTGCAGCCTTTACCTGCAGTGTGACCAACTCCTTAAACGTGCTATCCACGATGTCCTCGGCATCGCGAATGCTCCAGTGCCGCAATGTGGTCTGTCAGTCGCTGCAGCTGGATACACTTCCTGCACACATGGTCGTCAGGGACACAGGAAGTGTCCCTGATTTCCCACATAGTGCTGGAGGAGCATGCCACGAGGCCGAGCTGTGCTGCCATATAGTGCAGGAGGGGATGGTGTAAAACTTGAACAGAAGCATAGGGTTTTTAATTTTAAAAAAAATTTTTAAAAATCATTTGAATATTCTGCTGACTTTGCAACTCCAGTGGTCCTGCACTTTACTCCTCAATAAATGGCATCAGTCTGAGATACTTGCTTCGATTGGGTGTTTTTATATGTTCATTGGGAGACGGTTTTCTGTGTGGGAGTGATGGGGTGCACAGTTGCTCATAGGCTTCTCCCCACATACTTTACCTGATGTCTCTTTTTGCTGCTTTCTTTTAGGAGCCCGAGAAGAAAATGAAAGAAAGCCAGGATGAAGAAGACAGGAAACGTCGAGCTGAAGAAGAGAAAAATAAAGACCAGGAGGAGGACGAGGATGATGGTGAGGAGGATGAAGAAAAGAAAGACGAGGAGGAAGAGGATGCATCAGAAGATAAAACTGCAACAAAAGATGAATTGTGAAATATTTATATTTCCAGCCATGCCCAATCATCAATGTTTTTTCTGCGATTTAACCCTTTCACCAGTGTCATCCCTTGGAGGTCCTAATTAAAATATCTCCTGCATAGCCCAAACTCCATTATTACAAACTTAGGACTGTCAGCCTTCATACTACAGAGTTGTCTTAGCGAGATCTTGCAACTTCACCACATTTTCCATGTGTTGTTGGTGCCTTGGGAGAATCCGTAGAACTTCATGGGTGCTGGGCACTCCCTTTGAGAATCAGAACCACTTTTTTGTGCCGTTAGTATCTAATGGTGTCTAGAATTGGTTGCAGTTGACTCATTGGGACCTGCTGATTCACAGGACCAAAGTATGTGTATGTTTGGGTAAGGTTAGGCTCGTTGGGAGTTTGTTACTTGTCTCCTCCTTTTTCTCCCCCTCCGCATTCAAAAATAAAATGTTGGTTGGGAAGGCAGAATGTTTGAATCTGCAACTGTCATCTCCGCAGATGAAAAGAATCCCCACGGCAGATGATTTTCCTCCTGAAGACCGAGAGATTCAGATTTGATCCTGGGGGAAACTCCCGAAGCATTTTTCACTTTTTTATTTTAGTTCACCATGTGCTGTTGCACGTCTCTGCCAGACATGGTGAATGTACCTGCATGAACTGAACTGGGTGTGGATCCCATGCTTGACCCAGTATAGCGGAACATTAATGCATAAGGTATAATACTTCCTATATGTAATGGAGAGCAAGGATAAAACAGTGACACCACATATTTTTACATAAAACTGTCTTAGTTTGTCACAATGAGGTTGTAATGTGTGCATTTGGCATCATTAATAAAAATGCTTCATTGCATGAATGAGATGCAGGAACCAGAGGAAACAGCGAGCAATGAAACCATCTTTAAAAACCCGTCTCCGGTAATTATCAAAATGATAGCATAGCTTTGTAGCTCTGCATTAGGAACATTCCTTTAAATGGATGAGGAGCTGGTGACTAGATTAACCATCGCTTTGGAACTGCGTGCACATCAGTACCTGATGGAACATTCCATCTCAAACCATTGGCGGGACTTGGTGTAAATAATTGCAATCTGCGGTAATGCCCCACTTTATTCAGCTGAGGTTTTAATTAATTTTTGGTACCTTTTTTAAAAAAAAAATGAAGTAAGTCTTTAAATGATTTTGTAGGATCTGAATGTATTTCCAGAGACAAAAAAGTTTGTTTTAAATAAACTATAAAAATTGTCAAAGGGATCATTGTGGATTTTGTTCTCTATCACAGTGGAGTGGGGGGACTTGCATGACTGAAAATCCCTTCATAGACTAATCTTCCATGCCAGATTATTAACAGCTGTTCCCTGTTTAACCAGCAGGTACTGCTGTTTGATACTATAGAAATGTTCCACCACCAATAAACAAACTGTAATGTAGCATAGACACTCAGCAGTGTGTTGCAGTGAAGGACAAATCAAAGCGGTAACAACCATTTGCTCTTTTGCTGTGAGCCACAGAACAGTGATCAAATGCTTTTGGAACTTTGTGATAGTAAGGAAGTCTCTGACTTCATATAAAAATCCTGGCTCCTGGAGGTGGGGGGTGCAGTGTGATGGAGCCCATGTTTCTCATACTCTCTAATGGAACTGCTGTGACCTGTTGACGTTATTCAATTCTGCATCTTCCCCCACACTAGGCGTAAAAGGACTTTGCCTTTCACAACCTCGGGACGTCCCAAAGTGCTTACAGCCAATGTGTAGTCACAGTAATGTCCCACAAACAGCAATGAAATAAATTACCAGATTATCTGTTTTAGATGTTTGTTGAGGGATAAATATTGGCCAGGACACTGGGAGAACTCCCCTGCTCATTGAAATAGTGCCATGGGATCTTTTCATATCCAAGAGGGCAGATGGGTTCTCAGTTTAAATTTGATCCTAAAAATGGCACTTCTGACAGTGCAGCACTCCCTCAGTATTGTACTGGAGTCAACCTACAGTTTGTGATCAAGTCTGCTGGAATTTGAACCCACACCTGCCACAAGCCTGCTACCTACTGAGCCATGGCTGCCACTTCAATAGGTTCTGGGGAAACAAAAGTGCTGAGTGCACACATGAAGATGTGAACAGTGATCTTTGCATTACGAGTTGCCTATTTGTGGGGATGGGAACTGCAGCATTTTGGATGAGCATTGAGGAAAGGAAGGTGGATGGAAGACTGTCAAAGTCTCAAGCTGATGAAGACATGGAGGAGGAGAGGATGGGTGGAAGTGAGCAATATTGGAGAGATGAAGAAAGCCAACTTGTTAACAGATGTAGATGAGGAAGCTGAACTCCAGGCTGAGCAGTACATCAAGCTTCAATACCTCCCAACTCAATGGGATGTGGCAGCCAGGGAGCTTGATGGCATTGTGGCGAAAGGCATGCAGGTGCTGGTAGTAGCCAAGAAGGGGGATGGATTTTGCTTGAGGAAATTTTGGCTAAACCAGATCTTGATGTCAGACAGGCAATTGCAATATACCATCCCATTTTCCTGCTTCCTTCTCTACCCTTTTATATTTAATATCCAGTACAGGGACATTGTGATCTCTTTGCTTTTGTATTCAATCCCTATCGATAAGCCAAAAATCTCATTTGCCTTAATAGCTGTTTTTGTAAAAAAAAACTAACCACCCATTTTTAAGGATTTACATCTCTGCACATCTAGGTACCTTTGTTCCTCAACTGCATGCAGGAATTTACCATTTAAGGTCTATTTCCTTTTATTCTTGTTCCTAAAAGTTACTACTGTACGTTTTTGTATTAAACTGTAACTGCCACTCATCTGCCCACTCCCTAGCTTGTTTATGTCCTGTAGTCTTCTGCATTCTTCCAGCAATTTGCTACTCCTCCCAGTTTGGTATCTTCAGCAAACTTTGATATCCAGTCCTTCATGTCTAAATGCAGATCATTTATATATGGAGGCCAAAAGTGGTGCCAACGCAAATCTCTGGGCCACTCCATTAGACATCACCTGCCTGTCTGTGAAACTTACTACAATACTTTACTGTCTGTCTTTCATCTACTCTCAATCCACACTTCCATTTTACTTTTTATACCATGAGTCTTAATTTTCTCCCCTTGTGGAATAAACAAACGCCTCATGACTACGGCTCACCCTAGCCCGGAACCAGTACGCTACGGTCATCAGTGCGTATGCCCCAACACTGGAAGTCACAGACGAGACCAAAGAGGAATTCTACTCCAGCCTCGAACAGTCCCTGTCCCGAGTCCCAACGGGTGACAAGCTGATCCTCCTTGGCGACTTTAATGCCAGAGTTGGAAAGGACACACACCTCTGGGTAGGTGTGATCGGCAGAGAGGGGGTAGGAAAAGCCAACTCCAACAGTACCCTGGTTCTGACGAAATGCTTAGAACATGGCTTGGTCATAACCAACACCCTGTTCCTTTAGAGAGACAAGTACAAGGCTTCATGGCAACACCCTCGCTACAAGCACTGGCATCTGCTGGACTACGTCATCGTCCGAGCGAGGGACCACAAAGAAGTCGCATCACCCGCGCCATGATAGGAGCTGACGACTGCTGGACAGACCATTGCCTAATCCGCTCTGTCATCTCCATCAACGTAGCCCCAAAACAGCAGCGGCAACAGAAGCAATGCCGCAGGAAAATCAACGCCGGAGCACTCAAAGACCCTGCTAAGAAAGCTCTATTCAGCCTGTGCCTCACAACCAACCTGATGACTCCCAGTGATTCAGAGACACAGAGTGTCCACAGTGCCTGGTCTTCACTCGAGGCTTCCATAACCAGCACCTGTGAAGAGACGCTCGGTCACTCGACCAGGAAACACCAAGACTGGTTCGACGAGAATGACCAGGAGATCCAGGAGCTAATAAGCCGCAAGCTGGAACAAGCAACAGAACTCGAGAGCAAGAAAGCAGCTCTACAGACGCCCGATGGCCGAGGTTCAACAAATAACTCGCGACCTAAAGAACAGATGGTGGGTGGAGAAAGCGCAGGAGATCCAGCAGCTAGCCGACAACCACGACGTGCATGGATTCTTTAGCGCAGTCAAGACCACCTACGGCCCAAGCACCCAAAGTCCTACCCCACTGCAGGCCAAGAATGGAGAGGTACTCAGAGAGGCAGTCAGTGCCCGCTGGAAGGAGCACTTCAAAGATCTCCTTAACCGAGACTCTGTCTTCGACGCGAGTGTCCTCAACTCCATCCCGCAGCATGCTACCCGTCACCACCTCAGCACAACCCCAGCTCGGCATGAGGTTGAAAAGGCCATCCGTAACTGAAGAACAACAAGGCCTCAGGAGCAGATGGAATCTCCGCCAAGACGCTAAAACATGGCGGAGAAGCATCATTGGCACGAATACATGAACTCATTTCTCTTATTTGGAAGGAGGAGAGCATGCCAGGGGATCTCAGATGGCATAATTGTGACCATCTTCAAGAAAGGTGACAAGTCCGATTGCGGTAATTACAGAGGAGTCTTCTTGTTGTCTACACAGGGAAAGTCATCGCAAGAATTCTCCTCAACCTCCTTCTCCCAGTGGCGGAAGAGCTCCTCCCAGAGTCGCAATGCGGATTCCGCCCATTAAGGGGCACAATGGACATGATCTTCACCGCGCATCAACTACAAGAGAAATGCAGGGAACAGCACCAACCGCTGTACATGGCCTTCTTTGACCTCACAAAGGTCTTCGACACTGTCAACCGTGAGGGATTATGGAGTGTCCTCCTCAAATTCGGCTCCCCTCAAATGTTTGTCACCATCCTTCGCCTGCTTCACGACGACATGCAAGCTGTGATCCTGACCAACGGAACCACCACAGACCCAATTCATGTATGGACTGTCATCGCACCAACACTCTTCTCGATCTTCCTGGCTGCAATGCTCCATCTCACCTTCCGTAAGCTCCCCGCTGGAGTGGAGCTAATCTACAGAACAAACGGGAAACTGTTCAACCTCTGTCGCCTCCAGTCCAGATCCAAGGTCGTTCCATCCTCTGTCATCGAATTACAGTATGCAGACGACGCTTGCATCTGCGCACACACTGAAGTCAAACTCCAAACTATCATCAACACCTTTACCGAAGCATACGAGAGCATAGGCCTTACACTAAACATCCGTAAGACAAAAGTCCTCTACCAACCTGCCCCCGCCACACGGTACTGCTCCCCGATTATCAAAATCCATGACGAGGCCTTGGACAATGTGGACCACTTTCCATACCTCGGGAGCCTACTGTCAACAAGGGCAGATGTCGATGACGAAGTCCAACACCACCTTCAGTGTGCCAGTGCAGCCTTCGGTCGCCTGAGGAAGAGAGTGTTTGAAGACTAGGACCTCAAACCCAGCACCAAGCTCATGGTCTACAGAGCAGTAGTGATACCCGCCCTCCTGTATGCTTTAGAGACATGGACCATGTACAGCAGGCACCTCAAAGCACTGGAGCGGTACCACCAACGCTGCCTCCGCAAGATCCTGCAAATCCATTGGCAGGATAGGCGCACCAACGTCAAGTGTTCTCGCTCAGGCCAACATCTCCAGCATTGAAGCTTTGACCACGCTCGATCAGCTCCGATGGATGGGCTACATTGTCCGCATGCCCGATATGAGACTCCCAAAACAAGCTCTCTACTCAGACCTCCAACACGACAAGAGAGCCCCAGGTGGGCAGAGGAAACGCTTCAAGGACACCCTCAAAGCCTCCTTGAAAAAGTGCAACATCCCCACCGACACCTGGGAAACCAAGACCGCTCAAAGTGGAGGAGAAGCATCCGGGAAGGCGCTGAACACCTCGAGTCTCTTTGCCAGGAGCAATCGGAATCCAACGCAAACAGTGGAAGGAGCGCACGTCAACCCAAGCACCCCACCTACCCGCCCCTTCAACCACCGTCTGCCCCACCTGTGACAGAGACTGTAGGTCCCGCATTGGACTCATCAGTCACCTGAGAACTCATTTTTAATGTGGAAGCAAATCATCCTTGGTTCCGAGGGACTGCCAAAAAGAAGTCTATGAAACTTACTAAAATACTTTACTGTCTGTCTTTCAGCCACTCTCAAACCACACTTCCATTTTACTTTTTATACCATGAGCCTTAATTTTCTTAACTAATTTCTTATGCAGCACTTTACCAAATGCTTTCTAGGAGTCCATATAAACTCCACATTACCCCATTTATACTTTCAGTTCTTCTCTCCAAAATGCTATCAAGTTAGTCAAATACCCACCCACCCTTCAAAAATCCATATTGCCTAACTCTGATCAGTCCATGCCCGTCTAAATATTCATTAATTTTGGTCTCTGGTAATTTCTCACCGCTGATATAAAGCTAAATGCTCAATAGTTGCCTTTTGCCCTTTTTGAACAGACGTGTCAAATTTGCCAGTGTTTTGGCACAGCTCCTGTCTCTAATGAATTTTTAAAAATCTGTTAGTTCCTCTGCCATTCCCTCACTAACCTCTTTCGATATCATAAGAACATAAGAAATAGGAGCAGGAGTAGGCCATTTGGCTCCTCGAGCCATTTAATGAGATCATGGCTGATCTGATCTTGGGCTCAACTCCATTTCCCTGCCCGCTCCCCATAACCCATCACTCCCTCATTGTTCAAAAATCTGTCTATCTCCACCTCAAATATATTCAATGACCCAGCCTCCACAGCTTTCTATCGTGGCGTGCATACCATACAACAGGTAAATGAACAGTATTGAATAGACAGTACATTTACAGTAAACACAGACTAATCAGAATGAGAAAGGTGCTTCCCCTTCCCTAACTGTCTACATAAAATTAACCTTTGAAACACTGCTGCTTGCTTGTGTGCTGATCTGCTACCACAGCATTCTCTGATGATCTCTATTGCTGCTGACTTTAGACTGGCTGCTATCTGGTTGCAAGATTTAGCGATTAAATTCCATTGAACATATCCCAGACCAAATGAAATTAAAAACTGTACTACTCTCAACTATATTTAGCTGGTTGGATGTTTATAGGATTCAAAAGAGTGCCTGCTTACACAGATACAGCTTCCTGCATGGAGATCAGTTCTACACAATGCTTGTAATTAAATGCAATGGCTTGGCTCCTTCCTGGGAAACTCATTGGCCTGTTAAACACTTTGAATGACCTTTTAGATGGGTTCCCATCAAGGGGCAATGGCAGCATTTAACCCACACATATCAAGGCCTTCCTGGACTATCCATTGCCTGTCTTGCACTGAGGTGCATATATTGGCCAGACTGGGCCTGATCTGTAGGTGAAAATGGGTTCTAATCCTGTTTGAGTATTATGACCAGCAGCAAAGAATCTAATAAATGATGCATTATAGACATAAATGCTTCATTTCTGTCACAGCATCTCTCAATCTGGCACTAATTGATAGCATATACAAGGCTGCCACACAGATCAATCATCACATATTTACTAAACATTAATGCCAAGAGTTAAGATCTATCTTGACAGCTGATGTTATGACTCCTTTGCAGGCCCTCCCCCTCCTAAATTCTCCTACTTTGTCATGCTCCTATGGCACATAGAGGATGCAGAATGATGATTACACATCCTCCATGAAGCATGATTACATCTGTGAGAATCCTGGGAAATCTCTATCTATATATTCTCTTATTAACTAACCTGAACTAAATCAATTGATTCTATTATTAATTGTAGTTTAAAGATTTCATTATGTTATTGCTGCACTTATAATCATACTTGTAAACCCTGTTGTAGTATGCCCTGGGTAGACCCTGTTACGTCCGTGTAATAATAAGAAAAGGACTGCAGAGAACGGTACAACAGGTGTTTAATCAACGTGGTTCAAACTGCAACTGGCTGTACAGATCACTACTCAGGGTTTATATACAGGTGTGGTCACTGCCGGTACTACAGGATACAGGAGCTGTAAAAAGTAGTTCTCCCCCTTAAAGGTACATACATTACAATTCCTCGCCTTTTAGATTAACAGTACCATAACACTCATTTAACAATTAAATATCAAACTAATTACAATTAACACTTTTAACATGCAACATTAACTGAAAATAGCCTATTTATAAATTCAGTCTTTGGGGAGGCTTCCTGATTCTTTCTGGATAACGCCTTTCCCGAGTGTCTCGCTCTTGGTGCGGAGGCGATTCTAACACCCTGTCGTCAGTTGATTCATCAGCTTCCAATGCTATTGTTTCTGAGGTAGATGCGACCTGTACGTCGGGTTCCTCACCAGGTACGTATGGCCGAGACATGGGGTTGACTCGTTCCTGTGACTCTAGGATCTGGTCAGCATGGCGTCTCACAATGTTCTCCCCAACATCCACTGTGTACATTAGTGGCCCTTGCCGTGTGCATATCGTTCCTGGTTGCCATTTCTCTGTTCGGTAGTCGCGGGCCAAGACTGGTTGCCCTACATTGAAGCTCCTTGTCAGCTTCTCATTGATGTGCTGGAATTGCTTACTCTCAACATCTCTTCGTACATTTGGTCTGAGCAAATCCAGACGAGATCTCAACCTTCGGTTAAAGAACATCATGGCCGGGGCCTGGTTAGTGACTGCATGTGTCGCATTTCTGTAGGCTAACAGGAAATTGTCCACCTTATGCTGCAGTGGAATGTTGTCATCGCACATGGCCTTTACTGCTTTTTTAAAGGTTTGTACGAACCTCTCAGCCAATCCATTTGTGGCTGGATGATACAGGGCGGATGTGTAATGCCTTACCTCATTCCTTTTCATAAATCTTCGAAACTCTTCAGACACAAACTGTGGTCCGTTATCAGAGCAAATCTGCTCTGACAAGCCGTTCCTGGCAAAAATGGTCCGTAGGACTGCAATAGTTTTCTCCGTGGTTGGTGGAGGACATTTTGATCACCTCAGGCCATTTCGAGTGCGCATCCACGGCTATTAAAAACATTGAGCCCATGAATGGACCAGCAAAATCAATATGCACCCGTTGCCATGGAGATGCGGGCCACTCCCATGGGTGTAGAGGGGCATGTGGTGGTGCATTTTGGACCTTCTGGCATCCTGAGCAGCTCTTTGTCAGGTCCTCGATTTGCTGATCGATTCCCGGCCACCACACATAAGCCCTAGCAAGGCTTTTCATTTTCACCCCTCCCAGATGACCTTTGTGAAGCTCATTGAGCACTCTCTCCCTTAACTTGGGTGGAATTACCACTCGGGTCCACACATCAAGGTCCCCTGGCATACTGACAGCTGTTCTCTTCTGGATGAGAATGCTGGCAACAGTGAGTCGCCATGTGCTGGCCATCCCTTCACCGTCAAATCATATACCCGAGACAGTGTCAGGTCATTTCGGGTCTCCTTCTCTATACCAGCGTTAGTTACTGGCAAGCATTCAATTATAGTCGAATGAAATATTTCGACAGGATCCACTACTGGTGCTTCCTCCGCAGTAGGCAGTGGCAGGCGTGATAGCCCATCAGCGTTTTCATGCTGTTTCGTGCCCTTATACTCGATTTCATATTGGTGCGCCCCTAGAAAAAGGGACCATCTTTGTAGCCGTTGCGCAGTCATCACCGGAACGCCCTTCTTTGGATTAAAGATGGAGACAAGTGGTTGGTGGTCAGTCAGCAAGGTGAACTTCTGCCCGTGCAGATAGTGATTGAACTTTTTCACTCCCCACACTAGGCTGAGGGCCTCCCTGTCAATCTGGGCGTAGTTACGCTCGGCTGAGGTTAGTGACCAAGACGCAAAGGCTACTGGCCTCTCCGAGCCGTCCGGGAATTTGTGCGACAGCACCGCTCCAATGCCATAGGGTGATGCATCACACGCCAACCGAATTGGTAGTGCTGGGTTGAAATGAGCCAACACCTCTTTTGATGTGATCAATGCTTTGCTCTTCTGGAAAGCTCGTTTACATTCGTCACTCCACTTCCATGGTACCCCCGTTTGCAGTAGGGTGTTCAGTGGGTGTAGTACGGTAGACAAATTCAGCAAGAACTTATGGTAGTAGTTCACCAGCCCGAGGAACGACCTCAGTTGTGACACATTTTCCGGTGCTGGAGCCTTGACTACCTGCCTCAATCTTTTCAGGGGACTTATGTAACCCCTCTTTATCAATAACGTGGCCACAATACGAGATCTGCTCCTGGAAAAACTTGCATTTGTGGCGATTAGCTCGGAGTCCATATTCCTTCAATCTAGTGAGCACCTGCTACAGGTTGGCGAGGTGATCACTCTCATTTTCGCCCGTGACCAGGATGTCGTCCAAATAACACTGGGTCCCTGGAATCCCTTGCAGGACTTGTTCCATTGCCCTTTGCCAAGTAGCCGGAGCTGATGCTACCCCGAACACCAGCCGGTTGTATTGGTAGAGACCTTTATGAGTGTTGATCGTGAGGTACTGTTTCGAGGCTTCTTCTACCTCCATTTGCAGGTACGCCTGGGCCAGATCAATCTTAGTGAAGTGTTTCCCTCCAGATAGCGAGGCGAAAATATCTTCAATCCGCGGAAGCGGATATTGTACAGTGTGAAGGACTGGGTTCACTGTCACCTTAAAGTCCCCACAGATGCGAACCTTCTTTGGTTCCCCAGGCGTATTACTCAACGACCTCTTCATTACAGGAACGATGGGTGTAGCCCACTCGCTCCAGTCCACTTTGGACAGTACTCCTGAACGTTCCAAACCTTCCAGCTCTGCTTCGACGGCTGGGTGGATCGCATAAGGTACTGGTCTAGCCTTAAAAAACTTTGGGTTTGCATTTTCCTCTATTTTGATCGTCGCTGTTATGCCTTTTAGTGTTCCGAGTCCCTGCTGGAACACTTCTTGTGCGTCAGTTAGCATTTTTGACAGTCATCCAGGTGTGACATCGTCATCCTTTTTGGCATCGACAGTCAGTGCTTGTATGGAATGCCAATCCAGCTGTATCTTCCGGATCCATTCACGTCCTAGTAGTGGTGGTCCTCCATCTGGCAATACATATAGGTCAATTTTTGGTGTTTCCTTGCCGTTATATATAACGTTCACCCTTATTTTTCCTTTGGGGTAGACTTTTTGCCCCGTGTACGTCTTCAAGACAATCTTTGTATCTCTCAAGGGTATATGTGAGAATAGCCGCTTGTAGTCCCTTCGGTTTATGACTGTTAGGGCTGATCCTGTGTCCAATTCCATTTTCACTTGGACTCCTGCTATCTTGAGCATGACCCAGATAGTTTGGTGATCCTCCATTTTGATCACATTATGTAGTTTCAGACAACCCAGCTCCTTGCTTCCGGAGTCTGTATCATTCTTCTGTTCATCTGAACTACTCTCCGTCACCTTATGTACCTTCTTGTACTTCTCCTGTGGAGATTTCTTGCTGCTGGTTTTCTTTCCCGACCTGCAGACTCTTGCTATGTGTCCTACTTTTCCACACTTTCTGCACACTTTGTCCTTGAACCAGCAATCATTATGGTCGTGTGTTGTTCTGCCGCAGCGATAGCACTTCACTGTTCCGTATGACATTTCATTTGTGCCATATTCTTGCGGTCTCCGTTGTATCTCTGCAGCGCCCTGTGATGCTGCTTCGTGTGATACTGCAATGCTGAAAGCCTTGTCCAGCGTAAGATTCTTTTCTGATAGAAGCCGTTTCTGGGTTCCTTCACTTTGAAGCCCACACACAAACTTGTCCCTTAAAGTATCTGCTAGTCCCGTTCCAAACTGGCAGTGTTTCGATAGCTTGCGCAGTTCCGTTAAATACACAGCATTACTTTCATCTTTATGCTGGTTCCTTTTGTGAAACTTAAATCTTTCTGCTATCAGCAGCGGTGTGGGGTTTAAGTGGTCCTGTAGGATTGACACTATGTTTTCAAAATCCTTTTCTACTAGCTTCTCTGGGGTTACTAGGTTTCGTAGTAAGCCATACATTTTTGCACCCATTGAATTCAACAATACCAGCGCTTTCTTGTCATCTGGCACTTCATTCGCCTTGCAGTATACTTCTATGCGTTCGACATATGTCGTCCAATCTTCGACTTCATTGTCGAACGCTGTGATACTGCCACTCTTCGGCATTTTTGGGTGCGGTTAGACTGGCTTAAAATGGCGTCTCCCGCGCTTTCCTTTCTTCCCCGCTGCGGCTTAAAATGGCGTCTCCCGCATTTCCTTTCTTCCCCGCTGCGGCTTAAAATGGCGTCTCCCGCGCTGCTGCCAACGCCGCTCTCGGCGGTCCTCGTGGCAAATGGCGATGCCCTGTGGGTTTCGTGCGCTGCACCTGCGCTGCTGCCAATGCCGCTCTCTGCGGTCCTCGTGGCAATGGCAGTGCCTCGCGTTTTCCTGCGCGCCTCTCTCCCCCGTTGACGCTGCTCGGCCCTTGACCACCGGCTGTGCTCTGCTCTCTCTCGCCTCTCTCCCCAGTTGACGCCGCTCGGTCCTGAACACCGGCTGCGCCCTGTGCGCTCTGCCCTCTCTCTCTCCCCCGTCGACGCTGCTCGGCCTTTTTCTGTGCCGCTCGGTCGGGCTCTAGCCCGTCGCTGTCCGGGAAGGGTCTGCGCAGTACCTGTTGCCAGCCCGTTTCGCTGGACCACTGTGACTGGAAAGCCAAGCCTGGCTCTCGACAGCCTCCCCTGCGATGCTCAAATCTCCGCTGGATGACTGGGCGGTTGCCCGTGGTCGACGCCAGTGCTTCTGGACTCAACCTTCTTCCACTGTTCTCCAGGAGCAAATCCCTGGGAGGTGATGCAGAGTTGCAGGTAGGTTCGAATCTGCTCGTCGCCACTGTTACGTCCATGTAATAATAAGAAAAGGACTGCAGAGAACGGTACAACAGGTGTTTACTCAACGTGGTTCAAACTGCAACTGACTGTATAGATCACTACTCAGGGTTTATATACAGGTGTGGTCACTGCCAGTACTACAGGATACAGGAGCTGTAAAAAGTAGTTCTCCCCCTTAAAGGTACATACATTACAGACCCAATTAGAATTAAAATGGAAAAATCCGAAGCGCTGGGCCTTGCTTGGCCACATTAAAGATACAGTCAGCAGCCTTCCTTGCACACAAACAGCAGACAGCTAGCCTGGGAAGCAAGGTCATGTGTGGCTGCCACTGTGTTGCAATGTTATGATATCTGCCGGCATTAAAAACATGGGCCTTTCGCAGCAAAAAGCAAGGTTCCATATCTCTACAATGGAGACATGTTGCTTTTGCATTGTCATAACTACCTCAGATATGAGTCTTGATGGTCAAAAACAGATGCTGTCGGGGTGTCATGAGATGAGGACCTGACAGGGGCAGGCGGGAATCATTAGGTACGTGGCATCGCTGTAGTTGAACAGGGGGGTTTCAGGTGTAAGTCAATTATTGGGTTAACTGGTCCCCATAAGGCTTTGCTGAAAGAAATATAAGAAGGGGTCTCTCAAACACTTAGGTTGTAGAGGCATTCAGCAAGAAGCTTGAGAACATCCACCAGACGAGCCGAGGAGGGTTTCGGGTTGGCAAAGAACCCACATGCGTCACACTGGGTGGACGAGCGAGCCTAGAGGCCAGGGCCGACGGGGGTTGACCCGTGGAGATCGCATCTTCTACCCAAGGCATAACGAGTAATATAAATCTTGATTGCGCCTTGCTTAACTACCGCTCAGATGCTGTAATGTATCAAATCTCACTTACACTGAATAAAATATAATTACTGTCACCAATGCAGGTCAAGTCGAAACATTTGGAACTTAGTAGTGAAAGGGTTAATTGGCAAAGACCCAGAAACTCTACAAATTGGCGACTGTAGCAGGCCTTGACAGACGGCACTATTAATAAGTATTTTATTCAGTGGAACTGGGATCCTAGGATCTATGGTTCGGCCAACCTAACGATCCAGGAAGGAAAACCTTCGGGGGTGTAGGACTAATCGCCTACCGGTAGTTGAGCGATTGATTTGCTAAGCATGGCTAAGCTGATAGAGCGTGCCAGGGACAGGGAACATGGGAAGCTGCTCCCTGCCACTGACTTGGTATCATTCCTCGCGAGTCCAGAAAGTGATTCGTACTGAAAAGCGAGTCAAATTGATGAGGGAAAGTTCAAATTGGACAAAGGGAAGCGTATATTGGCTTACGCAACCCACCTCTGCATGCAACGCGGAGACAAAAGAGATGAACAGGTGAGAGAGGAGAAGCATAAAGAGCAGGAGAGACAGTGGGAGCTAGAGAGGGGTAAAGATCTAAGCTGCATGCTAACCCATCTGAGAACTCAGCAAAGGGAAAAAAACAGGGAATTAGGGAATAAGCTGCTGAGACAAAAGGTGGGGAAAAAAACTTAAAGTTGAAACCGACACTGAAGCCGCCAGCTTCTGTGCCAAGAAAAATAAAACAGAAGATTTGCTGAGTGAAAGGAACCTTAAAGAATGTTGGAATTTCAGTTTGTGTGAAAGTGTGTGTTAAAGTGTGGAAGTTTTCCTGATTATGAATGCTTAAGAAGTTACAGTATTTCTTTTGTCTGGAAGTCTGTCTTTAAAAAAAAGTCTCTGTTATATTTGTTTTAGCTCCACCCACTTTTCTGTGCACAAAGCTAAAAGCCGTTTAACCCTTTGTAGTCTTGTCTTGGATGTTGAGAGTTTCAAGAAAATGTGAATATGTTGAGAATGTTCATTTCAATTTAAGATTGTGCACCCAGAAGTGGGGAAAGCTGTGTGATTTACATTATAAGTTAAAGTCACTGGTATGGATTTGTTTTGACTAGGGCAGCTTGTGCAATTCTGTAAGCTAGGCAAGAGTTTGTTTTACAACAGATAAGCTTCAGCCTTGAAATTACGGTTGCCATAGTGCCCGATACTTGATTTGAAATTACCAAAGCACTACGATTTGATTTCTTTAAATGTGGAAAACTAATTTTTTTCCAGTTATATTCAGTATTTTTAGACATTTGGAAAAGCGCCTGAAGGTAACGATAACGTAATTTACTGTTTTCTGTAAGCATGAGCTTTTTTTTATGTGTTCTGCATTGTGTTAATAAAATATTGGTCCGAATTAAATTGGAATTATTGCAGTTAGCTAACATATTAAATTGTGAAATTGTGAACTTACATTGTGGCCAGAGTGAAATTCTGGTTATTTTTTTTTAGTTTTGGATGTGAGACTTTCACATTGGCAATTTTGAATTTCTTAAATGTTTCACGATTTGAATTGGAATTTTGGGGCATTTGAGGTGATTCTGCTTGTTAAACATTTTGATTGTACTGGAAAATCTTGGGGTTGGAAACCTCAAAGAAAAATGCAAAAAAGTTTAGAAACAATTGGAGTTTAATCTAAAATGCTGTCTTCCTTGATGAGAATGTTTTATTTAAAGTTTATAATGACCGCTTTACTAATGATTTCTGCTGTTTTAACAGATTTTTTAATTCCTAAGGAAGTTTTGAAGGTACAAAGAATTTTTAAAAAACAAGCGCCAACTTACTATCTTTTTTGATCAGGAAAGTTTTTTTCTAAATTTACGAGAAGTGATGCAATTGCGTGCATCTGGCAATGTTTCGTTCCGCCTTCTTATAAACCTGCAAAGGTGTTAAGCCTTTCTGCTGTTTTTTTTTTAAATTCACCAAGCAGCAACTTTTATATTACTGAATGAAATTTAAAGATATTGGACATTATTAATTTTAATTTTCTTAATTTTAAGTGAATATTTTCCCACGATGCAGAAGCAAAATTATGATCTGGCAAATTAACCCCTTGGGCTCTTAAGCAGAGCCACATTGGATTCTCTGGTTTTTTTTCTTTTAAACAGGGGACCATGGCTTTCCAGACCACATGAATATTGATGGAATAGCAAGAGATCCAGCAGTTTTAAGAATTTAAGAACTTATCTGCAGACATTGGCAGACATCAAAATCACAGCATGATGAGGATTTGGACTAAGGGCTTTGCAGTTCAAAAGCTCGGACTCGCACTTATGTGTTATCTTCCAAAACAGAGCGCTCGAGAAGGAGAGATATGGAAGTTACCTTGTAAACTAATTGCGAGCACTCCTGTCTCTAATGTTAAAACACCATGTAAAACCACCAAGCCTGTTTCTGAAATTGGAATTGATAAGATAAATTGATAAAAAATAAAATTGACATGAGTTGCTCTTTCAAGCACTCGAGAAGGGAAAATCTAACTGAAGTTTATGGGGATAATCAAATTTTCATTGAAAGAAACTAGTGGAAAGCAGTCTCGGTGGTCCGGCCAATTGCTGTGTATTAAAGAAGAAAGTTTTTGGGGAAATAAGGAATTGATCATTGACAAAACCTGTTAATCCAACAATACTGCTATTTGGATTTGGGACCACTTTGAACTGATAAAATGGACTCAGGCACAATATAGTGGATTATAAAAAATAAAATGTGTTAATAACTTAGACCAATTGGGAACGTTTGATCTAAGTTTTCTCTCTTTAATATTGTATTGGACAGTAAAGTTCTCCCAGGGCTCATGAATGAGATATGAATTGATGGGATGCTCCACTTAAGATGTAAGATAGAAACAGGAAATGTTTCATTTCACCACCAAATGGAAATCATTTTCTTAGTTGAATTGGAATAAATCACCTGGGTGCAATTCACCGAAAGGTATCAATCTGGTATTAATGTACATTCTAGTAAATTGATAGCTTTCCGTTGGAGACAATTGTGTCCTTGCCTATGAACTTTTTTAAGAAAACTGAATTTGATAATCTGGCCACTACCCGAGACAAAGATTTCCAGATGACCACGATCTTTTGATAAGATCACCTGAAAACTCAAGAGTGGCTCGTATCGGATAACACATGTGGCATGATATTGGGATACCGGTGTGTGAGTGCAAATGTGATTTGCTATGTATAAAGCATGGTGAATTTGCACTAAAGAACGGGTCTCAGACATACTCAGTTACTTGACAACAGCACAACATGAAATGGTTAATGTGGCTCAGGAGAGTGAGACATCTTTTTAAATCATAAAGGTATTGACACATACTCCATAGAGAAATCAACTATGAAACAATCAGGATAGAGTTTTCTTGATTATATATTAATGACTTAGACTTGGGTGTACAGGGCACAATTTCAAAATATGCAGATGACACAAAACTTGGAAGTATAGTGAATAGTGATAGACTTCAAGAGGATGTAGACAGGCTGGTGGAATGGGGACACATGGCAGATGAGATTTAACGCAGAAAAGTACGAAGTCATACATTTTGGTAGGAAGAACGAGGAGAGGCAATATAAACTAAAGGGTACAATTCTAAAGGGAGTGCATGAACAGAGAGACCTGGGGGTATATGTGCACAAATCATTGAAGATGGCAGGGCAGGTTGAGAGAGCGGTTAAAAAAGCATATGGGGTCCTGGGCTTCATAAATAGAGGCATAGAGTACAAAAGCAAGGGAGTTATAATGATCCTTTATAAAACACTGGTTCGGCCTCAATTGGAGTATTGTGTTCAATTCTGGGCACTGCACTTTAGGAAGGATGTGAAGGCCTTAGAGGGGGTGCAGAAAAGATTTACAAGAATGGTTCCAGGGATGAGAAACTTCAGTTACGTGGATAGACTGGAGAAGCTGGGATTGTTCTCTTTAGAGCAGAGAAGGTTGAGAGGAGATTTGATAGAGGTGTTCAAAATCATGAGGGGTCTGGACAGAGTAGATAGAAAGAAACTGTTCCCATTGGTGGAAGGGTCGAGAACCAGAGGACACAGATTTAAAGTGATTGGCAGAAGAACCAAAGGCGACATGAGGAAAAACTTTTTTACGCAGCGAGTGGTTATGATCTGGAATGCACTGCCTGAAAGGGTGATAGAGGCAGATTCAATCGTAGCTTTCAAAAGGGAATTGGATAAGTACCTGAAGGAAAAAAATTTGCAGGGCTTCGGGGAAAGGGCGGGAGAGTGGGACTAGCTGAAGTGCTCTTGCAGAGAGCCGGTACGGGCTCGACGGGCTGAATGGCCTCCTCCTGCGCTGTAACCATTCTATGATTCTATAAACACACTTGTACCTGTCAGAGGGATTGAAATTAAAATTAACGTAAAAAGCGACATAAAATGTGAGTTGGGACAATTTAGCAGTTTAGCATCAGGTCAAACTAACAGAATGGCACAGGCTCTGGACCTTTAAACCACATAACAGTAGGAGTTCATATGAAGTACTGTCTATCTGCAGCATCATGACACCACTGTTACCTGCATATATGGACCCTTCTCCTATAGTGTACAGAGGATCATATTATTGGAAGAATGAAGACTACCCTGCCTGTTGTTTTTTCTTTTCTTACAGCATCAACAGAATGGGAGGCAGATTTACAAATACCATGAACCGAACAGCTAAATACTGATGATACCATTTATATAACAGGTAATAATGCTGCGTTTCCTGTATGCTCTTTTGTTGAAGCATCATCTGGTTTTAAAGAATGCTATTGCACTGTTCACCATTCGCTACTCTGCAGATTCATCCTGTGTCCATGACTGATGGCATTTTTTGGAACAATTCCTGACATTGCCTAGCGTGTACGCAAAGTAAAATTTTAGCCAAAGATTAGTCTACCTTAATTCTTTAAACTATCTGAGCTCTAGATTTAGATGGTGATCTGTCATTTGGGTACCTTTGGGTATGATAGTATAATGTGTCACTAAGTGGGAATTATTTTGTAAACCATAGGGCTAGAGTGGACCACAGTACCTGTGGACAGCCCATGGCTTCTATGAATCTCTTTGGAGCAGGAATTTCAGGCAGGTGGAAGTCTACATTATTTCAGATTGAATAAATTACGCTATCTTCGCCTGAGGTTCATTCGTGCACTTTCCAAAAGGAGTCACCAGATTGTGCAAGTATTAATTTTATAATAAAGGAGATTCTAACGCTTCAAAAACAGCACTGGCATTTTATAGACAATATAAACAGCAAAGTAAAAGGCGCTAGTGATTTTATAGGCATCAGCTTTGGCTTAGTGGTAGCACTCATGTCTCCAAGTTGGAAGGTTGTGGTTTCAAGCCATACTCAAGAGACTCATAGAGGGTGACGTAAGAAAACTACTAGGCACTTGGTCAGAGTATTAAACAAGGCTTTAATCGACTGTTTCACAACATGGAAGTCTAGTTATCCTTCACTAGTTCCTGGTTACAAAATGTCCCTGAGCAAGATCGGCCTGTGCCTGAGTATTTATACTCTCCCTGGACAACGCCACCAGCAGGCCACCCAGTATATTTCATAAGTCCATTCTACATAAATGGCACAATTTAAGTCATTCTTCCCGCCTGAAAGATTGGAAGTCCGGTGGCTTCTTTCTACCGAATTAGATGGACTAAGAATAGACGCAGCCGTTTGGATCTCCATCAGTGGCCGGAAGGCACGTCTCCTCAGACTGTGTTTTGGTCCCTGGGTCGCTTAGTTCGTACTAGCAGGCTGGCAGAGTCTGTGTTGCTTTGATCGACCTGAGGGGGACTGGGGGGATCGTGGCTCCGGGTGCGTTTGGATATCTGTTGGTGGCCAGAAGGCACGTCTCCTCGGACCGTATTTTGGTCCCTGGGTCGCTTAGTTCGTACCAGCAGGCTGGCAGAGTCCGTGTCACCTTGATCAACCTGAGGGGGACTGGGGAGATCGTGGCTCCGGGTGCGGGCCCCACAGGCGCAGAGCTGGCTTCACCCTGCCCAGTAGTCAGTGACTGACCGGCGCCCTGGCTTCGGGTGGCCATCCCGCGGGGAGCACTCTGTTACCTGGGCTGATCTGGCGGAATAGCTGGCAGATCCCTTGACGTCTCGGGTAGGGCATCATCCTCAGAGGAGCGCAGGGTATCGGCGTCATTGATACGGGTCCCACCCTTGATTGGGTCCGTGGGACCGGTTGGGCAGGGAGCCAGATCCCGGAGTGACACTGCAGATTCCCGGCCCCGGCCATCAGGGTACCGTACGTATGCGTACGTGGGATTGACATCTGTCAGTTCCACTTCATCGACGAGGGGATCACTCAGAGGGTCGAACGATTCTTCGTGTTCCAGCGTCGCTTCACTCATGGGACGTCCCTACCATCATGGTTGGCAGCTCCTGGCCCCGTGCTGCTCCGCAGGACATCCATACCAAGCGCGGAGGAGGGGAACGAGACCCGAGTCCAAAGTCACCCAGGACACCCGGGCCACGAAAGAGGGCAGAGGAAACGAGGCGAAACGAAGCGAGACGAAGAACAAGGTAGAGACCTGACAAGAGCAGAGAAGGGTAGCAAAGACGCATTGATAAAGATCGAGCGCCTAGTTATAAACTGGCGCTTGAGGAAGAATCTATACGAACATGCTGGCGTTTTAACGCTTGGGTAGAAAAATCTAAGCAGTAAAGATTGCCAACGCAACGTTACCGCCGATGACCGCCCGAGGGAGAAGAAGAAGAGAACCCATCGCAACGAGACAATGACGGTAGCGGAGGGGAGGAAAGGTGTGCCGCAGCAACAGCTCCAACACCGCGCCCTGAGACCACGTGGCGACGGAGTACCCCAAAGGACAGGAGGCCAAACCTCAAAACTCGCAACTGTTAAAGCAACAGGCCTTGAATTGGTGAGCATGAATTCCTGGCCCCTCATAGCTTAATCTAGTTAGGTATAGGGGGTGGGATAAGGATAAGGGGATTGTTAATGTAGTTGTTTTTCCCTCGATGTGCCATGTGTTCCCCATTCCCTGTATAAGTATATAGTTATTTGTTCATACCTGTAATTGTTTACCAGTAATTTTTCATAAGACTGTGTTTGATTTTTGTTTTAATAAAATCTTGGTTTTCTTACACCAAACCACTTGTCTACTCAACTTTTCTGTATCGCCGCCTGCACCTAAGTCCAGTGTCTAGAACCCAGGGGCGTGGGAGCAATTCGAACCACTCACAGGCAGTCAGGGGCATAACTGACTGGGCGCACGTGCCACCCGCCACCCCCTACAGAAAATGGTGACCGCGGCAGGACACCGGCAGCAGGGTTGCGATACAGTAGACAATGGTTCGGATGAGCGAACCATGACGGAGGAAAGGATTTCTGATTATGTGTTTAGCAAGGTGAATATCACAAAGAAGTGAATCACCACTCTGTTAAGGGCTGGGCGTCCGGTAGATGCAGCAGCTAAGTGGACAGAGGGAAAGGAACACAAGAAGTCGTTAGAGAAGGCAGTATGGCTGATGTGTTTCAAGAAACAGGCCCAGCTTTTGGACAGGCTCGTTGCAGCACAGGCAGCTGAGTTAAAGGAGTCAGCCCTGGAGATCCAGGATAAGGCTCTAGCAGGGGAGAAGTTATTGGTAGCATTGCAGGCCCTGACTCAGGAGAGTGTATTTAATGGGAGAACACAAGGCCCAGTTGGAATACCTACAGTGCCAAGTCACCGAAGCCAAGGGAAATTAGTTCAGGTTGCGGGAAAAGAACGCCCGCTTGGCAAGGCAAGTTAGGGAACAGGAAGAGAAAGTACAGGAGGTAAAGGCAGCTTACAAGCTAGCGAGCGAACGGGGGTTTGAGGAGGCAGACCACGGCCCCTGTAAAGAGCGGATAGAAAATCTGAGCCTGGCCCTCAGGAAGGCAAAAGGCATGGTGTGCCTCATAAGCCCAAAGGCAGGCCAGGCGGATTTTATGGGGAACGAGGGGAGGACAGTTCCAACGTCACCGGTAGTGCCCAGGGACGACCCGGTTGAGGGACAGGAGGTCTCATGACCACCACCCGTAGCGCCGGGTTTTAGCGAGGTCTGGCAGCAAGGGGGGGTGGAGCCAGAGGTGGGAGCGGAGGTGGAGCAACCCCCGCCAGAGAGGTTGGAGCCGGGAGCTATGTGCCCAGCACGGCATCGGAGGTTCGGCGTACCCATCAATGGCGACGATGAGGGACCCATCCAAAACCAGTTCGTATTACCCTATAGCACCCAACAGCTTAGTGCTATGGTGAACCATATCCCAAAGCTCTCCGAAAAGGGAGACCCCTCGATCCACTTCAGGGACATAGAGCAGGCAGCCAGCGTCAATGACTGCGATGGCGCTGAGCAGGCCAAGATGCTGCTATTCTCCCTGGAGAGTAGTCTCCTCCAATCCCTCTCTGACGAGTGTAAGAGGGGGCAGAGCGGGTACGAGAAGCTTAGAGATGCAGTTCTAGAGGCCATGGGGATGAACGAGGGAAGTCCTTTCTCCCGTGTGGAGAAGACGTTCCAGCTCGCAGGGGAAACTCCGCAGGCTTTCGCAGACCGGTTATGGCCGGTGTACCGGAGGCCTGCCCGGAGACGCCGAACTGGGTGTTCCTGAACGGGGATCCCCTGACCCATTGGCTCCGTTGCCTGGTGGCGAACAGCTTGCCACAGGTCCGGGCCAAGGCAGAAGTCTGGTTCGACTCCAAAAACCCCCAGACCACTGAGCTTACGGTGATCAGACAGTTGACTCTGGCCTATAAAAACGGTAGGGGAGCCGATGCACACCCGCCTAAGGGGAAGGTGCATGAGGTAAAACCTGGACCAGGTAGGAAAGAGTGGCACCAGGAAGGGAATAACACCCCCAACACAAAGACAAATTGTTACGCGTGCGGGAAGGATGGTCACTGGCGGAAGGAGTGCAAGAACCCTTGGAAAGATAACAAGGGAAAGAATTCCACTGCCCCAGCCCAAAAGGAGGAGGCAGGAATCACTCCCGCAGCGTTCGAGTCACTTTTGGACACCATGAGGTCCTTATTGACTGGCCAGGGGAGAGTAGCAGCCGCTACCGGTGCTCTGACCCCGTCAGCCCCATCCAACCCGCAGCCCTGACTAGAGCCAACGCAGCCTGTTTACCTGTGTTCTCTCCGGTATGATGAATGGAAAAGACCCCTCTTGGAGATGGAGGTAGAAAAGGTGACGGGGACCTATCTGTTGGACACGGGGGCATCACGCACTGTGGTCTACTCAGCTAACCCCACCACTTCGCCTCTATCTAATGGGGTCCCATAGAAGATAGGAGCAGGAGTAGGCAATTCGGCCCCTTGAGCCTGCTCCGCCATTCAATGCGATTATGGCTGATCATCCAAATTCAGTACCCGGTCCCTGCTTTCTCCCCATACCCCTTGATCTCTTTAGCCTTAAGAAATATATCCAACTCCTTCTTGAATATATTTAATGTATTGGCCTCTACTGCCTTCTGTGGTAGAGAATTCCACAGGTTCACCACTCTCTGGGTGAAGAAATTCCTCCTCATTTCTGTCCTAAATGGCTTACCCCTTATCCTTAGACTGTGACCCCTGGTTCTGGAGTCCCCGGCCATCGGGAACATCCTTCCTGCATCTAGTCTGTCCGGTCTTGTCAGAATTTTATAAGTTTCAATGAGATCCCCTCTCATTCTTCTAAACTCCAGCGAGTACAAGCCCAATCGACCCAATCTCTCCTCATACGTCATTCCTGCCATCCCAGGTATCAGCCTGGTGAATCTTCGCTGAACTCCTTCCATGGCAAGAACATCCTTCCTCAGATAAGGCGACTGTGGTAAACCACTGTATTGTATATTGCCACCTCTGGGTGGCGCTGTGTATGGAGGCATGCCTCAGCTGACTCCACCCACCACTGTGTGGGTTTCGTTCAGACTTGCTCAGTCACTCACGAAGAAGCATGGTCTCTTCTTAGCTAATAAAAGCCTTATTCATCTCTTCTTTCGACTCATCATCTCTTCTTCGACTCATCACCTTTTATGAAGTAATTGATAAGCGTATCAATTTTATTAGCTAAAAGTTAAATGGCGACACCTGAGGAGCAACAACAGCAACGGATACAGCAGACATTGCTGAGAGCCCTCAGACCACCACGCCTGGACCTCGACCCTCAAGATGTGGGTGCATCAGCCAAGTTTGAACACTGGCTGAGCTGCTTTGAATCCTTCCTCGCAATCTCACAGGTTACAGAGGAGGATCACAAACTGAAAATTTTGACCGCCCAGGTGAGCCATCAAGTATATATGCTAATCCGGGACTCTAATACGTACGTGGCGGCCCTCGAGCTACTAAAAGGGCAATATACGCGCCCAGTGAACACAATTTACGCCCGACACCTCTTGGGATCCCGCAGGCAGCAACCGGGAGAATCGGTAGGGGCATTTGCACGGGCGCTACTGGCACTCTGCAGAGACTGCGATTGTAAAGCGGTAACGGCTGTGGAGCACGCGCAGGGACTCGCCTGTGATGCCTTCGTCAGGGGCCTCCAGTCAGACCACACCCGGCAGAGACTGCTAGAAAGCAAGGAACCCGACCTGAAGACGGCCATTGCCCTTGCGCTCTCGTTAGAGGAGGCCCACCGAAACCTCGAGGCATACCCCCGTAACGGCGCCGAGACATGGCAATCGAAACCGTGGGACACGGGACCGCCGCCCCCGGCACCAACCGCTGCAGCGACCCAACCGAGACAGCAGCCTCCGGTAAGAACTGCTTCGATGCCCAGTAACCAGGCCCAAAAATGCTATTTCTGTGGCCAGTTAAAACATCCCAGAGCGCACTGCCCAGCTAAGACAGCTACCTGCTCGGGCTGCGGGAAGAAAGGCCATTACGCTAACGCCTGCAAGGGGAAGCCAGCCAGCAGCGCAGCGTGCGGGCCGTGGGAGCAGCCATCTTATCCGCCATTTTGTGTACCCCCGGCCGCATGGCATCCGCCGCCATCGTATCCAACGCACTCAACCGCCATTTCGTCACCGGAACCGACCACCGTCTCGGCGGATGACTATAGTGACTCACTAAGCCACATACTGGCCTCCGTGACGCTGGATCAAGGCCACCCTCACCATCTATCCAGCTCCATGATGGATATCGCGGTAAACGGCCGCGCCACCAGTTGCCTGATCGACAGCGGGAGCACAGAGAGTTTCGTCCACCCCGACACGGTACGTAGCCACTCCCTCACGATTCTGCCAACGCACCATCGCATTTCTATGGCGTCCAAGTCCCAGTCAATGGACATCAGCGGCTACTGTGTGGTGACCCTGTCAGTAGGGGGCACTGAATATCAAAAATTTAAACTGCTAGTCCTGCCCCGTCTTTGCGCTGCCGTCCTGCTAGGGTTGGATTTTCAGTGCCACCTTAAGAGTGTCACACTAGCATACGGTGGACCCCTCCCCCCACTCACAGTCTGCAACCAACAACTTTTAAATCGCCCGCTGCAAACCACCTGCAGCCTTTCCACATTAAAAGTCCCCCCCCCTCCCCTGTTCGCTAACCTCACCCGCGACTGTAAACCCATCGCTACCAAAAGCAGGCGGTACAGTGCCGGGGACAGAGCTTTTATCAGCTCTGAGGTGGAGCGGCTCTTGAAGGAGGGCATTATCGAAGGTAGCACTAGCCCCTGGCGAGCCCAGGTTGTAGTCGTTAAAACCACTGCAAAACGCCGCATGGTAATCGACTACAGCCAAACCATAAACCGGTACACCCAGCTGGACGCGTACCCCCTCCCTCGCATATCTGATATGGTCAATCAGATTGCGCAATACAAAGTATTCTCCACCATCGACCTTAAGTCAGCGTACCACCAGCTGCCCATCCGCCATGAGGACCGCCAGTATACTGCCTTCGAGGCAAACGGCCGCCTCTACCACTTCCTTAGGGTCCCCTTCGGCGTCACCAACAGGGTTTCGGTCTTCCAAAGGGAGATGGACCGAATGGTTGACCAGAACGCGCTGCGGGCAACCTTCCCCTATTTGGATAACGTCACCATCTGCGGCCACGACCAGCAGGACCACGACGTTAATCTAGCAAATTTCCTCCGTACGGCCCAACGGCTGAACCTAACGTACAATAAGGAAAAATGTATGTTTCACACCAAGCGCCTGGCCATCCTCGGCTGCGTGGTGGAGAACGGAGTCATCGGGCCCGACCCCGACAGAATGCGCCCCCTAATGGAGCTACCCCTTCCCCACTGCCAAAAAGCACTGAAGAGATGCCTGGGGTTTTTCTCCTACTACGCCCAGTGGGTGCCCCTCTATGCAGACAAAGCCAGGCCCCTCATCAAAGCCACCTCCTTCCCCCTGACACCAGAGGCGTGTGCAGCCTTCACTCTTATCAAGAACGATATCGCGAAGGCCGCAATGCACGCGGTGGATGAGTCCATCCCCTTCCAAGTGGAGAGCGATGCCTCCGACTTCGCCCTAGCCGCGACCCTTAACCAGGCGGGCAGACCCGTGGCCTTTTTCTCAAGGACCCTCCAGGGCCCCGAGACGAGACACTCCTCCGTCGAAAAGGAGGCCCAGGCTATTGTAGAAGCGGTGCGTCACTGGAGGCATTACCTGGCCGGGAAACGATTTACCCTGCTCACTGACCAGCGTTCAGTAGCTTTTATGTTTAATAATAAGCAGAGGGGTAAAATCAAGAACGACAAGATCTTGAGGTGGAGAATCGAACTCTCCACCGACAATTATGATATCTTGTATCGGCCAGGGAAACTCAATGAGCCCCCAGATGCCCTATCACGTGGTACATGCGCCAACGCGCAGAGTGATAGGCTGCAGTCCCTCCACAATGACCTCTGCCACCCGGGGGTCACCAGGTTTTTCCATTTTATCAAATCCCGTAACCTGCCCTACTCCATCGAGGAGGTCAGGACCATGACCAAGAGCTGCCAAATCTGCGCCGAGTGCAAACCGCACTTCTATAGGCCGGACAGAGCAAGCCTGATCAAGGCCACCCGCCCCTTCGAACGCCTGAGCGTCGATTTTAAAGGGCCCCTCCCCTCCGCTGACCGCAATGTGTACTTCCTCAACATAGTTGATGAGTACTCCCGTTTCCCCTTTGCCATCCCTTGCCCAGACATGACCAGTACCACGGTCATCAAGTGTCTGAATGACATCTTCGCTCTGTTCGGGTTCCCCAGCTATATACATAGCGACAGGGGCTCATCGTTCATGAGCGACGAACTTCGGCAGTACCTGCTAACAAGAGGTATCGCCACGAGCAGGACCACCAGTTACAACCCCCGGGGGAACGGCCAGGTGGAAAGGGAGAACGCGACGGTTTGGAAGGCAGTCCTCTTAGCACTAAAATCTAAGGGCCTTCCGACCTCCCGCTGGCAGGAGGTCCTCCCTGCAGCGCTTCACTCCATTCGGTCACTGCTTTGTACTGCCACTAATGCGACCCCTCATGAGAAAATGTTCGTTTTCCCCCGGAAGTCTACATCGGGAACCTCGCTACCGGCATGGTTGACTTCTCCTGGGCCCGTCCTACTGCGGAGGCACGTGAGGACGCATAAAACGGACCCCCTGGTCGAGCGGGTGCACCTCCTACACGCCAACCCCCAGTATGCCTGGGTGACATACCCAGACGGGCGGGAGGACACGGTCTCCATACGAGATCTCGCACCCTCGGGTACCCCTGAATTACCACCGTTATCCCCCTTACCACCGTTATCCCCCTTACCACTGTTATCCCCCACCACCCCTCCCAACCCAACCCCTGCAGACGGCATGCCAAAGCCCCAGGAATCTTCGCCAACCACCCAGACACCAGACCCGACGTCGGATGCTGCAACACCACCGCCGCCACCACGACGATCAGGACGTCAGACAAGGCCTCCTGATAGACTTAACTTGTAGTACCCTTCACCCCGCCGGACTTCACATTAAACAAGGGGTGAATGTGGTAAACCACTGTATTGTATATTGCCACCTCTGGGTGGCGCTGTGTATGGAGGCATGCCTCAGCTGACTCCACCCACCACTGTGTGGGTTTCGTTCAGACTTGTTCAGTCACTCACGAAGAAGCATGGTCTCTTCTTAGCTAATAAAAGCCTTATTCATCTCTTCTTTCGACTCATCATCTCTTCTTCGACTCATCACCTTTTATGAAGTAATTGACTGTGTTCTCTCCGGTATGATGAATGGAAAAGACCCCTCTTGGAGATGGAGGTAGAAAAGGTGACGGGGACCTATCTGTTGGACACGGGGGCATCACGCACTGTGGTCTACTCAGCTAACCCCACCACTTCGCCTCTATCTAATGGGGTCCCATAGAAGATAGGAGCAGGAGTAGGCAATTCGGCCCCTTGAGCCTGCTCCGCCATTCAATGCGATTATGGCTGATCATCCAAATTCAGTACCCGGTCCCTGCTTTCTCCCCATACCCCTTGATCTCTTTAGCCTTAAGAAATATATCCAACTCCTTCTTGAATATATTTAATGTATTGGCCTCTACTGCCTTCTGTGGTAGAGAATTCCACAGGTTCACCACTCTCTGGGTGAAGAAATTCCTCCTCATTTCTGTCCTAAATGGCTTACCCCTTATCCTTAGACTGTGACCCCTAGTTCTGGAATCCCCGGCCATCGGGAACATCCTTCCTGCATCTAGTCTGTCCGGTCTTGTCAGAATTTTATAAGTTTCAATGAGATCCCCTCTCATTCTTCTAAACTCCAGCGAGTACAAGCCCAATCGACCCAATCTCTCCTCATACGTCATTCCTGCCATCCCAGGTATCAGCCTGGTGAATCTTCGCTGAACTCCTTCCATGGCAAGAACATCCTTCCTCAGATAAGGCGACCAAAACTGCACACAATACTCAAGATGTGGTCTGACCAAGGCCCTGTACAACTGCAGCAAGACATCCTTGTTCCTGTACTCAAACCCTCTCGCTACGAAGGCCAACATACCATTTGCCTTCTTAACCGCCTGCTGCACCTGCATGCTTACCTTCAGCGACTGGTGCACAAGGACACCCAGGTCTCGTTGCACTTCCCCTTCTCCCAATCTATTGCCATTCAGATAATAATCTGCCTTCCTGTTTTTGCCACCAAAGTGGATAACCTCGCATTTATCCACGTTATATTGCATCTGCCATGCTTTTGCCCAATCACCCAACCTGTCCAAATCATCCTGGAGTTTCTCGGCATCCTCCTCACAGCACACACGCCCACCCAGCTTTGTGTCATCTGCAAATTTGGAGATATTAAATCTAGTTCCCTTGTCTAGATCATCAATATATATTGTGAATAGCTGGGGCCCAAGGACCGATCCCTGCGGTACCCCACTAGTCACTGCCTGCCACTCGGAGAAAGACCCGTTTGTTCCAACTCTTTGCTTTCTGTCTGCCAACCAGTTCTCTATCCAAGTCAATACCTTGCCCCCAATCCCATGTGCCTTAACTTTACACGCTAATCTCTTATGCATACAGTCCCATACAGTCTGTTGGGGTTCACAGGCAAAGAACAGGCTGGCTCGTTTTCCATCCCGCTCGCCATTTGGTTAGGACCGCTCCGCTCTAAGTGGACCTGTGTCCTGATGAAATGGGAAGTGGAGGGTGGAAGAGGGGTCCTGGGAGCCGACTTTATTGTAGGCCACGGGATCCTACTGGATTGAGAAATCATTGCCAATGGGGGGCAGGTAAAGGAAAGAACGGTGAGGTAATAGTGATCCCAGGAAAGGAAGGGAAGGGGACACTGTGCACCATGAAGCCCAAAGAGGGTTATAACCTCGAGCTTATGGTCAGTAACACCCCATGGGAGTTCCAGGCATTTGTGCAGGCCCACCTGGCCACATTTGCCACACACAAACACGACTGCGGGAGGGTCAACGGGTTTGAGGTCAGCGTAGACGGGGACCCCATGGTCCGACCACATAAACAGTATAACTTCCCTAGAGAAGCAGAGCCGGACATGGAAGCAGCCATGTCCTCGTTTGTGCAGCAGGGAGTTCTGAGACCAATAGCTACCCACGTGAATTCTCCATTTTGGCCGGTTAGAAAGCCGGACAATTCCTGGAGGGCCACGGTGGACTATCGGGTGCTCAGTAGTAACATCCAGCCTGTGCACCCACGGTAGCAGCAGTTGCCGACCTGATAGGAAGTATTCCAGCATCCGCGACCACTTTCACGGTGCTGGATATTTCCAACGGGTTTTGGTCCATCCCTTTAAGGAGGGAGGATCAGTACAAGTTTGCCTTTACGTTTAAGGGGCAACAGTACACGTGGAACTGCTTGCCTCAGGGCTTCCACAACAGCCCCAGCATTTTCCATCAGTGCATGGCAAACAGTTTAAAGGAGTTCAGCCAGCCCAGACAGTTGGTACAATATGTGGATGACCTGCTTCTCTTCACCGATTCGAGAGAGGAGCATGGCCCACTATTGGCCGAACTGCTGGAGCTGCTTGGGCAAAAGGGTTTTAAGGTAAACCCCAAGAAAGCGCAGATCGGCCAGCAGGAGGTGAAATTCCTAGGCCTGACTGTGCGCGCTGGAGAAAGGGCCACAGATAAGGCTAGGAGAGAAGCGCTACAAGAGTTACCAGTCCCCAACACAGTGACGGGTGTGAGGTCGTTCCTAGGGCTAACCAGGTACTGCAGGGACTTTATTGAGGACTATGCAGCCAAAGCAGCCCCTCTGCTCTGACTCCTACACAAGGGAGTGGAGTGGCTTTGGGATGAGGGTTGCCAGGCAGCATTTGTCAGGCTCAAAAGGGACCTGCAGACTGCACCAGCTCTAGGGGCTATAGATGGGGGGAAAGAGTTTTTCCTGGAGGTAGCAGCCAGCGGGGACAGCCTGAGTGCTGTGCTGCTCCAAGAGCGGCACAGCAGGCTGAGGCCGGTGGTCTACTCCTCCAGGATACTCACGGATGTGGAGAGGAGCTACTCCAACTGTGAGCGGCACCTCTTGGCCACACATTGGGTGGTGAAAAGATCGCTGATCTTCACAGGCACCTCTCCCATCACCCTCCTCACCCATCACACACCCACCCAGATGCTTCTGGATGGGAGGATCAAGGATGGAACAGTGAGCAGTGCCCGCATTGCCTGCTGGACCTTGCTCCTCTCACAGATGGATCTTAAGGCGGAGGGTCTCTGTGAGCCAAAGCTCGCAGCCAACCTGGTATATCCTGGAACAGCCCACCGGTGTTCCATTGAAGGGGTTTGGGAAGTGAACATAGGTTTACGGGCCGGGATACATCCCACAGGCCGCGAGATCTATGTAGACGGTTCCAGCATGGTATCTGCTGGCGAGCGTCTCACGGGGTGTGGAGTCCATGACCCAGCGGCAAACATTGCCCTGGCGATTAAGCTCCCCAGCACCATGAGCGCCCAGCAGGCTGAACTGTCCGCGGTAGTGTACGTCCTTACACACCCGGAAATCTTCCCACGCCCTACACGATTTGCTCGGACAGCATGTTCACGTGCAATTCGTGTACGGAGTACCTGGCCATCTGGTCCCGTCGCGGATACACCTCCGCCGACAGGAGACCCCTCACAGTAAAACCCCTGCTGGAAAAGATCCTGGCAGCAGTGGGGGAGGAAGGGGAGGTTTTCATCCACAAGGTGAAGACCCATTCTTCCACAGAACCCCGTGGCCAAGGCAACCAGCAGGCTGACTTGCTCGCCAAGGAGGGTGCCCACACAGGCACTTTCTGGGACCCATTTGGGTCCAGATCCATGGCGGCGGTCAGGGGTAGGGACAAGACCCAAGGGAGTGCAGGGGTAGCGTTAGCCCTGGATCTTAAGATGGTCCAAGCCCAAGACCCCGTCCTCAAAGCAGTCCTCAATGCAGTAACTGAAGGGAAAAGGGTAGAGGGTCCGTACAGCGCAGTGACCCTCTCCGTGAAAGAAGGCATGCTGTTCCGGGGGGAACAGTGGGTTGTGCCGCAGCAGCACCGGAGGGAATTCCTTCAACTGATCCATGAGGGTCCAGGAGCGGGACACCCCGGGCCTGAGACCACCTGGCAGCGGGTGGAACAGGCGGGATGGTGGCCGGGACTCAGGGAAGATGTCCGCGAGTTCTGTGCAGGCTGTCTTGTGTGCACTGCGAATAACCCCGACCCCCACAAAAGGAAGGTACCTATGGGACACATCAGGAGGGTAGAGGGACCATGGCAGTCGATACAGGTCAACTACATCGGGCCCCTGCCCACCGCCCAGGGAGGCTATAAGTACTGCCTAGTCCTGGTGGACGTGTTCACCAAATGGGTAGAGGTTTTCCCCTGTAGAACAGCCACAGCTCTGGGTACTGCCAGGATCCTGGTCCGGGAAGTGTTCTCGTGGTGGGGACTACCACAGTATGTGGAGTCAAACCAAGGGAGTCACTTCACCGGACAAGTGATGCAGAATACCCTTATGCTGCTAGGCATCGAGGGGAAGTGGTACGTGGCCCACAACCCACAGTCATCAGGGATTGTGGAAAGAATGAATAGAAAGGTAGAGGAAGGAGACGGTGGGCTCGCCCCGTAAATGGGCCGAGGTCCTACCGTTGGTTCTGATGGGGATCCGGGCCAGCCAGTCTAAAAGCACGGGGTACTCCCCGTACGAGCTAATGACTGGCAGGGTTATGCGGACCCCCACCCATGTACTAGCCCCGGTGCTCACGGAGGGTCAGCTCAGGGAGGTAAACCGGGACAGGTTCGCCCGAAACCTTTTTGAGCACCTGAAGCAGGTCCACGAGCAGGCGGCTGGGAACATGGGAAAGCAGCATCGGAGCAACCGATTGCTGCTCGAACCCCGAAAGCACCACGAGTGGGAGGTAGGAGATCAGGACATGGTGAGGAACTATGCCGAGTAGGAAGTTTGGAACCATTATACATGGGGCCCTACAGCATTGTAGATAAGGCCAGCCCCATGGTATACGCCGTTAAAATGCCTCGGCGTACAAAATGGTTTCATATTAACCAGGGCAAACTGTTTAAACCTGAAAGGGGAAAACAGCCAGTTGGGGTAAGGTTTGAGGATAAAGATCCTCAGCCTGCATCAGGAGCGAGTTCACAGACTGCACAGGCAGGCGCTGTGGCTTGCTTAAAGGGAGGGGCCATCCCGCCCACCGATTGGGACACTCCCCCACTCTTCTGGACTCTTCTGAAAACCCCGCCCCTAACCCAGGTGTAGAGGAGGAGGGACCTGAGGTCGAAAACCCCGCCCCGGACCTGTTATGTTCATTAATAACTAGACATTCTTATTATGAACAGCTAGCTTCTAGCTAGTCATTTATTCAGTACACATTCTCTAGGTACAGCATCTGCAGAGATTCAGCATGTGTACTTCTGTGTGCAGGCAGCCATCTTGACTACTGCCTTCTGGGTAGCCTAGTGCATCGTGGGTAGTGTAGTCTTAAACACATACAACTAAATATACAGCTCTATACAGCTCCATGGTTCCATCTAGTGTACCACTCTAGAATGACATGTTATTGATCATTACATCCCCCTTTCTTTCAGGTTTAACAAAATCAACATCAATCAATATCAATCAACTTTCAAGAAAAACGATAAAGATGATATCAGTAACACTTTTGCTAGTGCTCTATAAACATAAACATTTTCAAAGCTTTACTTTATACTCAAAGATTAAGTCTATCAGGCTTTTTTACTTCACGTGTGGATCTTCTATCATTGGTTCTTTTGCTTGTTTGTTTTGGTGTTTCTGACATGTCTCACATTCGCCTATCATGTTCTCAATGTCCTTATTTATGCCAGGCCAATAAACAGTGGCCTAGAAATTCATTGACGCCACTTTTGGGGCGCTAAAGTGGGGTGTCTGCTAAAGTTTGCGGCCGCCGCAAAATCTAGGCCACTTCTCCGATATTCATTAGCTTCGCCCTACTAGTTCGGGCGAGCGCTAAAACTGCTGTTGGACGCCTCTCTTTGGGCGCTAAGCCGGAGGTGGTGCTCGATAGCGCCGAGGCCGGGCGCAGCGCAGGTGCGGCCATCTCGTGACTGACAGCAGACACCCTGGCGCCGGCCAGCTCTTAAGGGGGAAGGGTCGACTGTGTCTGCTGCCACGCCCTGGATAGTGGAGCCCTCCAGCTAGGCCTGAACACTGCTGCTGGACCCAAATAGCGCCTGAAGACATGGAGAAGGCCCGTGAACGTGCGCAGCGCTTCTCAGAGCGTGATCTGAGTGTGCTGCTTGCTGCTGTGGAGAAGAGGCGCCATGTTTTGTACCCGGACAATGGCAAGAAGGCGACGGTCCGCGTCTACAGGAGAGCCTGGAGGCATGTCGCCAGCAAGCTGTCAGCCAACAGCGACGTCCCCAGGACCGGTGCCCAATGCCGCAAAAAGTTAAATGACCTCACACGCATTGTCAGGGTGAGTACCCTTTCCAATGACCTCCTCATCCTTGCATGTGCACCTCACATTATGGGCAAAGGGACCTGAAAGCTCTAATGGCCAGCCTTCATCCAGCAGCTATGGCACAGGCATGAGCATCAATTGCACATTCTGCACTGAACACACTGGCCAAGCTATTCCACCATGGGAGGCAGTGCACAGCAGATCATGGCGACACACTGGCCAGGCTATTCCACCATGGGAGGCAGTGCACAGCAGATCATGGCGACACACTGGCCAGGCTATTCCACCATGGGAGGCAGTGCACAGCAGATCATGGCGACACACTGGCCAGGCTATTCCACCATGGGAGGCAGTGCACACCAGATCATGGCGACACACTGGCCAGGCTATTCCACCATGGGAGGCAGTGCACACAAGATCACGGCGACACACTGTACTTAGAGGCCGTCCTTTCTCTTGCAGGCCAAGCTGGCGAATAATCGCAAGAGCCGGACTGCGACCGGGGGAGGACGACCCCATATCCAGCCACTCACCGACCTGCAACATCGCGTGGAGCGCCTCATGGGTGGCCGGGTGATTGGGCCCGTTGCATGTGGAGATGCCGACCCTGTTCTGGGAAGCAATGGTAAGGACATCACCTTTTGCACCTCTCTCGTCCCACTTGCGCATCAGATCTACATCCTTTGCCACTGTCCGACCAATGCGCTGAATGCCACCACTCATGCATCCCGCACTGACGCCCTCTCCTCACTCTAAAGCTACTCTTGTGCCTTCCTGCTTTCAGATGGTCAAGAGGAGGTCCCTCAACTTGCCAGTGACAGACCCTCCGAGGAGGAGCAGGAGGAGGAGCAAGAGGAAGGCGGCCCATCAGGGGAACCCTCAGCCGCGGCCACCCAGGCCAATGTAGGGGACACGTCTTCCCTGGAGGGCAGCGTGGCGGAAGTGTCGAAGGGGAGGGGAGCTCCTGGGACCTGCGTGCTGCAGAAAGGCGGGAGGGGGGTGGAGGCTCGGCGGCCTTCTCCCCAGAGGGGGGATGCGTCGGAGGGGAGTCCAATTGCTGGGCCCAGCAGCCTCCAGCAACGCAGGAAGGGTCGGCCAGCTCGGCGGCCTTCTCCCCAGAGGGAGAGTCCGGCCTCCAGTCAGGAGATGCTCTTCACTGAGGAGATGGAACGCCTCGAAGACTTGTCCGCGGACTCGGAGCGCCGGCACACGGAGCTCATGGCGGCAGTGGCACGGTTGCCTGAGTCCATCGATTCCCTCTCTCGGAGTGTGGCCGAGTTCGGGCCCTTAGAGGCCACCAGTCGGGCGGAATACCGGGCAGATCTTTCAGCGACTGGCCAGGTGATTAGTGGTGCCGTCCAGTCACTGGCTGCTCTGCTGCGGTCAGTGAACAGGTCAACACAGGCACTCACTGCTGCCACACTCGCTGTGTCAGCCAGGCATCGCCAGGGCACCCGGCGCGCTGCAGCAGCACATCGGTCTGTCCCTCAGCAGATTGGTGCGCATGCTGCAGTGCTGGCCCGGGCGAATGCCAGTGTCTCAGGCGACCAGCGAGCGCCTGCCATCCGCCAGCTTGCCGCCATTCCTCCAGCCGCCACTGCCACTCCCCCAGTGGAGCTGCCAGGAGCTGCTGCAGCGACTGATGCTGGCCAGCCACAGCTGCAGCAATCAACAGCCGGCCGCTCGACGCCCAGACCTCGACTAGGCCGACCCCCAAGGGCATCTGCCGTCACGACATGTGCCCCTCAGGAGCCTGCCCCCAGCCTTGCAGCAGGCAATGGCCTTACTTTGAGGCGGAGCAGCAGGGCGGGCAGGGGCCACCCAAAGATGGCCAAGGCATCGCCCTAGCGGGCCAAATAGTCGAATGTGTGGCCATTTGTGTTTGTTTCTTGAGGCCGAGAATTGGATGTTTGTTTTTTGAAGGCCGATGATGTGATGTTTGTTTTGGACGAAGGCCGAGAATGACGGCCATTTTAGTTGCCCTATTTTGTTAATCCTCCCCAGGTTGTGGGAGCGAGTAATGTGTTTGAGTGTTTTTTGGGGGTTTCCTCTGTTTTTGGTTTTCATGTGGGAAGGGCCCAGAGTTTGTACAATAAAGCATTTTATTTATTCACATTGTCCATGTTTGATCTTTGAAGTGTTTGTTGCCTTAACCGGCTGAGGGCTTGCGGAGCGGCTGCAATCATGTTCTATCATTGGCACAAGCCATTCCCTGACAGGGGGCCTAGAAGTGACGTTCAATAAGCCGACGACAGGCGGCCCTTGGACCTTGTGCGTCCCTCCTGGGCTGGTACTCCTCGTCCTCGTCATCCTCATGCTCCTCCTGCTCCTCCTCCTGAGGTGGTGGTCCAACGTGAGGTGGCAGTGCCTGAGTCCTGCGGATAGCCAGGTTGTGCAGCATGCAGCAAACGACGACGAATTGGGAGACTCGATCCTGCGAATACTGGAGGGCTCCCCCGGAGCGGTCGAGACAGCGGAACCGTTGCTTGAGCACGCCGATTGTTTGTTCTATGAGGCTCCTCGTCGCTTGATGGCTCTCGTTGTATGCCTCTTCAGCAGGGGTCGTGGGCGCGCGGAGCGGGGTCATGAGCCAGGTACACAAAGGATAGCCTTTGTCCCCGACAAGCCATCCTCTTGGGGGAGGCTGTGCCTGGAACATGTCAGCCACAGTTGTCTGTCGCAGGATAAAGGCATCGTGGCTGCTGCCTGGAAAGCGGGCATTGACAGCTAGGATGCGCTGCCTGTGGTCACACACCAGCTGTACATTGAGGGAATGGTAGCCCTTCCGGTTGCGGTAATCCTCGGCATGCTCAAGAGGTGCCCGCAAAGCCACATGCATGCAGTCAATGGCGCCCTGCACCATGGGGAAGCCCGCTATTCTTGCAAACCCCACTGCACGCTGCTGCTGCTTGTCCAGGGTCATGGGGAAGGAGATGAATTGATGTCTCCTTCTGAAAAGGGCTTCGGTCACCTGGCGGATGCAGCAATGCACGGCGAACTGGGAGATGTTAGCGATGTCCCCAGTAGCGGATTGGAAGGAGCCGGAGGCATAGAAGTTGAGAGCCACCGTCACCTTCACTGCCACCGACAGAGACGTCCTGCGCATCAGCTGTGGCTGCAGATCTCTCTGAAGCAGCCGGCAGATGTCTGCAACCACCTCCCTTCGGAATCGCAGCCTCCTAACACACATCGCGGCAGACATGGTCAGATAGGAGGTCTGCTGGCGGTATACCCTGCGTGGGTAAGGCCTCAGTTGGCGACGCCTGTTGCCCCCTCTGCGTCTAGCCAGGGCTGCCACTCTCTCACGGCGTCTGTAAGCCCTTCTGGCATAAGGCTGAAATTCAGCGTTGCCACCCAATGCAGCCCCCATTATATGCTGGCAAACACTGAGCTCTGAGTGAAGGCTAAGATAATTGGTAAGCTCTGGCCTGAGCCAAAAATACCTGTCCAAGTGTTGGTCCAAACCAGTAAACTCTCCTCCTTGGTCTCTGTCCAAAAAACCGTTGCACAAGAGTGAATGCTGCAAAATGGCTGGCCTTTATACTGCTGGGTAAGTGCCCTTTAATTAGCGCTCCCCCCGGCCCGGCTGGCCTGTGTACCATTCCACTTCACAGTCGCTCGGGACGCCCGGCGCACAATGGGCCGGCGCGAGTGAAGTTCCGGTTTGGGGTGCACAAAGGGCGTTGCACTATTATATGACGTCATGATCTGCGCGCGCAGCAGGGCGCGCGCTAAGACTTTGCGCCGGCGCTAAATGTGTCCTGAAGTTGGGGAGAGGCGCAGATCGCGCTGCGCCCGGGCGATAAGCGCCTAGCGCTCGAGATCTACTCCCTCTAAGGCGCTAACGGCTGGCGCGCCCAACTGAATTTCTAGGCCAGTGTCTCTTGCTCTCCTTTTGCATTTTTCAATTCCGAGGTGTCCCTCATGAATCCTTTTGAGCATGTCTTGATGTAGAGCCTGTGGAATGACTATTCTGTTCTGTTTTAGTAATAGTCCACTTGCGACACTCAATTCTGACCTTATGTGAAAGTATTTTGAACAGGAGCCTTTTGGCCAACCATGATGAATGTTCTCTATTATTATTTGTAACACTGTATCTTTTACTGTTTCTTCTGCTATTTGCTTTGATTTTGTGTCTGACACGGGCAGCGCAGCAGTGACCATACTCACATGAACATCCACGTCTTCTTCAGTAGAGCTCACATGACTCATTGTGGGTGCTCGGGATAGTGCATCTGCTAACACTATGTATTTGCCTGGTGTGTAGATCAGTTCAAAGTCATATCTTTGCAGCTTCATCATGAGTCGTTGAATCCTTGGAGACATCTCATTCAGATTTTTTTTTTATGATGGCAACCAGTGGGCTGTGGTCTGTCTCAACTGTGAAGGTGGGAAGTCCATATATGTAGCCATGAAACTTTTCTAGTCCAACTACCAAGCCTAGACATTCCTTTTCAATCTGGGCGTATCGACACTCAGAATCAGTCATAGACCTGGAGGCATAGGCAACAGGCTTCCAATCTTCACCCTCTGCTTGTAGCAAGACCGCGCCTAGGCCATCTTTTGATGCATCCGTTGACACTTGATTCTCTTTGTTGGGTCAAAGAAAGTGAGTACAGGTGTGGTTGTCAGCACTGTTTTAAGATTCATCCACTCTTGTTCATGTCTGTCTGTCCATGCGAACTCATTTGTTTTATGTAGCAGGTCTCGCAGACAGGCTGTCTTGGCTGACAAGTTAGGAATGAACTTTCCAATGAAGTTTATCATCCCCATGATGCATAGCACTCCTTTTTTGTCAGTGGGTCGGGGCATGTTGAGTATGGCGTTTACTTTTTCCATATCTGGCTCTATTCCTTTACCAAATAGATTATCTCCTAGGAAAGTGACTTCCTGGATGCCAAACTGACACTTGGCTTTGTTGAGCTTCAGTCCATTCCGGCGTATGCTCTGTAGCACTTTAGTCAGTCAATTCAATTCAATTCAAATGCTTTATTGGCATGAAAGTTTACAGGGAACCATATTGCCAAAGCTTACATAACAAAAAGTACAGTTCTTTCAGTGTGGAGCCCCAGATGATGATGTCATCAACATAGACCCGAACTCCTTCCAGACCTTCAATTATGTGTTCCATCGCTCTATGAAAGATTTCAGATGCAGATATTATCCCGAAAGGCATTCTGAGGAAACAATACCTGCCAAATGGTGTGTTGAAGGTACAGTATTTGGTGCTCTCTTCATCCAGTTTTAGTTGCCAAAATCCTTGTGAGGCATCGAGCTTTGTAAAGTATCTGGCACCTGACATTTCACTGGTGATTTCTTCTCGCTTGGGAATCTGGTAGTGTTCACGTTTTATGTTTGCATTTAAGTCCTTTGGATCCATGCATATTCTTAGATCATTGTTCTTTTTCTTTACACATACCATGGAGTTAACCCAGTCTGTTGGCTCTTCGACTTTCCTGATTACTCCTAGTGTGGTCATTCTGTCCAGTTCATTCTTGAGCCGATCACGCAGGGGTGCTGGAACTCTTCGTGGAGCATGTACCACTGGCTGAGCATCCTCCTTTAGCTGGATCTTGTAAGTGAGTGGTAGAACTCCAAATCCTTTGAACACATCCTGGAAATTATTTACTACAGAATCCACTGAGTCATCTGGTCTGTTTATGGCACAGTTTATACGGTACACTCTCTTGACCAGTTCTAAGTCCTCACAAGCTTTGTCACCCAGTAGTGAATCAAGTCCTTCAGCCACAACAGAAAACATGAGATGATGCATTTTGTCTTTGACTGTCACTTTAAGTCTACATACACCTAAGCTATCTATTTTCTGACCATTATAGTTCTTCAGTAGTACTGACCTTTTCTGTATTTTGGGCTTTTCTTTCATATTTTTAATGTCACTCATACTGATTAAGTTTGCTTTTGCCCCAGTGTCCAGTTTCAATGTAACTAATGCTCCATTTACCTGCAGTGGGATCATCCATTTGTCCTCTTTTACTGCATTAACTTTATGTTCAGCATTGTTTATTCCTGAGGGCTGCACATTTTCTGTATCCTTTTCTATATTGTCACATGACACCATTCCTACAAAAAATGTCTCACTTAAATCAGTGTCCTCAATCACATTAACTCGTTGCCCTTTCTTTGTTTTTACTTTTGAAAAGCATTGTTTGGCAAAGTGATTCTTTCCATGACATTTTGTGCATATTTTTCCAAACGCTGGGCATTGTTTTAACTGGTGTTTGTAACCACAGCGTTTACAATTAAAAATGTCATCCTCCGATTGCTTTTCATTTCTGTTCTGCCCACGTTTCTTCCCCTTGTAGGACACAGCACCGGCAGCAGCACTTACTACAATCGCATCATTATTGATTTCACTGAAAGTTTTCGCATGCTTTTGAGCTAGCTCGCTGGCTTGGCATATTGTCACAGCATTTTCCAATGTTAGTTCGGTTTCTCTCAACAGACGTTCCCTGACCTTTTTATCATGAATACCAAACACAATTTGGCACGAATCATGGATGCTTTCAGCTCAGAGAAATTACATGTCTGTGCTTTCAGTTTCAGATCAGTCACAAAGCTATCAAAAGTCTCATTTTGCTGCTGTGTCCTTGAACAGAACACGTATCTTTCATAGGTCTCATTCTTTTTGGGAGAACAATGTGTATCAAATTTCTTTAGCACATCGTCTAAATTTTCTCTGTTCTCCTCTGGATTAAATACAAATGTATTAAATACCTCTATCGCCTGTGGGCCTGCAACCGTGAGCAGCAACGCTACTTTCCTTGTGTCTTGCTTCATACCGAACCCGATGGCAGCAATGTAGAGTTCGAATTGTTGTTTGAAAGTCCGCCAATTGTAGTCGACATTTCCCGTGAGATTCAAAAACTCCAGTGGCTTCAAATTCTCCATGTCGCATTTCACAATTTTGAGCAGATCTTCACCAATCCTGGTACCATGTTATGTTCATTAATAACTAGACATTCTTATTATGAACAGCTAGCTTCTAGCTAGTCATTTATTCAGTACACGTTCTCTAGGTACAGCATCTGTAGAGATTCAGCATGTGTACTTCTGTGTGCAGGCAGCCATCTTGACTACTGCCTTCTGGGTAGCCTCGTGCATCGTGGGTAGTGTAGTCTTAAACACATACAACTAAATATACAGCTCTATACAGCTCTACGGCTCCATCTACTGTACCACTCTAGAATGACATGTTATTGATCATTACAGGACCCATGTAAGAAGTCACACAATACCAGGTTATACTCCAACAGCTTTATTTGAAATTACAAGCTTTCGGAGCGCTGTTCCTTCGTCAGGTGAAGTGGAGAAATGCATAAAGACACAGCTTATATAGTCAGAGAATAATGTCAGATGTTTACAGGTAATCTTGCCAACTGCCATTTATCACACCTCAGCAGAGAGATAATCACAGCAATCAAAGGTGTGAATGGTGTCCAAACAGGTCAGTCAGGAAAATATTACATCAAAGAACAATGAGGTGGGGTCACAAGGGGTCAAATATTGCAGATGCTGGGGTCTGTATGAAAAACAAAAAAACAGACAAAAAACTTTTTTTTTTGCTGGAAATCACAGCAGGTCCGGCCGCATCTGTGTAGAGAGAACAAGCCAATGTCGACTCGAGTCTGGATGACCCTGCGTCAGGTGGGGTTACATATAGCGTGACATGAACCCAAGATCTCGGTTGAGGCCGTCCTCATGGGTGCGGAACTTGGCTATCAGTTTCTGCTCGACGATTTTGCGTTGTCGTGTGTCTCGAAGGCCGCCTTGGAGAATGCTTACCCGAAGATCGGAGGCTGAATGTCCTTGACTGCTGGAGTGTTCCCCGACTGGGAGGGAACACTCCTGCCTGGTGATTGTTGCGCGGTGTCCGTTCATGGGACCTGGGGGCGGAGACTCTCGGCCTGCAGCAACAGGCTGCAAAGAGTTACCTGCCCCAGCCCAGGTTTGGGAGAGGTCAAGCCTGAGGGAGCAATGGTTCGGGTTAAAGGCCCATCAGCCAAGAAAGCCCCACCCGCCAAGGTCCCTAGAAGGTCCCCACGGACGCCCCAGCTGAGAAAACCATGGTCACCAGCTCCCCAGTTACCAAGGGCCGCCCCTTGAGTCAGGGGGAAGTCCAAGGACAGAGGTCCCCAGCCAGCAGCCACGGGCAGCGAGGGACCAACAGTGCAGAACGGTGCGGCCACGCCGGAGGAAGCGGTGTGCCACAGTCCAACCAGGAATTAGCCTAGCCGCCCGGAGATGGGCGGCGGATGTATATAGTTTAGGTAATGTAAGTTTATATTTTAAGTTAGGTATTTAGCTTAAGTTTGGGTGTTTTTAGCTTAAGTTAAGTAAGGTGATGGGTAGTTTTAATTAAATAGTAATCTGCTAAGAGTGTGTGTATTTGAGTCGAGGCCGCAAGGCCCGACTATGCTTTACCCAAGCCAGAGAATCTTTTGGGGACCTGGCTGCATGTTTTTGTACCTGTTGCAGAAAGACTTTCAGGATGAAGGGGATCGTAATCCTACTTGCCCTGATGGGACTGAGCCTGGGAAAGAGGGGCGACGTGGAAGACTCCCACATCTATGGGTGCTCCGGAGATGGAGCGCCGATAGCAACCGACGGAAGCGGCGAATGGGATGCAGAGGGGACCGCCGTCTACGTCCACGAGGGAAGGTGGCCAGGGTCCAATTCGTCTCAGTACTCCAGCCAGACCGGGTTCACGTACGGGGAGGCCTCCCTCCTGTGCCCCAGGGTACGGGTCGTTACCACAAGGGTCAGCGTCACTGTAGGGAAGCGTGTATGGTTAACGTGCAAGGGACACATTCCTCTGGATAGGTGGTGGTGGCTCAGAAAGCTGAGCAAACATATGAGAAACCCCGCAGTCGAGTGGGAATGGTTGGGGAACAATACCCACCAGACGATTACAGGGACTCATGGGGGATTAAGCGTGTGTTGGGACAAGTGGTGGGAACCGGACCAAGGGATTTACATCTGTATGTGGGGATCAGAGAGAGTCTGCCCCTCAGGTATATCCATTGTTTTCCACCAGCAGTGGCAAGACACCGGGGAGGGGATGAAGTGGGATACCAGCCTGAAGGCGTGCGCAGTCCCACACTCCCCGATCCCAGTCAATGCCACTGAGCTTGTTACCTGCCCCCGAAAGCCCCTGCCCACGGCGCAGGCAGCAAGGTTACCCAGTGAAGGGTGCCCCACCACCACCAAGGGACCAGGGAATGGGTTGGTACTAGTACCTATCGATCAGATGCTGTACCAGGGGGTAGCCTCGTGATTTTATATCTCACCGAGGTACATTTACCGGAGTGGTGCCCCAAAGAAACAGAGCAGCTATACCAGGCCCTATTGAAAGACATGTTCAAGAAGTTTTATGAGTTCGATTTCGCCAATGTTGACAAAACCGAACTGCACACCACACACCGCGAGTTTTTGGGTAATGCAGGGAGACAAAGAAGGGGAGTATGGAATGATGTTTTTACTGCGTTTAATACTGGGTCCTCTGTCATCAATAGTCTGGATGACATAGAGCTGCAGACCCAGATAAACGGTTTAAAAACACAGTTAAGGAAGATATTAATGGATGAGAACATGATAGTGGGCTCGGAGTTGCATGAGGACCAGGCCATGACGGTCCATTTAAAGGAGATTACACAGAGTTGGAGAAGCACGCAAAGACGGTAAATGCCCTCATAAGGGAGGACAGAAATGCTTCTGACCAGGCTGCGCAGAACGAGGTGTGCATGCTGTATGGGGCGTGGTTGCTGGGCGAGGGCCGCAGTAATCTGGAGGGTTTAAAACAGGGTTTAGTCCCCTCCTGGATCAGCAACAAACACTTCGCAGCCCTTCATCCGTTTGAGAATGCATTAAGCCCGTGCCAATTCCGGCTAGCTTCCGAAGCCTACCCAATCCCAGTGGATTGTGGGCGGTCCAACCACACTATCATGGGAATAGTAGTTAGGATGCTGGTCATGGGTAGGACAGCCCAACCCACACCTGTATACAGGGTTGAGAACATTGGAGTCATTCAGGTGGGTGCCCACATTCGTTTCACAGCGGTCCCGCCTTACTTCATAAAGTGGGAGCACGCTATGACAGGTACTGACCTCTCAGGGTGCCAGAGCCGGGGAGCACACATAATCCTGTGTCCCCAGCACTTGAATGCCGATTCAAAACCACAGTGCGGGTTCAGAGCTGCTGGCGCGAAACCTATAAATTGTACCATGGAGGCAATGGCACAAGGCCATGTTTCCCCACAGGTAGCATATATAGGTGGGACATATTGTGTCACCACAGGTGTGCCCCACTACCAGCATGGACAGCATAGCTGGTGTCCGGTTAGTGACAGCAGTTTCTGTTTTAAACCCGAGGCAGAAGTTCAAGTGGCCCAGGAACGAATTGTCCCCATTCCTGAACCCTCCACTGTTCACCTCACTGTAAAGGAGAATTTTTCCAACTTGCAGAAATATGTAGCGCATTTTGGCTATGAAATTCCCCCTCTCCCGGAACACCTTACCAAAATACTCAAAGCCGTTATAGTTTCGCAGAAACATTTTTACACTCTAGAGCAGAAAACAGTAGAGATAGGGACTAAGATATTGGATATTGAGGTTCCACCCTGGTGGGACATTTTCAATAATATAGAGGTCCCTTCGTGGATCAGACTGGCTTCCCACATTCTCATGGTTTGCCAGTTAGGGATAGTGTTGTATCTAGTCTGCATTCAGTGCAAGGGAAAAGGTCAGATGCTAGAATTCTGAAACCAGAGGCTCTGGAAGGAACATTATGTGAAGGTGGAGGGATATACGCCTGTTTGAGTTTTTTTTTGTATTTTTGATTAAAGATTGTTGTTTTTTTGTGTTTGTTGTTTTAATAAAGATTTTGCGACACGTTGTTAATAAAGATGTATGTGTACCAAGTGGTGCAGGGGTGTTGGACCCCCTCCGTGCTTGGATGTGTGTAAACGACTGTAGTTATTCTATGTATGCTTATGTACACTACATTTTCGCGGAATGGGAAGTGCATGTGTCGTGGATATATTAGATAGGTAATTACAGGGGAAGGTTGACTAAGGAGGGTCAGAAATTTTGCTCACTTTGTAAGGATGATACTTCAAGCAAGTTTTAGTATCACAGGGGGGCGTGTAAGATTCGCAAAATTCCCACATTCCCCCAAGGTTATTAATAAAAGGGACCCTGTATGGACAATTTAAAAAGGGTACCCAAAAGATGGCGTCCGCACATCGTGACCAAAAGCCTGTAAGATTTTAAAAGCTTGGACTCTGCAGCACAGAGCAGGCAGTTTCGGGAAATCGAAACTTAAAATGCATTTCTGTGAAAAGGACTTTGTGTTTGAAAAACCAGACAGCTGAGCAAACACTGAATATGCATTTCGTCAGATTGGAACAGATCAACCCAGTTAGGCCTAAGCGTAAAGCCATTAGTTTGTCCGCATAAATAATCGGAAACCGCTTAAGGAAGCCAACAAGGCTGGACAGGCCGATTAAAATGCATTAATGACAATACAGCTCGGACATCAGGCCACCAGGTGCGATAAACGGCCATCTAAAGCCAGTTAGTTTAGATTGGTGTAATCATTTAAAACAGCCCACCAAAAGTTAAACAATGAACTGACCTGACTTGGTGCACTGATTAGGGCCTTCTGAAGGAGTATAATTGTAGGCCCATCAGTACCAATCGCTCTCTTACTCTTGTCCCTTGCTCTGCTCTGACCTCTTGGGCTGCTGCCGCCCGTACTCGTGCCCTGGCCTCATGGCGGGTTCTCTTCTCGCTCCCCGCATGAGTTTCACAACCAAGGACATCCATACCAAGCGCGGAGGAGGGAGGTCTGGAGGAGGATGGTCCAGAATCGACCGCCTTTATATTTCCCGGGCGTACATCTCCTGCGTTCCGGCGGCTTCCATGCGGCCGGTGCCGTGCACGGACCACCACCTGGTGTGGGCGGAGCTCGTTCCGCTGCGCGCGCGGGGGGGGGTCCGCGTACTGGCATTTTAACAACCTGCTGCTGGAGGACGCGCGGTTCCAGGATTCGTTTCGTCGGTTCTGGGCCGACTGGAGAAGGAAGCGGGGGGGCTTCCCCTCCTTGAGGCTATGGTGGGACGTGGGCAAGGCTCACGTCCATCTCTTCTGTCAGGAGTACGCGAAGGGGTCGACCAAGAGGCGGGAGGCCCGGGTCGGGCGGTTGGAGAAGGAGGTGCTCGACCTGGAGTCCCGTCTCGGTCAAGTCGTCGAGGACCCGGCCCTGCGGAAGGTGTACGAAGAGAAGAAGGGCGCGCTGAAGGACCTGCAGCTCGTCGGGTCCCGAGGCGCGTACGTGAGGTCGCGGATCCAGTTCCTGCGGGACCTGGACCACGGCTCCCCCTTCTTCTACTCGCTGGAAAAAAGACGGGGGGTCCGTAAGCAACTCTTGGGGTTGCTGGCCGACGACGGATCTCTGGTCTCGGATCCGGAGGGAATCAGCGCGGAGGCCCACGCCTATTACGGGGCTCTGTTCTCTCCGGATCCGTCCAGCGAGGATGCGCGCAGAGTTTTGTGGGAGGACCTGCCGAAGGTCGGCCTGGAGGGCGCCGAAAAATTGGACGCTCCTCTGAGTCTGGAGGAGCTGACCGGCGCCCTCCGCCAGCTCTCCAAGGGAAAGTCCCCGGGGCTGGACGGGCTGACCGTGGAGTTCCACAGGGCGTTCTGGGACGTCTTGGGGGGCGACTACGCGCGGGTCCTGGGGGAAAGTTTGGCGACCGGGGAGATGCCCCTCTCTTGGCGCAGGGCGGTTATTGTCCTGCTGCCTAAGAAGGGTGATCTCCGCCTCCTTAAGAACTGGCGCCCGGTCTCCCTCCTCAGCATGGACTACAAAATTTTTGCCAGGGCCATGTCTGCTCGCCTAGGCGCCGTGCTGGCCCACATGATCCACCCCGACCAGTCCTACACGGTCCCGGGCCAGACCATCCACGATAACATCCATCTGGTCCGGGACCTGGTCCACCATTCCCAGAGGGCTGGTCTGTCGGTCGCCTTCCTTTCCCTGGATCAGGAGAAGGCGTTCGACAGGGTGGATAATGAGTATCTCTTCGGGACTCTGCGCGCATTCGGGTTCGGGACGCATTTTGTCGCCCGGATCCGACTTCTGTACGCTGCCGCAGAGTGTCTGATTAAAGTTAACGGGTCCTTGACGGCGCCCCTTCACTTCGGGAGGGGTGTGCGTCAGGGATGCCCCATGTCCGGCCAATTATACGCCATTTGCGTAGAGCCTTTCCTGCGCCTCTTGCGGAAGAGGTTGACGGGACTGGCTCTGCAAGGGCCGGGCGTGGAGGTGGTCCTCTCGGCTTACGCCGATGACGTGCTCCTCACGGTCACGGATCCCGCTGACTTGCGGAGGATGCGGGAATGCCAGCAGATTTATTCAGACGCATTCTCCGCCAAGATCAACTGGGAGAAATGTTCCGGACTCCTGGTGGGTCAGTGGCGGGTGGATTCCCTGCTGGAGGAGTTCAGGCCCTTCACCTGGAGCACCACGCACCTCCTCTACTTGGGAGTCTACCTTAGCCCTGGCGAGGACGCCTGGCCGACGAACTGGCAAGAGTTGGAGGCCAAAGTCACCACTCGCTTATGACGCTGGACAGGATTGCTCCGAGTGTTGTCCTACAGGGGTCGAGCGATGGTCATAAACCAACTGGTGGCCGCCATGTTGTGGTACCGGTTCGTCACTTTGATCGCTCCCCCTGCGTTTGTCGCCAAGATACAGAAGACGCTCGTCGACTTCTTCTGGGACAAAAGGAAGCACTGGGTCTCTGCCGCGGTTCTGAGTCTCCCGCTTAGGGAGGGCGGTCAGGCGCTGGTGTGCCTCTGCAGCCAGGCTGCGACTTTCCGTCTTCAGGCGCTGCAGAGATACCTGTACGTCGAGAATCCTCCGAGATGGTGTGCGCTGGTGACGTATTTTTTCCGCCAGCTGCACGGCCTCAATTACGACAGGCAGCTCCTGTTTTTGGAAGTGGGCGGCACGCATGCCAGCCTGCGGGAGCTGCCTGTCTTCTACCAGGAACTGCTATGGGTTTGGAACTACGTCGCTTCCAGGCGGAGCTCTCCCCTGTCAGGAATGGCGGCTGTCCTTCGGGAGCCGCTGTTCAGGAATCCGCACCTCCACGTCTACGGGTTTGGGTGGCTGGCGGAGGGCAGGGCTGTGCCTGGCAAGGTGACTAGAGTCGGGAACCTGCTCGATGGTGGAGGAGCGGGCTGGATGGCGCTGGAGGAGTTGGCGCGGCGCATGTCTTGGGCCAACGTCCAGCTCGCGGTCAATGCCATCGAGTCGATGAAAGCGACGCTGTGCCCCAGCGCCACGAGGTGTATCGAGGCGGCTCAAGCGCGTGGGGCGATCCCGTCCGAGCTTTCCCCCGTTCGGACGGAATTCCTTATTGGCGCCCAGCCCCGAAACCCCCCTCGGGAACCAGTGCCTCACAACTTGAGCCGTCTCGAGGAAATACCCTCTGTGCCTTTTCATTCCGCACGGAGGTGTTTCCTGTACGGGCTGCTCCTGCACACTTTCCACTTTGTCATCTTCGCCTACCGTCCGGACACGCCTTGGCGTGCCGTCTTGCCTTCCAGCGGAGGCAGAGGTCCCCAATGGAGGGCTCTCTATGCGGGAGTCCGCCCTTGTTCTATTTGGGACTTGGCCTGGAGGGTGTTGCACGGAGCAGTCCCGTGCGATACATTTTTAAGTAGGTTCACGGACTCCCAGGCTGCCTGTTTGTTCTGCGGCGTGGAGGAGTCCGTTTTTCACATTTACATGGAGTGTGAGAGGTTGCAGCCCCTCTTCCGTTATTTGAAGGGGCTGCTCCTCGATTTTTGGTTGCACTTCAGTCCCACGCTCTTGATCTATGGTCACCCGGTGCGGAGGGGAGCGGGCAGGTTGGAGGACCTCCTCGTGGGTCTGCTCCTGGGCCTGGCTAAGAAAGCCATCAATTGGTCCAGGCAGCGGGCGGTCGAGGGGGTCGTCCAGCCAGATTGCCTCCCTCTCTTCCCCGGCCATGTTCGCGCCCGGGTGGCCCTGGAGATGGAGCACACGGTGTCCGCCGGCACGCTCGAGGACTTCCATGACCGGTGGGCGCCACGGGGACTGGAGTGCATAATTAATTTGGATAACCAAATTCTAATTTGATTTATTAACGTTTATGTAAAGTTCTATTCGTTACAGTTTATTTGTTTATTTTTGATTGGTCCTACCAAAAGAGGGACAAGACAAGGACAAAACCTCACAGCTTTATTCATTCTCTGCCTTGCTCTCTGTGCTGCTGGTTCACCCAGAAGGAGAGTGGAAAGTGCTGGTCTCCTTGACCAGGGAGTGGAGGAGAAGGAAAAACCCCAGACCACCACTACAACATCGGCAACAACTACAACTGAGGTGCCTGGAGCGAGAGGACGGGGGGAAAAGGAGGCCAACACCGACAAGAGGAGAGGCCTTTCCACCACTGCCTCCCCAAATTGGCCTCCATTCCAGGAGAGGGAGAGAGGGGAGAGAAACAGCATCGACACCAACTATCAACTGCTTGGAAGGAGGGAAGGTTAACATCTTCAACTGAACATCTGCAGGTGGGTGTCATTTGGTGCATTCTCCAAGAGACTTTGTATTGTAGGTGGGGGAGGAAAGAAGACCGGCCGGAACACCAAGGGGTGTCTGTGTGTGTGTGTGGCTCTTGTAGAATACTAGGCCACACACACCACTAATAAGCACCCCTTTTATTGCCTGGCCTGGGACAGCTGGAGCTGCCTAGGTGAAGTCCTTAAATCAATTAATACATCGTTAAGACCTGGTGTAGGACTGAGCCTGGGCATCTCCAGCTTTCCCAGGCGAAGACATCTTCTCCCCCTGCCAGAAGAACACCTTCAGAGACTTTACTTTTCCATCGGAGAGTGCACCCCTGCCGATACCCACCCACCCACCATCCTGAGTGGCAACCCTGCGCTTGCGGCCTCCCTCCTTCCCACCGCCCCCTCTCTCTCTCTCTTTGTCTCTCTCTGCTCTCTCTCTCAAGAGGTACCTCCATTAATCTTTTTATTAATTGCCACTTGAGCAGAGGGGAGCAGGCCCCTCTCCCAATTCCAATCAACAAAGGGAGATGTGGGCCTTTAATTTAACAGCTCCCTCTGCTCAAGGGAGGACTTTAAAAAACCGGAGGCCATCTTCAACATCTTCAGGCCTGTGACTTGGGGTGGGTGTAGCCCTTTATAAAAACCACCCCAAAATGGTGACCGCATCTTCGCCGGTGACGGGGCCAGCCAGGACTTATGCGGGAGTGGCAGCCACAGCCACAGCTGCTCCCGCTTCTTCTGCTGCCCCGTCACCTTTTAAACTGATAACGAAAAAGCTTGGGGTGAAGAGCTACACCCACCCCACAATGACAATTGAGGCGTGTGTAAAGGCCATGGCTGGGGTTGTCGGCCCTTCAGCCATCCTCGCTGCCTCAAAAATGTACGGGAAGGCTGTGTTCTTCCTGGGGTCGGAGCGGGCGGTGTCCCTGGCCGTCACCAAGGGGCTCACCGTGGGCGGGATCTTTCTGCCGGTGGACCCCCTCGAGGCCACCGCGCAGAGGGTGGTTATTTCCAACCTCCCGCCCTTTGTTCCTGGTGAGCTCCTCCTCCCCCACTTATGTCAACTTGGGGAGGTGAGGTCGGGGATTACACCCATCCCGCTCGGCTTCCGGGAGGCCAGCCTTCACCACGTTTTCTCCTTCCGGCGCCAGCTTTTTATCCAGCTGGCGCGGGAGGAGGACACCGACGGGGCTTTCGTCGTCCTCCACGAGGGGACCGCCTATCGCGTCTTCTGGACGTCGGACGGTGTGCGGTGCCACGCCTGCAAGGAGGTGGGGCACATCAGAAGAAACTGCCCCGCCTCCAAGGCCGCCAGATCGTCTGGCGTGGCCGAGGCTGGCGCCGCCGCCGCTCCCCCCCCCCGGATCTGTCCGCGCGTCGGGAGCCACTGATGCGCGGTCGACGTCGGAGGCCGATGCCACCAGGGCCTCCGGCGGGGGGGAGGGAGCCCGTCCGGGCGGAAGGAAGTCGCGGCGTAAGACGAAACACCTCAGGGCAGGTCCCCCCGCAGAGGGCCAACCCCTAAACTTAGAGCCCCTGACACCCGCGCTCCTCGCGGAGTTGGTCGGGGCAGACGAGGGCGGGAGGGGCCTCGTGCCCGAGCCTGTGGCCGCAACCGCCGTAGCGGAAATGCCGATACCTGTGGCCAGGCTCGGGCCCGAGGAACCCGAAAAACCTGCTACGCCGGAGGGAGCAGAGGAGGAGGCCTCTGCAGACATGGAGGTCTCCCTCGCTCCCTCCGTGCTAAAAAGAAGGCACGACCCCCTGGAGGAGGAGGAGGACCGGGAGGAGGAAGGTCCCTCCGAGCAGGGGGAGTCGTCGCCCGCCGCGGGCACTGCGCCCCCCCCCCGCTGTCACCATCACCAGCGAATGGCAGGGGTCGCCTGTCCCTCGGGAGGCTGAGGCAGATGTGTCTGTCCAGCACGTGCCTCCCGGGGATGGGGACGAGACCCTGCCCATGGGGGGGGTCGCGGAACAACCCGTGGCGGATATAGACATTTTATCTGTACCGTTACCCCTCGCCGGGTCGGGCGGCCTGGGGTCTGGGTCGGGCGAGTTCGAGGAAAGTGAGCTTGCCCAAAGTGACCCGGACATTTCCCAGGGGCTGCTCGACCTGGTCGAGGTTTTAGTTAAAAACACCCCATCTGCTGGGTCGGAGGCCGATGGCAGGGAAGGGGAAGGCCCTCTGACTGTGTCTCCGGCGCCGGACGTCCTGGAGGAATTCGGATTTGTTTTCTCTCCGATTTCTCCGGTTGTTCTGGCGTCTGGGGCGGAGGGGGACTCCGAACCGCCGCCGTCTTCTGGCTCGGCGCCCCCGGAGGAGCCCAGGGAGGAATCCTCTGCCACCGATCCTGGGGGTGGGATCCGGGCGGAGGCGGGGCCGGCCGATGCGGCCGAGCCGTTCGCTGCGCACTGCGCGACGGACGGGTCGGCCGCTGGTGGCGACCCCCCGGAGGAGGACGGGGACTCGGTGATGGGCGCGGAGGACGAGTTGGATTCCATCGCCGACGAGGCGATGGATGACCTCGTGCCGCTCGCCGAGTCTCCCCTCATTCCCGTCAGGGGACTCCGGGATTTTGTGGCCGTGTGCCAGGGTCGTCAAAACAAGACCCGGCTGGCCCTCGCCAGGTGGTCGGAGCTGGCGCTGCTCATCGGGTCGGTCCGCACCGCCGTCAAGACCATGGGCGCGGACGCGGACGTGAGCCCGCTCGAGCTGCGTCAGCTCACATCGTTCCTCACTGGGCTGCTGAGGGAGTGGCGATCGACTAGCGGCTGCGCTCCCTCCTCCCGTTAGGTGTAGGTAGAGGTTGCACTATGCTTCTGATATGAAGATAACCATAGCCAGCCTCAACATCAACGGCAGCAGGGAGGCTCGCCGCAGATTTAATAACCTTTCGGTCCTTCGGGACGGAAAGTATGCGGTGTGCTTCCTGCAAGAAACCCACACTGTTCCGGGAGACGAGGCCACGTGGCTCCTGGAGTGGCAAGGAGGGGTCAGCATGAGTCACCTCTCCAACGTTTCCAGCGGGGTGGCTATCTTGCTGGCCCCGCATTTTCAGCCGGAGATCTTGGGGGTCAAGGAGCACGTGCCGGGTCGCTTGCTCCAGGTCACTGTTCGCCTGGGGGGCGTGCCGCTCCATCTAGTGAACGTGTACGCCCCTCAGGCCGGTGCGCAGCAAGTGCGCTTCTTTGAAGAAGTGTCCGCTCTTCTGGGCTCCATCGACGCGGGCGAGTGCGTCATCCTCGGGGGGGATTTTAACTGCACCCTCGAGGCGAGGGACCGTTCGGCCCCCCAGCGATGCCCGGCGGCGATGGAGAAGTTGACGGACCTGCTCGGGTCCTTTGACTTGGTGGACGTCTGGCGACATCTCCACCCCGACTCCAGCGCCTTCACTAGCGTGAGGTCTGGAGGAGGATGGTCCAGAATCGACTGCCTTTATATTTCCCGGGCGTACGTCTCCTGCGTTCCGGCGGCTTCCATGCGGCCGATGCCGTGCACGGACCACCACCTGGTGTGGGCGGAGCTCATTCCGCTGCGCGCGCGGGGGGGTCCGCGTACTGGCATTTTAACAACCTGCTGCTGGAGGGCGCGCGGTTCCAGGATTCGTTTCGTCGGTTCTGGGCCGACTGGAGAAGGAAGCGGGGGGGCTTCCCCTCCTTGAGGCTATGGTGGGACGTGGGCAAAGCTCACGTCCGTCTCTTCTGTCAGGAGTACGCGAAGGGGTCGACCAAGAGGCAGGAGGCCCGGGTCGGGCGGTTGGAGGAGGTGCTCGATCTGGAGTCCCGTCTCGATCAAGTCGTTGAGGACCCGGCCCTGCGGAAGGTGTACGAAGAGAAGAAGGGCGCGCTGAAGGACCTGCAGCTCGTTGGGTCCCGAGGCGCGTACGTGAGGTTGCGGATCCAGTTCCTGCGGGACCTGGACCGCGGCTCCCCCTTCTTCTACTCGCTGGAAAAAAGACGGGGGGTCCGTAAGCAGCTCTTGGGGCTGCTGGCCGACGACGGATCTCTGGTCTCGGATCCAGAGGGAATCAGCGCGGAGGCCCGCGCCTATTACGGGGCTCTGTTCTCTCCGGATCCGTCCAGCGAGGATGCGCGCAGAGTTTTGTGGGCGGACCTGCCGAAGGTCGGCCTGGAGGGCGCCGAAAAATTGGACGCTCTTCTGAGTCTGGAGGAGCTGACCGGCGCCCTCCGCCAGCTCTCCAGGGGAAAGTCCCCGGGGCTGAACGGGCTGACCGTGGAGTTCCACAGGGCATTCTGGGATGTCTTGGGGGGCGACTACGCGCGGGTCCTGGGGGAAAGTTTGGCGACCGGGGAGATGCCCCTCTCTTGGCGCAGGGCGGTTATTGTCCTGCTGCCGAAGAAGGGCGATCTCCGCCTCCTTAAGAACTGGCGCCCGGTCTCCCTCCTCAGCACGGACTACAAAATTTTTGCCAGGGCCATGTCTGCTCGCCTTGGCGCCGTGCTGGCCCACATGATCCACCCTGACCAGTCCTACACGGTCCCGGGCCAGACCATCCACGATAACATCCATCTGGTCCGGGACCTGGTCCACCATTCCCAGAGGGCTGGTCTGTCGGTCGCCTTCCTTTCCCTGGATCAGGAGAAGGCGTTCGACAGGGTGGATCACGAGTATCTCTTCGGGACTCTGCGCGCATTCGGGTTCAGGACGCATTTTGTCGCCCGGATCCGACTTCTGTACGCTTCCGCGGAGTGTCTGATTAAAGTTAACGGGTCCTTGACGGCGCCCCTTCACTTCGGGAGGGGGGTGCGTCAGGGATGCCCCATGTCCGGCCAGTTATACGCCATTTGCGTAGGGCCTTTCCTGCGCCTCTTGCGGAAGAGGTTGGCAGGACTGGCTCTGCAAGGGCCGGGCGTGGAGGTGGTCCTCTCGGCTTACACCGATGACGTGCTCCTCACGGTCACGGATCCCGCTGACTTGCGGAGGATGCGGGAATGCCAGATTTACTCGGACGCATCCTCCGCCAAGATCAACTGGGAGAAATGTTCCGGACTCCTGGTGGGTCAGTGGCGGGTGGACTCCCTGCCGGAGGAGTTCTGGCCCTTCGCCTGGAGCACCACGCACCTCCTCTACTTGGGAGTTTACCTCAGCCCTGCCGAGGACGCCTGGCCGGCGAACTGGCAAGAGTTGGAGGCCAAAGTCACCACTCGCTTAGGATGCTGGACAGGACTGCTCCGAGTGTTGTCCTACAGGGGTCGAGCGATGGTCATAAACCAACTGGTGGCCGCCATGTTGTGGTACCGGTTTGTCACTTTGATCCCTCCCCCTGCGTTTGTCGCCAAGATACAGAAGAAGCTCGTCGACTTCTTCTGGGACAAAAGGAAGCACTGGGTCTCTGCCGCGGTTTGAGTCTCCCGCTTAGGGAGGGCGGTCAGGCGCTGGTGTGCTTCTGCACCCAGGCTGCGACTTTCCGTCTTCAGACGCTGCAGATACCTGTACGTCGAGAATCCTCCGAGATGGTGTGCGCTGGCGACGTATTTATTCCGCCAGCTGCACGGCCTCAATTACGACATGCAGCTCCTGTTTTTGGAAGTGGGCGGCACGCGTGCCAGCCTGCGGGAGCTGCCTGTCTTCTATCAGGAACTGCTATGGGTTTGGAACTACGTTGCTTCCAGGCGGAGCTCTCCCCCGTGAGGAATGGCGGCTGTCCTTCGGGAGCCGCTGTTCAGGAATCCGCACCTCCACGTCCACGGGTTCGGGTGGCTGGCGGAGGGCAGGGCTGTGCCTGGCAAGGTGACTAGAGTCGGGGACCTGCTCGATGGCGGAGGAGCGGGCTGGATGGCGCCGGAGTTGGCGCGGCGCATGTCTTGGGCCAACGTCCAGCTCGCGGTCAATGCCATCGAGTCGATGAAAGCGACGCTGCGCCCTGGCGCCACAAGGTGTATCGAGGCGGCTCAAGCGCGTGGGGCGATCCCGTCCGAGCTTTCCCCCGTTCGGACGGAATTCCTTATCGGCACCCAGCCCAGAAACTCCCCTCGGGAACCGGCGCCTCACAACTTGAGCCGTCTTGAGGAAATACCCTCCGTGCCTTTTCATTCCGCGCAGAGGGGTTTCCTGTACGGGCTGCTCCTGCACACTCTCCACTTTGCCATCTTCGCCTGCCGTCTGGTTGCCTTCTGGCGGAGGCGGAGGTCCCCAATGGAGGGCTCTCTATGCGGGAGTCCTCCCCTGTTCTATTGGGGACTTGGCCTGGAGGGTGTTGCACGGGGCAGTCCCGTGCAATATATTTTTAAGTAGGTTCACGGACTCCCAGGCCACCTGTTTGTTCTGCGGCCTGGAGGAGTCCGTTTTTCATATATATACAGAATGTGAGAGGTTGCAGCCCCTCTTCCATTATTTGAAGGGGCTGCTCCTCGATTTTTGGTTGCACTTCAGTCCCACGCTCTTGATCTACGGTCACCCGGTGCGGAGGGGAGCGGGCAGGTTGGGGGACCTCCTCTTGGGTCTGCTCCTGGGCCTGGCTAAAAAAGCCATCAATTGGTCCAGGCAGCGGGCGGTCGAGGGGGTCGTCCAGCCAGATTGCCTCCCTCTCTTCCGCGGCCATGTTCGCACCCGGGTGGCCCTGGAGATGGAGCACGCGGTGTCTGCTGGCGCGCTCGAGCACTTCCGTGATCGGTGGGCGCCGCGGGGACTGGAGTGCATAATTGGATTGGACAACCAAATTTTAATTTGATTTGCTAAGGTTTATTTAAAGTTTTAGAGTTTTAATTACAGTCTATTTGTTTCATTTACTTGGTCCATTTAAAAGAGGGACAAGACAAGGACAAAAATGAACAACTTTATTAACTAGCCTAATTACTCTGATGAGATCAATTACTCGAGAAACAGGTGAGGAGAGGGGCCCAAAGGCACAGCAGCAGCGCACTGAAGCCTCAAAAACCGCCCTCAGGCGGCGAGCAGAGGGAAGTGCCGCTGAAGCCGTTACATCTAATTGTTTACCAGTAATTTCTCATAAGACTGTTTGATTTCTGTTTTAATAAAATCTTGGTTTTCTTACACCAAACCACTTGTCTACTCGACTTTTCTGTATCGCCGCCTGCACCTAAGTCCGGTGTCTAGAACCCAGGGGCATGGGAGCGATTCGAACCGCTCACAGGCAGTCAGAGGCAAAACTGACTCGGCGCACGCACCACCCGCTACATGCAACAAGACCTGGGCGACATTCAGGCTTAGGCAGATAAGTGGCAAGTAACATTCGTGCCACACAAATGCCAAGCAATGACCATTTCCAACAAGAGAGTCTAACCACGGCCCCAACATTCAACAGCATTACCATCGCCAAATCCCCCACCATCAACATCCTGGGAGTCACCATTGACCAGAAACTTAGCTGAACCAGCCACATTAATACTGTGGCTTCAAGAGCAGGTTAGAGGCTGGGTATTCTGCGGTGAGTGACTCACCTCCTGACTCCCCAAAGCCTTTTCACCATCTACAAGGAATACACTCCACCTGCCTGGATGAGTGCAGCTCCAACAACACTCAAGAAGCTCAGCACCATCTAGGACAAAGCAGCCCACTTGATTGGTACCCCGTCCACCACCTTAAATATTCACTCCACCGGTACACTGTGGCTGCAGTGTGTACCATCTACAAGACGCACTGCAGCAACTCAGCAGGCCTTCTTCAACAGCACCTCCCAAACCATGACCTCTACTGCCTAGAAGGACAAGAGCAGCAGGCACATGGGAACACCACCACCTCCATGTTCCCCTCCAAGTCACACACCATCTTGACTTGGAAATATATCACTGTTCCTTCATCGTAGGTGGGTCAAAATCATGGAACTGCCTCCCTAACAGCACTGTGGGAGTACCTTCACCACAATGACTGCAGCGGTTCAAGAAGGCGACTCACCACCACCTTCTCAAGGGCAATTAAGAATAGGCAATAAATGCTGGCCGTGCCAGCGACGTCCACATCCCATGATCGAATAAAAAGTTAATCTAGGCTCAGTGCAGTACTGAGGGAATGTTGCATTGAGAGTGTGCTGTCTTTTGGATGAGGTGTTAAACCAGGGGGGTGTAAAAAAAACACCTGAATTTGAAAAAGAGCAGGGGAGTTTCCCTAATGTCCTGACATTTATCCTTCAACCAACAAAACAGATTATCTGATGATTTATCTTGTGCTGTTCATGAGAACCTTTCTGTGTGCAAAACTGGCTGCTCCCAATTCATTGCTTTACAGCAGTAGAAGTACTCTTTAAAAGTATTTCACTGGCAATAAAGTGCTTAGGAATGTCATGAAAGATGCTATATAAATGCAACCTCTTTCCTTATACTGCTCTAGTCACCTAGAGTAGTGTGTCTAGTTCTGATCGTTCAGACACAGACTGCATTGGAGGCAGTGCACGGTTCAACGCACGGAAGAGCTGAAAGGTTGATTCTAATGTCAGGTTTTGAGGAAAGACTGGGGAAATGCTCTTTTCAGCCTAGAAAGGATTCATTGGCAACATGGTTTTACAGAGGTATATACGGATATGGAAAAAGCCCATAATAAAGAAAGGCTTGCATTTATATAGCGCCTGTCATGACCACCAGACGTCTCAAAGTGCTTTACAGCCAATGAAGTACTTTTGGAGTGTAGTCACTGTTGTAATGTGGGAATGTAATGTTACTTTAAATTAAATTGTAGAAGTGAAAAGGTAATTTGGGGAAGATTTTCTTCAAACAATGAATGATCAACACATGGAATGTCCAGATAAAGTAGTGGAATCATTTAAGAATGAATTGGATGCTGCAATGGGGACACTGCAGGATCTTTCCAGATGGCCAATATTAAGCCTGGCCAAGTGACCTCCCTCACCTGCAGTTAGCTGTGACACAATAGCTCCTCACACTGAAGGGACACTGGGAGAAGCGGCCCAGTGACGTCACCGGACGGCAGGTGGCCCATGTCCACCTTACGTCACCGGCACCCGTGACGTCACGCCAGGTTCCTGCGCGCGGGTGGCGGTGCACGCTCGGCGAGAAAACAGCCCGAGTGTGTGTCGTTTGTTTAACGGCTAAAGCTACCGCTGCTGGCGGTGGACAGAGGAGCTGGAGCTGATTCACTGTGAGCGACGGTTTAAAAACACCGCGTTTAATTCACGCGGGCGCACAAGCGAGCACGCGCTCACCCGGCCACAAACTTTCCCCGTCACGAATATGGCGGCAGCGCGGCGATCACGTGCTTTACCCGGGCGGAGAAGGGGCGGAGCCGCGTACGTGCGATGAGCGCGTCATGAACGGCGTGCCTCCCCCGCATCGACGACGCAGGCGGCGTTCGTGGCGGCCTGGGGGCAGACGCTCCCTCGCACGGCCCCCAGCGTGATGACGCTGCGCTTTTGACGCAAGCGGGGGCGCGCACGCTGACACTGAGTGACTGAGCGGCTGTGCGGGGTTAGACGGACCGAGAGCGGGAGACGATGCAGATCACGCTGAAGACCCTCCAGCAGCAAACCTTCCGCATCGACATCGACTCCGAGCAGACGGTGAGTCAGTGTGGCCTGCGCTCGGCCCGGGGACACGGGGTGGGTGGGTGGAAGGAGTGCAAGGAGAGAAGTGACCGCGGAACAGGCCGCGGGAGCAGACAGGAGAGCGGCGATGTAGGCCCAGGCCCCGGAGCAGAAGCCGATCCCATGGTGCAGGGGCTGAAGGAGAAGCCTGTTGGCGCCGGGCTGGCCTACAGCCCCGTGGGCGAGACGGGCTGGAAAGTGGGCCTTCGCTTTTCCCACCGGCTCAGGTCGGCATCGGTCGCGCAGTGGCCCCAGGAAACCCCGGGGATCCTGGCGGCATTAGGCCGCCGATAGCCAGTCAGCAGGGTGGTATTTGTCCTGCCCCCCCCCCCCCCCCCGGTGTTAGTGGCTCCGCTGGACGTTCCCACTCAGTCCTCGACGCCTTTGGAACGGATTGTTTACTCGCCCCCCTACCAACAAAATACCCACTGGGCTCGCCGCCGGGGCAGCCCAGCTCCTGCTGAGCGGCTGATACTTGCACTCAATGGGCTTTAATCGGGTAAGGAGGAGGGGGGAGCGAACTTTCAATGTTTGGCCGGCTTAATAAACCCGTTTCGAAGTGGCGCTGGTCGAGGCCTCGGCACAGAGGGCAGTGACTAGGAGGACTGGGCACGATGCATCAAATTAGAAAAGAGTAACGTTAAACCTGTACTGGGAGCAGACCCAAAACAACCATGACACAGCAGCGTAATACAGTTGTCAGTGCGAAGTGTGCAAGGGCAGCGAAGTCTGGGGCCTGCTGCTGAGAACTGCGATGTTAAATTGTGTGTGAAGTGCTCTCCTTTTAAGAAACAGTTGTTGCCTCCCCCCCACCACCACCACCAAATCTTCTGGACAGCTAAATTTAGCTTTTGCTCAAATCAATCACGGTAAAAAAAAACATAATGCAAGCTTACTCTTGTGAAAACCTCTAAGGCTGGCGTTTCTTCTCCCCTATATCGAGAACATTTAAGTTTGTTGTCCCTTTATAAAGTATTGCCTTCAGCTGTTTTTTTGGGGGTCTGCTCCTACAAAATTGCCCTTCAGGGAAAGTGTTCCTGGGGAGCCATTATTTTGAAAATTTACCGTGAAACGAACTGTAGTAATAAAGCTACTCAAATGCTTTATTACTGTAATGGAGTAACATTGTAATAACAAAGTGAATAACATTTGATTCCAAGTAGAAATAAGTTGTGTTCCTGGATGAGTAAAGCAGTTTGTGGCATGCTAAAGGTTCAAACTGTGGCTGGATCTCTCCCTCCTGGGGGAAAGGGATACTGCTATTAATTTTAAAACTTTTTGGATTATTTACATAAGTTTTTTTTAAAAAGCAAAAGACTGCAAGTGCTGAAAATATGAAATGAGTCAGAAAATGGTGGAAGCACTCAACAGGTCTGTCAGAATATGTAAAAAAAAAGTTTTATTCAATTGTGGGATGTGGGCGTCGCTGGCAAGGCCAGCATTTATTGCCCATCCCTAATTGCCCTCGAGAAGGTGGTGGTGAGCCGCCTTCTTGAACCGCTGCAGTCCGTGTGGTGAAGGTACTCCCATAGTGCTGTTAGGGAGGGAGTTCCGGGATTTTGACCCAGCGACGATGAAGGATTGGCGATATACTAGTCAGGATGGTGTGTGACTTGGAGGTGGTGGTGTTCCCCCTCCCCCATGCGCCTGCTGCCCTTATCGTTCTAGGTGGAAGAGGTCACTGGTTTGGGAGATGCTGCCGAAGAAATCTCGGCGAGTTGCTGCAGTGCATCTTGTAGATGGTACACACTACAGCCACGGTATGCCGGTGGTGGAGGGAGTGAATGTTTAAGGTGGTGGATGGGGTGCCTATCAAGTGGGCTACTTTGTCCTGGATGGTGTCAAGCTTCTTGTGTTGTTGAAGATGCACTCATCCAGGCAAGTGGGGAGTATTCCATCACACTCCTTACTTGTGCCTTGTAGATGGTGGAAAGGCTTTAGGGAGTCAGGAGGTGAGACACTCGCCACAGAATACCTAGCCTCTGACCTGCTCTTGTTGCCACAGTGTTTATGTGGTTGGTCCAGTTAAGTTTCTGGTAAATGGTGACCCCCCCCAGGATGTTGATGGTGGGGGATTCGGCGATGGTAATGCTGTTGAATGTCATGAGGAGGTAGTTAGACTCTCGCTTGTTAGAGATGGTCATTGCCTGTCACTTATGTGGCGCGAATGTTACCTGCCACTTATCAGCCCAAGCCTGACCGTCGTTCAGGTCTTGTTGCATGCGGGCATGGACTGCTTCATTATCTGAGGAGTTGTGAATGGCGCTGAACACTGTGCCGTCATCAGCGAACATCCCCATTTCTGACCTTATGTTGGAGGGAAGGTCATTGATGAAGCAGCTGAAGATGCTTGGGCCGAGGACATTGCCCTGAGGAACTCCTGCAGCGATGTCCTGGGGCTGTGATGATTGATTTCCAACCACCACAATCATCTTCCTTTGTGCTAGGTATGACTCCAGCCAGTGGAGAGTGGGGATGTTCGCTGATGACTGCAGTGTTCAGTGCCATTCGTAACTCCTCAGAAAATGACAGGTAACATTCGTGCCACACAAGTGCCAGGCAATGACTATCTCCAAAAAGCAAGCGTCTAACCACCGCCCCTTGACATTTAACAGCATTACCATCGCTGAATCCCCCACAGTCAATATCCTGGGGGGTCACCATTGACCAGAACCTTAACTGGGCCAGCCACATAAATACTGTGGCAACAAGAGCAGGTCAGAGGCTGGGTATTCTGCAGCGAGTATCTCACCTTCTGACTCCCCAAAGCCTTTCCACCATTTACAAGGCACAAATCAGGAATGTGATGGAATACTCTCCAATTGCCTGGACGAGTGCAACTCCAACAATACTCTGAGAAGCTTGATGCCATCCAAGACAAAGCAGCCTGTTTGATTGGCACCCCATCTACCACCTTAAACATTCACTCCCTCCACCACCGGTGTACCATCTACAAGATGCACTGCAGCAACTCGCCAAGGCTACTTTGGCAGCACCTCCCAAACCCGCAACCTCTACAACCTAGAAGGATAAGGACAGCAGGCGCATGGGAACATCACCACCTCCAAAGTTCTCCTCCAAGTCCCACACCATCCTGACTTGGAAGTATATCGCCGATCCTTCATTGTTGCTGGGTCAAAATCCTGGAACTCCCTCACTAATAGCACTGTGGGAGTACCTTCACCACACGGACTACAGCGGTTCTCAAGGGATATGTAATAAATGCTGGCCTTGCCAGCAATGTCCACATCCCATGAACAAATTAAAAAAAATCCCAAGGCGTTTCACATGAGCGTTATCAAACAAAATTTGACACTGAGCTACATTAGGAGTTATTAGGACAGATGACCAAAAGCTTGTCAAAGAGGTAGGCTTTAAGGAGTGTCTTAAAGGAGGAGAGAGAAAGGCGGAGAGGACCTTTGTCTTTGATACTGTAACAAGCTCTAACTACGGTAATACTGAAATTACTGAGTGTTGTGGGAATGAACTGTTGCATTATGCAAGCATGGCTATGCCTAGTCTGTAAATGGATGGAGGGTAGTGGCTACTGATATTCTCTTATGTTTAATGGTTAAGTACAGTTGCAAGTTGTTTGAAAAATGCTGCTGGCTTTTCCAGTGGCTTAGTTGATAAACAGACCATGGACCATATTGAGCCATTCGGAGCAGACAGTCCTCTGTGGTTTAATTTTCTGTTGTTATCTCTGTTGTTTAATCCCTGGCCTGTGCTTTAACTTACCTGAGCCAGGGCAGCATTTAGGGTCCAACTATTAATTTTAGCCACTTGGGGCTGGGGAGGGGAAAACTTGAGTCGGGGTTCCTCTTGATCGCTATCCAGTGACTCCTGCGAACAGGGTTGCGCTTAGCTTTAATGTAGGCTTGACTCACTATGCGGGCGCATGACCATTTTATTAAGGTACTGATGCCCATGGATTCATATCTCAGCAATTGTTGGTGCCTGGCACCTGTGAAACTGAGCCCCAGGAAGCACTTTCAGGAAAAAATGGGACATGTTTTAATTTCTAATGCTGCTTCACTGTATTTGTGTATTGCTCTTTGTCCATTGACCCTGTGCATCTTCTGTCGAGATAACATTTAAATGGTGATTGCACACGCGATGAAAGCACTTGCATAAAATAAAATTCTCCATCTCTGACCAGTTGCTAGCTTGTACACTACAGAGTGGGATAGTCTAGGCCGGAGGTTTCTCCAGAAAAAAGCATTATCCAGGCACTTTGCGGTTACTTTTTATATTTCTTTTGAAGTTGCCAATCATCTATGGTCTAATGACTGAAAGCCCTGCAGTTTTGAATTCTTTCTATTTTATGCCTGGCAGTCATCCTGAACCTCTAGACTCTTGAGTTAGCAGGGGTAGAGGGGTGTGTATTTTTATTTAAACAGTTCCCCTTGTATATCACACTTACCCCTGACCAAGAGGATGCACAGTTAACCTGTTCCCAGGTCTGTTAACAATGTCACCTTTGTGTTAATCCAGGTTAGTATATGTAAGTGAAGCCTGGATGACTTAATCCTGTCCTCTTGGAAAGTGTCTGGCTGCTAAAGTGTGCACACAGGCATAGTAACTAGTTTTTTTTAAATTACACTATAACTTATGGGTAGCTAGCATGTTTGCATAGTGGAGTCTGGAACATATCTGTTTCCTTTCTTCACTGTCCAGAGCAGGTGAAGTGGTAGCTACATCTTCATTCAGACTTAAAGCTGGCTTCAACTGCTTGTGCTTGTGCAGTCAGGTTGTCAGCATGTATATATCTTTCAGGTTATCCCAGAGGAGGAGATCTAATCTCAGTGGTGTGATCTCGTGAATGTGGAGGCCAGATGTGCTCACTGCTTTCAGAAAGGGAGCATCCTAGGGGGATTTATCTTGCTTGAGTAAGATGCAGTGCACCTTTTTTTTAAAGAAGATTGGTGTAGACAACTCTCTTTCTGAAAAGGACGAAAATGTTCACCTTCAGCTTTGGTCATTTACTGGAGTAAGTCGATTTGAAATTGAAACAGATTTTCAGGTTGGTTGTACAGATGTAGTAGCAATAGCATGGATGCTTGGGGATGAGTTACAGGTAGTAATTAATCTGAGGGGTTCAAATGATATATCGAAAGAGCTTGCATTTATATGGCGCCTGTCATGACTTCAGGGCGTCCCAAATCGCCTACAGCCAATGAAGTACTTTTGAAGTTGTAATGTAGGAAACGCAGCAGTAATTTGCGCACAGCAAGATCCCATAAACTGCAACGAGATCATGACCAGATAATTTAGTGATATTAGTTGAGGGATAAATATAGAATAATGGATACCCAGGAGTGAGTTACAGGCTGGAATCTAATCAAGGGATTCCGATTTTATATATATCGAATAATGGACACCCGGGAGTGAGTTGCAAGCTGGAATCTAATCAAGGGATTCCGATTTTATATATATCGAATAATGGACACCCGGGAGTGAGTTGCAAGCTGGAATCTAATCAAGGGATTCCGATTTTATATATATCGAATAATGGACACCCGGGAGTGAGTTGCAAGCACAAATCTGAGGGGGTTCCAATGTTGTAAACTACATTCTCTGGTTTTCAAGTGCCAGCTGAACCTTCAGCTCAGGTTACAACCTTGTTAAAAATGCCAAGGAGTAATTACGTGCTATTTCTGTGCTCAAAGAGGCTACTGAAATTGCTGTCACTGTGCTTTGTTATTGATGAATTCTCACAAGAAGATTGACGATTCCTACATTGCAGATTTATCAGTAAATTGCAATATTGATGTGGAAAATTGTAAATATCGCCTCTGTTGCAAATTTCTGCTCTGCATAGTTTCACAGGGTTCACAAGTTTGTCAGCTCATTAGTACAGCTAAGGGATTTTTCATTTTAATAGACATTGTTCCAGTCACCAGTAAAAGTGTTTCCCAAAAGTTCCATAATCAGTTGGAATGCTGCAGGCCATTTTGTCATGTTCATACCATCAACTGCGTTTTGATTCATAACCATTTTTGGTAGTGACATTGAGCTATTGGAATTATTAAATTCAAGAACTTTAATGGTACCGTGTGTTGGTTTGATGCCATAGAATGGTTAGTGCAACCAGTTCTTGATCTCAGCTGTGGAGATGCACCAGTTGTATGAAAGCTACGTCTACTTTTCGAAAGACATTGGGGAGATTCAGCAGCAGGTCGCTCAGTATATCTGCTAAAAGTGAAGCGAGAGGAATATACCTCTGAGGAGCAAGTCCCACTCTGGGTTTAAACTTCCTTTTGTTCGCATAGCAGAGGGGAAAGTTGGCAGCTGGATGGGAAAATATAGGATGGCGGTAGTAGGCACATGCACACTGTTTTGTTCCCTCCTTTTCCATGGAGCTGCCTTGTATTGCAAGCAAGATAATTGCTTAGGCTCGTGTGGAGCATGGACCTGTCAGGCCAAATGGCCTGTTTCTGTGCTGTAATTCCGTGACTGAAATTGCCCAAAAACACAGAAAAAGGAGGAAAAATTGAAGGGGGAAAGGGTAAGATGTTTAATTTTTACATTTTCTGTGGAACAACCTTGCAGCAAAATGTCAATTGACCAGCAGAACGTGCCCTGGATTTGTGTATTTTTGGCACATAATGCAGTGATGTTTTAGTTTTCTTGTGACTTGTTCCTGCTGAGGAGGAATAGGGGTTTTTACTTGGAAAATAATAGGAGTGTCACAGAGCAGCGCATCATTTGTTGAAAAAAGCAGGTATGCTGTTAATTAGAATCATTTGGTTTCATACTGCTGTAACATTCCATTCAGCCCTTTGGAAAAGCTATTCCCTGCCCTTTCCTTATACCCTTTTACATTTTACTTTTTGAAATAATTATCCACTTCCCTTTTTAAAAGCTTTATGGAATCTGATTCTGTTACTGTTTCTGGTAGGTTCTAACTACCTTCTGCTTAAAAAATTCACCTAACCTTTCTTTGTTACTAATTTGAATTATTTAAGGAGGATATATTACACATTTGTCGTTCTACAGAGATCCTTTCAATTTCAGAAAATTTTGAGTAGAGTTGCTCCACATACCTCTGCCCATTCTGCTCCCAAGATCATCCAGAGTATTAAAAAGGCTCTGAGCCCTTTTATCTGTTACTGTCATAAGGAGCAGAGTTGGCCTACAAGTGGATGGGTGTGTACAGTTGCAGCATGCTCATGTTAATATGGGACTCTGGTAGAAGAGGCACTTCATGTTAACCCTAACCCTAAATGCATGTTAGTTATTAGGTGGGGTAAGACTAAGTGAGAATACAAGAAGGTCTAAGATAAGTTTACAGTGCATGTGTGTAAACGCACAAAGCGTGGTAAATCAGGTTGGTGAGCTGTAGGCGCAAATAGCCACATGGGAATATGATGTCGTGGTGATAACTGAAACATGGCTAAAAAAAGGGCAGGATTGGGTACTAAATATTCCTGGATATAAGGTGTTCAGGAAAGATAGGGAAGGAAAGATAGGAGGTGGTGTGGCAGTAATGGTTGAGGGGAATGTTACAGTGCTGGAGAGAGAGCATGTCCTGGAGGGGTCAAGGATGTAATCTATTTGGTTAGAGTTAAGAAATCATAGAGATGCCATTACACTACTAGGCCGCCAACTAGTGGGAAAGATAAAGGAGCAAATTTGCAGGGAAATTAGAGAGGTGCAAGAACTATAGAATAGTGATAATGGGGGACTTCAATTATCATAATATGATCGAATTCTTCATTAAGATGGAGAGTGAAATAGTTGACTCAGAGACTAGGGTCCTCAATTTAAATAAAGGAGACTACGATGGTATGAGGTGCGAGTTGGGTAGGATTGATTGGGGAATGTCACTCAAAGGGTTGACGGGCAATGGCAAACATTCAAAGATCGCATGGATGAACTACAGAATTTGTTCATCCCAATTTGGCATAAAAATAAAACAAAAAAGGTGACTCAACCGTGGCTAACAAGGGAAATTAGAGATAGCATAAGATCCAAGGAGAGGACATATAAATTGGCCAGAAAAAACAGTAAACCTGAGGATTGGGAGCAGTTTAGGATCCAACAAAGGAGGACAAAGGGATTAATTAAGAAGGGGGAAATAGAGTATGAGAGTAAGCTTGCAGGGAACATAAAAACTGACTGTAAAAGCTTCTATAGATATGTGAAGAGAAGAAGATTGGTGAAGTCAAGCATAGGTCCCTTGCAGTCAGAATCAGGGGAATTTATAATGGGGAACAAAGAAATGGCAGACCAATTAAATACATACTTTGGTTCTGTCTTCACAAAGGAGGACACAAATAACCTCCCAAAGATGTCAGGGAACATAGGGTCTAATGAAAGGGAGGAACTGATAGAAATCAGTATTTGTAAGGAAATGGTGTTAGGGAAATTGATGGGATTGAGGGCCGATAAATCCTCAGGGCCTGATAATCTACATCCTAGGGTACTTAAGGAAGTGGCCCTAGAAATAGTAGATGCATTGCTGGTCATCTTCCAAAATTCGATAGACTCTGGGTAGCTAATGTTACCCCACTGTTCAAAAAGGGTGGTCGAGAGAAAACGGGGAATTACAGACTGGTAAGCCTGACATCGGTAGTGGGGAAAATGCTAGAGTCCATTATAAAGGATGTAAAAGCAGAGCACTTGGAAAAAAGTGACCGGATCGGACAAAGTCAACCTGGCTTTACAAAAGGTAAATCGTGCTTGACTAATCTACTAGACTTTTTTGAGGATGTAACTGGTAAAATAGATAAGGGAGAACCAGCGGAGGTGGTGTATTTGGATTTTCAAAAGGCTTTCGATAAGGTCCCACATAGATTAGCGTGTAAAATTAAGGCACATGGGATTGGGGGCAAGGTATTGACTTGGATAGAGAACTGGTTGGCAGACAGAAAGCAAAGAGTTGGAATAAACGGCTATTTTTCCAAGTGGCAGGCAGTGACTAGTGGGGTACCGCAGGGATTGGTCCTTGGACCCCAGCTATTTACAATATATATTAATGATCTGGACGAGGGAACTGGATGTAATATCTCTAAGTTTGCAGACGACGCAAAGCTGGGTGGGCGTGTGTGCTGTGAGGAGGATGCCGAGAAACTCCAGTATGATTTGGACAGGTTGGGTGATTGGGCAGAAGCATGGCAGATGCAATATAACGTGGATAAATGCGAGGTTATCCACTTTGGTGTCAAAAACAGGAAAGCAGATTATTATCTAAATGGCAATAGATTGGGAGAAGGGGAAGTGCAACGAGACCTGGGCGTCCTTGTGCACCAGTCGCTGAAAGTAAGCATGCAGGTGCAGCAGGCGGTTAAGAAGGCAAATGGTATGTTGGCCTTTGTAGCGAGAGGTTTTGAGTACAGGAACAAGGATGTCTTGCTGCAGTTGTACAGGGCCTTGGTGAGGCCACACCTTGAGTATTGTGTGCAGTTTTGGTCGCCTTATCTGAGGAAGGATGTTCTTGCCATGGAAGGAGTTCAGCGAAGATTCACCAGGCTGATACCTGGGATGGCAGGAATGACGTATGAGGAGAGATTGGGTCGATTGGGCTTGTACTCGCTGGAGTTTAGAAGAATGAGAGGGGATCTCATCGAAACTTATAAAATTCTAACAGGACTAGACAGACTAGATGCTGGAAGGATGTTCCCGATGGTCGGGGAGTCCAGAGCCAGGGGTCACAGTCTAAGGATAAGGGGTAAGCCATTTAGGACAGGGATGAGGAGGAATTTCTTCACCCAGAGAGTGGTGAACCTGTGGAATTCTCTGCCAAAGAAGACAGTGGAGGCCAATTCATTAAATATATTCAAGAAGGAGTTGGATATATTTCTTAAGGCTAAAGGGATCAAGGGATATGGAGAGAAGGCAGGGACAGGGCACTGAATTTGGATGATCAGCCATGATCTCATTGAATGGCGGAGCAGGCTCGAGGGGCCGAATGGCCTGCTCCTGCTCCTATCTTCAATGTTTCTATCCTAATATAGACTGGGATAGTAATGGTGTAAAGGGCAGAGAGGGAGAAGAATTTCTGAAGTATGTTCAGGAGAACTTTCTTGATCAGTACGTTTAGATTGGCTATGGAAAAGGACAGGGAGCAACCTAGAGTAAAAATACTTAATTGGAGGAAGGCAAATTTCAGTGGGTTGAGAATGGATCTGGCCCAGGTAAATTGGAATCAAAGATTGGCAGGCAAAACTGTAATCAAACAATGATTAAAGAGGAGATGGTTTGGGTACAGTCGAGGTACATTCCCACAAGGGGGCAAGGTAGGGCAACTAAAGCCAGAGCTCCCTGGATGATAAAAGAGATAGAGAGTAAGATGAAGCAGAAAAAGAGTGCATATGACAGATGTCCAGTTGAGATTACAAGTGAGAATCAGGCTGAATATAGAAAGTTCAGAGGGGATGTGAAAAAGGAAATAAGAGGGGCAAAGAGAGAGTATGAGACTAGATTGGCAGCTAACATAAAAGGGAATTCAACTCTAGGCACATAAATAGTAAACGGATAGTAAGAGGAGGGGTGGGGCCGGTTAGGGACCAAAAAGGAGACCTATGCATGGAGGCAGAGGGCATGGCTGAGGTACTAAATGAGCGCTTTGCATCTGTCTTCACCAAGGAAGAAGATGCTGCCAAAGTCATAGCGAAAGAGGAGGTAGTGGAGATACCGGGTGAGATAAAAATTGATAGAGGAGGTACTGGAAAGGCTGTCTGTACTTAAAGTTGATACGTCACCAGGAGCAGATGGGATGCATCCTAGGATGCTGAGGGAAGTTGAGGAAATCGTGAAGGTACTGGCCATAATCTTCCAATCCTCCTTAGATATGGGGGTGGTGCCAGAAGACTGGAGAATTGCAAATGTTACACCCTTGTTCAGAAAAGGGTGTAAAGATAAACCTAGCAACTACAGGCCAGTGAGTTTAACCTCAGTAGTGGGGAAGGTTTTAAAAACTCTAATCTGGGACAAAATTAACAGTCACTTGGATAGGGGTGGATTAATTGAAGAAAGCCAGCACGGATTTGTTAAAGGCAAATCGTGTTTAACTAACTTGATCAAGGGTTTTTTGATGAGATAACAGAGGGTTGACGTGGTGTATCTGGACTTCCAAAAGGCGTTTGATAAAGTGCCACATAATAGGCTTACCAGCAAAGTTGAAGCCCATGGAATAAAAGAGACAGTGACAGCATGGATACGAAATTGGCTAAGTGACAGGAATCAGAGAGTGGTGGTGAACGTTTTTTCGGACTGGAGGAAGGTGGTGTTCCCCAGGGGTCAGTACTAGGACCACTGCTTTTCTTGAGATATGTGTGTGTGTATATCTCTGGTGTACAGGGCACAATTTCAAAATTTGCAGATGAGACAAAACTTGGAAGTATAGCGAACAGTGAGGAGGATAGTGATCGACTTCAAGAAGACATAGACATGCTGGTGGAATGGGCGGACACATGAAATTTAATGCAGAAAAGTGTGAAGTGATACATTTTGGTCGGAAGAACGAGGAGAGGCAATATAAACTAAAGGGTACAATCCTAAAGGGGGTGCTTGAACAGAGGGACCTGTATATGTGCACAAATCCTTGAAGGTGGCAGGGCAGGTTGAGAAAGGGGTTAAAAAAGCATACGGGGTCCTGGGCTTCATAGAGGCATAGAGTACAAAAGCAAGGAAGTTATGATGAACCTTTATAAAACACTGATTCGGCCACAACTGGCATATTGTGTCCAATTCTGGGCACCGCACTTTAGGAAGGATGTGAAGGCCTTAGAGAGGGTATAGAAAAGATTTACGAGAATGATTCCAGGGATGAGGGACTTCAGTTAATGTGGATCGACTGGAGAAACTGGGGTTGTTCTCCTTAGAGCAGAGAAGGTTGAGAGGCGATATCATGAGAGGTCCAGACAGTAGATAGAGAGAAACTGTTCCCATTGGCGGAAGGGTCGAGAACCAGAGGACACATATTAAAGGTGATTGGCAAAAGAACCAAAGGCGACATGAGGAAAAACTTTGTTACGCAGCGAGTGGTTATGATCTGGAATGCACTGCCTGAAAGGGTGGTGGAGGCAGACGCAATCATGGCTTTCAAAAGGGAATTGGATAAGTACCTGAAGGAAATTTTTTTGCAGGGCTACGGGGAAAGAACGGGGAGTGGGACTAGCTGAAGTGCTCTTGCAGAGAGGCAGCCCAGGCTCGACGGACCGAATGGCCTCCTTCTGTGCTGTAACTATTCTATGATTCTATGTTGCTAGATTTAGATGAAGAAAGACGGGAGGAGGCTTGTGAGGAGCATAAACGCCAGCATGGACTGGTTGGGCTGAATGGCCTGTTTCTGTACTGTATATCCTGGGTATGTAATCCTATGTTAGCTGATTTTAGTTGGGGCAGCAGCTGTGGGGTAAATTTGGCGTAACCCTTAGGTTACGAGAGGAGCAAATTGGATCGAGTTTCTGCTCGTGATAGCTGTCCAGTGAGTAACCCCTGCTAAACGTGCACGTGTGGACATCAGGTCAAGCCAGTCTGATTCCTCTGCATTCGATTGGTCTGCTGACACTGGATAGGTGCTCAATTTGTGGCTCCAGTGAAATTAGTTCAGCGACGAGTCAATATCTTCAGGGGAGCTGAGAAAGGAATAATTTGGAGGTTTGCAAGCTTACAAGCTCTCGCTGGATGTAAGGAACCTGTTGATTATTGGAATTTAAATTAAAGTGTTGTGGAGTCTGGGTGTGTTCTATTTTTTTGATGCGGAAATATCCACTCAACATAGTTGCAGTAAATTTACAATCTGATGTTTTTCCAGGGAGCAGGCACTGCTGTGGGAATGATTCCAAAAGCACCTATGTTGGCTGAGCTTTGATTAAGTCCATTTCCTTTGGTCCAGTTTTTGCCCTGCCCCACAGCACAGAGAATGCCCTTGTCAATAGTCAGCATATATGTCCTCTGACTGCTGATGCACTATCTCTTTGTCCTTATCAACACCTCTAGAATTCAGCTTAGACAATCTCACCATTCTTCTTTACCACTCTGTTGAGACAGTTCCACTTTTAATGCAGCCTGCACATCTGTAGCAACTACTTGTCCTCGAGCAGCAGTATTGGTTACCTCAGAACCAAGCTCTACCTCCGTATCTCTCGGCCCATGACTACCTCGTGCTGTTAGACTGCCTGATGTTGTCTTGGATAAGCCAGAATTTCCTTTAGCTCCTGCCAAAAACTTTGCACTTTTGCCATTGACTGCATTCTCATCCTTGCTGTTCATTCAAGGCTAAGGCTAAACTCCCCACTCTGTTTGGCCTATCCACTACCAAGACTGCTTGCTTCTAGTATTGTGCACTGCCGCTGCCTTTATCGCCACTTCTCAAAGGTTGGCCTTCCATGTTCCACCTCCATAAACTCCCAACTCTCCAAAGCTCTGCCACTCATACCTTACCCACAGTAAGCCCTGCATAACCCCCCCAACCCCCCGCACTGGTCTTCATTGGCTTGCTGTCTCCCAACACCCCTACATCAACACATATCCCACCCGATCCCTGTAACCCCACGTATTTAATCCCCCTAACACTAAGGGTCAATTTATCATAGCCAATCAACCTAACCCGCACATCTTTGGACTGTGGGAGGAAACCGGAGCACCCGGAGGAAACCCACGCAAACACGGGGAGAATGTGCAAACTCCACACCCGAGGCCGGATTCGAACCCGGGTCCCTGGCGCTGTGAGGCAACCGTGCTAACCACTATGCCACCGTGTTGTCATCCTATTGGGTGAAAGTACAGTGCTGTAACCCACTGTGCTACCCAGAATAAAAATCTCTGATAAAGAAAATCTCCTGGTCACAGACTAGCAACTTTCTCTTTTCGGACTTCATCTAAAGCCCTGTGGTGTGATCAGTGAATTTTTTTAGCCACAAATGTAGATTAAATGTTTTCGCTTGGGATAGACACACTTATTGTCCATTTCATATGAAAACTATATGGTGATGTGGAACAAGTCCTGAGTGAGTATACTGTTGGTTAAAGATTATATTGTGGCGGAGCCACCAAAGGACTCAGAGCGGTTGTACATAATTCCTTTAACAGCAATGTAGTTACTGTCTGTGCCTGTACCTTTAATTACACTGTTTGACTGTACAATGCCAGTTACCTTTACAGCACGGTTTCAACGTGATGACGTCATGCCGTTAGTCATGTGATGCCCTAATGGCGGGAAGAACGTCATGATGTCAGTCTTCTGACCAGAGGATCAGTCCTCGTGGAGCCCTCAAGGAGAGTAGACCTGTAATTGATGTGTTCTAGCGGTTTCCAGTTTAAACTTGTTTCGTTTCATTAAAGTTCATTGTTTTAATTGCCTGAGTCGAACTCAGTCTTTTTGATAGGAACCTCCGTTCCTACAATATGAACATTTATCTTCTGTATGTGGGCACTCGATTTCTTGGAGGCAGAGCACACCTGATGCAGTGCAATGCGTCAACACCGCCAATTGTACAGCAATATGAGGTGGTTCAAAATAGGTTGCGTTTTGGGCGGTCTCACGAAACACCGATTGTATGGCCCAGTTTGTGCTTGAATCTGGAAGAAACACTGAAAGGTCATCACTGGGTGAGATACATTTTTCACTCGCCAAATGCAAACTTTTAACGAGAAGAAAAACAGCAATAAGAAGTTAAATAAACTAATATGGACAAAGATGTGGTCAACAGATCAGTGGTGCTGTGGCAGGTCACAAAGGATCGGCAGCAACAAAGAAGTAGGGAAACAGTATGATGGGTTAGGTCCAGTGAAGAAAGAATAAATTATTGGTTCATGTGATATTTGTACAGTAGCCTAGTGTTTATGGTACAGGACTAGCAACCCTGAGTTGTGAGTTCAAATCCCACCATGTCATGTGAAATTGAATTCAATAAATCTGGTCATTTGTAAACTTGCCCTAAAAACCCACCTGGGAAGGGAGCCTGTTCTTGTCTACACGTGACTCCAGTTCCACACTCTGCTTGACGGTTAATGCCCTCAGGCAGTGTCGCCCACATCCCGGAAATACATTTTGAAACAAAAATATATTTAATTATAAGCCAGTTTATGCTGCACCAGCCATTGCCGTAATGGCCTGATCTCTGTCTCCCTAAATTGGATTGAATGTAGGTCTGCTTGCTGTACATTCTCTGTTTGTTAGAGAGATAAATCATTAATGAAGAAAGAAAGGATTGGCGATGGCAGGATAGATGTTGCGGGTAGCTTGACTAGTTGCTTTGTTTGTAAAAAGCAAAATACTGCAGGTGCTGGAAATCTGGAACTGAAACATAAAAAGCTGGAAACACACAGCAGCTCAGTTTGCATCTCTGGCGATAACGGGCATTCGATACTTTGGGTGGGTAACATTTATCAGCTGTGACCTCAGTTCTGATGAAGGGTATGCACCTGAAATGCAGGTCGGTCGGTTCCGTCCACAGCTGTTGAGTGACCTGCTGTAAATTGCTTTGTTCTCTGCTCTTCACAATCAGGAAGTCGTGCCAGGTTTTAGGCCTGTCTATAAAATGCTGTTAAATATGTTGCTAGCAAGGCATATTTTCTGTTGCTCTTGGTCTGTTGTGAACCGGATTGAGGGACATGGACTTAAAAGCACCTGCTTTAGCATCTGGCAACTTGCTGTAATTAGATTCATGGTGCACGGCTTAAAGGTTTTGAAATATTGGGGGAAAAAATTCTTGTAAACAATCTAACGGTTCCAAAGTTCGATGCCTAGTTTGTGTTGAGCAGCATTCAGAAGAAACTTTAAATAAAAATGCTGCTGTATCAAAGGTTTTTGGATGAGAGTATGCTGAGCTGGAGACTGTACGGTTGTGGTATACATGTATTGGGGAGGGTGAAAGAGGGGTAAATCTGTTCCTACATAAAGACATGTGAGCTACTCTAGCTTTTTCTGCCATTTATTCCTGTTCTGATTGTAATACCACCCCAGGTGGCCTAAATGTTTTACAGTTGTTTATGGTAGGTCAGTTTAGTCTACAGTGGTGGGTAGAACTGGCTGATCTTGATTGTTACCATGGGTCGAATTTCCCAATTGATCCCGAGGCTCTGAAGCTGAATCCAAGAATTTGGCTCTGTTCTGCCCACATGCACTATAGAGGCCTCAATGTCTAACCAACAAGTGCTCTGCGCTCTTTCGTGTAGCATGGCCTGAGAAAGTGGGTACAGTCCCACCACTTAAAACGTCCACATTTAAAGCGGACAGTCGCTTATATCAACCAAAAAGCGATAACCATTAACCATGCGCAATAACGTCGGTGTCAAATCCTATGTATTGGGCTGGAGTGCCAATCATGCGGGCAGGGCAATGTATTACGCAGTACACTGCTGTCTGATGAAAGCCTCCGATTGTCTCTGGGAGAGCGGGAGGAGAGGTTAATCTGTAAATGGTTTGAGATGGTATTTGCACCATTAGTGTATTCATTCAGATGACCTTTCTGAAAAGTATTAAATGATAAAGCACCTGAATTTTGATGGAAAATGTTAATTTTTGTAGTGAATTTTATGATTGTTAGATCTATTGTTGGTCTTGGCATAGTGGAGCAGTCATAGCTTCAGGCCCTGTAGTGGCTTTGAAAGATATGATTGGGTTGGCATTGGTTTGCATCGTACCGGTTGGGTGTGCTGGGCCTAATTTTCCGCTGGTTCACACCAAGGCATGTGTATGGGTACTGGAATTGTATTGTTGAAAAGGCATTTCTGTATAACACAATAGCCACAGTGTCTTCTCTCTCTTATCCAGTGAACACCAGTAATGAGAGATTAACTTTCATACAAAGGACCACAAATATGATATAAAAAGAATGTATGAGCTACTGACTTGTGGCATGGGGTAGTTGGCAAAAGGCCCAGAGCAGTATGTACAGTGACTGGACCCCCTCCCTGGCTTTAACACATGGTGGGCATTTAGTGTTGGTTTTATAAATCAAAACCATGTTTCTAATGGACTGCTAAAATTAACTAATCCATTGCTAGACTGTACAGTTAGCTTGTGATGCGCTATTAATTACTCATAAAAGACGGAGAGTTAGGAGAGTAACTAAAAGGCTTTTATTAACAAAGAACAGAGCATGCCTCTCGTGGTTGACTGGTTTCCAAGAAGGCAGGGGGCTGCAGAGCAGTCACCTTTATACCTGGGCATATGGGTGGAGCCAGGGGCGGAGCCAGCTGAGACATGCATAGATACAACCGTGTGCAACAACAACGGTGAACAACAATAACAGTGGTTTACCACATTCACCCCTTGTTTAAAATTGAGTCCGGCGGGGTGAAGTGTACTAAAGGTTTGTGTAAGTGAGTCTATCAGGTGGCCTTGTATGCTGTCCTGATCGTCGTGGTGGCGGCGGTGATGGTGCAGCATCCAACGTTGAATCTGGCGTCTCATTGAGTGGTTGGGTGGTCAATGACGGGTCCTGGGGCTGCGGCATGCCGTCTACAGGGGTTGGGTTGTGGGTAGTGGTGGATGGCAATGGTAGTGTTTCAGGGGCACCCGAAGGTGCGAGGTCTCGTATGGAGACTGTGTCCTCCCGCCCGTCCGGGTACGCCACGTAAGCATATTGGGGGTTGGCGTGGAGGAGGCTCACCCTCTCGACCAGGGGGTCCGTTTTATGGGACCTCACGTGCTTCTGCAGTAGGATGGGTCCTGGAGACGTCAGCCATGTCGGTAGCGAGGTCCCCGATGTGGACTTCCTGGGGAAAGTGAACATTTTTTCATGGGGGGTGGCATTGGTGGCCGTACAAAGCAGTGACTGAATGGAGTGGAGCGCCGCAGGGAGGACCTCCTGCCAGCGAGAGGTCGGAAGGCCCTTAGATTTTAAGTTTAAGAGGACGGCCTTCCAAACCGTCGCGTTCTCTCTTTCCACCTGGCCGTTCCCCCGGGGGTTGTAGCTGGTGGTTCTGCTTGTAGCAATACCTCTCGTGAGCAGGTACTGACGGAGTTCGTCGCTCATAAAGGATGAGCCCCGGTCGCTATGGATATAGCTAGGGAAGCCGAACAAGGCGAAGAGGTCATTCAGACATTTAATGACCGTGGTACTGGTCATGTCTGGGCAAGGGATGGCAAACGGGAGTACTCATCAATTATGTTGAGGAAGTACACGTTGCGGTCAGAGGAGGGGAGGGGCCCTTTAAAATCGACGCTCAGGCGCTCGAAGGGGCGAGTGGCCTTGATCAGGCTTGCTCTGTCTGGCCTATAAAAATGCGGTTTGCACTCGGCACAGATTTGGCAGTTCCTGGTCATGGTCCTGACCTCCCCGATGGCGTAGGGCAGGTTACGGGATTTGATGAAATGGAAGAACCTGGTGACCCCCGGGTGGCAGAGGTCATTGTGGAGGGTCTGCAGTCTATCAACCTGCGCGTTGGCGCATGTATCACGTGATAGGGCATCTGGGGGCTCATTGAGTTTCCCGGGCCGGTACAAGATATCGCAATTGTAGGTGGAGAGTTCAATTCTCCACCTCAAGATCTTGTCGTTCTTGATTTTGCCCCTCTGCTTATTGTTAAACATGAAAGCTACTGAACGCTGGCCAGTGAGCAGGGTAAATCGTTTTCCGGCCAGGTAATGCCTCCAATGTCGCACCGCTTCCACAATGGCCTGGGCCTCCTTTTCGACAGAGGAGTGTCGAATCTCGGGGCCCTGGAGTGTCCTCGAGAAAAAGGCCATGGGTCTCCCCGCCTGGTTAAGGGTTGCAGCTAGGGTGAAGTCGGATGCGCCGCTGGGCCGTACGGAGGAATTTCTCTAGGTTAACGTCATGGTCCTGCTGGTCGTGGCCGCAGATGGTGACGTTGTCTAGATAGGGGAAGGTGGCCTGCAGCGCGTTCTGGTCAACCATTCAGTCCATCTCCCTTTGGAAGACCGAAACCCCATTGGTGACGCCGAAGGGGACTCGGAGGAAGTGGTAGAGACGACCGTCAGCTTCAAAAGCTGTGTACTGGCGGTCCTCAGCCCTGATGGGGAGCTGGTGGTATGCCGACTTCAGATCAATCGTCGAGAACACCCGGTATTGTGCTATCTGATTGACCATGTCAGATATGCGGGGGAGTGGGTATGCATCTAACTGGGTGTAGCGATTGATCGTCTGGCTGTAGTCAATAACTAGGCGCTGTTTTTCGCCAGTCTTCACTACCACCACTTGTGCTCGCCATGGGCTAGTGCTACCCTCAATAATCCCTTCCTTCAGGAGTCTTGCTACTTCGGATTTAATGAAGCTCCTATCCCCGGCACTGTACCGCCTGCTTTTGGTAGCGATGGGCTTACAGTCGCGGGTGAGGTTAGCGAACGGGGGGTGGGGGGGAGACTTTAAGCGTGGAGAGGCTGCAAATGGTGCGTGGCGGGCGATTTAAAAGCTGCTGGCTGCAGACTGTGAGTGGGGGGAGGGGTCCGCCATACGCTAATGTGACACTTTTAAGGTGGCACTGAAAATCCAACCCCAGTAGAACGGCAGCACAGAGATGGGGCAGGACAAGAAGTTTAAAATTTTTGTATTCTGTGCCCCTTACTGAAAGGGTCACTACACAGTAGCCACCGACGTCTGCTGAATGGGATTTGGAAGCCATAGAGATCCGATGGCGCGTTGGCAGGACCGGGAGAGAGTAACTGCGCACCGTGTCGGGGTGGATAAAGCTCTCCGTGCTCCCGCTGTCGAAAAGGCAGGTAGTGGCGCGGCCGTTTACCGTAATGTCCATCATGGACCTGGACAGTTGGTGAGGGAGAGATTGGTCCAGCGTCACGGAGGCCAGCGTATGGTCGAGCGAGTCGCTGTGGTCGTCAGACGAGGCGGTGGTTGAGTCCGGGTCACCCGCGATTGGAGTTGGAGGCGTCCAAGATGGCGGACAAAATGGCTGCGCCCATGATCCCGATCCCCACGCGGCTGGAGGTGTCCAAGGTGGCGGACAAGATGGCTGCCCCCACGGTTCACACGCGGCGCTGCTGGCGTTAGTGGTTTTACCTTTGCAGGCGCTGACGTAGTGTCCTTTCTTCCCGCAGCCAGAGCAGGTAGTGTTTTTCGCCGGGCAGCGTGCTCTGGGGTGTTTTGCCTGGCCACAAAAGTAACATTTCGGGCCCTTGGACATCGCTGCAGCAGTTGGTGCTGGGGGTGGCGGTCCCATGACCCAAGGTTGCGGCGTCCACGGTGCGGAGCGGTTAGGGGAGAATGCATCCATATTCCGGTAGGCCGCGTCTAGTGAGAGCGCGAGGGACACTGCCTTCTTCAGGTCGATTTCACCCTTCTCCAGCAGCCTCTGCCGGGAGTAGTCGGACTTGAGGCCCGCAACGAAAGCATCTCGGATAAGTCCCTCCGTGTGTGTCGCGGCCGATACCTCTTTACAATCGCAGGCTTGGCCGAGTATCTGTAGTGCCCGTAGGAATGCCTCCACCGATTCCCCGGACTGCTGTTTGCGGGATCTCAGGAGGTGTTTGGCATAAACCGTATTTACCGGGCGTGTGTATTGTCCTTTTAGCAGATCGATAGCCGCTGCGTAGGTAGTCGCGTCCTGGATGAGCGTGTAGACTTGGTGGCCCACCTTGGAGGCCAGGATTTTTAGTTTGTTTCCATCTAGTGTCACGGCTGAGGCTTCCAGGTAAGCTTCGAAGCAACGCAGCCATTGTGCGAACTTGGTAGACGAACCCGCCTCTTGAGGGTCTAGGTCCAGGCATGTTGGTCTGAGGGCATGCAGCAGCGCCTGCTGCTCAGCGTTTGGTGCCGTCATTTGCTGCAGCGCCTGCTGCTCAGCATTTGGTGCCGACATTTTGGTTTTTTTGTTAATAAAATTGATGCGCTATTAATTACTCATAAAAGACGGAGAGTTAGGAGAGTAACTAAAAGGCTTTTATTAACAAAGAACAGAGCATGCCTCTCGTGGTTGACTGGTTTCCAAGAAGGCAGGGGGCTGCAGAGCAGTCACCTTTATACCTGGGCATGTGGGTGGAGCCAGGGGCGGAGCCAGCTGAGGCATGCATAGATACAACCGTGTGCAACAACAACGGTGCAACAACAACAACAACGGTGAACAACAATAACAGTGGTTTACCACAGCTTGGAAGCTAGGAACAGCAAAGAAACAACGCAAAACTAAAATACTGTACTGCGGATGCTGGAAATCTGAAATATAAACAGGAAATGCTGGAAATACTCAGTAGATCAGGCAGCATCTGTAGAGAGAGAAACAGTTAATGTTTCAGGTCGATGACCTTTTGTCAAAACTGGAAAAAGTTAGAGATGTAACCAGTTTTAAGCAAGTGCAGGGGAGGAAAGAACAAAAGGGAAGGTCTGTGATAGGGTGGAAGGCAGGAGAGATTAAATGACAAAAAGGATAATGGTGATGGGACAAATAAAGAGACAAAATATGGGTCTAGTGGAGGTGTAAATGGGACTGGCAGAATCATTACCAACAGCTGCTGTCTGGAAAAATGGAGGCAGAGGTTACGGTCTGAAATTGTTGAAGTCCGTGTTGAGTCCGGAAGGCTGTCAAGTGCCTAATCGCAAGATGAGGTGCTGTTCCTCGAGCTTACATTGAGCTTCATTGGAACAGTGTACGAGGCCGAGGTCAGGGTGGGAGTGGGGTGGATAATTAAATGTCAGGCGACTGGAAGCTCAGGGTCACCCTTACGGACTGAACGGAGATGTTCCGCAAAGCGGTCACCCAATCTGCGTTTGGTCTCCCTAATGTAGAGGAGACCGCATAGTGAGCCGCGAATACAGTATACTAAATGGAAAGAAGTACAAGTAAATCGCTGTTTCACCTGGAAGGAGTGTTTGGGGCCCTGGACCGTGGGAAGGGAGGAGGTAAAAGGGCAGGTGTTGCATCTCCTGCGCTTTCACAGGAGGGGAGGAGGCGGCGTTGGTTGTGATTGAAGAATGGACCAGGGTGTCGCGGAATGAATGGCCCCTTCAGAATGCTGAAGGGGCAGGGAGGAGAAAATGTGTTTGGTGGTGGCATCATGCTGGATATGGCAGAGGACGTTCCGTTGAAAGTAGATGCTGGTGGGGTGGAAGATGAGGATGAGGGAAACCCTATGGTGGTTCTGGGAGGGGAAGGGGTGAGAGCAGAAGTGTGGGAAATGGGATGGACACGGTTGAGAATAAAGGAAGCACTGGTATAGAAGGTAGCATCGTCAGAATAGATGAGATGGAGAAACTGGGAGAATGGAATAGAGTCCTTACAGGAAGCGGATTGGGAGGAAGTAGTCAAGGTAGCTGTGGGAGTCGGTGGGCTTATAGTAGATATTGGTCGATAGCCTATCCCCAAAAATGGAGACAGAGAAGGGAAGAGTCGGAGGTGGACCATGTGAAGGCGAGGGAAGGGTGGAAACAGGAAGCAAAGTTGCTTACATTTTCCAGTTGAAGGCGAGAGCAGGAAACGGCACCAATACAGTCATCAATGTACCGGAAAAAGAGGTGAGGGAGGGGACCGGAGTCGGACTGGAACAAAAAATGTTCCACATATCCCACGAAAAGGCAGGCATAGCTAGGACCCATACAGGTTCCCATAGCAACACCAAATTTGCATGCTGACCTCTTCCTTTCTGTTTTTTATCCTTCAGGTAAAGGCGCTGAAGGAAAAGATTGAAGCAGAGAAAGGAAGTGATGCTTTTCCAGCTGCTGGGCAAAAGCTAATATATGCAGGTAAGGTGCAACTTTTCTATTTTGCCAACTGATATACCTATCAATTCATTCCATGAAAAGCGACGAGTTAAGATAGTAACTATAGGTTTTTATTGGCTAAATAACAGAGCCCACCCTCGTGGGTGATCGGTTCCAGCAAGGAAGAATACTAGCCAAGCAATCACCTTTATACCTGGGCAAGCAGGCGGAGCCATGGGCGGAGTCAGCTGAGGTATGCCTAGGTATAACAGCGTGCGAGGCAAGAGGTAACCTTGTGTAGGTGATAACAACAGTGTAACAATAACAGTGGTTTACCACATTCACCCCTTGTTTAAAATTGAGTCTGGCAGGGTGAAGTGTACTACTAGTTCGTGTATGTCAGTCTATCAGGAGGCCTCGTAAGCCTTTCTGACCGGCGCGGCGGCGGTGGTGCAGTATCCGATGTTAATGCTGGTGTCTGCGTGGTCGACGAAGGCCCCTGGGGTTCCGGCATGCCGCCTACAGGAGCTGGATTTGGGGGAGTGGTGGGGGATAACGGTGGTGTCTCAGGGGTGCCTGAGGGTGCGAGATCTCGCAAGGAGACTGTGTCCTCCCGCCCGTCTGGGTATTCCACATAGGCATACTGGGGGTTGGCATGCAGGAGGTTCACCCTCTTGACCAGGGGGTCCGTTTTATGGGTCCTCACGTGCTTCCGCAGCAGGACGGGCCCCGGAGAAGTCAGCCATGTTGGTAGCGAGGTTCCCGTAGTCGACTTCCTGGGGAAAACGAACATTTGCTCATGAGGGGTGGCGTTAATGGCAATACAAAGCAGTGACTGGATGGAATGGAGCGCTGCCGGGAGGACTTCCTGCCAGCGAGAGGTTGGGAGGCCCTTAGACTTTAGGGCTAAGAGGACGGCCTTCCAAACTGTCGCGTTCTCTCTTTCCACCTGGCCGTTCCCCCGGGGGTTGTAGCTGGTGGTCCTGCTCGCAGCAATACCTCTCGCGAGCAGGAACTGGCGAAGTTCCTCGCTCATGAAGGATGAGCCCCGGTCGCTATGTATATAGTTCGGGAACCCGAACAAGGCGAAGAGGTCGTTCAGGCATTTGATGACCGTGGTACTGGTCATGTCTGGGCAGGGGATGGCAAAGAGGAAACGGGAGTACTCGTCAATAATGTTGAGGAAGTACACATTACGGTCAGAGGACGGGAGGGGCCCCTTAAAATCGATGCTCAAGCGCTCGAAGGGGCGGGTGGCCTTGATCAAGCTTGCTCTGTCCGGCCTATAGAAATGCGGTTTGCATTCGGCACAGACTTGGCAGTTCCTGGTCATGGTCCTGACCTCCTCGATGGAGTAGGGCAGGTTGCGGGCCTTAATGAAGTGGTAAAGTCTAGTGACCCCGGGGTGGCAGAGGTCGTTGCGGAGGGTCCGCAGTCTATCAACTTGCGTGTTGGCGCATGTACCTCGTGATAGAGCATCTGGGGGCTCGTTGAGTTTACTAGGCCGGTACAAGATATCGTACTCGTAGGTGGAGAGCTCAATTCTCCACCTCAAGATCTTGTCGTTCTTGATTTTGCCCCTCAGCTTGTTATTAAACATAAAAGCAACCGAACGCTGGTCGGTGAGGAGGGTAAATCGTTTGCCTGCCAGGTAATGCCTCCAGCGTCGTACCGCTTCCACAATCGCCTGGGCCTCCTTCTCGACAGAAGAGTGTCGGATCTCAGGGCCCTGGAGGGTCCTTGAGAAGAAGGCCACAGGTCTCCCCGCCTGGTTAAGGGTTGCAGCTAGGGCGAAGTCGGATGCATCGCTCTCCACTTGGAAAGGGATGGACTCATCCACTGCGTGCATTGTGGCCTTCGCAATGTCTCCTTTTATGAGGGAGAAGGCAGCGCATGCTTCTGCTGTCAGGGGGAAGGAGGTGGACTTCATGAGGGGTCTGGCTTTGTCCGCATAATTGGGCACCCATTGGGCATAGTAAGCGAAGAGCCCCAGGGTTCTCTTCAGTGCCTTTTGACAGTGGGGAAGGGGAAGCTCCATGAGGGGGCGCATTCTTTCGGGGTCGGGGCCGATGACTCCGTTCTCTACTACGCAGCCGAGGATGGCAAGGCGCGAGGTGTTAAATATACATTTCTCCTTATTGTAAGTGAGATTCAGCCGTTGGGCCGTACGGAGGAATTTCTCCAGATTAACATCGTGGTCCTGCTGGTCGTGGCCGCAGATGGTGACGTTATCTAGATAAGGAAACGTGGCCTGCAGCACGTTCTGGTCAACCATCCGGTCCATCTCCCTTTGGAAGACCGAAACCCCGTTGGTGACGCCGAAGGGAACCCTAAGGAAGTGGTAGAGGCGGCCATTCGCCTCGAAGGCGGTATACTGGCGGTCCTCGGGGCGGATAGGGAGTTGGTGATAGGCCGACTTAAGGTCGATGGTGGAGAATACCCGGTACTGTGCAATCTGGTTGACCATGCCAGATATGCGGGGAAGGGGGTATGCGTCCAGCTGGGTGTACCGGTTTATGGTTTGGCTGTAGTCGATGACCAGGCGGTTTTTATTGCCGGTCTTAACAACTACGACCTGGGCACGCCAGGGGCTGGTGCTCCCCTCGATGATGCCCTCCTTCAGGAGACGCTGCACCTCAGAGCTAATAAAAGCTCTGTCCCCGGCGCTGTACCGCCTGCTCTTGGTAGCGACGGGTTTACAGTCGCGGGTGAGGTTAGCGAACAAGGAGGGGGGCGGGACTTTGAGAGTGGAGAGGCCGCAGGTGGTATGCGGCAGGCGGTTTAAAAACTGCTGGTTGTAGACTGAGAGTGGGGGGAGGGGTCCACCGTATGCCAAAGTGACACTTTGGAGGTGGCATTGGAAATCCAGCCCTAGTAGGACGGCAGCGCAGAGCTGGGGCAGGACGAGAAGTTTAAAGTTTTTATATTCCGTGCCCCTAACCGACAGGGTCACCACACAGTATCCGCTGACGTCTGTTGAATGGGACTTCGACGCCATCGAGATCCGATGGCGCGTTGGCCGGACAGTGAGGGAGTAGCAGCGCACCGTGTCTGGGTGAATAAAACTCTCCGTGCTCCCGCTGTCGAACAGGCAGGTCGTGGCGTGGCTGTTTACCTCGATGTCCATCGTGGACCTGGATAGATGATGCGGGAGAGCTTGGTCAAGCGTGACGGAGGCCAGTGTATGGCTGAGTGTGCTGCTGTCGTCGGCAGGTGAGGCGGTGGTCGGGTCTGGAGACAACATGGCGGCTGAGTGCGGCGAACAAAATGGCGGAGAAGATGGCCGCCCCCACGACTCACATGAGGCACTGCTGGCGTCTGTGGCCTTGATCAAAGATGGCCACCCCACGACTCACATGAGGCACTGCTGGCGTCTGTGGTCTTGATCAAAGATGGCCGCCCCCACAACTCACATGAGGCACTGCTGGCGTCTGTGGCTTTCCCTCTGCAGGCGTTCGCGAAGTGGCCTTTTTTTCTGCAGCCGGAGCAGGTCGCGTTCCTTGCAGGGCAGCGCGCCCTTTGATGTCTCGCCTGGCCACAGAAATAGCAGCTGGCGGCCCGATCGCGGGGCTCCGCTGCCGCAGCAGGTCCCGGGGGTGGCGGTCCCGATCGATTCCGGGACGCCGTAGTAGGTCCCAGGGGCGGCGGTGCGAGGGGTATTGCGGCCGGAGTCGGGCCCGAGTCCCACGGTCGTGCAGCACTGTACCCGGAGTACGCCTCGAGGTCCCGATGGGCCACTTCCAGGGAGTGAGCGAGGGCTGTAGCTGCTTTCAAGTCGAGGTCCTTTGATTCAAGCAGTCTTTGCCGTGAGTAGTCGGACCGAAGGCCTTTCACGAAGGCATCACGGATATTTCCTTCAGCATGTTGTGCAGCCGATACAGCTTTAAAGTCACAGTCCCTGCCGAGTGTTTGTAGCGCCCGTAAAAATTCATCTACAGACTCTCCTGGCTGTTGCGAGCGGGATCTTAGGAGATGTCTGGCATACATTGAATTTACTGGGCTCCGGTACTGCTCTTTTAGCAGGTCGAGGGCCTCCTCGTATGTAGTAAGGTCCCGGATGAGTGCAAATACTTTAGGGCTCACCTGGGCGGTCAGAACTCTTAGTTTGTCGGCTTCCGATGGCACGCCGGAGGCTACCAGGTAGGATTCAAAGCAGCTCAGCCAGTGATCGAAGTCGAGGGCTGAATTCGCTGCCTGTGGATTTAGATCCAGGTACGGCGGTCGGAGGGCTCGCAGCCAAGTCGGCTGCTGGGGCTGGTCAGTCATTTCAAAATTTAGCCAATAAAATTGATATACCTATCAATTCATTCCATGAAAAGCGACGAGTTAAGATAGTAACTATAGGTTTTTATTGGCTAAATAACAGAGCCCACCCTCGTGGGTGATCGGTTCCAGCAAGGAAGAATACTAGCCAAGCAATCACCTTTATACCTGGGCAAGCAGGCGGAGCCATGGGCGGAGTCAGCTGAGGTATGCCTAGGTATAACAGTGTGCGAGGCAAGAGGTAACCTTGTGTAGGTGATAACAACAGTGTAACAATAACAGTGGTTTACCACACCAATGCCTAGTTTGTACAAAGGCTGAAGCTATTTAGGTGTAGAGGGGATACATTCACACTGGTGAGAAACTGACATGCAGGTGAAGTTGTACTAAATCCAGGAATTGTGCAGATGTTTATACATCTGTATGCTACTGTTATTTGTGTGCATGCATGTCATGACGAGGGCTCGTGCTCTAAACCACCTAAGAATTTTTCTCCTACTGTATTTATCTCCTTTCCCTAATAGGTTTCCCTATTGTAATTGTATTGGAACAAATACATCGTGCCTCAATACCAAGTGTTCGGATTTCAAGTTGTCAGTTGGCACCAGTCTTCGCATCACCATTAATACGTAGTTCATTAAACCTCCTGCATTTCTCACCTTGTAGAACTCACTTGCAGCTGGTGTGAAATGCACGTAAGATATGTAACTTCTTTGATTATAGCTGCGTAATCAGCTGCTTTTGTAGAAACTCGCGTCCAGTTTTGCAAGGTGTGAAAAGTACAGATAGTAATTGAGCTGCAAATCAATAGGGATTCGAAGATTAAGGTCCGTCGATAGACTCCAAACAGTTGGTGGTGGTTATGTGCCAATTAAGTGAAAAGTCAGGTGAGGTGTTAAGTGACAATGTGAGTTAACCACAGTAAATTGTTTTTAAAGAATTTAAGATGCATAGTGTTTCCAAAATAAAGCCATCACTTTCATGCTGTTTTAAAATGAATTTTAAAAGCTAATTACATTGAGATGTCCCCAAACACTGGACAGGCTTGTCCCAGAATCTGTCTATCTCTTGGCACAGAATTGGTCTTGAGGTGTTGACAAATTCTTGGAGCCCCAGCAATGTTCCCTCTAATTTTTTTTTGTACTGAGCGGGTCATGAACTCCTTTGAGCGTGACCTTTTCATCTGTGGGCAAATTTTACGACAGCAACTACTTAAAAACATATATACAGTAATGCCATATTACCACCCCACTGTCTCAAATCATGAGCCAATCAGACCACCGTCTCAAATCATGAGACAATCAGACAAGGTTCGATACAAGTTTAACATAACTTCCCTGCTTTTGAATTCTATTCCTCTAGAAATGAACCCCATTCCTCTAGAAATGAACCCCAGTGCTTTATTTGCACTTTTGTGGCTTTTTTAACCTGCGTTGCTACTTTTAATGATTTGTGAAGCTATATCCCTAGCTCCCTTTGCACCTTTACCCCATTTAGATTCTTATTTTCCAAGTGGGTAGCCGCCTTATTCCTCCTACCAAAATGCACCACCTCACATTTATCTATATTGAAATTCATTTGTTATTTACATGTCCATTCTGCAAGTTTGTTTATGGTAGAATTAATGAAAAGCTTTTAGTTCATCATGTACAAACTCTATTTAAAAAAAAATACTTGTCAGAAATGACTGGGATATAAAAGAACTGCATAATGCATTAACACTTCAGAAGCATCACTCAGTTACACGGTTATGCATCGGCAAACAATCCCAAAAGCCCAAGGTGAGCTGAAAGAGGCACATCTATTCATGCAATTAGTATTAATTTTAACGTATTGGCCCATCCCTCATGTCACTATATCAGTGGCAGCAAGAGCAGCGGCTTTCGTATGGCGCTGACGTGCTGTACGTCCACATAAGTAATTAGAATATTAATCACGATGCAACTAGACAACCAACAAATATAAAGTGCCGTAGTTCTTTAGTTCACAGTATTAAAAACAATAGAACGATTGAACAAGAAATGGTATCCGTATTTCCAACTTCAATCACTTCCATTAATAAACATTGCCTATTTGAACCAACACACCCTCCACGTAACATGTCAGAAATACAGCACTTATTCACAAGTGCAGAAAAACACACTCACAATTTGCGTCACCGAATTAAAAACAAAAAGCAGGTAAAGCTATGACTTAACAGAAATAAACATTCATCTTTCTTCCAGGACAGGAGAACCAATCAGACTGACTTGGAAATGTTTACTAATATGTTGACGTAAAGATGTTAATTTACGAATTTCGCTTCTAATGTTTTTCTCTCAAACATTCTCCACAATATTAATCCCTGCTCTTAAGAACATAAGAAGTAGGAGCAGGAGTAGGCCATACGGCCCCTCGGGCCTGCTCAGCCATTCAATAGGATCATGGCTGATCCGAATCTAGACTCGCGTCCACTTCCCTGCCCTCTCCCCGTAACCCCTAATTCCCTTATCTGCTAGGAAACTGTCTATCTCCATTTTAAATGTATTTAATGTTACAGCTTCCACAGCTCTCTGGGGTAGCAAATTCCATAGATTTACTACCCTCTGAGTGAAGAAGTTTCTCCTCATCTCAGTTTTGAAAGCGCAGCCCCTTATTCTTAGATTATGCCCCCTAGTTCTAGTCTCACCCATCAGTGGAAACATCCTCCCCGCATCCACCCGATCAAGCCCCCTCACAATCTTGCATGTTTCGATAAGATCGCCTCTCATTCTTCTGAACTCCAATGAGTAGAGTCCCAACCTACTCAACCTTTCCTCATACGTCAACCCCCTCATCTCCGGAATCAACCGAGTGAACCTTCTCTGAACCGCCTCGAGAGCAAGTATATCTTAAATATGGAAACCAAAACTGCACGCAGTATTCCAGGTGTGGCCTCACCAATACCCTGTATAACTGCAGCAAGACTTCCCTGTTTTTATACTCCATCCCCCTTGCAATAAAAGCCAAGATTCCATTGGCCTTCCTGATCACCTGCATACTAACTTTGTGTTTCATGCACCAGGACCCCCAGATCCCTTTGTACTGTAGCACTTTGCAGTTTCTCTCCATTTAGATAATAACTTGCTCTTTGATTTTTTTCTGCCAAAGTGCATAACCTCACACTTTCCAACATGATATTGCATCTGCCAAATCTCTGCCCACTCACTTAGCCTGTCTATGTCCTTTTGCAGGTTTTTTATGTCCCCCTCACTCATTGCTTTCCCTCCCATCTTTGTATCGTGAAAAGTGTTGTATTATTTTAGGTATTTCATAATTAAATAGAAATTCACAATCACTGGACGTCCCAAAGCGCTTTACAGCCTATGAAGTAATTTTGAAGTGTAGCCACTGTAATGTAGGAAACACAGCAGCCAATTAGTGCTCAGCAAGCTCCCACAAACAGCAATGTGATAATGACCAGATAATCTGTTTTAGTGGTGTTGATTGAGGGATAAATATTGGTCAGGACACTGGGGATAACTCCCCTGCTCTTCTTCAAAATAGTGCCGTGGGATCTTTTACGTCCACCTGAGGGAGCAGACGGGGCCTCGGTTTAACGTCTCATCCGAAAGCGGCACCCTCCGGCAGTGCAGCACTCCCTCAGTACTGCACTGGAGTGTCAGCCTAGATTTTTGTTCTCAAGTCTCTGGAGAGGGACTTGAACCCACAACCTTCTGACTCGGGCAAGAGTGCTACCAACTGAGCCATGGCGGACACACACATAAGGGGAAACAAGCTTCATTTTACTTTCAGTTTTTAATCTTCTATTTCAAACATTCATACCAAATCGAAATTATACATTATCAGTTTAATCAAAATATTTTCTGTGTCTTTCTCAATAAACAGAGTGGTTTCTTCTAAAGTAGCTACCTGCAATTACATAACACTGGTTTCTATTAACACTTCACTAAACATTTAAGAGGAAATCTGTGTTTACATTATTCCTGGGACTTGTTCGGACTATAGAACGACAGACAAAATAAAATGGTTTGTGTTTTTCCCCTTTTTTGGTTCTCTTCCTAAACGTCTTAATCTTTTTTTACAAAAGTAATATGCAACTCCTACAGATCCTCCCCTGCCCTCCCTCTGAACAGCATGGTTGCATGTTTGTGTAAAGCTACTCACTTCAGTCGATCATACAAAATCAAATATTGAGAAGTTTCAATTTTAAAATGTTTTAAGCAATTCAGAGCCTCTTTAAAAGCATTTGGACTTCAAGACCTGGTTGAAACTTGTTTAGATGAGGGGAATATTGATTTTTGCTTTTTTCTTCCAAAATCAAAATTTGGGATGGGGGGTGGCGGTGAGAGAAGTGTTTTTAACATTCATTTTTTGTGAAAAGTTCATTAAAAATCTTTTAATTCTTTCCAGTCTCATTGCAGCTTTGACAGAAGAAGTTGCTCCAAGTTTTTTTCCCCTCTTCAACGCTGTCGTTAAACATACAGCAAAAAATAATAAAATAAACTCTAATTCCAAACGGAGCTCAAATAAGAAAGTGAATAAAGTGATTAAACTACCTATCACCAGCCTTGCCGATGAGTTGGGATCAGTTTTGGAGAAGTTGTTTCCTCTTTCTGCTGCCATTCCCTCTGTCTCTCACAGGTTCTGAGGTACAAACAGGGGCACAAACATTTTCCCCTCTCTCATAACATGATATAAATAACCCTGATAAACTCTTTCAAAAAGGTGACAACACCTGACAAAATATAACTGAAACTTACTGTGGGACATTCAACATCACTTTCCTGTATTTTTTTTTCTGGCTTTAAACAATTTTTAGCAATCTCTCAGTCTCTCGCTCGCTCTCACTCTTCTCTCCCTCCCCCCGCAGGCAGTCTGTCTCGCCCTCCCCCCCGCAGGCAGTCTGTCTCGCCCCTCCCCCCGCAGGCAGTCTGTCTCGCCCCTCCCCCCGCAGGCAGTCTGTCTCGCCCCTCCCCCCGCAGGCAGTCTGTCTCGCCCCTCCCCCCGCAGGCAGTCTGTCTCGCCCCTCCCCCCGCAGGCAGTCTGTCTCGCCCCTCCCCCCGCAGGCAGTCTGTCTCGCCCCTCCCCCCGCAGGCAGTCTGTCTCGCCCCTCCCCCCGCAGGCAGTCTGTCTCGCCCCTCCCCCCGCAGGCAGTCTGTCTCGCCCCTCCCCCCGCAGGCAGTCTGTCTCGCCCCTCCCCCCGCAGGCAGTCTGTCTCGCCCCTCCCCCCGCAGGCAGTCTGTCTCGCCCCTCCCCCCGCAGGCAGTCTGTCTCGCCCCTCCCCCCGCAGGCAGTCTGTCTCGCCCCTCCCCCCGCAGGCAGTCTGTCTCGCCCCTCCCCCCGCAGGCAGTCTGTCTCGCCCCTCCCCCCGCAGGCAGTCTGTCTCGCCCCTCCCCCCGCAGGCAGTCTGTCTCGCCCCTCCCCCCGCAGGCAGTCTGTCTCGCCCCTCCCCCCGCAGGCAGTCTGTCTCGCCCCTCCCCCCGCAGGCAGTCTGTCTCGCCCCTCCCCCCGCAGGCAGTCTGTCTCGCCCCTCCCCCCGCAGGCAGTCTGTCTCGCCCCTCCCCCCGCAGGCAGTCTGTCTCGCCCCTCCCCCCGCAGGCAGTCTGTCTCGCCCCTCCCCCCGCAGGCAGTCTGTCTCGCCCCTCCCCCCGCAGGCAGTCTGTCTCGCCCCTCCCCCCGCAGGCAGTCTGTCTCGCCCCTCCCCCCGCAGGCAGTCTGTCTCGCCCCTCCCCCCGCAGGCAGTCTGTCTCGCCCCTCCCCCCGCAGGCAGTCTGTCTCGCCCCTCCCCCCGCAGGCAGTCTGTCTCGCCCCTCCCCCCGCAGGCAGGCTGTCCCGCCCCTCCCCCCGCAGGCAGGCTGTCCCGCCCCTCCCCCCGCAGGCAGGCTGTCCCGCCCCTCCCCCCGCAGGCAGTCTGTCCCGCCCCTCCCCCCGCAGGCAGGCTGTCCCGCCCCTCCCCCCGCAGGCAGGCTGTCCCGCCCCTCCCCCCGCAGGCAGGCTGTCCCGCCCCTCCCCCCGCAGGCAGGCTGTCCCGCCCCTCCCCCCGCAGGCAGGCTGTCCCGCCCCCCCTCCCCGCAGGCAGGCTGTCCCGCCCCCCCTCCCCGCAGGCAGTCTGTCCCGCCCCTCCCCCCGCAGGCAGTCTGTCCCGCCCCCCCTCCCCGCAGGCAGTCTGTCCCGCCCCTCCCCCCGCAGGCAGGCTGTCCCGCCCCTCCCCCCGCAGGCAGTCTGTCCCGCCCCTCCCCCCGCAGGCAGTCTGTCCCGCCCCCCCTCCCCGCAGGCAGTCTGTCCCGCCCCCCCTCCCCGCAGGCAGTCTGTCCCGCCCCCCCTCCCCGCAGGCAGTCTGTCCCGCCCCCCCTCCCCGCAGGCAGTCTGTCCCGCCCCCCCTCCCCGCAGGCAGGCTGTCCCGCCCCCCCTCCCCGCAGGCAGGCTGTCCCGCCCCCCCTCCCCGCAGGCAGGCTGTCCCGCCCCCCCTCCCCGCAGGCAGGCTGTCCCGCCCCTCCCCCCGCAGGCAGTCTGTCCCGCCCCCCCTCCCCGCAGGCAGTCTGTCCCGCCCCCCCTCCCCGCAGGCAGTCTGTCCCGCCCCTCCCCCCGCAGGCAGGCTGTCCCGCCCCTCCCCCCGCAGGCAGTCTGTCCCGCCCCTCCCCCCGCAGGCAGTCTGTCCCGCCCCCCCTCCCCGCAGGCAGTCTGTCCCGCCCCCCCTCCCCGCAGGCAGTCTGTCCCGCCCCCCCTCCCCGCAGGCAGTCTGTCCCGCCCCCCCTCCCCGCAGGCAGTCTGTCCCGCCCCCCCTCCCCGCAGGCAGGCTGTCCCGCCCCCCCTCCCCGCAGGCAGGCTGTCCCGCCCCCCCTCCCCGCAGGCAGGCTGTCCCGCCCCCCCTCCCCGCAGGCAGGCTGTCTCCTCTCCCGCTCCCCGCCGCCTCTCCCCGTCCCCGCCCCCCCCCCCCCAAAAAAATCCGCAGCCTCGCTCCCTGCAGCCTCTCCCCCCTCGCTCCCCCCCCCCCCCCCACAGCCACCAACGGATCCAGATCTCCCACGGAGCTGAAGAAAATGTGGCCGGAACTATTTGGTGCTGTGCGTGTGCGGCCTCAGTAAAAGTTGCGCATGCGCAGAAGGCCACAGAAGTACTCATATGGATAATCGCAGCATTCACATTCGGTCCCTCCGGGTCTGACCTATATCGGGTCCCAGCGCGCAGGCGCCGAAGCCCGCTCCTGCGGGCCTAAAGAACGAAACATAGAAAAATAGGAGCAGGCGTAGGCCATTCGGCCCTTCGAGTCTGCTCCGCCATTCAATATGATCATGGCTGATCCTCTATCTCAATACCATATTCCCGCTCTCTCCCTATACCCGTTGACGCCTTTTGTGTCTCGAAATCTATCTATCTATCTCCTTCTTAAATATATTCAGTGACTTGGCCTCCACAGCCTTCTGTGGTAGAGGGACCACCGTCTGAGGGAAGAAATTTCTCCTTATTGCAGTCCTAAATGTCCTACCCTGTATCCTGAGACTGTGACCCCTAGCTCTAGACCTCCCAGCCAGGGGAAACATCCAGTCTGTCTAGCCCTGTCAGAATTTTATACATTTCAATGAGATCCCCTCTCATTCATCTAAACTCCAGTGAATACAGGCCTAGTCAACCCAATCTCTCCTCGTATGACAGTCCTGCCATCCCAGGAATCAGTCTGGTGAACCTTTGTTGCACTCCCTCTATGGCAAGTGTATCCTTTCTTCGGTAAGGAGACCAAAACTGCACGCTCTACTCCAGGTGTGGTCTCACCAAGGCCCTGTATAACCGTAGTAAGACATCCTTGTTCCTGTACTCCAATCCTCTTGCAATGAAGGCCAACATACCATTTGCCTTCCTAACTGCTTGCTGCACCTGCATGTTTACTTTCAGTAACTGGTGTACAAGGACACCTAGGTCCCTTTGTACATCAACATTTCCCAATCTATCACCATTTAATTAATACTCTGCCTTTCTGTTTTTCCTACCGAAGTGGATAACTTCACATTTATCCACATTATACTGCATCTGCCATGTATTTGCCCACTCACTCAACTTGTCTAAATCGCCTTGAAGCCTCTTTGCATCCTCCTCACAACTCACAATCCTACCTAGTTCCGTGTCGTCAGCAAACTTGGAAATATTACATTTGGTTCCCTCATCCAAATCATTGATATATTGTGAATAGCTGGGGCCCAAGCACTGATCCCTGCGGTATCTCACTAGTCAGTGCCTGTGGGACGCGATTAAAAAGAGTGCCTGTGTGATGGAGCCCGTGACTGCGGGACTGCGCGGCCTGCAACACCTGGTGCACTGTGGCCTCGAGAGAACCGCACAGCTTAGGGGGAACAGTGAGCTCTAGCCATAATTACTTCTGGTTGTAGCTTGGTCAAAGTTTACCTCTTGGGGCTTGCTGAAGTCTGACACAGACAGCAAACACTGAACTGGATATGATTTATTTTAGTGTATAGTGCGTGTAGTATTGAATTTTTTTTTAATGTTTCGCTTTCTAGACTGAGAGGGCAAGTTTGTTCCTTTTTCATGGTGTGACTTCTTTACTCTCCTCTGAGGAAGTGTCTAGCTTCTTTTGTGCCTTTCTCCCCTCTGGATAGCAAAACTGACATTAGGTGCTCATTGTCACAGACCTATGTCCTATCACTCAAAATTTGTCAAGTTGCACATTAACCTTCGGAAAACGCGTTCTGTCCCTCTGGATATGGTCTGAGTCCCATGACTGCCAGTTGCATGCTATTGATTCTGTCATCCAGCTACTGGATGAAATTATAGCTATGGAAAAGCACATTATTTCAAGGAGGGATAGTTTCTACAGTTGCAGTGTCACAACACGTCATCTTGCAAAGATTTAGGTGGATATTGTGCTAATGTACAAATAGATTCTCAATATTGGTGACAGAGGAAGGAACAGATAACATGAAACAGACCAACACTGACCTCTAGGGGAAACCATAACCCTTGTCCTGTGTTGGTGTCTTAGCATCTGCTTTTCTCAGAAATGTGTTTGAACTGTGCAGTTTGTCTCGCCTTCAGTCACCGAGATCAATTGTCGTGCTTCCACCACGTCCCAAGCTAACTCCACACACAGCTCAGACCTTGGAGCCTTCCTGGTCTGTACATTAAAAAAAAATCTATATACACCCTCCATGAAGGACGTCAACAACAACAACAACTTGTATATTTATATAGTGCCTTTAACGTAGTAAAATGTCCCAAGGCGCTTCACAGGAGTATTAAGACAAAATTTGTCCCCAAGCCACAAGGCTGATGACCAAAAGCTTGGTCAAAGAGAGAGGTTTTAAGGAGCGTCTTAAAGGAGGAAAGCGAGGTAGAGAGGCGGAGAGGTTTAGGCAGGGAATTCCAGAGCTTGGGGCCCAGGCAACAGAAGGCACGGCCACCAATGATGGAGCGATTAAAATCGGGGATGCTCAAGAGGGCAGAATTAGAGGAGCGCAGGGGGGGTGGGTTGTGCGGCTGGAGGAGATTACAGCAATGGGGAGGGGTGAGGCCATGGAGGGATTTGAAAACAAGGATGAGAATTTTGAAATCGAGGCGTTGCTTAACCGGGAGCCAGGGGTAATGGGTGAGCGGAACTTGATGCAAGTTAGGGCACGGGCAGCCGAGTTTTGGATGACCTCATGTTTACGTAGGGTAGGCCAGCCAGGAGTGCATTGGAATAGTCAAGTCTAGAGGTAACAAAGGCATAGATGAGGGCCGTACCGGGGGAATAACCAGGGGGAGAGAGAGTAAATGTTTTAATAGGGACTAGGGCATCAAAGGTGAGGATGTGGTTGAGCAGATTGGTAGCTGTAGAAATGTTGTGGTGAATGGAGGCCCAAAGGCTGAACAGTTGGGATTTCGTAAGTGCAGTTGTAAGAGAGTTGGGAGAGTTTTTTTCCCCCCAGAGGATCAGTGAATCAGTTGGGGTTTTATGACAATCCAACAGCTTTCATGGTCATTTTTCTGGTGTCAGCCTACAAGTTACCAGATTTACTTAATTCAATTTAATTTGCCATGGTGGGATTTGAACTCATAGCCTCTGCGTTGCATGTCCACTACTATAATCACAAGGCTACTGTGCACTGTAGAAAATTAGGAGAATTGTCACCTTGGTTCTATAATGTGTGTCCATTAAGGCCCAAGCTCACTGCTGACTATTTGTTACAGGTAAAATCCTCAACGATGACACACAACTTAAAGATTACAAAATTGACGAGAAGAACTTCGTAGTGGTTATGGTAACAAAGGTAAGAGATTTGACGGGTGTGGGAGCTAGGTGGTGAAGTGTGTCACATAAAAGATCATTCACCTCCTTCTAGCAACATGGCTCAGATTAGTAACTTGGATGTAAGGTGGGCCACAGGTGCAAACCCAATTTGCATCAATCAGTGGTGCTGCCTAGCGGTTCAATGCACTGCACAGTTCATGTAAATTACATGCTATTTAAGGGAAGTCAATACAGGGGTAAACTGACGCCTTTATTTCTATAGGTTTTCTCACATAGAGAGCCATCTCAATATTCTGTTAGGTGGTGGATAGTAAGTGGATTACAAGCAAGAGGAGAATCTGATGAGGTTCTTTTGAAAATCGGATTTGAGGTGTTGAGGCAGAGGGAGAGAGTTTCAGTGAATGAGGGGTAAAGTGGATGAAGGAACAGTTGTCAATTGAAAGAAACGAGCAGGGAATGATAAGTGAGGTGCCAGAAGAACAGAGGGTGCATGTAGGAACTAGAAGACATAGGGAGGGAGGATAGCCATGGATAGGATTTAAAAGGGAGGCCAGGGGTTTTAAAATCAATCCTCTGGGGCACATGGAGCCAGTTAGGAATGAGTGCAGGTGAAAATGTGGACCATGGTAATTTGAATAAGTTGTTTATGGACAGTGGAAAATGTGAAGTTTGCAAGTAGAGCAATGGCGACATCAAGCCTCCAGCTGATAAAGGCATGGATTAGGGTTTTGGCAGCTGAGTCGGAGAGATGGGACGGAGGCGAGTGATGGTTTGAAGAAAAGCATTCTGTTAATTGAGGAAGGAAGTGAGACTCTGGGTTGAGCATTAGGCCATGGTTCTGCATCACAAGGTTTAGCTTAAGGTGACAGCCGAGAGGTTGATCAAGTTTAGACTGGGGGTTGTGCAGGTATATGCAGCAGCTGGAAGGCTCAACTTTTTCCTACTTTTAGCAGTAGGAAGTTTTGGCTAATCCAGATTTTAATGTCAACTAGGCAGTTGGAGAAAGTGGCAATGTTCCCCGTGTCAGTTGGTCACCGGGGGTTATTACATAAATGAAGAGGTGAGCTCTGGGATGGTGCCCTGGGTGACCATATGGACGCAAGCTATGGAGGCAATGCAGTGTCTAAGATGCAACAGTAGTGAGCTCTGACAGAGTATTGTGACAAAAGTGGCCTGCAGAGGAGAGAGACGTGAGGAGGTCCAAGCGCTCCTCGCATTTGATGTCTTAGCTGAGGGTGGAGAGTGCAGTTGGTTATGGTTGGAATAGTTTTAGTAGCAAAGAGGTGGAGTTTGAAAAAGTTCCTGCTGTCAAGTGATCCTAGAGTAGTGGGAGGACTTGCGTTCTGGAGCTTCCTTGATGCTGTGGACTGGCTGCTGCTCTGCAAACCAGCTTGCATGTCGTGGGCTGCAGATGGAGAATGCAGCTAGTGCTGAGATTTCCTCTGGGCCGGGTCTTTTGAGAGGTGCTTTGCAGCTGTCGTATAATATTCCTGATGATTGCTTCTGCTATACTGGCGTGAGGGGAGTTCACTATTTCGCTTAATGTCCATAAAGTCTAACTTTTAAATGTTATTCCCTCATTGATCTTGGAGTTTCTTGACGGGGAAGATGGGGAATCTCAGAATCATCCACGTCAGCAAGAAGTGGTTGTGTTATTTCAATACATCTATTTAGGTCCTGAATGGTTATGTGCATATTTAAAATGTGTTATAAAGGATGTTATGATTCTGTTGCCATGGGTCTGGTTGTTGGTGGGGCAAAAGTAAATTGAATATATTGGGAAAGCTATTGAAAGGAGCCTGCACAAAAGTGCACCACATTAGAGCTCCAGCGCAAGGTGCTCCTGAGTGTTGGCTTCCTGTCTGCAATTCTCCCTTCGGAAGGGAAGGAAATTGGGGACGGAATCACCCCAGACACACTTCCTGACACCCAGCAAAAGAACAGTATTGGCCTATGCTTGGCAGCAGGTCTTCAGTCTTCCCAAAGGTGCTGCTTGATGCGATGAGACTGGGAGCAGAAGTAAAGCGCATTGAAGAGGAGTTCGCTGAATTTGGATACTCAGCAAACATGAATGGGCGAGCCCATGGGGAGGAGGTGAGAGAGACCCTCTCCTTATCCTGTGGAGTTTTATTCTTAGTCATGCATGTTCAGAAAGATCTGTGCACCATAAAGCACCACTGAACCTTCATTTTACTGGCTGTAAACTCAAACCTGTTTTTTTTCACCAAACATCTTTGTGTGCTAATATCATTTGAGTTCTTGGGAAGGGACAATCTTATCAACATGCATTCATGCCTCAATAAGGGTTAACGTAAGCTCCAGTACAAATTAAATTGATAATGAAAGTTGCAACTGAGTTCAGCTGCTTTTATGTTGGGTTAAGTGCAGTACGTACTAATGTCACCAGCTCCCAATGTGTGGGTCTTGGGTCGCATGTTGGAAGCCTGTGGCACTGGCACATCTCGCATAATATAAACACAGCTCTCAAAGAATCTGTGTGTGTGTGTTCTGTTTTTTTTTAAAAAGCCTGTCAAGCCAGGACTAAAATAGCACAAACTTCATACTGTAACTCCATAAGGCACAAACATACATTTTGTCCTGATGCTAAACTTTTTTTGGTTTGTGTATGGTACATTGACTTTGTATTACGCTCACGCTTGGGTTTTCGCAACACTTCTAACTGACATATTTTGCAGTGTTCTTTCTTGAGTGCCTCTTGTATCTGGTTTTGATTGTGAAACTGCAGCACTCAATTTCTACCACCTCAACCTGCACAATTGTAAAATGCGATTGGTCTCTTGTTGCCTCAGGCTTTGCATTTTCAAAATACCCACTGATTTTTCTGTTACCTCAGCAAGGGTTTCTGGAAAAAAATAACTACAAAACTGCAGAGCATTCCTTGTTCCATATTCTAATCATCTTGACTCTTTGCTGAAAACCTAAAGCTGCATTGTGTGTTTCCCCCCCCCCCCCCCCCCACCTTTCTTATTCCCAAAAAACAAAAATGGGGAGGATATTGCTGTAGATTTTTGTTTCTCTTTTGCTTGTCTCCTTTGGGCCCCTCCTTTTGCTGCCAAGAAGGCAAGTAAGATGCTCCCAAGCCTCCCTGATGCTACTTTGGAGTCAGCATGAGACTCCCTCCAGTATTTCAATTTTTAGACAGCCCCGTTTTGTCTAAGTATTAAAAATGTAACTGCTGTGAGAGGAGCTGTGCATGTAGCTATCGCCATAACTGGCAGCAGAATGGAAGTTTCAGTCAGGCAGTATGAACCGAGTGCTACCTGGCTGAAACTTGAGTTGCAGCTACCAGCCACAGTCCAGTAGCCGCAACGAAATACAGCCATAGCCTTGCGGGATAGACGGTCCCATCCTTTCACACTCGAAAGGAATGGGACAAACAAATTTTCTCTTTCCCCCTGCCCTCCCCCATGTATTCACCCTGCAGATTGGGGTGGACTAGGCCATAATCTTCTGTATGATTTACTGGAAGGTGCCCTTGCACAGTGCAGGAATGGAAACTGGCAAAATATGGACTCTGGAGGAAGCCTGAGTATGAGTATCATTTGAGACTGGGATTAAGTTGGTGTCTTGGTTGGATCTGCCGTGGTGCTTGAGTACTCTTATTTGTTTTGGTATTATTCAGTGCGACTCATCTTATCACAAATTCGTACTTAACTTTTTCTTCTTTAAAAACAGCCTAAAGCAGCTCCTGCACCTGCACAACCAACAACACAGCCTGCTCCAGTGCCTGCTTCAGCGAGTACCACGGCAGCTGCCTCCACCTCCACTGCAACTCCGGCTTCAACTGCAATTCCAACCTTAATTGCAGATTCAGTTTCACCTTCAAGTCAAACTTCCACCCCTAACCCCACTCCAACCTCCGCTGCCACTGCTGTTGCCCCTGCCTCACCACCAGCTATAGTTCCAGCATCAGACCCTTCTAGTACAGTCACAGAGGAAAAACCAAAGGAGGAAGAAACAAAAGAAGAAACCAGTGCTGCTTCTGAATCACTTAACCCAAGGTACAATAAAGTTGGGTAGGGAAGGAGCAGGATGTTGGTACATGCGCTAGTTGTGCTGCAGGTAGGGAAGAAAGCAGCAGTACCCTGGGGGAAAGTCCCTTTGGGGCATTTCACTGAATTTTCAAGGGGGGTTTTGTTTGAGTTTGAAGAGCTTCAATTTTTTTTCTGGGACTTAATGTCCAGCTGCACCAATGAATAGAAGAAAGAAGAACAAATCGCTTCAGTCTTTTCCCTAATGCATCTGATTTTTCAAAAGATCCAATCAGGCTCATGAGAATTTTGGTCTCGAGCTGCTATGAATTTTTTCTTGGTTTATTGGACTGCGTGCAGTTTGCATTAAAATGACAGGATGTGCACGTGCACTGCAGGTTTATGTATTATTTGGATTGATGACTCGTGTTCTAAAATGTGAATTTACCAGGCTTTGTTTGCAGAAGATTTGTTGGTTTAGGGTTTGCCTTTTTTTAATTAAGTGTAGCACTCCAAAACATTTTCTTTTTATCTTTGGTATTTGTCTTTTTGCCCTTCCTGTTTTTTCTTTCCCCGTGTCTTCTCAAGCCATCCCCGGCCAACAGGTAGTCCAATCCTGGCCCTTAATCCCACCATAGAATGACATGGCTGAGATTGGGAACTCACAATGCGCAGTGTTGTGAGCGCAAGCCCATATCTTACCGTTCCATGGCAGAGTACATTGGGACTCCCAACACTTTGTACCATCCTCGTAGTGAGATTTTAAGCACTGACATCATTAATTTCCAGAAGATGTTCTTGGTATCTTGTTCATCATGGGGCTAGCAATAGCATTAGTGCTGCTGTCAAGAGATTTGGGTGCATCTAGCTTGCTTGTAGTTAATCAAACTCATTGTATCGCAGCAGTTTAAAAAAAAAAAAAAAAAAAAAAAAAAAATCCTGGTAAAGCAGCACATTGGTGCTCTGCAGTTCCCCATTTAATACGTCCACGATCCCAGCCCTGCTGTCAGACGGAAGTACTTAACTGAAGTTGCAAGCTTCTATATAGTATGAAAATTTTGGCCAGCTTGTTCCCATGCACCTCCTGGATGTTAGATCCAAGAGCAAGACGTGGCAGAAGGCTACCTGCCTGTCCGGTAATGAATGATGCAGGGAGAAATGCAGGGAGAAAATAAAATGAGAGCCAAAAGTATTTGTGGAAATATAATTTTAACTGGTCAGGAATGTTATTGTTTCAACATTTTTTGTATTTTGTTGCTCTCAAGTTTGCAGCTTATGCTGTACTAGATGGCAATGACTGTTTGTTTATTGAGAAGTAATTTCCAGTGATTACTACTCTGCGGTGTACATTATATGGAAAGTTGTGCAGCCGCTAAACCAGCAAACAGTCAATAATAAACTTTCTTTCATTGTTGGACACCAGGAATACAATTTGTTGCTGCGTTAAGTTGAGTGAGTCCTTAGTCACTGTTAAGTTGCAACTTTTGTGTTAAAAACACAAGCCTGCAGCTCAATGCAATCTGTATAGTTTGCTGTACTGATGCAGTGTGTTCATTGTGGGTACCTATTGTAATATTGGAACCATGCTCTGATCTGATGTTTCTATGTTGAGGTGCCAATATGATTGGTTAAGCGTCATTGTCGAATTGTGATCTGTTGTTTTAGATCTGCGGCTGAAGAGATTGACTTGAATCTGGTGGAAACAGCCTCCTCTACATTAGGTAAGATTGATCCAGTTTAATGGGAAGGATTTGTATTACTGCTGAAATAATAGTCACTGACACACATGAATTTACATGTGAAATTAATCACAAGGATTAATTTCACTATGTATTGATAATACATTGCATGCTGAAATTGGACATTCTACTCCTTATGTATATTTCAGTCACTAGGTAAAAATACAGTATATATAATACTAGTTGGAAAAGGTGACTGCTTACACAGGTACATTACTTGGCATTGTGTTGGCTAAGGAAAGTGTGCTATCTTCTGTAGTTGAATTTTCTGATTTCTTTCTTGCACACCTTTTCCTTCAAGGCTTTTCAACGCTATATTCTATTCTACAGCCAAAAGGATTAGCAGCTGACCTATTCTAGGCTGCTGCCTGTTCCCCTGACTGGTCAATAGCCAGTGTATGCAATTGGCTTGTAATTAAATCTGTTTTTCTCCAGTTGCTATTAAGTCTGTGCTTTGGTGGCACCCAGCTGCTTGCACTGCTGATTAGTCATTTTGTCGGGTGCTTGGGATAGTGTAAGGGTTCCGAATGTTGTGCCAGTTGCTCCATTGATGCAACCAAGTCAAAATAATGGATTTTCTGGTTGGCATTTTTGGCCTCAATATTTGGAGGAAGCTGAGAAAACCAGATATGCAATCCAAATTATCCCATTCAAATTTGCACCTGTATTGAAACTTAAATTTTAGTAGTGTAAAGTAAAACTGGTTAATATATTTCATGAGTCAACACAGGCTTGTGCCTCCTATTAACCAGTCACCGAGGCACTGACAGCAGCTGAGAAGGTCAGCTGTTGAACAACATTGAGACACCATGAAGATGCAAGTAGGTGGGGAGCACGGGAGATTCTCGGACTGCAGAAAGAATGTATTTTTCTCCACTCCACTCGATGCCAGGTTACCTGCTGGGCAGGCATTACGTCGCCTTTCCTTTCTAGTATCACGCATGTAATATCTGCTACCCAGTGACTGTACAAAAAAACTGCAAATATAAAAGAAAGAAAATGGGGATGAGGCAACGATAAGCAGAGTAGATGTAAATAATTTTGATTTAAAATATATTTAAGGCTAATAATTAAACCAAGTTGTTAAAATATAAAAAAGGTGTAGCTATCACACGTAACTCAGCGGGCAACACCCAGTCCTCATTTATCTACGTCTTGATATCGATGGGCATTCCACAAGAAAATGACTCATTTAGATACAGGAATAAAATAAAGCAGATAAACTAGGAAAGTGAGTTGAGAACAGCTAGTGTCATCAGTGACCAGCAGTGAATCACAAACTCCACAGGACACATGTAACGAATTAGGCAGGAAATGTGCATCCTACATGGGACTAGCCAGGCATCAACATGCTGCTGATTCTGGATCCCGTTGTGAAAGTGGCAGTTGTCTCCATTTTTCCAGTTTACTCTCCTCAAATTCCTGACATGCTGGGATATTCGGGAAATATCCCAGTTTTGCCTGTTGAAACTTTATTCTGTCAGTGATTTGGTTTCATGTTTGGAGCAGAATAACTTCAGTTATGAGCATTTACTCCAGTTACAGGACAGGCTTATGAAAATCTGGTGGCGGAGATCATGTCAATGGGCTATGAACGGGAGCAGGTTCTTGCGGCGCTACGGGCAAGCTTCAACAACCCAGACAGAGCTGTGGAGTATCTTCTGACGGTGAGTCGCAAGTGGACTCTGGGATGTTTAAAGTATTCAAGTATTTATTCTCGTTTATAGAGGAAGGCACTGGCTTAGTACCAATGCAGGAGAGAGTTGAAAATGATCTGAAAAATCTTGTATATAACGGGTGAGCGAAGTGAGTTTGAATGGTGCTTCCTCCTTCCCATCTTGTCAATGGCAGTATTTGCACAATGGGCATTTACGTTATTTTTTTGCTATTTATTTTTGGCCCATCCTTTTTTCCATTCCTCTTCTGAAGATGCTGACCTTTGCTGAAGTGCAGTTTCATAGATACTTTGCCTAAATAGATATTTTTCATGTGTAAGCCTGAACCGGTTATTTGTTCTTGGAGGGCATCACAGCCATGGCTGATCCTATATCTATTTCCTTCCTGGCCTTGATACCAACTGTAGTGCCCAATTTGCTGAGCTAAGCTAGAACCTGGGATCTTCTGGTCTCCATGGCTTAGTATTATGCCAGACAGTGCCTTTGTTCACTAGACCATGAGGGAGATGAGGTATTTCTGAAGTGCACAGTGTAATGGAAGGCACCTCAAATAAAAAATATTGTGGGAAATGTCAAATGAGGTTGTCCATATTGCAGTGGTGAATTGGTGGTATCCAGTAGTGGTGATGATCCTCTCTCGATCTACAAAGTGTGTGCTCAAGTAAGAGCAGAGTGGTATAATTCTCTGATAAAGTAATACTCCCTAACTGGGGCTCTTGGAAAATACATGAATTATTGGACTCAAAGTAGAACAGCAGAGCTGCAGCACCTAGTAGTAAGCTGCAGATCCACACCTGTGATCCCACGCTGTTTGATTAAACCCTTGGGTTTAATCCATTAATTTTTGCGTCATGTGATCATCTGACAGATAAGAACAAGATATTAAGGTTTCATTATGCTGCATCTTGGAGTAGCGGGATCTAAGTTTGTATTTGTGATACCTCAATTGAGCCAATAGCTTGCTAAACTGGCCTATTGGTTCCTTTTTTGTTGTAAGTAAAACTAGGCTGACTCCCATACCATTTTCTCGTCCGAGGTTATACAGCTGTGGCCAGGGAATGTGCTTATCTCTTCCTGGCTAAGCCAGGGAGTAACCAACCCAAGACTGAAAAATTGTGAACATTTGAATCTCCTCACTTGTTGAAGAATGAAGCATGTTTGGCACGGACCTCATATTCTGGCCTCTGGATTGTGTTGCTCTGGTTTTGTAATTCCGATTATATTGATGCTTAAGTTTGGGGGAACTCTGTTGTTTCTTCTTCCCTTACTCCACCTTGAAGTACCCATTTCATTGGTGGCAGGGGGTTTGCTCAGATTGTTTAATAATGTTTGGGCTGGTTTACAGTAGTGCTGCCTTTAGTGTGTGCGGTTGAATATAAAGGAAGGTGTGTCATCGGTGTTTTGCTCTTCATTTAGGGAATCCCGGCAGAGCCAGAAGTCCCAGAGGAACCACAACCTCGAGTCACAACACAACCACCATCACAGCCGTCATCACAGCCTACACCAAGCAGTGAGTGCAGTCGATTAGTGTGGGTAACGGAGAACAGTGCTGAACTTTGCTGTTAATGTGGGTGGCATGGCAAACAGTCACTATAAACTGTGTTACTGTGGGGAATGTAGCATGCTGTCATACTGGTAGGGTGAGTAGCATGCAGGAATGCACAGTGGTTGTAAACTACTGTGATGGAATGTGGAACCACAGAATTCATGTATATAATACAAAAATTGTACTAGTTAAATTCACTTAAATGTAGGTCTTGGTTTTGGTTTGTGCAGGTTGCTAACTTTATTGGTGGTCTCTTCCAGGTAACCCACTGGAATTTCTGCGAACTCAACCCCAGTTTCAGCAGATGCGCCAGATAATACAGCAGAACCCGGCACTACTGCCAGCCCTTCTCCAGCAGCTCGGCAGAGACAACCCAACGCTCCTACAGGTGCGCAATCCATTTGTTGCATGTCTAATATCATTTGCATCAGTGCCACTGTCTGCAAAACTGATGTTTGCCTTGCATTTCTATCTCCCCTTCTCAATCTGGTTACGCTCGCTGGGGTACCGTTCCATGGCTGCCAACAGGGCCTTCAGTGCCTCGCTCCAAGTGGCGGCTGTTCACATGTAAACTGAAATTGGGAGCCTCAGCAGGCTATTTGATTGTGAGTGACATCGCAGCAGGCCTGATGCTTTCTTTGCTTGATGTCTGCACAGCTGTACCTTCCAGTAGGTGTCACTGGGTAGCAATCGAGCGGAAGTTGTGATTTATTTCCTCTCCCAAGCATAAACAATTCACAAGACTATATATAAAGGGTGATAGGTTTTGTTTCTTTAACATGCTGTGGCTTGCAAATGACCCATCATTTTTTTTATTGCTGCAGCTCAACCAGACTGATGGATTGGAAGTCTCACTGTTGGCTGTATGAGTCTTAAATGAATTGAGTTTGGGAAGCCTGAACCTAGCTCTTTGGGGATATAAGCATAAAACTGTCCATAATCTATGGCTGTTAAGGGAAATAGAAATGTTACACTAATGAAACTTTTTTTCTCTAACACTGGGGTTAAGAGAAGAAATACTTGAATTTTCTACAGCGCCTTTCACGACCTCTGGATGTCCCAAAGCGCTTTACAGCCAATGAAGCACTTTTGAAGTTTAGTAACAGTTTTAATATAGGAAACGTGGCAGCCAATTTGTGCACAGCAAGCTCCCACAAACAGCAATGTGATCATGACCAGATAATCTGTTTTAGTAATGTTGGTTGAGTGATAAATATTGGCCAGGACACCAGGGATAACTCCCCTGCTCTTCTTTGAAATAGTGCCATGGGATCTTTTACATCCACCTGAGGGGGCCTTGGTTTAACGTCTTATCCGAAAGATGACAGTGCAGCACTCCCTCACTACTGCATTGGAGTGTCAGCCTAGATTATTTGCTCAAGTCTCTGGAGTGGGACTTGAACCCACAACCTTCTAATTCAGTTGGCGAGGGTGCTAACCACAGCTGAGACAAGGCACATTGTTGATGCAAGAGTACAGGGATCTTTTTCTGTTGTTTGATCGGCGAGTGCTGGTTTCTGACACCGGCCTCAAAAGTGGCCACGTGTTCTGTTTCCTAGTATTCGACTGCTGACATATTTTCATCCTTTAGTTCAGAACAGCGAACCATCTTCCCTATCTTTCATGGGTCAGAGAGTTTGAGCAAAATGTTTTTTGGCAGCCTGCTGAAAGGTAGTTCAAGAGAGCCTTTGCCAGAAGGCCCAAAACACAGGTTTAGCAATCTTTTTCAAGGACTCTCCAGAAACCTTTTTGGTTCTTTTAATTGAACAATGTAGCATCTCTCTCTGTTTCTGCCAGTCACCTTTCTCCTGCTGTGTGCACAGTGCTTGTGCAGCCTTGGTTAAGGTAACTTGGTCTGTATGACTCCTCATGGATTGTTGTATGTTTTTCAATTGGCAATGTCGGTGGAACAATCTGTTCTGAGCATAATTGTGGGCTGTTCTATTTTATTTCAGCCACGGGTCAGTATTTTCTCGTCCTGGATTGGCCTCTGGATGAGTGGATGTTGTCCAAGGGCAGCCCCGTGTCTTGCAGTGCCAGTACACCGTTCCTTATCAAAACCCACATTACTTGTAAATAGGAACATATGGTTTTCATAGAATCATATAGCATAGAAGGAGGTCATTCGGCCCATTGTGTCTGTGCTGGCCCTTTGAAAGAGCTTTCCAGTTAGTCCCACTCTGCTGCTCTTTCTTCATAGCCCTGCAATTTTTTTCTTTTCAAGTATATATCCAATTCCCTTTTGAAAGTTACTATTGAATCTGCTTCCACTGCCCTATAACAGTAGAGGGAGCAAGAGCAATTGTATGACACACTGGGTTCGCATTCTGCCCTCTTTTCCTCTGGATCTCAGTTCAGATCCAGTCCAGATGGAAGAGACAAATCAGAATTATAACATTTTACAGCACAGAGGAAGGCTTGATGAGCACAAAAAAAGTGCTAAATAGTGACATTTTCTCAGGTTTAATAACTTGTTTCAAATGATTGAATTGTGTACTTTAAGTGCTGCACCTCCGAGGTCAAGGAGCTACCCGTTGATCAGAGCAGTGTCCCGATGTGCCAGTTCCACTGATGCCCACTCAGTGTTTCCCATTGTCTTCCAGCAAATAACTCAGCACCAGGAGCAGTTTGTTCAGATGCTGAATGATCCTTTGGGAGAGGCTGGAAGTGAAGGGGCAGAAGGTCACGGGTCACCACACACTAACTACATCCAGGTTACACCCCAAGAGAAGGAAGCAATAGAAAGGGTAAGTGGATTTTGAAAACCTGAGGATGTTTATTTTTGTGCACGCAAAGATTTGTAAACTAAGATGTAATAAAGGGAGTTGTGTGAAATAGAAAATTTATCACTAACAAATGCAGGCATCAAACTTTCAATCTGCATTTTAGGGCCACCCACGCAGACTGAAATCCTTCCTTAAAACACGCATTATGGCATTTGTGTGGTAATTGAGGATAATCGTTAAAGCAAAAACAGATGTTCTAAAGCTGAAACAAAATGGGATCTACAACTTTTTATATCTAATTACATTGTTGATTCTGTTGCATGTATGTATATCTAAATAAGGCAGTCTTCCCAGCCTTAGAGGTGCAGAAATGCTGTATTTTTCCCCAAGAGTTAAACTCTCTAACTATTGCATTATAGTGGGGCACATTTCAGATATGAAATAACAAGTGCGGTGCATTTCAACTAAGTTGTCAAAGCCCAGATCTGCATGGATTGATTCCTGTAGCCCTGGGGGAACCCTTCCCTTGCTGCTTGGCTTCCTCCATGCCATCACCAGCGCTATGTGGCCAGGCTGTGCGGGTATACAGGACTGAAACTGAAGCAACAGCACAAGAGTACTAGTGCTTAAGGCAGACCTTCACGTTTATGGCAAGAACTCAAACTGCTCCTTGAGATTTAATCTGTATAAATCCAAACCATATGCACAGCGTTCTAGTGATGAAGCTTAACACACTGATACCCATGCCTATAGAACCCTCTGTTGTTACCTAGAGCTTATGCAGAAGTTCTAGGTAGTCAGGCTTGCTGGAGCATGTATTTGGCTCTTGTCCTTTGATACCCCAGAACAGTTTCTCCAGGCCGTTCTCTGCTCCCAAAAACCATCAGGGTCCATTTAATGGTGTTTGTCCCCAGCAGGATATTATGCATCTAATGCACCAAAATGAAATGAAGTTAGTGGGCAGTTAGGAATAGGCAGCTTAGTTCCATTTATTCTGAAAATAGCTTTCATTTTGGTTAAGGATAGATAGTGTGTGGCATGTAGCATGAGCAATACGGGAGCTTACAACATGGTAGGACTTGGGTTTAAATTTGCAATTCTCAATTTCAGCTGTGCTGCTCGTCAGGGATGGTGGTGAGCAGAGACCAGGTTTTTCATATGGCAACGTTCACTAAAGGTGTGACGCATCTGAGTGACCAGCTGCACAGCAATGCTGGTCAGGGCCCACCCTCTCTGGCAGAGGTGATGTGGGTAAAATCTAAAGCGGGAAGGACACAGTGGCTACTTACCAGAAAAGTTATTGGAAAACTAGCATCGTCACAAAGGGACAACACATTCAGTTGGTGATGCAGAAACAACTTGTAACAACTTCTCTAAATCGTGTGGGTTTGGAAAAAGTTTTCAAAATGAGATGGGGAGGAGTAAAGTAATTGGGTAAAGAAAAAAACCGATAAGGATATAGCCAGTCTCCTCTACAGTATGAACTCTACAGTGGAATTTCCCCCTCCCCTGTCAACACATTTGTTACCCTACCTCCTAGAAACTAGGATAAGCTAAAGCCCATATAATCAGCCAACTTAATTTAATGGAATGGGGGTGGGGTTGTTTTGAGAATGTAATTGTTGCAGAATAGTTTGATTCTTGCTGTCAATGACAGCAGCACACCTGTATATACTTATATTAAAGATTGTATCCCAGTTTGGTGCCAACATGGAGCAAGTGTAGCCAGCAGCAGCTAGCTCTTCAGACTCACTGCTGTGGAATGTGTCCTGTAATACCTAGAAAGGGCCATTTTTGCATTGTGTTTTATCGTTTGTTTAGAATATGTGCAATTCATTCCCCCTCCCCCATTTAATACAAAATGTAAACTTCTACCCTTGTATTACCATGACAATGTAACTGCTATGTTTTCACAAGTATTTCTGTCCTTAACCTTTGTGTTGTAAAAACATTCAGGTCCCTTACTGCTCACTGAGAGCGCTTGTAACTGTCTGCTGCATCTTCTGTATCCCTTTTGATTGTCAGGATGATAGTGCTTGGCTGTCTAAGTGTCTCTATCTCCTCCTTCTCCTGCTGCATGTGGTGACTCATGCTGGGAGACAGTTCCACCGAGTAGCAGCAGCTGTCCATCACTCGATCCCAAGTACCCAATGTGTATCCTAGCAAGGAATTGGGAAAAGAGGGGAGAGTTAAAAACTTGGTGATGGATTGTTAGGAACATAGGAATCTCTACACAAAGAGCAAGGCCCATCTAGTTTGCCTTTTACCATCCTGGTAGTCACATGAGACAACGATAATGGAGTTGCTGACTAATCACAACAATCAATCTCTGTCAATTGGTCTGCAACAGACCCAGACATGAGGCGAGGAAATCCCAGTAGTTGAGAATTTGGGAACCAAAAAGTCCAAAGTCACCTGTTCCTCCCAAACACACTACACTTACCACATGTTCTGTCTCAACTTACTCATATACTGTATCCCAAAATGTTATTTTCTGAAAGAAATCTATTTAATTTCTATTTATCCAATACCTCGGCGTCCTATTTGACCCTGAGCTGAGCTTCTGATCCCCTATCCTCTCGCTCACTAAGACTGCCTACTTCCACCTCTGTAACATCACCCATCTTTGCCTCTGTTTCAGCCCATCTGCAGCTGAAACCCTCATCCATGCTTTTGTTACTTCCAGACTTGAATATTCCAATGCTTTCCTGGCTGACCTCCCAACTTTCACCCTCTAAACTTGAGCTCATCCAAAACTCTGCTGCCCATATCCTAACTTGGACCAAGTCCCGTTCTCCTGTGCTCGCTGACCTACATTAGCTCCCGGTCCAGCAACGCCTCAGTTTTAAAATTCTCATCCTTGTGTTCAAATTGTCCATGGCCTTGCTCCTCCCTATCTCTAACCTCCTCAAGCCCTACTACCCTCCCAGAACTCTGCGTTCCTCCAACTCTGGCTTTTTGTGCATCTCCAACTTCCTTTGCCCCACAATTCGCAGCCGTGCCTCGGTATCAGTTTGTCTGATTTACGCTCCTGTGAAGCACCTTGAGACGTTTACTGAGTTAAAAGCACTATATAAATGCAAGTTGTTTGCAATTGAATGAATCAATACTAACTGTTTCCACTGTCTCCCTAGGGAGCCTTTTCCATAGATTGACCACTCGCTCACTAAAATATCGTTTCCGCAGCTTAGTTTTGAATATACCTCCTTCAAATGCAGGCCGTATCCTCTGGTTCTACTGTTTTGGACAAGGTGAAACAGCTTGTCATGGTCTACATTATCTAGTCCCTTTAGAATCGTAAAAACAGCAATCACATCCATCACCTCTCATCTATCTCTTTTTCAATGAGAACATGCCCAATTTACATGATTGCTTGGGGTAACTATACCCACAATTTGTTTCACTCCCTGTAGGGAAGATTTTAGTCTAAGCTCGTAGCTTGTTTATCATCAGCAAAGTTGAGATTGGGAGATCTCCATGTAGAATCACAGGCACAAACCAACATCCTATCACGTGGCGACAGACTGTTGGGCCTCCAATACTATGGTGTCTCTTGTCAATAGTTGTGAAAAGAATACTCAATTATTGCTCTCACTTCCTCTTAATACCTTCACCCTCAACAACTTTTGGGTCTCTAGATGGTGAACTGTAATGGGCTTTTTCTCCCTCTTGGCACATGATTTCTGTGCATCCTGTCTGAGATCAAAGAGTTGATGGGAATGTGCAGATATAGCACATGTGGTGTGGTGCGTGCAATGTCATTCCAGTGCACTGCTGTCCTGTGCCCTTATTACCAGCAGGGGCTTGTCTACTTACTGTTTTTATTTTTGGACATGTCTCTAGTGAAGAGAGAGAAAAAAGATCAATAACTTGCTACAGTTAATATTTTGTTTTCTTGTTTCAGTTAAAGGCGCTGGGTTTCCCTGAGGGACTTGTCATTCAGGCCTACTTCGCCTGTGAGAAGAATGAAAACCTCGCCGCAAACTTCCTTCTCCAGCAGAACTTTGATGATGAATGATTGATTTTTTTTTTCTCTTTCCCTCCCTTCCTCTTCTCCCGAACCCCCACCCACCCCCATGCTTCTTTCCAGAACCCAGCTCACTTTCTGTATTTGCAGTGGGTGGTTTTTGGTGAGGCCAGGCCTAGTGTGCATTACCTGGCCGTATCAGCATTGTGAAGTGCAGCACTGGAAAGCACATATTTAAACGAATCAGACACAGTATCCCTTTGGTCAGTCTATACTAGGTGACATTTGACAGCTCATAACGACTAGCCAGTGGAAGGGGGGTGGGAGATGGGGCCTGTATTCACAAAAGTTTATGCAGTATATATGCGCCAAAAATTCCCTCGCCCCTGAATTTTAGATATAACATTTTTTGCATTTGTGCCTTTTGTGAATATGGGCCTGGATTTGGGTGGAAGAAGTCAAAGTGCTTATGCAGCGTAATGTTTCAAACTTGCCTACAAAAATCAGAACTTTCAGTAGATTTTTTTTCTTTGTATGTTTGTGTCAGGGTGGGGGGGTGGGAGATGGGGCTGGTGGACAGAAATGCACAATCATTTAAGTAGTAATAGCAGACGTGAGATTGCCATTCTGGAATGAAGCTGGCAGCTGTTGTGATGCCCGATAAGAGATTGCCTGGTTTGTGTCTGCCAACTACTGGAAATGCAACCATACCCATAGTAAGGCAGCAAAATGTTTTTTTAAAAATAAAAACACAAAATTTCCGACGTTGAAAACTGCTGTACAGCTGTATTTAAAAAGCAGCCTGTCTTGCATTGCTGTTTAGAAAGTGTGTGTTGCAGTCTGTATCTTTATTAAAAAAAAACTGAAGCACGGTATTAAACAGCAGCTTGCAATCACTGCAGGAATCTTTAGCTTGTCTGAGTAAGTAGCAGCGGTTTAAGTTTGTTAAAGCTCACTCTCAAGTACTGCACGTAGCTGTTTCTTAATGTTATACTACTTTGTGGCATCAATATTCTTAATAGCACTAACTGGCTCCAGTTTAGAGAATCAAATGGATCATCTACAGGCTTTGACCAAGGACAGCACATCCAAATTATTCCATAGCAATAGGCATGGAACTGTGGTCAGAAACTGAGCCTACACGACACTGATGCATCCCACAGACTATTGAATGCAGGAAATTCATGTTCAGTTAATTTTGGCGGGGGGTGGGGAGGAAGAGAGAGAGCATAGCTGTCCCCAAGGCAGGTTGTAGAAAATGATTATGTACCTGTCCTGGATACAGGAGTTGAGTAGTGTTTTGAGGTGCACAGATTGGCTGATAGTTATTTTCAAGATGTGCTGCAGCACCTTTGTAAATCATAATGAAGTGTCATTTCTGAGTGGATAAGGAGGGTTTGGTCATAAGTTGGTTCAGGGGGTGAGTCTTTTAATGTATTTCTTTCCCCAGGGTCCCAGTGGTGCTTGTCATGATGTATGCTTTGCTTATCCTGACTCTGGTGAGAGGCGACTATTTACTGTTACAGGACTGGAATAATTGTTCCGTTGCTGGTCCAAGACCAGCGGAGCCAAAAAGCATTATGTCATCAGGAAAATGGCTTTGATCATTGAGGGATGCAACAGAACTGGAAATCTGTTTGTCTTTTCTTGTAATAGTCTCCAGTTTGCAGCAGTTGCTAACTCAAAAGATTAGCTTTGAGGTGCTTCAAAAAGAAAGTGGATTTGCATTTCTGCTTCTCTCTGTACTGAGCCATTGCTGTGCTAATGGGCTGTGCTGAGCAGTTACCACTGTTGTGCTGTCTCCTCTAGCTGTAATCCAGTTACCTGCATCTTTTCCCTCTGAACTTAGTAGCTGCGTGTTAGCATTCACGGTTGGAATTATTCACGTGGTTACTTTGTGCAGTATTTCACGAGGCACAGTTGAGCTGATTCAATTATGTTTGAATAATATTGGCCGGGTGTTCTTGTCTGAGGCGCAGGTAATAATACCAGTGTGTCTCACCTGGTAGGCAGATAGCTTGTTTCACTACAGTTACCTGACTCATGCCTCGGGAATTCATTATAAATGAAACCTAGATTTTTTTTTTTTTTTTTTTTTGGTCCACCGAAGTTTTTATTTTGTATATGTAATCTGTGTCGAACTTTTAAAAAAAAAAAAAAAAAAAAAAATCCTTGTGTAATTTTCATCTGTGACGGCCTTGAATTGTTCCATGAATAGTCTGACGAGAAGTGATACTGTCTCATTTTTAAAAAGGAACAAAAAAATTACTGCTCATCGGTTGTTGAGAGACTCTTTCAAATGCCAGCTTTTTGACGGTAGCCTCATCATTGGTAGTTTGAAATTGCAAAAAAGCTTTTTCTGCTCACCAATTGGATATTATCTGCAAGCGTTTTTAATTTAAATCTTCTGCTATTTTATGGTTAGCTTTCTGAAGGAACATGCAAAAAAATGTTTCATTCACAAACTTTCCAATGTGTAACTGTTCAGAATGTATACAGGATGCACTTTACCTTTCAAGAATATAAGCTAGCAATGAGAGCCCAACAACCCCTCCAGTCTATTCTGCCTTTTTAAGTCCACATTTATCATCCAAGCTCACTATTTTCATCCCCTTTTCCCAGTGCCAAGCTCTAATTCCTCTATATTATGTGGAATCTGTCCATACTTGGTCTGTACCATAAGTTACCTACTGAATTAGTTTGAAGTCCATTCAGTTGCATACCTGCTAATTGTTTTAGTTATCAAACAATTAAGTCTGGAGCGGAGGTTTGCCTGGAGGCTACCAGGCCAGCCAGCAGAATTGTTGACTTTTGTGACCAAGTAGTGTCCAACCTCCAATGTTGGAACAGCATGAGGGTTGTGGGGAGGAGGAGGGAGTAGTCACTTTTGGAAATTCTTGGTCGAGCTCATTGCTTCATTTAATGGGGCATCAGAAACCCCTCTTCTGCAATTTTGCTGTTTATACCATAATGTAGAAGGGATCGGACAGGGTCAACACTAAGTTGATTTTTCTTTGGTTATTTTTCTGAGGTTTATTTTGTGCCTGCTGGTGATTTGGAGGGGGGAGGTGAAATGATGGGTTGTTCATGGTTCAGCTCCATTCTCAACACAGCAGGTTTTGGAACAGTAACTAATGATAGTTGCTGGTTACAGTCTTCACCTCACCGCCCCTCCTTTCCCCAGAATGCCATTGCTGACAGAAACAGATCTAGCAACACTAGAATTGAATAAAGCCCTGTACAATACAACTCAGTTCTGCTCACTTTGAAGGCCTTGCAAATTCCTCCAGTCTGGTCGTGTATCAGTTCCAAACCAGAAGCTAGTCTCTGAAAGGTAATTGGAAATGCAGCTTATGGGGGAGGGGGGAACGTAACCTATTCGGTACTGGTGCTGTTTCCCCCTCTTCTCCTTTCTCCACCACCCCCCCCCCCCCCCCCCCTCCACCTGTCTACTGGTTTGGTGGTACACGCCTTGTACTGGTCCACTGTTGCTGAGGCACAAGGGAACGTTGATCTGCCTACTGCTGTGTCTCACTCTATTCCTTAAACTCTCCGGAGCCATTTTGTTTCAAGAAAAATTAACCTACAGCTTCTTGGAGAACAGCACAGGCCAAGACTGGATGGGGTGCAAGCCTATTGCTCGTAGCCCTCTGCTGATCAGTTGGGGTTCATTTGTCCTGTTGCTCTCATTCTGATAGTGGATTAATTCACTGATGGACCAGTACACAACCACAATTCACATTTTTACACTGGTGATCTTTGCAGTTGACCTCTTATCTACAGCTATTGACTCAATTTGCCCTTTTAACACTTTCTTGAGTCAGAATGAATTGTAAGCCCCAGTCATGCATCAGGTACCTTTGACATTAGAGCCGATTTGCTGAATGTTCCTGGGATTCACAATGTTTCAGTGTTAACTACAATAAAGGCTTTTTACAAAGCTTTATTATAGTCGTTTCTTTCTGTCTGCTTTCGGAACATATTTTCGTCATTTTGATTTTTTACTCAATATACTGAAGCTAAATTACTTGGCTGCTTATAAAAATGTAGTGTGGGTCAGACACTAGCCTTTCATCTCTGGGTACCTGGGCTTAAATCTGGCCCAGGCTGGTGAATAAAAGCCTCCTCTGGCTATGAGGATCCTTCATGAAATTAGTTTGGTTAGCCTCAATCTAGTTCCTATTGGCATGATCTGAGTTTGGGATGAATTAGCAATTTCACTCAGGATGGTTGGTGTGGAAAATGGAAAAATTACACTGGTGTGGTAGGGCTGCTATTCTGACCTTGGAGAGTAGATCATTAGAGCCAAGTGAGTTTTACTCTGCATCTGTTCGATGCTGGATACCTCAGATGGATAGTGCATCGTTCCCAAACTCGGACATCCCTTGCCTTGAGCACAAAAGTCTACCCAAAAAAGCCACGTGTACCAGTTCCACGCCTACAATCAGTCATATTATTGAGATGCCGTTGCTGTCGGCTTGCATCAAATGGTAACTTGTGTACTAGATTTTGCAGCCACCCTGCTGTTATGTCCATGTCTATAATATTGCAACATGTATCATCAAAGCTTGGATGGCTTGTGCTGCTGGTCCTTAAGCAGGTTGGCAGTGCACGCCTAGATTACGGGTGGGATTGCTTCTTGTGATGGCTAACCAATGACTCCTGTTGGAAAGTGGATGGTGAGGAACAGATTGGACTCGACCTGGTTCCTACAACCTCTAACGCTCGCTATGCCCCGCTTGGATGGGCTGAAGGGCTGCTAGCACCTGTAGAACCATTTCCCATCTGAACCGATGCCTTGAAAGAAAGACTTGCATTTATATAGCGCCTTTCACGACCACCGGACAGCTCAAAGCACTTTACAGCCAATGAAGTACTTTTTGAAATGTAGTCACTGTTGTAATGTAGGAAACGCAGCAGCCAATTTGCACATAGCAAGATCCCACAAACAGCGATGTGGTAATGACCAGATAATCTGTTTTCGTTCTGTTGGTTGAGGGGTAAATATTGGCCAGGACACCAGGGATAACTCCCCTGCTCTTCGAAATAGTGCCATGGGATCTTTTACGTCCACTTGACAGAGCAGACGGGGCCTTGGTTTAATGTCTTAGCCGAAAGACATCACCTCCCAACAGTGCAGCACTCCCTCAGCACTGCATTGGCGTGTCAGCCTAGATTTGTGTGCTGAAGTTTCTGGAGAGGGACTTGAACCCACATCCTTCTGACTCCGTGGCGAGGGTGCTACCAACTGAGCCAAAGCTGACACTTAGGGACAGATGGGGAGAAAATTCAGATGGGAACAGGGAAGTGTGGTAAAAGGTATAACCAGTTGTCATTTCAGTTGTTTTGGGTTGAACAGGACTTGTAAGAGTACAAAAGTAAGGAGTTATGCTAAACCTTTATAAAACACTGGTTAGGCCTCAGCTGGAATATTGTGTTCAATTCTGGGCACCATACATTAGGAACTATGTCAAAATTTGGAGAGGAGATTTACCAGACTCATACCAGGGATGAGAGACTTCTGTTATGTGGAGAAGCTGGGATTGTTCTTCGAGCAGAGAATACGAAAGGAAGATTTAATAGAGTTGTTCAAAATTATGAATGGTTTTGACAGAGTAGATAAGGAGAAATTTTCCACTGGCAGGAGGGTCGGTAACCACCGCGCGCACATTTAAGATAATTGCAAAAGAACCAGAGGAGATGAAAAGAAATGTTTTTATGCTGAAATGTATAGAGGAGTAAAAAGACTTTTTAATGAGCGGGCACACAGATCTCTAAAGTGCAAGTGTTATGATCTGGAATGCACTGCCTGAAAGGGTAGTTGAAACAGATTCAATAGTAACTTGCAAAAGGAAAATGGATATATACTTGAAAAGGAAAATTTGCAGATCTATGGGGAAAGGGCAAGGGAGTGGGACTCATTGAATAGCTCTTTTTCAAAGAGCTGACATAGGCACTATGGGCTGAATGACGATGACCTGTACTGTAACATTCTATACAATGGAGAAGAACAATCATGTACATAAAATTAATAGCTTAAAGGGACTTCGTTCTAGTGATTTGCCCTTATTGATAACTTGGCCTGTTTTTATTTTCTGGAGAACATCTGAAGTTTGTAAAACCTGCTGAGGTGGGTAACAGTTTTGAAATTCATGCCGATTGGGGGGAAAATATGAAACAATATAATTTACATTCAAATTATTCCAGGCACCATATGAGCAATGTCACAAACTGATAGTTTAGGACACACTATTGCTTTTCTGTATTAGGGAAAGGGGAGGGAAAAATCTGTATTGTGGACATGGAGAAAAAATTTGCATGTAGCTCTGAAGTCTAGACTTTACATTCTGAAGTTGTTCAGCATGAGATGAGACTGGATATCTGGTAGTATGAATACAATAGGTGGGTCTCTATTACCAGGCCACGGGTTTCCCAGAGGTATTCATGTGCTCGTACACATTGGTGGGGGGTGGGCAAGAAATTTAAAACTGTAGACACTTCTTCCAAATGGTGACTCTTCCCTGCCCCTTCCCCCCCCATGCCCACTGCACACAGTTCTGAGGACATGGTATATTTTGGGTAAAATCTTCAGAATTGATTAATTTTTAAGCTTAAAAAAATCATTGACTTTTGAATGCATCCAACTTTGACAAGACCATCACTTTCCTGAAGGCTGTCAACAGTTAACTTCCCTGCTCCTCTTCACAAAGGCACTCCCCTCAAGCCATCCTCTCCAAGTTCAAGTTCAGAAATACTCTCTCATTTCTTCCCTGCCCAATCCTATTTCATGTGGCCACTTGATCCTGCCAGCCTTGGCCTTCCCCCCTCCTCCCAGTTCACCCTACCAGCATTCACCCCCCCCCCTCCATAGCTCATACTGCCACTATTCACTTTCTGATTGGCAAAGCAATTCCTGTGGTTTGGGCAGATGTTGAAGTATTCAAGATTCTTCAGTGAACAGATAAATTGAAGCCCAATAGTATGAGAGTGCCACAAATTCTACAGCCAGGGGACAGCTGAATGTAAGAGAGAAGGGGGGATAGGCAATTTAGACTTCCCTACTTTACATAGAGGATGGTGGAAGTGGACTGCTCAGGGAGGCAGAGAATGTGGGGAAATTTAAGGGAGCAATTGAGAGGCTTTAGTTTTTGGCAGTGGCCAGATGCATACTCTTACTTTCCTATTGTCCTTAAAATGCTAAAAGGTTTAGAGGAGTAAAAAGACCTTAATGAGCAGGCACACAGATCTCTAAAGTGCGAATAGATAAGGCCTTAAAAAGGCAAACTGAATCCATGGTTTTGTACCCAGTGCCACACAATATCAAAACGAGGAGATATGATAAACCAACCTGAGGGCAGTGGCACGGGACATCAACCAAGTTGATCAAAAGGGAGGGCAACATTTTTTTTTAAAGCATAAGATAGCAGGAAAGGGTAAATGTTTTGCTTGTAAGAATTTTTATAATGTTCCTCTGCCCCCCTCCTTATTCATTGTCAAAGGCATATGCCTTTCAAAAAAAAAGTATTCCACGCCCAGTAAATGTTAGTTTCTCACTCCCAGATCAGGTATAGTACAAGTTAGACGCCCTACCCCACCAATGTTCTGTGGGGAACAGCACTCTTCCCCCTCCTGCAATGTTCTACTGTTACAGACCCACAATCCTGTTTGAAGGCAGCTGGGAAGTTCATAAAGAAAGAGCTAATTGACGTCACTGGGGTAGTTGGGCACTGTCTATAAGAGTCTGATCTTCAATAATTAATGAATTGAACAGGCAGCTGAAGTTCAGAAGAACATTCAGCAATAATGCAAGGCTAGGTCTAAAGAAAGAACTTGCATTTATATAGTGCCTTTCACGACCTTAGGACGTCCTAAAGCGCTTTACAGCCATTGAAATCCTGGTGAAGTGTAATCACTGTTGTAATGTAGGAAACACGGCAGCTAATTTGCAAGGGCCCACCAGTGGCAAGGCAAAATTGACCAGATAATCTGTTTTAGTGGTGTTGGTTGAGGGATAAATATTGGCTAGGACGTGGGGAAGTACTCCTCTGCTCTTCTTCGAAATAGTGCCACGGGATCTTTTACATCCGCCTCAGAGCGCAGACGGTGCCTTGGTTTAACTTCTTGTCTGGAAGACAGCACTTCTGACAGTGCGGCATTTCCTCAGTGACGGGACAGTGAGTGGATTGGGACTGTACGAGTACCTGAGACGGGTGTGGAATTGGGCCTGTAAGAGTACTTGGGGGGTGGAATTGGGCATGTAGGAGTTCCTGGGGGGGGGCGTGGATTGGGCCTGTAGGAGTTCCTGAGGGGGGTGTGGATTGGGCCTGTAGGAGGACGTGAGACAGGTGTGGATTGGGCCTGTAGAAGGACCTGAGACAGGTGTGGATTGGGCCTGTAGGAGGACCTGAGACAGGTGTGAATTGGGCCTGTAGGAGCCCCTGAGGGGGGTGTGGATTGGGCCTGTCGAGTCCCTGAGGGGGGTGTGGATTGGGCTTGTAGGAGTACCTGAGGGGGGGGTGGGTGTGGATTGGGCCTGTAGGAGTCCCTGAAGGGAGGGGGGGTGCTGTGGATTGGGCCTGTAGGAGTCCCTGAAGGGGAGGGCTGTGGATTGGGCCTGTAGGAGTCCCTGAAGGTGGGGGGGGCTGTGGATTGGGCCTGTAGGAGTCCCTGAAGGGGGGGGGGGGGGTGCTGTGGATTGGGCCTGTCGGAGTCCCTGAAGGGGGGGGCTGTGGATTGGGCCTGTAGGAGTCCCTGAAGGGGGGGGGGGGTGGCTGTGGATTGGGCCTGTAGGAGTCCCTGAGACGGCTGTGGATTGGGCCTGTAGGAGGACCTGAGACGGCTGTGGATTGGGCCTGTAGGAGGACCTGAGACGGCTGTGGATTGGGCCTGTAGGAGGACCTGAGACGGCTGTGGATTGGGCCTGTAGGAGGACCTGAGACGGCTGTGGATTGGGCCTGTAGGAGGACCTGAGACGGCTGTGGATTGGGCCTGTAGGAGGACCTGAGACGGGTGTGGATTGGGCCTGTAGGAGGACCTGAGACGGGTGTGGATTGGGCCTGTAGGAGGACCTGAGACGGGTGTGGATTGGGCCTGTCGAGTCCCTGAGGGGGGTGTGGATTGGGCCTGTAGGAGTACCTGAGGGTGGGTGTGGATTGGGCCTGTAGGAGGACCTGAGACAGGTGTGGATTGGGCCTGTAGGAGGACCTGAGACGGGTGTGGATTGGGCCTGTAGGAGGACCTGAGACGGCTGTGGATTGGGCCTGTAGGAGGACCTGAGACGGCTGTGGATTGGGCCTGTAGGAGGACCTGAGACGGCTGTGGATTGGGCCTGTAGGAGGACCTGAGACGGCTGTGGATTGGGCCTGTAGGAGGACCTGAGACGGCTGTGGATTGGGCCTGTAGGAGGACCTGAGACGGGTGTGGATTGGGCCTGTAGGAGGACCTGAGACGGGTGTGGATTGGGCCTGTAGGAGGACCTGAGACGGGTGTGGATTGGGCCTGTCGAGTCCCTGAGGGGGGTGTGGATTGGGCCTGTAGGAGTACCTGAGGGTGGGTGTGGATTGGGCCTGTAGGAGGACCTGAGACAGGTGTGGATTGGGCCTGTAGGAGGACCTGAGACGGGTGTGGATTGGGCCTGTAGGAGGACCTGAGACGGGTGTGGATTGGGCCTGTAGGAGGACCTGAGACGGGTGTGGATTGGGCCTGTAGGAGGACCTGAGACGGGTGTGGATTGGGCCTGTCGAGTCCCTGAGGGGGGTGTGGATTGGGCCTGTAGGAGTACCTGAGGGTGGGTGTGGATTGGGCCTGTAGGAGGACCTGAGACAGGTGTGGATTGGGCCTGTAGGAGGACCTGAGACGGGTGTGGATTGGGCCTGTAGGAGGACCTGAGACGGGTGTGGATTGGGCCTGTAGGAGTCCCTGAAGGGGGGTGGCTGTGGATTGGGCCTGTAGGAGTCCCTGAAGGGGGGGGGGGGGGGTGGCTGTGGATTGGGCCTGTAGGAGGACCTGAGACGGCTGTGGATTGGGCCTGTAGGAGGACCTGAGACGGCTGTGGATTGGGCCTGTAGGAGTCCCTAAAAGCGGGAGCTGTGGATTGGGCCTGTAGGAGTACCTGAGGGGGGGATGGGGGGGTCTTCTCAAAGGAGGACACAAATAACCTCCCAGAGATGTCGGGGAACATAGGGTCTAATAAGAGGGAGGAACTGAATTAAATCAGTATTTGTTAGGGAAATTGACTGGAGTGAAGGCCGATAAATCCCCAGGGCCTGATAATCTACATCCTAGGGTACTTAAGTAAGTGGCCCTAGAAATAGTAGATACATTGCTGGTCATCTTCCAAAATTCTGTAGACTCGAACAGTTCCCATAGATTGGAGGATAGCTAATGTTACCCCACTATTTAAAAAAGGTGGTAGAGAGAAAATGGGGAATTATAGACCGGTAAGCCTGACCGCGGTAGTGGGGAAAATGCTAGAGTTCATTATAAAAGATGTAATAGCAGAGCACCTGGAAAACGCCGACAGGATCGGACAAAGTCAACATGGATTTACAAAAGATAAATCGTGCTTGACTACTGGAATTTTTTGAGGATGTAACTAGTAGAATAGATAAGGGAGAACCAGTGGACGTGGTGTATTTGGACTTTCAGAAGGCTTTTGATAAGGTCCCGCATAAGAGATTAGCGTGTAAAGTTAAGCACATGGAATTGGGGGTAAGGTACTGACTTGGATAGAGAACTGGTTGGCAGACAGGAAGCAAAGAGTTGGAATAAATGGGTCTTTTTCCGAGTGGCAGGCAGTGATTAGTGGGGTACCGCAGGGATCGGTGCTAGGACCCCAGCTATTCACAATATATATTAATGATCTAGACGAGGGAACTAGATGTAATATCTCCAAGTTTGCAGACGACACAAAGCTGGGTGGGTGTGTGTGCTGTGAGGAGGATGCAGAGAAACTCCAGTATGATTTGGACAGGTTGGGTGATTGGGCAGATGCATAGCAGATGCAGTATAATGTGGCTAAATGCGATGTTATCCACTTTGGTAGCAAAAACAGGAAGGCAGATTATTATCTGAACGTCAATAGATTGGGAGAAGGGGAAATGCAACGAGACCTGGGTATCCTTGTGCACCAGTCGCTGAAGGTAAGCATGCAGGCGCAGCAGGCGCTTAAGAAGGCAAATGGTATGTTGGCCTTCATAGCGAGAGGATTCGAGTACAGGAGCAAGGATACCTTGCTGCAGTTGTACAGGGCTTGGGTGAGACCACACCTTGAGTATTGTGTGCAGTTTTTGTCGCCTTATCTGAGGAAGGATGTTCTTGCCATGGAGGGAGTGTAGCGAAGATTCACCAGACTGATACCTGATGGCAGGAATGACGTATGAGGAGAGATTGGATTGATTGGGCTTATATCAATTCAATTCAATGTTATTTGCCATATGTACTAGTACAATGGAATGCTTACTCCCCGCAGGGACACGTCAGCTATTTTTACAGCGCCGTGTTCAGAAAGTCAATTCTTTGCAGTGGGAGCACGATGTCCCTCAGCCGCTCCGTCCTCCTCGTCACCGCGGCCGCCGCCTCCTCACTGTTGCCGGCTCGGCTCCACGTGTGGTGGCCTGCTTCTCCCGCTCACCCTCTGGCCACCATTCCCGACCCCCTCCTCCCAGTCGGACTGCGAGTCGCCATGGCTGCTGCTGCTGCTCGATGCGCTGCACTGCCTCCGCCTGATTCGCCGAACACATCCTCCGGTCGCCGCGGCCTCCACCTCACCGTCGCTGGAGTTTAGAAGAATGAGAGGGGATCTCATTGAAACTTATAAAATTCTAACAGGACTAGACAGATTAGATGCAGGATGGATGTTCCTGATGGCGGGGGAGTCCAGAACCAGGGGTCACAGTCTAAAGATGAGGGAGTAAGCCATTTAGGACTGAGATGAGGAGGAATTTCTTCCCCTAGAGAGTGGTGAACCTGTGGAATTCTCTACCACAAAAGGCAGTTCAGGCCAATTCATTAAATATATTCAAGAAGGAGTTAGATATATTTCTTAAGGCTAAAGGGATATGGGGAGAAAGCAGGGACAGGGTACTGAATTTGGATGATCAGCCATGATCTCATTAAATGGCGGAGCAGGCTCGAGGGGCTGAATGGTCCACTCCTGCTCCTATTTTCTATGTGTGGATTGGGACTGTAGGAGGACCTGAGATGGGTGTGGAGTGGGCCTGTAGGAGTACCGGAGGGGAGGGGTGGGTGGCGGTGTGGTAGCTGAGACGGGTGTGGAGTGGGCTGTAGGAGTACCTGAGGAGGAGGAGGGGGGGGGGGTGTGTGTAATGGGGCTGTAGGAGTACCTGAGGAGGGGGGTGTGGAGTGGGCCTGTAGGAGTACCTGAGGGGGGAGGGTGTGGAGTGGGCTGTAGGAGTACCGGAGGAGGAGGGGGGGGGGGTGTAATGGGGCTGTAGGAGTACCTGAGGAGGGGGGTGTGGAGTGGGCCTGTAGGAGTACCTGAGGGGGGAGGGTGTGGAGTGGGCCTGTAGGAGTATCTGAGACGTGTGTGGAGTGGGCTGTAGGAGTGCCTGAGGGGTGGAGAGGGACTGTATGAGTACCTAACCACCTCTAGCCCTACAACCCTCCCAAATCTCTACTCCTCCAATTCTGGCCTCTTGATCATCCCCTATTTTAATTGCTCCACCGTTGGTGGCCATGCTTTCTGCTGCCTAGGCCCTAAGCCCTGGAATCCCACCCCCCCTCCCCCCCCAAGCCTCTCGATCCTCCTTTTAAGAAGTGGGGGTGGGTGTGGAGTGGGACTGTCGGAGTATCTGAGGGTGGGTGGATTGGGACTGTAGGGGTACCTGAGGAGGACGTGGAACATAAGAAAGAACATAAGAAATAGGAGCAGGAGTAGGCCATAAGGCCCCTCGGGCCTGCTCCGCCATTCAATAGGATCATGGCTGATCTGAATCTAGACTCACGTCCACTTCCCTGCCCTCTCCCCGTAACCCCTAATTCCATTATCTGCTAGGATAAGAACTGGACTGGAGATAAATATTAAAATAGAAATTGTATCAAAGAAGGGAATGGGGCAGAAAGTAGAAAAGTCACCAGGCCCAGGATACAGAAGGTTGGGGATGACATAGCAGGGGCATTGGAATTATTTTTCAAATCTTTGAAAATAGGAATTGTGCCAATGGACTGGATGGTGGGGAATGTTACCCCTCCCCTCCACCCCCCCCCCCCCCCCCCCCAAACTACTATTCAAGGAAGGGGATAGGGATAAGCCAAAAATGTATAGGTTTTTAGTCTTGACCATTTGATAGTGGCTGGATTTCCCCATGTCCAAGGGCCATTGGTGGCATACATGTTGCTGTACTTGCACCATTGCAGAATCCAGTGAACTATGCCGACAGGAAAGGGTTCCAATCTCTTAATGTGTAGCTCGTATGTGACAATAAGCACATAATACACGTCAGTGTCTGCTACTCAGAGAGATGTCATGTATCATTCATTCAAGCATCCCAGCACACTGCCCTGGTCCAGGCCAGGGTTTTGGTTGGCTGTTTGAGGACAAGGGATACCCTTTATAGTACAAGCTCATGTGCCTGCTCAGAACCCTGGAACCTCCAAACAGAGATACAATGTGCCAGAAGGATAGCTCTGGTGCAGAGCACTAGCATTCTCCAAGCTTCGTTCAGGTATCTTATCGAATCCAGGGGACATCTAGTATAGTTCTGCCAGGGTCTACAGGATCATTATGGCTTGCTGTATGCTCCACAGTTCAGCCATCAGAAAGGAACAGACCCAGAGGAAGCTGGGAATGGTGATCCAGGACACCTGCTAGACGAGGCTCTGGCAAAGAAGGACCAGGAAGACCAGCCAGCTGCCTGCCAGATATGTGATCTACTCATAAGAGACTACTTCAGATAAAATGGATCCCCGCCCATTACATCTCATTCTTGCCATCAGGGTCACATATGCCAACTGCTTCTTCTCAGTAAAGTTCTGCCATCTGCTTTTCCTGCTATCCCTTCATAAACCAATCGTCAAGATAAGTGCCACCATGCAGTCTCACTTATCACAAATCAATCTGACACAGTTTTGTAGGTGACAAAGTGTTTACTGTACAAGCACACATTTGTTCCTATCACTGTATCCCCTCCTAGTGCCTATACTTGCCAGTCTTCTACTTCACCTTGGTGCTCTCTCAGTGGCGAGAGGTTCAGAGGTTGATGGTTGGTGCTTTTCATCAGGAATCCTGTGGGCCTGAGGTGTCCCTCGTCTTAATGCAGCTGAGACCCCAGAGGGATCTGCTAAAGGCTATATTTTCTGTGTCGGAGCTAGACCACCCTTGCCCTGGCTGCTTACTCTGACATGTTCAATCAATCTTAGAGGGCTGGTGGAAGACCACACCATCATGCATGTCAACACTTGCGAGGCACTAGTGCTGGGCTGTGCTTCTGCCTGTCCTCTGATCATGGGGGAGCTGACTGAATGGGACCAATCAGATCTTTGAAGACAGTTGTCTGGATTCCAGCCCCGATCGTTTGGAGGCTGGAAGAGATTGCCCGCTTGATTCTGGCACTCTACGTAAGCAGTTGTAGCTGTAGTACCAGCAACTACGACTGCCGTTAGATTTTCTGTGGGTACAGCCTCAATCGTAGATCATGTTAAACCTGCCATGCGTTCCATGCTTGAATGTAGACCTGTGCGCACAACTATCACAGCTCCCAGATGTGTCTTGTGGAATCCTCCATTATCTGCTGCACATTCAAGGACAACTCCTGTACACTTAAGCTCATCCAAAACTCTGCTCTCTGTATCCTAACTCGCACCAAGTCCCATTCACCCATCACCCCTGTGCTCGCTGACCTACATTGGCTCCCAGTCCAGCAACACCTTGATTTTAAAATTCTCATTCTTGTTTTCAAATCCCTCCATGACCTCGCTCCTCCCTATCTCTGTAATCTCCTCCAGCCCGACAACCCTCCCAGATGTCTGCGCTCCTCCAATTCTGGCCTCTTGACATCCCCGGTTTTCATTGCCCCACCACTGGCGGCCGTGCCTTCAGCTGCCTTGGTACAAAACTGAATTATCTTCCTAAACCTCTCCACACCTCTCTTCTCCTTTAAATCACTCTTTAAAATCTACATCTTTGACCAAGCTTTTGGTCACCTGTGCTAATATTTCTATGTGGCTTGGTGTCAATTTTTGTCTGATAACGCTCCTGTGAAGCGCCTGGGATGTTTTACTATGTTAAAAATGCTATATAAATGTAAGTTGTTATTGTTGTACTGCTTTAACATGGGTTAGATGCTCTGTGAGCATCCTTTTCATTGCAGGACCCCAGAGATCTGCCTCCTGTGGATCCTCAGTGGAAGGAGAAAGAAAGAAAGACCTGCATTTATATAGCGCCTTTCATAACCACCGGACGTCTCAAAGCGCTTTACAGCCACTGAAGTACTTTTGGAGTGTAGTCACTGTTGTAATGTAGGAGATGGTAGAGTTAGTGAATGCCAGCATCCCTCGAACAGCCAGACAATGTAGAAAAAAATTAATGACCTTACTAGGTCAGCTAAGGTAAGAGGACTCACAGATTCTCCAAAAGCAAAGTTGAATGCACGTGTGCCAGTGCAATCCACCTTGCCCTCCCTATGTTCCGCACTACGTCCTTGAATTTCCCAGAGAAAGTACGAGACCAGTCACACCCTCTTCCTTATTCTGCAACTGATCATGTCAACAGACTCACATGTACAGAGGATGGAAAACTCTCACTGATCTAGCATCTGTAGCAATTCCCATTAAGGACTCTTCACTTTTACCTGGGTCACATTCCTTCCACTGGACCTGGATTGTCAACCTCACAGGTTTCCTTCCCTCTGTGCTAAATTTGCTGAGAGTGTAATGCAAAAATGGCAAAGGATGTGAATCAGGTCAATTGGGCAACCCTACCAGGCCGGTTTCAAATTTTTTTCAGATAACACTCCTGTGAAGCACCTTGTGACGTTTTATTACGTTAAAGGCGCTATATAAATATAAATTATTGTGTAGAGTTAAAAGAAGGGCACATGGTGGAACAAAGCCAATGTAGCTAACTGGTCACGCACAAGGACAAATTAGACTTAAGCAAAAATACTTTTACAGACTAAAATAAAATAACTCTCAAGAGAACTGGGATAGCTATCTAAAGCAATTAAAGGCAACAAAAGCTGCTATCAGGCAAAAGGTCAGTGAGAAGAAAATAGTAGATAACTGCGGTGGCAATAGTAAAATATATTTTTTTAGCTATGTTAGAAGTCAGAGGGTCATTAAGGACTGCACAGGGCTGTTAAAGGATTTCTCAGGGCCGATTCAGGCAAACTCCTAGGACATGGCAGCGGTTATAAATGGCTGCTTTGCACCAGTCTTCACTCTAGTAGACTATGCTCAGTTGCCATTAATGCAATGTAAAGTTGGCACTAAAGTTTTAAGTGCCAAAGTGGATGCAGATATAATCCTGGAACCAATAAAGGGCCTCAAATCAGATTAGGCTGTTGGTCCTCATGATGTTCACCCGAGGGTGCTCAAAGAGATGGAAGATGTGCTCAGTGTGCCCCTTTAACAACTCACTAGGGTCAAGGATTGTTCCCACGGACTGGAGGAAGGCACATGTGGTGCCAATATGCAAAAAGGGCAACAAGGCAGAACTTATTATAGGTCCATAGCTTGACTTTGGCTATAGGTAAGTTTTTAGAAGGGATCATTAGAAATACGCTACATGACCACCTGGACAGAGAACGGGTTATTCTGGAAAGGAAGCTCGTATCTCACCAACCTGGCTGAATATTTTGAGGATGTTACTGGGTTGGTGGATGATAGTAACCCAGTTTACATCGTATGCTTGGATTTCCAAAAAGCTTGACAAAGTGTGACAAAATAGACTAATTTGTGAGATAGATTTCTGTGGGATTGGATGGCAGATCCTGGGTTGGATAAAGAATTGGTTGCATTCTTGTAGGCAGAGGGTTGTTATTAATGGTACAAGTTTTTGTGTGGAGACCAGTCCACCAGGGATTGGTATTAGGACTGTTATTCTAAACTATCTATATTAATTAATGATCTGGATTAAGTTGTTCGGGGAACTCTCTACAAATCACGGATGATGCAAAGATTTGTGCTGAGAAGGAAAGACTACTATCAGATCTGAATGTGATGGGGGAATGGGTCCGTGTCTAGCAGATGACGTTTAATGTAGATTGATGTAATATTATGCCAGGATTCTAAACTAAAGTCTGTTGAGCAGGAAAGAGACCTAGGTGTTATAGGGCAAGAATCTCTAAAGGTTTATGACTAGTGCCATGAGGCTATAACAAAAGAAAATAGAGAATTAGGATGCAAAAGCAAAATACTGCAGATGCTGGAAATCTGAAATAAAAACCAAAAATGCTGGAAATACTCAGCAAGTCAGGCAGCATCTGTGGAGAGAGAAACAGAGTTAACATTTCAGGTTGATGACGTTTTGTCAGAACTGGAAAAAAGTTAGAGATGTAACCGGTTTTAAGCAAGCATGGGGGCAGGGAAAGGGGGGAGGGGAGGAAAGAACAAGAGGGAAGGTCTGTAGGGTGGAAGGCAGGAGAGGTTAAATGACAAAAGGGATGACAGTGCAAGGTGAAAGGAGATGGTAATGGAACAGTAAAGAAACAAAAAATGGGTCTAGAGGAGGTGTAAATGGGAATAATCACTAACAGCTGCTACCTGAAAAAATGGGGGCAGAGGTTATGATCTGAAATAGTTGAACTCAATGTTGAGTCTGAAAGGCTGTAAAGTGCCTAATCGAAAGATGAGGTGCTGTTCCTCGAGCTTGCTTTGAGCTTCATTGGAACAGTGTAGGAGGCCGAGGACAGAGAGGTCAGAGGGAGGAGAATTAAAATGACAGGCAACCGGAAGCTGTGGGTCACGCTTGCGGACCGAATGGAGGCGTTCCGCAAAGCGGTCACCCAATCTGCGTTTGGTCTCCCCAATGTAGAGGAGATCGCATCGTGAGCAGTGAATACAGTATTCTAAATTGCAAGAAGTACAAGTAAATTGCTGTTTCACCTGGAATTAGGATGTATTGCTAGGCTGATCCAATATAAAGCAAAAAGCACCATTGGTTCTTGTACAAGACCTTGGTAGGAATACTATGTCTAGTTTTGGTCCCTTCAACTAGCGGGTAATACAGAGGCTCTGGAAAATAATTATTTTTCTCCTCTGTTGGATAAGGGTCTTTTATTTGTTTTTTCCCCTCTCTCAGATTACACGGCTGCTGGTGGGTGAATGAAAGCATTGGGGGTCTAGACGCCTGATTGCAACGTGACCATATGGAACAGGCTCGATGGACCAGCTGGTCTTTTCCTGTCCACCAGTTTCGTATGTTCGGCAATATTCTAGCTTGCCTCACCCGAATCTCTGTCAACAGGTCCGGTACTGAGGGCTCAGTAAACCTTGGGGCTCTATGACCCTGTAAACCACTTCTGGCATTTCTCCTCTTCTGGTGCTTCTACCACCTCAATTTAAAAAAAAGCTGCCTCCACTCTTTCTACTGTTGCAGCCACTTGACTGCTACTAAAGCACCAGACGTTTCCCAATAAAGGTGCAAATAACATTGGGAGCCCGCCCACAAAAGGTTGCAATTATGAAAGAGGTGGGACCCAGGAAAATTGGGCAGGGTCACAATGGGGCCATCAGGGCTGGTGGAAGTCAGTCTTTGCGTTATTTTGATGCAAAACCCAAATCTAGGCTGGGAGAGTCGATAATCTGGGATGGAATTAGAAAAGCATATGCTAATGAGGAACAGTCAGCATGGATTTGTAAAGGATCGGTTATACTCGACTAATTTTATTGAATTTAACATGGAAATCAGTGTATTGTTAAAGGAAATGTAGGGGATACGCTGAGATGGACTTTCATAAAGTGTTTGATAAAGTGTCACATGAGAGACTTGTTACAAAGATTGTGGTTTATGATCTTAAAGGGGCATGGCTGGTGGAGAGAAAGCAGAGTGTAGGAGTAAATGGATGTTTTTTAGGTTGGTGGGATGTGGATAGTGGTGTGGCCCAAGGATCGATGCTGGAATCTGTTTTGTTTCCATTTACACATATGATTTGGATATTAGCACAAGATGAATGATATTGAAGTTTGCTGATGATAGCAAATTAGGGGCCATGGCAATCTGAGGGAAAATACAGGAGATTACAAAAAGACTGGCATTTATATCGTGCCTTTCATGACCTCAGGACATCCCAAAATGCTTTACAACCAATTAAGTACTTTTGACGTGTAGTCACTGTGATGTAAGAAATGTGGCAGCCAATTTTCACGCAGCAAGTTCCCACAAGCAGCAACATGATAATGACCAGTTCATCTGTTTTAGTGATGTTGGTTGTGGGATAAACATTGGCCAGGGTAACAGGGAGAACTATCCTGCTCTTCTTCGAAATTGTGCCATGGGATCTTTTATGTTTACCTGAGAGGGCAGACTCAGCATAACGTCTCATCCGAAAGACAGCAACTTTGACAGTGCTCAAGTCTGTTGAGTGGGACTATGAACCCACAACCTTCTGACTCAGAGGTGAGAGTACTACCCACTGAGCCATGGCTGATGATAGCAATGCAACAAGCGACTATCCTACATGGGAAGAGGGATCTCTTTGGAGTTGAGGTGCCTCCAAGATGACAAACCTGGCAATGAAAGTTCAGAATAAAGTCAACCCTCAGTGGCAGACTTAATGATCCAATATCAAATCTGCCTTTTTGTGATTTATTATCTGGCTGTGGGTGACATTGGCAAGGCTGTATTTATTGCCCATGCCTAGTTGCCCTGAGAAGGGGGTAGTGGATCTTCTCATCAAATCGCTGCAGTCAGTGTGGTGATGGTGCTCCCACGATGGCATCAGGGCGGGAGTTCCAGGATTTTGACCCAACAATGATGATGTAACACCGATATATGTCCAAGTCCAGGAGGCATAGATTTAAAATAATTGGTAGAAGGATTAGAGGGGAGTTGAGAACTTTTTTCATCCAGAGGGTGGCGGGGGTCTGGAACTCACTGCCTGAAAGGGTGGTAGAGGCAGAAACCCGCATCACATTTAAACGTACTTGGATGTGCACTTGAAGTGCCGTAAACTGCAAGGCTATGGACCAAGAGCTAGAAAGTGGGATTAGGCTGGATAGCTCTTTTTTGGCTGGCACAGACACGGTGGGCTGAATGGCCTCCTTCTGGGCCGTAAATTAAATGAAGTCAGCATAGTGGGCGAACCTGGAGGTGGTGGCTCTCCCATGATACCTGGGGTGCAGTAGCATAGCATAGTGGTTAGGTTACTGGACTAGTAATCCAGACTAGTAATCCTGGACTAATGATCTGTAAACCATGAGTTCAAAACCCACTAAGGCAGCTGGGAAATTTAAATTCAATTAATTAAATAAATCTGAAATAAAAAGCTAGTGTCAAGAATGGTGACCATGAAACTACTGGATTGTCATAAAAACCCATCTGGTTCATTATTGTCCTTTAGGGAAGGAAATCTGCCATCCTTACCTGGTCTGGTCTATATGTGACTCCAGACCCACAGCAATGTGGTTGACCCTTAAGTGCCCTCTGAAATGGCCTAGTAAGTCACTCAGTTGACCCTGTAGGGAAATGTGAGGTTATTCACTTTGGTAGGAAGAATAGAAAAACAGAATATTTTATAAATGGTGAGAAACTTTCAAATGTTGGTGTTGAGAGAGATTTGGGTGACCTCGTGCAAGAAACACAGAAAGCCAGCATGCAGATACAACAAGCAATAAGGAAGGCAAATTGCATGTTGGCCTTTATTGCAAGGGGTTGGAGTATAAGAGTAAGGAAGTCTTGCTACAGTTGTACAGGGTCTTGGTGAGACCACACCTGGAGTACTGTGCACAGTTTTGGTCTCCTTATCTAAGGAAGGATATACTTGCCTTGGAGGCGGTGCAACAAAGGTTCACTAGATTGATTCCTGGGATGAGAGGGTTGTCCTGTGATGAGAGATTGTGTAGAATGGGCCTATACTCTCTGGAGTTTAGAAGAATGAGAGGTGATCTCATTGAAACATACAAGATTCTGAAGGGGATTAACAGGGTAGATGCTGAGAGGTTGTTTCCCCTGGCTGGAGTATCTGGAACTAGGGGGCACAGTCTCAGGATAAGGGGTAGGCCATTTAAGACTGAGATGAGGAGGAATTTCTTCACTCAGAGGGCTGTGAATCTTTGGAATTCTCTGCCCCAGAGGGCTGTGAATGCTGAGTCTTTGAGTATATTCAAGGCTGAGATAGATTTTTGGACTCTAGGGGAATCAAGGGATATGGAGATTGGGCGGTAAAGTGGAGTTGAGGTTGATGATCAGCCATGGTCTTATTGAATGGCGGAGCAGGCTCGAGGGGCCGTATGGCCTACTCCTGCTCTTACTTCTTATGTTCTTAAACCATTACAAAGAAGTACTGTGGGAGTACCTTCACCACACGGACTGCAGCGGTTCAAGAAGGCTCACCACCACCTTCTCGAGGGCAATTACGGATGGGCAATAAATGCTGGTCTTGCCAGTAACGCCCACATCCCAGTGAATAAATAAAAAAATACCTCAATATGGCATTGAGGGTGAGGGTTCCAATACTTGGTCAACCACAATGTTGTTTTTTAACTGGTATTGTGGGTGCTATTTCACCAACAGGCTATTAGTGGGGGTTGGGACAAGTTGCCCGGCCCCACCAGCCCCAATGTTCATGGCAGTCTTTGTCAACACGTGGAAGGAGCCGAGGCCGCCAACACTTGCCTACGTGCGCGCCCCCGCATGCCTTATGACGCGTCCCCCCATCCCGGCCATATGCGTAACATCACGCTCCCCAAAGTGCGATAGCCTGTCATGACGTCACGCGGGCGGGTGTTGGCGCGGCGGTGCGTTGCGCGCTCGCGGGCGGGGGATGTCGGCGCGCCCGTGCGTGCGCGCCCGTGGGCGGGGGCGGGGTGTTGGCGCGGCTGTGCGTGCGCGCCCGTGGGCGGGGGGGGGGGTGTTGGCGCGGCTGTGCGTGCGCGCCCGCGGGCGGGGGGTATTGGCGCGGCGGTGCGTGCGCGTCCGCGGTCAGTGCACGGCTGCTGCTCCGCGGGGAAGATGGCGGCGGTCGTCTCCCTTTCTCAGGTACCGAGAGCGATCCGAGGGCGTGGAAGAGGCTGAAGGAGAGGCCGGTGGAGCGGCGGCTGCCCCCTCCCGCTCTCCCTCTACCCAGGCCCAGCGTCCCAAAAGCGTCAGCGGCGGCCTTTGAATGCGAGCACTTGGCGTGTCTGCGAGAAGGTAGAGCGGGCAGATTGCGAGGCAGCTAGGCCGCGGCTGGAGAGAGCCGGAGCGGGTGGGCGGGGAGCTGCCAGACCAGGGAGCGGGGGGCGACGGAGTGCTGACCCACATCCATCCACCCACCCGCCTGCCTGGCAGCAGCACATCCCGGGCCGGTCCCCTTCGCCGAGAGCCTCGGCTGGGAGTGCCGACCACGTCCCCCCGCTTGCTGTCAGCTTCTGAGCGCGGGGTCTCCACCTGCAGCCAGCCCGGTATGTGCAGGCGCCCAGGGTCTGCACTGACTGTACACCCTCACTGTTTACATCAGTGCTGTGTCTCTACATTTCCGGCGGAAGCCTGGCAGCCCCTCCCTCATGTTCATTCTTCCTCAGATCTGGAAAGGCTGGTGTGCCCAGAAAATGCCCATTTGATGTGTTTTCCCCTCAGATTGGAGCGTTGATCTGGAGTTTTCCTGCTGTTATGGCTGTTTTTTGCATTCCAGAGAGCGCTGTACGATGCTGAAGTTGACTGAGAAATTGTCTGTGGCCAGAAAGCACAATAGAGGGCCTCATAAGGTTTTCTTTGACTCCGTTGTGGTCTTCTGAATGTGGCAATTTGCTGAAGTATGGCTTCACATGTTAGCCCTTTTCAAGTACCTCTCGCAAATGGCCATTCTTTGAATGACAGCCTTGTTGGTGATTGCTGGGCTATTTGACAGTGGCAGGGATCACAACTGAGCCTGACATCCATATAAAGTACAAGCAACCAGCAGGGGTCACTGGCTAATGGTGAGCAGGAACCTTGGCTCCTGTTGTTCCCTTTCTTGCCTGGATCAATTCTAGTGGCTCCATCACTATTCTGATTCAGGTTAACTCAGTTTGGGAACTTTCTGGCTAGAGATTAGACACACAGACAGTTTACACTCAGCGTGAGGAGATAGGCACTATAGAGAAAGTACTGCTTACAAGAAATGTTAGAACATTTGGCATCTAGCTCAAGTGAGCAGCATGATGTGATCTCAGATGTGCACTGTTGCACATTGGCAGAGATCTTAAAGAAGGTTTTTCATTGTTGCACACGGGACCTATAAAAGAAAATCAGAGAATTTGTATTGTGGCAGCACTATGAGCGCATTGTGCTCTAAATCTTTCTGCAAAGATTCTTTTTGGTCTTGTAGGTTTGTGAGATGGGAGCAGTTTTGTGCACAGGAATGCATTGAGTGTTACATTTGATTTGCAGGATCCACTGTGCAATTAGACTGCAGTTATCGTTTTATAATGCACATGACTACTTTATCGATGTATATGTGCATGGGTTTCTCAGGTTAGCAGATTGTGCAAAATATTATAGAGGACAGGTAATAAAGTGAAGTTTTTAGATCTTTGGTTAAATATCAGTGTAGGATTAAAACAGTAAATGCTGGCAACACTTGGCAGGTCAGGCGACATCCATGGAGAGAGAGAAGAGTTAACATTTCAGGTCGATGACCTTTTGAGTGTTTACAGCTTTTTCTGTTTTTATTTCAGATTTCCAGCATCCACAGTATTTTGCTTTTGTATCAATGTAGGAGACTGATTTCCTAGGTGCTGGTGGCAACCCTGGTACATGAAAGATTTTGAGCTTGCCACACCAACTGGAACCCTGGTTGCTTTTTTTTCTCTCCAGCTGTGAAGTAGACACTGTCAAAGGGATATTTTGTTTTTAAGATTAAAGTATTGTGAATTGAATATTTATGCGAAATGTAGAGTTCTGAGTCAGTGCTGCACGCTCTGATGCTAACTGGGTCAAAAAGATACAGCTACCATTAATGACTTATCGGTGTTGCATACATGTTTTCGGTGACAGCAACATACCTGTTCTGTGACAGCGAATATTACTTCAGGTGTGGTGCAATCTACGTCATTCTCTGATGAAAAAGAAGCAGTGGATTTAACCACCTTGTAAGGCTCTCAGTTCTAAGATATTTAATACAAGATTGCTAGGGCTTGGCTCCTAATTTATGTTGTGTTCAAGGTTATGGATCATTCGGAATTCGACATGCATGCTCCTCAGGACTGTTACGATGAGAGTGGAATGTACTTTATCAGTGCCTTGTGCACACATTTGAGAGGTGGAGTTTTGAGTCTGTAATGTTTACATTGCCATAAAAGGACTATATTGAGTGTTGCAGCACTTCATACCTGTGTTTTTTCTCTGAATCTGTTTTTTTGTTTTTCTCTCTGAATCTGTTTGGTGTCAGATATGAAATCTGAGAAGTAACCAGTTTTGTTAAAGCTTAAGTAACAGATTAGAAAGTTTCAGAATTAAAACCTGATAAAGCTGCAGCTAGCAATCCCAACGAAAAGGCAAGTTGTGGGCAGGAGGAGCAATTTATTCCAGAATGACTTCATCGTTATCTCTCTCTCAACATTCTTTCCTCTGGCACAAAAATTGCTATTAATATGGAAACTGGTTTAACCAGCAATGACTTAAGGCATTGGTATTAGGAGTTCTCATTGGAATGTAATTGGATTTAGTTTACGGCAGCAAATCGGAGCCAAATCAATGTGTCTTCTGGCCTCTGCCACTATCAATGAAACCTGACTTTTTGGAAACTCATCTTTTTGGTGAGCTTTTGCCATTTACAAGTGCCAGACATGGTTTCACACTTTACATATCTGCTTACAAAAGTGGCTCCTTTTACTATAAGTTGTTTTGGAGTTGGTAATTTAATCAAGGGGTTCACATGGGATATGCATCCCCTTCATGTATTGAAAATTCTATGGTGAATGAAGTATAATTGTTTGATCCTCAGTGGCTGAGCAAACCTTGTAGTAATATTGTACCAGGCCATCAATGCTGTATATCTTCAGGTTCCACACCACTTAATGGCTTTATGATCCTTCATGTGTCCAGCTGCTTGGTACTTTCTTGATGTCATTGGGCATTGTGTGGAGGCTGAGCGCACCTTTATAGGGAAGGGGCGTCATGCACGTGCACCCCCTAGCGTAGAGGTGAGCTATACGCATCTCTTTTGTGGCTGAAATGTGGTTCATTGGTTGGTTTGTTTAGCTGCCCAGCTCATGTACTCGGTCCTGATGCGAGAGGTGCAGAAAATTGAAGAAAGCAGTCTGCATCCTTGGGGACTGGCGTGCCTGGGCAGGGTAGTTGAAGCATTCGAAGGACCCTAGATGCGAGAGCGCAGCAACTTCTGGTTCATTTTGTGCTGAACTTGAAAAGATCGCAACTTCAGTTTAAATAAATGTTGAAAATGATTCCATTCTGTTACTACAGAATAGATGAGGAACTGCTACAAACCACAGAAATTACTTTTATTGAGTGTTTGTGAGCTGCCAGTTTGCTGTTACCTACACAGTACAGGTGTGTTCCTGCTTCCTGTACATTCAGATTTAAATATCAATACAACCAAGCTGGAATGGGCGGTAATCGTATCTTAATATGACTATACCAAGCACTGTAGGAAACATCTAACATCATCAAGTTTAATGTTGCGTCATACAAGTCCTGTCTCATGGTCTTAATTCAGACAGCGAGAGGGATTGAGAGGGTGTGACAGGTTTAATGGGGTGAGAGGGCAAAGAAAATGAGGAATGTGAAAGCGAATGCAAAGATAGAAATGAAGGAATTTAAACGGGAGAGGAATAAAGGTGTATGATCCAAATTTCAAGTAAATAGTTGGAAACAAAGCATGTTAATTCACATTTTAGATGGTATATTTGTAGCCAGTGAGTTATATGCTATTGTACTTAACAGTTGTGTCTGTCAGTGTACTGTTTATTTTTCAGCTCTTGACCTTTGAAAGGTTAGCTGCCCATGCCTAATGGTTCGGACCGATTGATACCGATGGGAAGCTTAGTGGTGTTTTTAAATGTCTCGCTAATGTATAGAGGATCCATGTGGGTTGGAGACCAGAGTTTGGCTTATGGTACTGTACTGCGATTTCACTTTTGCTTCTCTGTGGGATTCAGAGTACCGTGTGCTGTTCGCTGTCCGAGAAGGCAGAATCAACCCCCCTGGTCCCAGTCCTGTGACAGTGTTCTTAAACCCCGTCCACCACCCCCATCCCCTGGCCAGTCCAAAAATAGGACTGAGTGCATGAGCCGGGTAGCTAAACAAGCAACCAATGAGCCACATTTTTTGACGTTTCTCTGATAATCTAATTGAGATTGCAAACTGGCCATGTGGGAACAGTCTTTTTGCTGGTTGTTAAGATTGTTTTAGTTTCAAGTGGTGGAGGCCTATGCAGTATAATTTGTTTTGGGTTCACTAGGGATAGATATGGATCTGTTGTGTTCATGGGCCGAGGAGGAAGAAGGAATGCACTCTAGATTATTTCAGTATTCTTTTGAATCACAATGATCTGGTAAATCTTTGCAGAAATAACTCTTCAAAACCTGCCGCAGCCATAATGTTTTCCTGTTTGCTCATATTTCCCCAAGCGAACATCTGACTTGTTCCTAGGTTTGTTGCCAGTTGCCACGCTGTAACCGATGGTGCGTGCGCTGTATTTTTTAATTTGTTCTCGGGATGTGGGCAATGCCGATGTTTGTTGCCCTGTGAAGGTGACAGTGGGCCTTCTCCTTGAACTGAGGCAGTCTCTTGTGCTAATGGTGTTTCCATAATGGTGTTGGGTAGGATGTTGACCCAGTGCCGATGAAAGAACATGTAAGGACGGCAGAAACCTGATGGTTCTCCGGTCTTGGATCTTGTTTGAAATTCTGCCCTACAAAATTTATCCATTTGAAGTTCACAAGACCATTGGAGTAAATTTATACAATGCAGGACCTATTTTTGTCACTACTGAAGTACAGGAAACTCTTTGGTATCCGGCACCGACGGGACCGGGATGGTGCCGGTTGATAAAAAATTCCGGATAGCGGAGAGGTATATCTACCGAGGCTGTTTTTAACAAACAAAAATAAAAAAATCAAGAAATGTGCAATATAATTGGGTACTCACCTACAGAATGTTGTGTTAAATGGATGGTGGAAGATGCTTGATAAAGTACAGTAATGCCAGTTGAGGGTGATCCATAACTCTTTAATTACTTAACAGTAAAACAAAACTTATAAACGACTGTATACTGTAGTTTTCGGAGTGAGAATTGTGCCGGTTAACGAGGGTTTCCTGTATATCATGGACATACAGGCCTTCTAATGGCAGAAACCAGACCCTGCAACACTACAGTGCTAACTCCAGTGCCCCTAATAAAGTTATGTCCTGGAGCTGAATAGTCATGTCTCCGCACCCCTGCCTCTTCCCAACCCCCTCCCCCAGTCCTGATTGTGATTTGAATCAATAATGTGATACGGCTTTAATTTTCCTGTTGTATTTGAGGCATGTAAAATGCAATTAGAACTGATTATGTTCATCAATAACTAGACAAACATAGAAAATAATGGACAGGAAAAGGCATACTGGTCCATCCAGCCTGTGCCACACAGTTGTGATGCCTTTTACATCACAATATATACACTCCCCACCCACCATGTAATTGCCTGGGAGAGGCAAAAAAAAAAAACAGATTAAAAAAAAATTGGAAAGTTTCTCTACGGCCCCCTTAGTCAATCGAGCTAGTCCAGGAGATCGCATTGGCCCTGATTTGCGTTACCTACCTTTTGTACGAGGCCGTCGTCACTCCAGCCAGAAACGGGTCCAGCTCTCACTTGAAGGAATTCAGAGAATTAGCATTCACTGCACGAGCCGGCAACCTGTTCTACACTATTCTCTGGGTAAGTGAGAACCGCCTAACATACAACTAACTCCTTCAAAAACAAAAGAAAATAGCTGGAGAATCACTATAATTAGCTTGTTTAATTCTGCATCCTCAATCTTTTGCTGAAATTGGTTGAGGAGTGAACTGAGCAAGGACATTTCTTCTCTAGCAGTGATGATGGAGAGCAGCATTGGTAGATGCAGTGGCCTGGAGCACCTTGGTGTCCCAGTTGGGTGGAGTGTGTGGAAGCTTGTGGGGGCAGGCGGTGGAACAATAATCAAAAAGCAAATACGCTGTCAATCAAATAGAATTGTGTTGGAAGAGCAGTGCCAGTAAAATTACTTATGAAGCTGTTATGAAATTAATCAGTGGAATATCCGATCTAAGACAGTCAAAATGGACAAGTGCGGTGTGGTAAAAGCATTTGATGCACTTAAGTGCATTTTCTACAGCAGATGTTGCGGTTGAAACAGATTTGATTGTGATTAGTTTATTTGCTGGGTGATTTGATTCCCAACTTGTTTAATTTTCATGTAATTCACAAGGACATGACATAATGCAGGAACTTGAAGAGGCGTTTCCACTTGTGATACTCGGCCTCTGATCCAACTTCTCTATTGGGACCTGAACTTTTCTCGTTTCTATATAAACTCCACAGTCCTGCTGAATCAGGAAGCTGCCTGTCCCTTTTACTTGCATCAACTCTAATATAGTATAGTTGCATTTGAGGGGAGGTTAGATAAATGCATATGGGAAAAAGGACTAGAAGGATATGCAGATAGGGTTAGTAGATGTGTTAAGTTGGGGCGAGACTCGTATGGAGCATAAACATGGGCATAGACCTGTTGGGCTGAATGGCCTGTTTCTGTGCTGTAAATTCTATGTACAGGTAATTGAATCTGTGCTAGGTGGCAGTTTATTCCGTTAGTTAACATTAGCATGTTACTGCAACAAATTGTGGTTTAAGACACTCGGCTTCAGTGTATTTAAATATCTGATTTCCAGACTTGATGAGCGTCAGTGGGGCTATCCTAAGTTACAGAGAAAATGTGTCTGAATGAAAATTGAAGATCATAAGGACTGAATTTCCTTTGGTGTTTTACTGTAACGCTGTGCAAGGATGTAAATGATTAATGCCTGAGCAACACAAAAGCCTACCTGGATACAATGCAATTCAAAATATCTATGGCAACATCTCTAATATGATTGATTTTAACGTCTTGGTGCCCTGCCAGTACATATTACACTCAAACCCCCAGTAACTAGTATGCATTTCAGCGTCCGTTCTGATTTTCTTTCCTCTTCATGGAGTTGTATAGCGCACTTCCTTTCGGCAAGAGGATGGATCAGAGATGCCTTTCCAGTTACATTCTGAGCACTACTAGTAGGATATGCTCAAAAGTGACCTGGGGTGAATGCATCTCTGCTCGTCCCTCAATGTGAGGAAGCCCTCTGTGCTTCTCACAGTTCTCGCCAAGTTCAGTTTCCGAACAGGAGACTGATGGCTAATCAACCCACGCTTGTTGTACAGTCTGGCTGATCTTCCTTGATATCATTGAAGTATGTATGTCATTGTCTTTCCTTCAGTTCATATTTGTTGTCCTGTCATTTTTGAATGATGCGTCTGCAGCATCTGGTCGGTCTTTGGGTTGCAGCTTCTTTTGTACCAAGTTGAGCATCAGTTAAAAATAACAACAGAGAATGCTGGAAAAACTCAGCAGGTCAGGCAACATCCGTGGAGAGAAATTTGAGTTGACGTTTCGGGTTGAAACCCTTCTTCAAAACTGGAAAGAAAATAAAAAAATAGAAGGCAAAGCTGTGATCGAACAAAAGAAGAAAAGGAGACAATAAAAGGTATGCGAAGCCAGATGAGATGGTAATGGACCCGTGGAGACAAAAGGCAGCTGAGATTAGGTGTGAAGTGTACTGGCAGGATAAGGACAGCTGCCAAGTGAGAGAGAGAAACAAAAGGAAAGGAAGGGGGGGGGGGGGAAGGAGGACCCAAAACAAAGGGGTGGAAAAAATTAAAAGGAAAAAAGTAAGAGAGGCCGAGGTTATGATCTGAAATTATTGAACTCGATATTGAGTCTGGAAGGCTGCAAAGTGCCTAATCGGAAGATGATTTGCTGTTCCTCGAGTTTACGTTGAGCTTCCGTCACCCTAAGCTTCCGGTCGCCTGTCATTTTAATTCACCGCTCCATTCCCACTTGGACCTCACCGTCCTTGGCCTCTTGTATTATTCCACGGAAGCTCAACGTAAACTCGAGGAACAGCAAATCATCTTCCGATTAGGCACTTTGCAGCCTTCCGGACTCGATATCGAGTTCAATAATTTCAGATCATAACCTCGGCCTCTCTTACTTTTTCCTTTTAATTTTTTCCACCCCTTTGTTTTGGGTCCTCCTTTCCCCCCCCCCCCCCCCCCTTCCTTTCCTTTTGTTTCTCTCTCTCACCTGGCAGCTGTCCTTATCCTGCCAGTACACTTCACACCTAATCTCAGCTGCCTTTTGTCTCCACGGGTCCGTTACCATCTCATCTGGCTTCGCATACCTTTTATTGTCTCCTTTTCTTCTTTTGTTCGATCACAGCTTTGCCTTCGATTTTTTAATTTTCTTTCCAGTTTTGAAGAAACATAGAAACATAGAAGATAGGAGCAGGAGTAGGCCATTCGACCCTTCGGGCCTGCTCCGCCATTCAATGTGACCATGGCTGATCATCCAAATTCAGTACCCTGTCCCTGCCTTTTCCCCATATCCCTTGATCCCTTTAGCCTCAAGAAATATATCCAACTCTTTCTTGAATATATTTAAAAACTAGCCTCCACCGCCCTCTGTGGCAGAGAATTCCACAGGTTCACCACTCTCTGGGTGAAGAAATTCCTCCTCATTTCAGTCCTAAATGGCTTACCCCTTATTCTTAGACTATGACCCCTGGTTCTGGACTCCCCGGCCATCAGAAACATCCTTCCTGCATCTAGTCTGTCCAGACATGACAGAATTTTATAGGTTTCGATGAGATCCCCTCTCAATCTTCTAAACTCCAGTGAGTATAAGCCCAATCGACACAATCTCTCCTCATACGTCATTCCTGCCATCCCAGGTATCAGCCTGGTGAATCTTCGCTGCACTCCTTCCATGGCAAGAACGTCCTTCCTCAGATAAGGCGACCAAAACTGCACACAATACTCAAGGTGCGGTCTCACCAAGGCCCTGTATAACTGTAGCAAGACATCCTTGTTCCTGTACTCGAACCCTCTTGCTACGAAGGCCAACATACCATTTGCCTTCTTAACCGCCTGCTGCACCTGCATGCTTACCTTCAGCGACTGGTGCACAAGGACACCCAGGTCTCTTTGCACTTCCCCTTCTCCCAATCTATTGCCATTCAAATAATAATCTGCCTTCCTGTTTTTGCCACCAAAGTGGATAACCTCACATTTATGCACATTATAGTGCATTTGCCATGTTTCTGCCCAATCACCCAACCTGTCCAAATCGTACTGGAGTTTCCCGACATCCTCCTCGCAGCTTACCCTCCCGCCCAGCTTTGTGTTGTCTGCAAATTTGGAGATATTACATCCAATTCCCTCGTCCAGATCCTTAATATATATTGTGAACGGCTGGGGTCCTAGGACCGAGCCTTGCGGTACCCCACTAGTCACTGCCTGCCACTCGGAAAACGACCCGTTTATTCCAACTCTTTGCTTTCTGTCCGCCAACCAGTTCTCTATCCAAGTCAATACCTTGCCCCCAATCCCATGTGCCTTAATTTTGCACGCTAATCTCTTGTGTGGGACCTTATCGAAAGCCTTCTGAAAGTCCAAATACACCACATCCACTGGTTCTCCCTTATCTATTTTACCAGTTACATCCTCAAAAAAATTCCAGCAGATTAGTCAAGCATGATTTACCTCTTGTAAATCCATGTTGACTTTGTCCGATCCTGTCGCTGCTTTCCAAGTGCTCAGCTATTACATCTTTTATAATAGACTCTAGCATTTTCCCCACTACCGATGTCAGGCTTACCGGTCTATAATTCCCCGCTTTTTCTCTACCACCTTTTTTGAATAGTGGGGTAACATTAGCTACCCTCCAATCCATGGGTACCGTTCCAGAGTCTATCGAGTTCTGGAAGATGACCAGTAATGCATCTACTATCTCTAGGGCCAGTTCCTTAAGAAGGGTTTCAACCCGAAACGTCAACTCAAATTTCTCTCCACGGATGTTGCCTGACCTGCTGAGTTTTTCCAGCATTCTCTGTTGTTATTTTGGATTTCCAGCATCTGCAGTATTTTGCTATCGTTGAGCATCAGTTACTTTGTTTGGCCTAAAAATTCTTCTGTTGTAACAAATTTAGGAGCTGGGGAAAAAATCATGAAGCCCAACAAGCTTTTTCCATCCTCAACTTTTTACAGAATACCTCGGTCATCTCTCTCTGTTTCAGTGGCCTTCCTAATAACTTATTTCACAATTCTATTACCAGTTGTTGGAAAAGTTCCACCTGACTTGCCGCCTTACCCCATACTTCCTGATTTTACAAAGACTTATCCACTTTTTATGCACTGAACCAGGAGTAAGTCAATGCCCTTCACTTGGATCTGGGTTCTATTGATACTGTTTTGGTCATTGGAGCTGAGTATTCCTTTAATTTATTGATAACAAAATTTGATGAGAGAAGATAGGTGGTGTACTTTCTGTAATTAGAGCAAATAGCTGCTGTAACACAGAGAGCAGAAGCTGCAGACGTATCCTGCGATGGGAGCTTCCTGTGCAATAGGTAAAAGTGGGAACGCACCGCATTGTGGGGGGGGGGGGGGGGGGGTCGAGGGTTTAAATCTGCTTGTTGCCACTCTGAGGTGTAAATGCTTTCAAAATCTGTGTAGCAGTTTAAGACAACTTCTTCACAACTGGATTTATACTGTTGGATGGGGGAAAAGTCTGGCATAAGTTTGAGGCTACTTCATTGGAAGTAAACCTTGGCAGCTCCTCCCAACACTTTTTATTCAACAGTGGATCCATGATCTTTTTACCTTCTGACTTGCCTATTCCAATGCTCTCCTGCCCGGCCTCTCATCTTCCACCCTCCATAAACTTGAGCTCATCCAGAACTCTGCTGGCCGTATCCTAACCTGCACCAAGTCCCATTCGCTCCCAGTCCGGCAACACCTCATTAAAATTTTTTCTCATCCTCATGTTCAAATCTCTCCATGGCCTCGCTCCTCCCTACTTCTCTAACCTCCTCCAGCCCTACAACCCTCCAAGATATCTGCGTGCCTCTAATTCTGGCCTCTTATGAATCCCCAACTTCCTTCGCCCCACCATTGGCGGCTGTGCCTTCAGTCGTCTAAGCCCTAAGCTCTGGAATTCCCTCCTAAACCGTTCCCCCTCTCTCTCCTCCTTTTAAGATGCACCTAAAACCTACTTCTGTAACCAAGTCACCTCTAATGTCTCGATGTCAATTTTTGTCTGATTACGCTGCTGTCAAGTGCCTTGGGACATTTTACCATGCTGAAGATGTTATATAAATAGAATATGTTGTAGCAACAAAAACACAGATCCAGAGTGACTCAGGAATCGGTCTTCTGTTGGTGCCAGTGTGATGGTGAAATGATTCAAAGTGAATCTGTAGGGCCAGAAGCTGACAAATCATTGGTGTCAGTGTGATTTATATATAAAAACACACCTGTCAACCCTAATCAGGCTTTAAAATCGCAAGCTTCATCAACTCTTGGACACCAACGCCCCTCCGGAACCTTCTTCCCCTTCACTTTCCTCTGACCCCCCTTCTCCCAATCTCACCCCCTGCCGTGTGTTCACTATCCCCTCTGACCTTCCACTCTCTGACCCTGAACGATCAGTCCTCAGCAAAGGCCTGAGCTTCATCCCCTTACGCCCCCACCTCAATGAATTTCGAGCTCGGCACGATGCTGAGCTCTTTTTCCGCCGCCTTCGTCTCCGTGCCCACTTCTTTGGCCAGGAGTCCTCCCCCCACACAACTGACCCTTTCTCCCGCTTGCAGAATTCCCATTCTACCTGAACCCCTCCCCCTGGCCTCTTACCCTCTCTAGATCTTTTCATCGCTAACTGCCGCCGTGACATCGGCCGTCTCCATTTCTCTGCTCCCCTCACTCACTCCAACCTACCTCCCTCTGAACTTGCAGCACTCCATTCTCTTAGATCCAACCCTGACATTGTCATTAAACCCGCTGACAAGGGTGGTGCTGTTGTTGTTTGGCGTACTGACCTCTACCTAGCGGAAGCTGAACGCCAACTCTCCGACACCTGCTCCTACCTCCACCTGGACCATGACCCCACTACCGAACATCAAACCACCGTTTCCAAGACTGTCACTGACCTCATCTCCTCTGGAGATCTTCCCCCCGCTGCCACCAACCTCATAGTTCCCCAACCCCGCACAGCCCGCTTCTACCTCCTTCCCAAGATCCACAAACAGGACTGCCCTGGTAGACCCATCGTTTCAGCCTGTTCTTGCCCTACGGAACTTATCTCTTCCTATCTTGACTCTATCTTTTCTCCCCTTGTCCAGTCTCTTCCCACCTACATCCGCGACTCTTCGGACGCCCTCCGCCACTTTAACAGTTTCCAGTTTCCTGGCCCCAACCGCTTCCTTTTCACCATGGACGTACAATCCCTCTACACCTCCATCCCCCACCCGGATGGCCTGAGGGCACTCCGCTTCTTCCTTGAACAGAGGCTCGTCCAGTCCCCATCCACCACCACCCTCCTCCGCTTGGCTGAACTTGTTCTCACATTGAACAACTTCTCCTTTAACTCCACTCATTTCCTCCAAATCAAAGGTGTTGCCATGGGTACCCGCATGGGTCCTAGCTATGCCTGCCTTTTCGTGGGCTATGTGGAACAATCTTTGTTCCAGTCCTACTCGGGTCCCCTCCCTCACCTCTTTTTCCGATACATTGATGACTGTATCGGTGCCGTTTCCTGCTCTCGCCCCGAACTTGACAATTTCATTCACTTTGCCTCCAATTTCCACCCTTCCCTCACCTTCACATGGTCCATCTCTGACTCTTCCCTTCCCTTCCTCGACTTCTCCGTCTCCATCTCTGGGGATAGGTTATCGACCAATATTTACTACAAGCCCACTGACTCCCACAGCTACCTGGACTACACTTCCTCCCACCCCGCTTCCTGTAAGGACTCTATTCCATTCTCCCAGTTTCTCCGCCTCCGCCGTATCTGCTCCGACGATGCCACCTTCCACACCAGTGCTTCAGACATGTCTTCCTTTTTCCGCAACCGAGGATTCCCCTCTACCGTGGTTGACACTGCCCTCGACCGTGTCAGTTCTATCTCCCGCACCTCTGCCCTCACCCCTGCCCCTCCCTCCCGGAACCACGATAGGGTTCCCCTTGTCCTCACCTTTCACCCCACCAGCCTCCACAGTCAACGGATCATCCTCCGGCATTTCCGCTACCTCCAAAGTGATCCCACCACCAAACGTATCTTCCCCTCCCCTCCCCTTTCAGCATTCCGCAGGGACCGCTCTCTCCGAGACACCCTAGTCCACTCCTCTATCACCCCAAACAGCCCTTCCCCTTCGCCTGGCACCTTCCCGTGCAAGCGGAGGAGATGTAACACCTGCCCCTATACCTCCCCCCTCCCCACTGTCCAGGGCCCCAAACACCCCTTCCAGGTGAAACAGCGATTTACTTGTACTTCTCGCAATCTAGTATACTGTATTCGCTGCTCACGATGCGGTCTCCTCTACATTGGGGAGACCAAACGCAGATTGGGTGACCGCTTTGCGGAACACCTCCGTTCAGTCCGTAAGGGTGACCCCGAGCTTCCGGTCGCCTGTCATTTCAATTCACCGCTCCATTCCCACTCGGACCTCACCGTCCTTGGCCTCTTGTACTGTTCCACGGAAGCTCAACGTAAACTTGAGGAACAGCACCTCATCTTCCGATTAGGCACTCTGCAGCCTTCCGGTCTCAATATCGAGTTCAACAATTTCAGATCATAACCTCGGCCCCTATTTCATTTTCATTTATATTTTTCCACTCCTTTCCTTTCCCCCCCCCCCCCCCTTTCCTTTTGTTTCTCTCTCACACCTGGCAGCTATCTTTTGCCCTGCCAGTACACTTTACACCTAATCACAGCCTATTACCATCTCGTCTAGCTTCTAATCTCTTTTACTTCTTTTGGTTCTTTTATTCTTTTGTCCGATCGCAGCCCTGCCTTCGATCTAGTTCCTTTTCTCTCCAGTTTTGAAGAAGGGTCAAACCCGAAACGTCAACTCTAATTTCTCTCCACGGATGTTGCCTGACTTGCTGAGTTTTTCCAGCATTTTCTGTTGTTATTTAAAAATGAAAGCTCCCCTGAGCTCAGTAGGCAAATGCCCAGTGTGGTACTGAATAATACAGGTCTTATTTTGGATCCTGTTTCTGTGTCCAAATAGCCAGGATGCTGTTGGGGTACTATAATTGGTTTGTGTCCCAGGGCTGGAGGGAAGGGGAACATCAGCTCGGGTTCCTGCTCTCAATCACTAACCGGTGACCACTGTTGGAAAATGTGCAAATGTTGAGTTCAGCTGAAGAAAAGATTGGGCTTGACTGTGAAGCTCTCTGTGCTTGAATAGCCTGCTGATGATTAGACTGACATACAAAGAGTAGCCATTTGGATGAAGCTATTATGTAGGACAGTTGGCGCCAGTGGAATCGGGCCTAAGCTTGAGGCCTTGAGAAGAGGAGGAAAGGAAATTAGATTTTTTTTAAAAGCTAATTATCTGTAGGACATTATCTGGAGTATTCCTTCTAGAATCAATCTGATTAAATAAAAACTTCACCAGTGGGGAGAGTTTTCTACACTTTGTGCCTCTTGGGGCCCAGGTTTCATTGATTTTTTTCATGGCAGCTGGGTATTTCTTAAATTTCCCGATAACAATGTAATGAAAACATAACTGGTGTGTTTTCCGTGTTGGGTATTGGAAGGCCAGACGGAACAAAATTGCTTCTATCTCACACTCTGCATGATTCTAAGTCTTTTTTCCCCTTAAGTAATTGCTCCTAACTGAGGCTTGGTTGACGGACCTAAGAAATTTAGAAACTGGATAAAAAAAATCATGAAGCCAGCAAGCTTTTTTCATGGGTAAACCCACATCTTTTTACAAAATCCCTCCCTCGTCTCTGTTTCAGTGGCCTTCCTGATAACTTATTTCACAATTCTATTACCTATTGTTGGAAAAGTTCCACCTGACTTGCCGCCTTATCCTTAACTTCCTGATTATTAATAACTTATCACCTAATATGTGGCACTGAGCCAGGAGTAAGTCAGTGCCCTTCACTTTGGATCTGGGTTCTGTTGATACTGTTTTGGTCATTTGTAGCTGAGTATTCCTTTAATTTGTTGGTAACGAAAATGTGATGAGAGCAGATGGATGGTGCACCTTCTGTAATTAGTGCAAATAGCTGGCACACTTTCTGTGATTTGTAAAGACCTGTTTACCTAACTCCAAAATCTATATATATTGCACTCTGATGTAGAGTTGTTTCAAAATGGCCACAAATGTCCTGATGCAATCAGTTCTGTTTTAGAATCTGAGAGCGAACCAAGTAAATTGAAGCATTGCGAAAGAGCAAATTTTGAAAAACGGAGCCAGGACACCACTGTAAAACACCAAATTGTAAGAGGAGTTAGGAACATATACCAGAGAGAGAGAGACTACGACATTGCTACAGAAGTTGAAGTATTTCTGATTTAAGGGAACATGAACCTCTATTGGCTTTACCTGAACTAATTTACCATATTCAGCGTATCGCAGGTTACTGATTTGAGGGACTAATGTCTGCTTGATGAGAATATTTATATGCCGAGTCAAGCACAAATAGTGTGGAAGTGGAATCCTTCAGTACCATGGTAGTTGTTTACACCAGCCCTGACTGAGATCGGATTCTGGCCTGTGATTCTACCTTGTGACTCTGACTGACCTATTTTATCCTTATTTTGGTTAATATACTTAGAATTTAATGCTTAAATGTCATCTGGTTGTTGCTGGCTTTTTCCTTTAATTTATCTACCTTCACCTTGCCCTGGTAGATGGGGAAGATTGGACGATAACTGTCAGACCACCAAAATGTCTCAGAATTCCAGTAAGGGAGTGTATGGACCTCTTTTTGGAGCCTTTTATCTGACAATGTGACTGAGATCAGAAGGTCACCGTAAGGACGTTCATGGCCCTTTATGTTTGCTTTGCTGCTATTGCAATTGGCTCCAGCACTTTGAGTGATCTGCCACATTCTTCATGGCTCAGTACTAAAATGCTGTTCTAAGCAGTATGTAAGAAGTCACACAACACCAGGTTATAGTCCAACAGTTTTATTTGAAATCACAAGCTTTCGGAGCATTGCTCCTTCATCAGGTGAAGTTCTAAGCAGTGAACACTTCCAGATAAAAAGCTCGGCTTTGAGGATTATGCGTGCCCGTGTTGTGGCGAAAAATATTACTTCAGTAAATTTCACACTAGCCTGTCAAGGGTAAAGAGTCAAGCAGTTTATTAAGATTCAAATAGTCCAACAGTCTCCCACACAACAATGAACAGTTTTGACAGACAAATAGTTACAGACAAACACAAGGTACCTATGGGGGCTGATCAGGGAGACAACTTAGAGCTCCGCAGCTCTTTTCCTGGCTGTCTCTTCGATCGCTTACAAATCTCAGTATTTAAGTCTCCAAACCACAATGAGTCATACTTTCACGTGACCTTTCTTTAAATTATATCAAAAGTTTATACAATGGAACCACCAGTTGCTCATCTTGTGACTTGCCTTATCTCCCAACAGCCAGTATCAATCAAGCGAGCCCTTTGACCTGTTATTGTTCAGTCATCTTAGGTCCCTTTTGGTCCTGTGTGCAAAGTTTAAATGCATTTCGCCTGCTGTTGTCAGGCAGAAGTGCCTTGGCCATTTATCCTTACCCATGATGCCATGCTTCTCCTAAGTATGATTTCTAAAAATCCACTTCAGCCCGCATGCTCAAGTCACTAATAAACTAACTTGTGGTAATGGTATGTGAATTCCGTCAAGGTCATTGACCAGAAAGAAGCAAGAAGCTACCTCAACAACTAATCCCAACCCAGTGCCTGACTCATGTTAACTATTAAAGCTTTAGTGATTGCATTTGTCGTGATGACCTTTTGGCAGTTCCTGTTTGTTCAACACAGTAGGAGTCAAAGAAAAACCAGCTACAAAAGATGTTTTATATTTGCACTTTTCAGAAAGAGATTGTTCCTTCCAGATTAACGCAGTGTGGGTGCTAAACACTGGACCAAGTGTATGGAGACGATTTGAACATAAAGTCTAGTCTTGTACAAGGGTGTTGTAATTATAGGCTGCTGCATACTGTGCAGGGAGGAAGGGGATGAATTCAATCAAGAGATTCTGTTTGTGAATGTTAGCAGATTCCATGAGGCTGAATAACATCCTTCAGTTCCCTCCTTCATAGTCGTCTACTTTTAGTGTTTAATTTGATTAAATTGCAGGATCTTAACCTTACACTTGCGCTATTCTTCCTGTGTGAAAGAAGTGACTGTGTTTGGAATTGGAGTCTTGCTTGCAAAGTGTAGCTGATATGCAATTCAGTAAGAAATGTGACTTTCCTGTAATTTTAATAATGTTTAAAACATTTTTGCACTGCTCTTTAACAGCACCTATAACAACTTGCATTTATATAGCATCTTTAATGGCCCAGAAATTTGGGTCGGGGGCTACCCGCGGGTGCAAGCCCCCGATCTGCACTTACCTTGTGCGCCGGTCGTTGAGCTGTGGGCCCGCGTGAAATTCCGATCCGGGGCCTGGTCCAGCTGCCGGCGTGCAGTGCTTGCGTATCCCAGGGGCGCAGTTAGTTCAATGCGTCCCCTGGGATCATGTGGGCCGTGGGCAACCAATCGGAGCAGGGAATGCTGCATTCATAAGTCTGACAGGAAGTGCTGTCAAACTTAGAAATACTACGGGCCCTTTCTTCTTACAAAACATCACCACTAACTCTTCAAATAAATTTTTTTTAAATCAAATTTTTAAAATAAACTATAAATTAAATGAAATAACTATTTTAAACAATTTAAATTTTTGAAAAAAATAATTTTATTTTCTAACGGGGCTAAAAATAAACTTGCTTTAAAGTATTTAAAAATAATAAACCTGTGGAAAAAATGTTTTAATTTTAATTAATTCACCACTTACCTTGTAAAAAGCAGTCCTTACGCCTGCTTTTTACATTTCTAAATTTTGCAGGCTTACCTTCCCGGGAAAACCTGTATTTAAAAAAAAAACCCAAAGTTCGATGCGCACACACAGCTTCCCCCACGCACGCGTTCGACCTCTGAACCCCTGCTTTCAGGGGAACGGAAGTGCCGGTTTCCCGCGCATGCGCAGTGCATGCAGGAAACCGGCACTTCCATCGGGCCTACGGGTGAGTACCCCGTGCGTACTCACCCGTGGAGACCCGAATTTCTGGGCCATTATAAGAAAAGCATCCAAAGTTTCACAGAGCTATGAAGAAAACAGACGCCAAGCCAAAGATGATGATACTGTGGGGCAGGCTTGATGGACCAGCTGGTCTTTTCCTGCCCATCAATTTTGTATGTTCATGTTCAGAGGGGTGACTTGGAGGTGGATTTTAAGGAGGGTCTTAAAGAAGTGTTGGGAGGTAATTTCAGAAGAGGTACTTAGATGGCTGAAGGGATGGGGCAAGGGTATGTACAAGAGCTTGGAGTCAGAGGAGCAGAGTTTGGGAGGGGAGGGGTGGGGTGTTGGGCTGGTGGAGGTTCTAGGAGAGATCAGTTTTTTTTTTAAGAGCATCCCATTTGCGTACTGATGGAATGATGCTGCTCACCCTGGGTCTGTGTTTGGCAGGCTTCCAGGAGCAGAGGTTGCAGGATATCCCAAAATTGACATCTGTTGCCAAAGCTTCATTTACTATCTCACAGCAGCATTCAGAAGAATGTTCTTTATGGTTGTAAGGTTGGTGCCTTTTATTTCCTTTTTGGATATTGACAATAATGGGACAGTACGAGCAGCATGACTCCTGTTATCTTGAGTCTTGCCAATCTTTCTCACGCAAAGATGGTTTTGCATTGTATCTAAAGTCGGACTTGTAGAATGAAGGACACATTTTGCCAACTTTGTAAAATGGCTTTCATTTAAGTTTTTCATATTGGTGGTTATTATTGACTAATTAGAGTAACTCATCTAGTAATGCAGTTAATAGGTTTTTAACGTAGTTACTCCATGTGAAAATAGTGTGCTCTTTTTGCACTTGAGGCAGAACTGTTTGGCTATCAACTGAAGCCCTAGATTGAGATTGTAATATCTTTAATTCTGAGCAAGTTTCATTGTGGACTCTGGATCTTGGAAATTGCACTTGCACCGCACCCCCCCCCCCCCCCAAATCATACAAATGCTGGACTCCCAGTAAGCTCCCACCACCATCACTGGTCTCCCTCCAGTACCTCGCCGTGAAGCTGAGTGTTGGCCGGCGATTTGACCATTGGGGCATTGTAGCGAAGCCAGATCCAGATCTCGCCTAAAATGCACACACAGCTTTCCCGCAGAGGTCACTGTATCGTGATCAGAAGCGAGAACCCTGGCTGACTTTTCCCCTTCCTTACTAAGGGGCGCAGAGGGCATTCATCACACTGCTACTGCTGATGTGGCTTAGAACTAGTTCAGTACAAACAGGGGATTGAACCTGGGACATGTATATATCTTCATTTCATTGCAGGATTTTATCAGACTGGCACACATAACACTGTAGGAAGAACCCACACATACGATAATTGATGTGTCATGTCAATACACTGATTATAGATGACAATTTGGCTGAGGAGTTGAATTGGCTTGCATTAACCGTTTGAGTTGTACAGAATTAGCAGGTGCATCTTGGTGCTCTGTTGTACAAGTACGATTTGCGATGGCCACGTTGAGTCCGATCCCCTGCTGATGCTCTGTATGAGCTTTTATCTTCTAAAGTGCAGAGTAATACGTGGACAGTTAGGATTATTGTGGAGCTTTCACTCCACTTTTTGTATATCAGTATCCGTTGTTTGATCAGACTAATTTGATTTTCTATTTTGCTATTATATTGCTTATTGATTAATTTTGGGCTATCCTTTTAACCCCTTGAAAGGTGAGGACAAGGGGAACTCTATTGTGGTTCCGGGAGGGAGGGGCAGGGGTGCAGGCAGAACTGCGGGAGATAGAACGGACACGGTCGAGGGCCTTGTCAACCACAGTAGAGGGGAATCCTCGGTTGAGGAAAAAGGAAGACATGTCGGAAGCATTGGTATGGAAGGTGGCATCGTCGGAGCAGATGCGGCGGAGACTGAGAAACTGGGAGAATGGAATAGAGTCCCTACAGGAGGCGGGGTGGGAGGAAGTGTAGTCCAGGTAGCTGTGGGAGTCAGTGGGCTTATAGTGAATGTTAGTCAATAACCTATCCCCATAGATGGAGATGGAGAAGTCGAGGAAGGGAAGGGAAGAGTCAGAGATGGACCATGTGAAGGTGAGGGAAGGGTGGAAATTGGAAGCAAAGTGAATGGAAATTTTCTTGTTCAGGGCGAGAGCAGGAGATGGCACTGATGCAGTCATCAATGTACTGGAAAAAGAAGTGAGGGGAGGGGACCCGAGTAGGACTGGAACAGAGAGTGTTCCACATATCCCACGAAAAGGCAGGCATAGCTCGGACCCATGTGGGTACCCATAGCAACACCTTTGATTTGGAGGAAATGAGTGGAGTCAAAGGAGAAGTTGTTCAATGTGAGAACAAGTTCAGCCAGGCGGAGGAGGGTGGTGGTGGATGGGGACTGGTTGGGCCTCTGTTCAAGGAAGAAGCGGAGCGCCCTCAGGCCATCCTGGTGGGGGATGGAGGTGTAGAGGGATTGTACGTCCATAGTGAAAAGGAGGCGGTTGGGGCCGGGAAACACATACCAAGTTATGTGGGGCAGTGGGATTAGTTTTGGGTTGTTCCACAGTGGGCTGAAAGGCCTCCTTCTGTGCTTTTTTTCATTCATGGGATGTGGGCGTCGCTGGCAAGGCCAGCATTTATTTCCCATCCCTAATTGCCCTTGAAAAGGTGGTGGTGAGTCGTCTTCTTGAACCGCTGCAGTCCGTGTGGTGTGTCGTAGCGGTTTGAACACTTCAGCGGTTCTATTTTCACTTTGTAGTAGAGGTAACTGGGTAGGTGTAAGAAGCTTTCTTTTGCCTCTGGGAGGAGTTTGTTCCCTGCCACAGTCCCAGCTGAGATTTCCTAACTCAGCACAGAGTAGGGATCAAACCTGGCATCTTTGTTGCCTGAATGGCTGTGTACCTTATCATGTGGCAGCCTTAGAACAAAAATATTAGCAACTAAATCAAAGAGGCATTCCAGAGGAGGATGTTCCAAAATTTTGTGTCTTTTTTCTTTCTTTCTGATCTTTTCAGTCAATGTTCTACCCTTTCTCCTGAAAGCTGATGTTCCTTGCTGCAATATGGTTCAGTGAGTGCTGATCAACCCGGCTCCTCGCTCAGATTGTTATTCATTATTCATCTGTGAGCCTGGACAGTGAATGTCGACAGGTTACTTGACCATAAGGAGTCCTCATGGCCAAGTCCAGACGTGTCCTTGCACAAAGTTCACGTCTTCACACTTCTAGCAGGGCTTTCATCTCCATCAAATTGATATTGTTCTATTATCATTCAGAAGTGGAAACCCTGGTTTATTTTCCTCATCCTAACCCAGTGGTCCTGAGGTTAATTGCAGTGTCTGAGATAATCTAGCTCTGCACAGACAGAGTTGAATCTGGGTCCTTCTGGTGGTCTGTAGTCACAGCCAAACATGTTTAGCCACTGGGGGAGCTTGGTAACTGTTCTTTAAACAACAATATAGAAAGGGACGAGAAATTGGAGACGAGGCAGTGGATTAAAAGTGGCGAACCAGTTGTAGCTCGTTGGTTTATCGGTCTAAAAGCAACCCTTTAGCTGAGCATGTAAACAGCTTGGAGAAAACCACTGAAAGGAAGTTCTGCTTTTCTTGCAACATGAGTTTAAGTCTTTCCGTAACTTGCAAAATTAATTCCAGAAAATGGACCATTGCCCATATTCACCATACTATGGGGTTTTAAAAAAAAAAAGAAAACCGAACTATAACTGGAGAATTCACACTTATTAGTGTTGTGTGGCTAATACATTGCAGTCTTCATGCTGCAGTTGGTAGTGAGTGACTTCCTGTCTGATGCGCTATCAATTCTAATAAAAGGCTGAGCAGAGTTCAGAACGACAGGCTTTTATTAACTACTGAATTGCACTTCAAACAGATCAGGACTATGCCTCTAGTGGACGACCGAATGCCAGAGAGCTGCCGTGCGGCCGCCCTTATACTAGGTAGCCAAGGGCGGAGTCAGCTGAGGCATAGTCAGGTATAACAGTGAAACAAGAGTGAACGACAACAACAACAACAACAATAGTGAACGACAGTGGTTTACCACATTCACCCCTCGTTTAAAATAAAGTCCAGCGGGGTGAAATGTATCAAAAGTTCGAGTAGGCGAGTCTGTCGGGCGGCCTCGTTTGCCGTCGAGATCTTCGTGGCGACGGTTGCGATGGTACAGCTTCCAATGACGCGTCTTGAACGGGGTCGAGCACCAGCGTATCGTCCCCTTTGGTGTTGGGTGGGCGAGTGGACTCCGGCTGGTCCTGGGGTCGCGGCATGCCGTCTACTGGGGTGGAATGGACGGGTGAGAATTGGGTCTACTGAATTTTGGGCCGTGTCGAAGGGGGTCGTGGTGGAGGGCAATGGTGACGGGTCAGTGGACCCTGAGGGTGCCAGATCTCTAATGGAGACTGTATCCTCCCGCCCGTCCGAGTATGCAACGTAGGCGTACTGGGGGTTGGCATGGAGGAGGTGAACCTTCTCTACCGGGGAGCCGTTTTGTGGGACCTTACATGCTTCCTCAGCAGGACGGGCCCTGGGGACGTCAGCCAGTGTGGTAGTGAGGTACTGGATGTGGACCTCCGGGGAAAAACGAACATTCGCTCATGGGGGGTGGCGTTGGTGGCAGTACACAGCAGTGACCGGATGGAGTGGAGCGCATCAGGTAGGACATCCTGCCAATGGGAGGTCGGAAGGCCCCTAGATTTTAAGGCTAGGAGGGCCGCCTTCCAGACCGTCGCGTTCTCTCTTTCAACCTGTCCGTTCCCCCGGGGGTTGTAGCTGGTGGTCCGGCTTGAGGCAATACCTCTCATGAGCAGGTACTGACGGAGTTCGTCGCTCATGAAGGACGAGCCCCGGTCGCTATGAATATAGCTGGGAAAACCGAACAGAGCAAAGAGGTTGTGCAGGCATTTAATGACCGTAGCGGTGGTCATGTCCGGGCAGGGGATGGCGAAAGGGAAATGGGAGTACTCATCAACTATGTTGAGGAAGTACACATTACGGTCAGAGGAGGGGAGGGGCCCTTTAAAGTCGACACTCAGGCGCTCAAAAGGGCGGGTGGCCTTGATCAGGTTTGCTCTGTCCGGCATATAGAAGCGCGGCTTGCACTCTGCACAGACTGGGCAGCTCCTGGTCATGGTCCTGACCTCCTCGATGGAGTAAGGCAGGTTGCGGCCCTTAATGAAATGGAAGAACCTGGTGACCCCCGGGTGGCAGAGGTCGTTGTGGAGGCCCCGTAGTCTATCGATCTGTGCGGTGGCGCATGTGCCTCGCGATAGAGCATCTGAGGGTTCGTTGAGTTTCCCGGGCCGGTACAAGATGTCGTAATTGTAGGTGGAAAGTTCAATTCTCCACCTCAAAATCTTGTCATTTTTGATTTTGCCCCTCTGCTTGTTGTTGAACATGAAAGCGACTGAACGTTGGTCAGTAAGCAGGGTAAATCGTTTTCCAGCCAGGTAGTGCCGCCAGTGGCGCACCGCCTCCACAATGGCCTGGGCCTCTTTTTCCACAGAGGAGTGTCTGAGTTCGGAGCCCTGGAGGGTTCGTGAAAAAAAGGCCACGGGTCTTCCCGCCTGGTTAAGGGTAGCGGCCAGGGCAAAGTCGGATGCATCTCTCTCCACCTGGACGGGGATGGACTCATCTACTGAGTGCATGGTGGCCTTGGCAATGTCATCTTTTATACGGTGAAAGGCTGAGCGAGCCTCCGCCGTCAGGGGGAAGGAAGTGGACTTGATAAGTGGACGGGCTTTGTCCGCATAATGAGGGACCCACTGGGCGTAATAGGAAAAGAAGCCCAGGCACCTTTTGAGGGCCTTGAGACAGTGGGGCAGGGGAAGTTCCATCAAGGGCGCACCCGGTCAGGGTCAGGACCGATGACTCCGTGTTCCACCACGCAACCAAGGATAGCGAGGCGGGCTGTGCGGAATATGCACTTTTCCTTGTACGTGAGGTTTAGGAGTTGGGCCGTGCGAAGGAACTTATCAAGGTTGGCGTCATTGTCCTGCAGGTCATGGCCGCAGATGGTCACATTGTCCAGGTAGGGAAACGTGGCCTGTAACGCATTCTCGTCGACCATCCGGTCCATCTCCCTCTGGAAGACGGAGACACCGTTGGTGATGCCGAAAGGAACCCTGAGGAAGTGAAAAAGGCGGCCGTTTGCCTCGAAAGCTGTGTACTGGCGGTCCTCAGGGCGGATAGGGATTTGGTGGTATGCTGCCTTGAGGTCAATGGTCGAGAAAACGCGATATTGCGCTATCTTATTAACCATGTCGGCTATGCGGGGGGGAGGGTATGCGTCCAACTGGGTGTACTTGTTGATAGTCTGGCTGTAGTCGATGACCAGGCGCTGCTTGTTGCCGGTCTTAACGACTACCACCTGAGCTCGCCAGGGGCTGGTACTATCCTCAATACTCCCCTCTTTCAGGAGCCGCGTCACCTCAGATCTTATGAAGGATCTGTCCCCGGTGCTGTATCGCCTGCTCTTTGTGGCGATAGGCTTGCAGTCGCGGGTGAGGTTAGCGAACGGGGGGGGCGTGTGATTTTGAGGGTGGAGAGACTACAGGTGGGGCGCGGCGGGCAATTTAAGAACTGCTGGTTGCAGACAGTGAGTGGGGGAAGAGGTCCACCGTATGACAAGGTGACACTCTTAAAGTGACAATGAAAGTCCAACCCCAGCAGAACGGCAGCGCAGAGATGTGGCAGGACGAATAGCTTTATACATTTTTATAAACGGAGCCCTTCACCGAGAGGGTCACTACGCAGTAGCCGCCGATGTCTGCTGAGTGAGATTTTGAGGCCATGGAGATCTGATGGCGCGTTGGCCGGACCGAGAGGGAATAATGCCGTACCGTATCAGGGTGTATGAAGCTCTCCGTGCTCCCGGAATCAAAAAGGCAAGTTGTGGCGCGGCCATTTACCTGGATGTCCATCGTGGACCTGGCTAGCTGATGGGGTCTGGATTGATCCAGCGTAATGGAGGCCGCTGTGGAGTCGGGAGCGTCGCTGTAGAACCTCGGTGAGGCGGTGGGTGAGTCGGGGGCCCGTTGGCAAAATGGCAGACAAAATGGCGGCGTCGGAGAAGGACAAAATGGCGGCACCCATGACGATCCCGATCCCCACGAGGCTGGAGGAAGGCGAGATGGCCGCTCCCACGAATCGCACGCGGCGCTGCTGGAGGTAGGGGTCTTCTGACTTCTGCAGACGCCAGCGTAGCGTCCCTTCTTACTGCAGGCAGAGCAGACTGCGTTTTTCGCCGGGCAGCGCGCCCTGGGGTGTTTGGTTTGGCCACAGAAATAACATTTCTGGCTCGGGCGGGACATCGCTGCAGCAGTTGGGGCCGGGGCCCGGGGCGGCGCCGCGTCCCAAGATGGCGGCGGCTGCGGCATCCACGAGGCGGCCGCGCGGTCCGGGGAGTAGGCCTCCATGTTCCGATGGGCTATGTCCAACGAGAGGGTGAGTGAAATCGCCTTCTTCAGGTCGAGCTCGCTACTTTCCAGCAGTCGCTGCCGTGTGTGAGTGGACCTGAGGCCCGCAACGAGGGCGTCCCGGATGAGCTCCTCTGTATGTTCTGTGGCTGATACTTGCTTGCATTCGCAGGCTCGGCCGAGTTCCTTCAGCGCCCGTATGTATGCTTCTGTGGGTTCCCCGGGCTGTTGTTTGCGAGATCCCAGGAGATGTCTTGCGTAAACATAGTTGACCGGGCGTGCATATTGCTCCTTCAAAATGTCGATAGCCTCCTGGTAGCTCGTAGCGTCCCGGATAAGGGCAAAAGCTCGGTGGTTTACTTTCGAATTCAGCACCCTGAGTTTGGCAGCGACGGTCTCGCCGGATGCAGCCAGAAAGGACTCAAAACAGTTCAGCCAGTGCGAGAACTTAGCAGTCGAGTCCGGTTCTTGCGGGTCGCGTTCCAGGCACTTGATCTTAAGTATCTGCAGCATCGTTATTATTTTTATTTTTTTATTTTTTTCAGTAGTTAATAAAATTGATGCGCTATCAATTCTAATAAAAGGCTGAGCAGAGTTCAGAACGACAGGCTTTTATTAACTACTGAATTGCACTTCAAACAGATCAGGACTATGCCTCTAGTGGACGACCGAATGCCAGAGAGCTGCCGTGCGGCCGCCCTTATACTAGGTAGCCAAGGGCGGAGTCAGCTGAGGCATAGTCAGGTATAACAGTGAAACAAGAGTGAACGACAACAACAACAACAACAATAGTGAACACAGTGAACGACAGTGGTTTACCACACTGTCCAACTGTCCAAATGCTCCAGTTCCTACCCAATTTTGTTTGCATTGTACACTTTTGTTTTGCTTCCCCTCATTTCCCTCCCTCATCCCTTCAAGGTATTGACTCTTGCTGGGGCATTTGGATGTGGAGAGGCAGTCAATCTATTCTCGCCTACTGTCCATTCGCCAGCAATTTCCGGTAGGAATCACTGGATTTAGGAGAGGAATCCCTGGCTAATTTTCCCCTTGAGAACATAAATAAACTGCATGTAATGCATTCCAGCAAACCAAATGAATAGTTATCAGAATAAAAAGCTTTATTAGTTCTTACTGGTTGCAGTCAGGACAATTATCAAGAAATGTACATATCTGAAACACTAGGCACAAGAAGAAAGGAAAGTACACCGGAGATCTATTCCAGCTCTCCAGAAAGCACATGACTGCGTGGCCAGTTCAACTTCAGGAATCCCACAGTTATTATGCCAGTCCGATTGCAGAGGCAGTCAGCTGGCAGTAGTTGAATAACATGGCTTGTGGCTAGATTATTATGATTATAATGTAAAATAAATGTCCAGTACTGTGCCATATTTTCTTTCTTTCACAGAGTTTTTCAGTTTGATATGGTTATGAGTTGTATCTCTCCATTTCTTGTTGCTCTGTATTTTCTGATCACCTGTTGACATAGTAAACTAAGTTTGATGGAGATGGTCGCATTGGTGATTGTGAAAGAGTGCTGTATTCGCATGTTATGTATTCTGTTCCATGTGATAATGCATCACTGGTGTGCCTCACACTGCTGATGTTGGTTATCTGCTAGGGTTGGATGAAGATTTGGATTGAGTCTTGAGTAGCTCCCTTCCTTCCACATTAAAAATGTCCCCCCTTTTATATCCTTTCCTGAAGATGGTGACGCATGTTGGGGTATGATTTTCTGCTGCCTCTAAATGTGTCAGCCTCAACAGTGACTATTGTGGTAAAGAAAGAGAGATCTTGCATTTACAATAGAGACTTTCTTGTTCTCCGGACACCCCAAAGTAGTTTACAGCCAATGAATTACTTTTGAAGTGTAGTCACTGTTGTAATGTAAGTAAACGCGGCAGCCAATTTGTGCACAGCAAGCTCCCACAAACAACAGTAAGACTTAATCACACAATCTAGGCTTACTTCAAAGTATTGAGGGATGCTGTACTGTCACGGTGGTACTGTCTACCACCATTGGTAGCTATACCTTTCGCCATCTGGGCCCTAAGCTTTGGAATTCCTTCTGTAAATCTAAGCCCACTTCAATTCAGACTATAATTACTGCTTTGAATTTTTTTATCAACCCCTCACTGACATTGAATTTGATCAGCTACTTTTTTAGCCTATTGCACCATCTTATCAATATCCCTTTGCAGCTTTCATTTGTCTTCTAAATTTACTGTACCTCCTATTCTGTTACCATCTGCAAATTTTGACACCAATTCCCACTAGGCCAAGATCATAATCATTGATGTACACAGTGAACAGGCGCAGTCCCAGAACTAAACTAACTATCCACTTCCAACCACTCAGGAAAAACTGCCCTTAACGCCTAGTCTGTTTTCTCCCTTCTAAACAATTTTTGATCCAGTTGCTTTCTTCTCCTGATTCCATACCCCTTAATCTTCTCTAGTAATATGCCATGTGCTACCTTGTCAAAAGCTTCCTGAAGTCCATTTATACTACATCCACTACATTTCCCCACCTACCATGTCTTTTACCTCATCAAAAATTTTAAGAGGTCTGTCGGGCTCTTAACACCCCTTTTGAGAGCTGTGATGCTACTTCTAACTATTTTCTCTTTCATCTTGATATGTCGTAATTTCATCCTTAATTAGAGACGTAAAAGATTTCTCCTATTACAGATATTAAGCTAACTGGCCTGTAATTACCGGGATCAGCTCTGTCTCTCTTTTTAAAATGGGCACTACATTGGCCACGCTCAAATTCTCCGGCACACATCCACACTCAGTAGCGACCTGAAATATAATTTCTATGGCCTCCTTCATCTCGGGTTCCTAGGGTGAATCCCGTTGGGCCCTAGCGCTTTATCTTCCATTAGTTTCATAACTTATCGAAGATTTTCTTTTTATTCATCATAATACTGCTCATCTTGTTCTGAGCCATGTCAGGATTCACCTACTCTCTGATATCCTCTTTAGGAAAGTATTTATTAAATACCCAGTTGATAAGTGTATAATTAAAATCTCCCAGAACAATAATTTTGCTATTCCTACTCCTCTCTAATCAGACTGCATATTTCTTCATCTATTTCCTTCCCACAATCTGTAATCATAGAATAGTACAGCACAGGAGGCGGCCATTCGGCCCATCGAGTCTGCGCCGGCTCTTTTGAAGAACATTCCAGTTAGCTCCACTCTCCCCGCTCTTTCCCCATATCCCTGCAATTTTTTCTCCTTCAAGAATTTGTCCAGTTCCCTTTTGAAGGCTACTATTGACTCTCTATCCCCCACCCTATCAGGCAGTGCATTCCAAATCCTAACCACTTGCTGCGTAAAAATTCTTTTCCTCATGTTGCCTCTGGTTCTTTTGCCACTCACCTTAAATCTGTGTCCTCTGGTTATCGACCCTTCAGCCACTGGGAACAGTTTCTCTTTATTTACTCTATCTAAACCCTTCATGATTTTAAACACCTCTATCAAATCTCTTAGTCTTCTTTGCTCTTAAGAATAACAACCTCAGCTTCTCCAGTCTATCCACATAACTGTAATCCCTTATCCCTGGAACCATTCTAGTAAATCTCTTCTGTACCCTCTCCAAAGCCTTCACGTCCTTCCTAAAGTGTGGTGTCCAGAATTGGACTCAATACTCCAGCTGGGGCTGAACTAGGGTTTAGCATAACTTCCTGTCTTTTGTACTCTATGACTCTATTTATAAAGCGCAGAATCTCGTATACTTAATTGCTTTGTTAACTTGTCCTGCCACCTTCAAAGATTTGTGCACAAACACCCCCAGGTCTCTCTCTTCTTGCACCCCCTTTATAATTGTACTGCAGGAAACTCTTTGTTATCCGGCACCGACGGGACTGGGATGGTGCCGGTTCATTAAAAATTCCGGATAACGAAGAAGGGACATGGAGTGACAATGGCCCAAGGTATGAGAGCCCCGTTCTGCGGGCGCGGGTGCCGGAGCCCCGTTCCGCGGGCGCGGGCGCCGGAGCCCCGTTGCGCGGGCGCCGGAGCCCCGTTCCGCGGGCGCGGGCGCCGGAGCCCCGTTCCGCGGGCGCCGGAGCCCCGTTCCGCGGGCGCGGGCGCCGGAGCCCCGTTCCGCGGGCGCCGGAGCCCCGTTCCGCGGGCGCCGGGGCCCCGTTGGCGCGGGCGGCCGGGGCCCCGTTGGCGCGGGTACAGGGGACCGGGTTCCACGGGCACGGGTACAGGGGACCGGGTTCCACGGGTACCAATATACAGTATGCGGAAGTCTCAAAACCTACTCCAGAATTTTGCCGGTTATTAGAGAATTCTGGATAATTAGGTGCCGTTTAAATGAGAGTTTCCTGTATTTAGCTTGTATTATCTCTCCTCATTCTTCTTGCCAAAATGCATCATCTCACACTTTTCTGCATTGAATTTCATCTCCCATGTGTCCGTCAATTCCACCAGCTTGACTACGTCCTCTTGTAGTCTTATCACTATCTCCCTCACTGTTTACTACATTTCCAAGTTTTGTGTCATCTGCAAATTTCAAAATTGTGCCCAAGTCATTAATGTATATCAAAATGTAATATACCCCTACTAATGTAATCAGCACATTTCTCTTTGAGCTCCAACCATATTGACTGTCTGTACCCCTTCCTTGTCTACATTGCCCCTCTCTACAGCATGTAGTCCCTCTTTTACCAAGATTGTCACTCTGCCTCCTTTCTTAACTTTTCTGTCCCTCCTAAATGTATTATCCCAATATGTTTATTTTCCATTTTTGTCTAGTTTGCAGTCGGGTTTCTGTTAATGCTATTAAGTCTAGGGTTTGCTTCCAGTTTGTTTCCTATACTTTGTGCATTGCAGTACATGCATTTTAACCTTTTATTTTACTTTTTTTGATCACTACTCCTCTTTGTTTGGTCTCCTGTTTTTTACTTGAGTCTTTTCTCTGCTTATAACTACTCCATTTGGTTTGATTCCTCAGCTCTGTATCCCTTTTGCTAAATTGTTTTCTGCATGAATATTGTTCCTCAACTATTTCTCCCTTCACTATTAACTCATTTTGGTTGAATTTATTTTGATCTGCTTCTCCTTCCTAGTTTAAATACCTTGTCACTTCTCTATTGACTATTTTGCCAGTACATTAGGCTTCTCCCTGTTTAGATATAGCCAATCCCTGCAGAATGGCTCCTATCTGTCTCAGAACTGGTGCCAGTGCCCAACAACATTGAAACATTCTTCCTGACACCGCACCTTCAGTCATGCATGGATTTCCCTAATTTTCCTACCTTTACCTATTCTCGCACGTGGTTGGGGATTGGTACCAGTATGCCAAGTGCCAACGCTGTAGATTGTTAATGATTGGCTCCAAGTGGCCAGTCACAGAGTAGTATTGCCAGAGGCCTAAAAGCACCAGGCTTAGGTTAGGAACAGAGATTCTGAGAAATTTAGTTTAGAAAAGATTTTGCCTTCACAGACTTCTGACACACTTTTCTCATCTACATGCTGCCCCTTGGCAACATCATTCGGAAGCATAATGTCAGGTTCCATATGTACACTGATGACACGCAGTTCTACCTCACCACCACCTCTTTCGACCACTTCACTGTCCCTGATTTGTCACGCCACTTGCCCGACATCCAGTCCTGGATGAGCAGGAATTTCCTCCAACTAAGTATTAGGAAGACCAAAGCCATTGTCTTCGGTCCCTGTCACAAACTCCGTTCCCTAGCCACTGACTCCATCTCTCTCCCTGGTCACTGTCTAAGGTTGAGCCAGAATGATTGCAACCTTGCCGTCCTATTTGACCCTGAGATGAGCTTCCGACCACACATCTGCTCCATCACCAAGACCGCTGACTTCCACCTCTGTAACATCACCCATCCCTGCCGCTGCCTCAGCTCATTGGCTGTGGAAACCCTCGTCCAAGCCTTTGTTACCTCTAGACTCGACTATTCCAACGCTCTCCTGGCCAGCCTCCCATCTTCTACCCTCCATCAACGATCTCATCCAAAACTCTGCTGCCCGCATCCTAACTCGCACCAAGTCTCTTTCACCCACCACCCCTGTGCTCGCGGTTAAGCAATGCCTCGATTTTTAAAATTCTCATCCATGTTTTCAAATCCCTCCATGGCTTCACCCCTCCCTATCTCTAACCTTCTCAAGTCCCGCTACCCTCTGAGATCTCTGCGCTCCTCCAATTCTGGCCTCTTGCGCATCCCCGATTTTAATCGCTTCACCATTGCTGGCTGTGCCTTCAGCTGCCTGGCTCTAGAATTCCCTCCCTAAGCTTCTCCGCCTCTCTACCTCTCCTCTTTTAAGACGCTCTTTGACCAAGCTTTTGGTCACCTGCCCTAATATCTCATGTGGCCCGGTGTCAAATTTTGTCTGATATTGCTCCTGTGAAGTGCCTTGCGATGTTTTACTCTGTTAAAGGCACTATATAAATGCAAGTTGTTGCTGATGAAGCTGTCATAGATGGGAATAACTCAATCAACTGTAGCAATGGCTTTTGCATTTTTACTTGGATTCAAGAATTCAGTCTAACTGAAACAGCATGCCTGTTCTTTTACCTCCCAGTTTTCTCCCCATCTCTCTTGGGGGGTGACAATGTAAGCTAGAGTATGAATTTTTATGTCTGCTACACTCTGGCCCATCACCCAAGTGCCATTCTTCAGCTGTAAGCCTCAGTTGGCTATTTGAATGTCTGGTATATCAGAGCGAAGCCTAATGCTGTCGCACATACACTTTTTCCAGTGGGAGTCACATGTAGTGATCGGGACCAGGAACCCTGCATGATTTATTTTCCTTTCCTCCCCTGCCTAGAGACGAGGGAGGCCCTTGTATTGTCCTGGTCATTGCAGCTAATATAAGCTAACCCAGCAAGGCTGGGGATGGAACCTGAGGCCTTCCTGTTTGCCACAGATCAATGCTGAGAGATGCTTTTGGATTGTGTTTTTGTTTAAGAATGTGTGAGTGGACTTGGTTGTTAGTTCACTGCAATCATGTCAGTCGATAGAGTGGAAATGCAAAACAAATTCTAGAATAGATTGCATTCCTAGGGGAACTTCAAATCCAATCTGGCCAATTGCTGCCCATCAATCTACTCTCAATCATCAAAGTGATGGAAGGTGTCATCAACAGTGCTATCAAGTAGCACTTGCTCACCAATAACCTGCTCACCAATGCTCAATTTGGGTCCCGCCAGAACCTCTCGGCTCCAGACCTCATTACGGCCTTGGTCCAAACATGGACACGAGCTAAATTCCAGAGGTGCGGTGAGGGTAACTGCTCTTGTAGTCAAGGCAGCATTTGACCAAGTGTGGCAATGAAGAACCCTAGTAAAACTGAAGTCAGTGGGGATCGGGGGAAACTCTCCAGTGACTGGAGTCGTACCTAGCACAAAGGAAGATGAATGTGGTTTTGGAGGACAATCATCTCAGCCCCAAGACATGGCTGCAGGGTTACTTCAGGGCAGTGTCCTAGGCCCAACTATCTTCCGCTACTTCATCAATGACCTTCCCTCCATCATAAGGACAGAAGTGGGGATATTCACTGATATTTGCACAGTGTTCAGTTCTATTTGCAGTTCCTCATAATGAAGCAATCCATGCCCACATGCAACAAGACTTGGACAACAGCCAGGCTTGGGCTGATAAGTGGCAAGTAACATTTGTCTCACACATGTTCCATGCAATAACCATCACCAACAACAGAGAGTCTAACCACTTCCCCATGCCATTCATTGACATTGCCATACCACCCCAAGTCCCCCACCATCAACATCCTGGGGGTTACCATGGACCAGCTACTTCCTAACTCCACAAAGCCTCTGTACCACCTACAAGGCACAAGCCAGGAGTATGGTGGAAAACTCTCCATTTGCCTGGATGGGTGCAGCTGCACTAACACTCAAGAAGTTTGACACTATCCAGGACAAAGCAGTCTGCTTGATCGGCACCCCATCCACTAGCTTAAACAACCACACCCTCCTCCATCGGCGTACTCTGGCTGCAGTGTGTACTGTCTGCAGCATGCATTGCAGCAACTCGCCAAGACTTCTTCGGCAGCACCCCTCAAACCCATGACCTCCACCATCTAGAAAGACAAGGGCAGCTGGTGCATGGGAATACCATCACCTCCAAGTTCGTCTCCAAGTCGCACACCATCCTGACTTGGACATGTATTGGCATTCCTTCATCGTCGCTGGGTCAAATTCCTGGAACTACTGACCTAACAGCATTGTGGGAGTATCTTTACCACATGGACTGCAGCAGTTGAAGAAGATGGCTCACCACCACCTTCTCATGGGCAACTAGGGATGGGCAGGAAATTGCTGGCTTTGCCAGCGACGCCCACATCCCAAGAGTGAATAATTTTTAAAAATGCCATCCCCCATTGGCTCACTGGTGAATCCCCAGTGTTGTCGATGGTGTTTTTAAATAGTCTGAGCAGTTGTGTGTTTCATAGTGTTACTGTGAGTAGTGAAACAGCGGTGATACAGGTGAAACTGCTGCAAGTGTGTGTGTGTGTGTCAACTATAAAATAGCTGTATTGTGACCCAGTGGGAGCCCAGTGCAGCTCCCTATAAAGTGAATTTATGATCCTTACACACAGGGAGGGAGGGAGTGTTTTTGCCACTGTGACGGATGTCTGGCTACAGAGCACGGGGGTGGGTGGTGGAGGCGAAGGGCAGGTGATCAGCTAACCCGTGGCTTGGACAGCAACGCGCAACATGAGGGCACTCGAGGGAGAAGAACATAACCTTTAAAAAAAGAGAAACAATCAAATGTAGGCTGTACCGAATGGAGGATTCACTTCAGCCACTGGTGATTTTTCTCTCAATGTACCAGAGTTGTGGCAGCGACTCATTAATTTTACAGGGCAAATGATGGTGACATAAGCAGTTATTTGTGCCTAAACTACAGGTCCCTCAACCTATAATCAAGAAATCTTGCTTCTTTTCCTACTTTTTACCTTTTGCCATATTTTTGCCATTTGTCCCCATTATGAACTCCTGTGTCTAGTTTGGCAATGGAAGATGCCTAAGTGAACCTGTCACACTGTTAGGACATCCTCCTGCCAGTGCTGCAACTGTAGTGCCTCAGTTTTGTGTCTTGTAGCTCCTCAGCTGGTACTGCAGAGAATCTCCTAGGCTCCAACCAACTCTACTTATCAAACGGCCCCAAGTATTCCAATCTAACCATAAATAATATAAAATCAAAGTACTGTCCCTATTGCTTATAATTGGCGCATTTATGTGAATGCGATTTGCATGTTATACCAATTGGCTGGTATAACATGGTAGCAATATAAGAATGTTGTCGTCCTTTATCAACATTCGCAATTTCTAGAACCGCCACCTGAACGAACCTCCTTACTGCCGAACCCTAGACCTGATCAAAGACCCCCCCGAGATCCACAGCGCCAACCTCACTCTAGCCGTGGTCATCAGGAAACTGGAGGAGCAGGGAGCAGGACAACCATTTAAACAACCCAACCACCTCATTAGGCCCGCTGGGATTATTGCATGTAAAGTGTTATTTTTGTTAAATTATAAATATATTTCAGGCAGAAACATGCATCAGTTTTTCATGTGTACGACTGAAGCGCACATGAAAAACTGATGCATGTTTCTGCCTGAAATACACGGAGCTATAACTGGCAACTTTGAAATTGACATTAATGCAAAAGCTAGTGGTTATCGCGTTTTGGCCGATATAAGCACTGCCCGTTTTAAATGTGAACGTTTAACACGGTGGGGATTGTGTTGCATATAAATAAGGACAGAATGTATGACTTGAAAATAGGGACTGAATTATGTCTTCACGCCCTTGCCCAGTTAGTTATCCCTGACCCTCTAACCTTGCTTCACCTGAAGATTACACTTGTGTTGCACACAGGGTGTCAATACGAACGGTTGATTGACAAGTGTATCCTATTTATAAGGCACATTTGAACATTGCACATTTTAAAATGAATTTTAACTTAATTTTTATTAAAGTGAAGGCCCAATGTTCATAGCACAGGGCTGAAAATAGTAAAAAAGCAGACTGAAATCTGGAAGTTGTGGTTGTGACAGCAAGCATGTGTTTTAAAAGCCTGCGGTGGAGCCGGTATGACAGGATGCAGGGAGAAGGAAGAGCTTTAGGACAATGTATTTTCAGCTTAGAAGAATTAGAGAGGAAAGTTCAGATGATAAATGACAAGAGTAGCATACATAAAATGTAGAAGGTTTGCGAAAGTTTGTAGGCTGCAGCTCTGAGAAGGATTGTCTGTCTGGGGACAAGCTCTTTTTTCCTGTCTGGGAGTGAGCATAGGTCCGAGATGCAATTAGAAGTTTAATTCTGAACATTAAAACTGTTAGAGAAACACCAATCGATGTTTTGAGAAATTAAACTTCCTCAGTGGCGGTACAGAAACCGGATATAACCTGTACATAGAGGAAAATACCTGCCTCCTTGTTTTTATAATTCTATCCTCCTGATTTAGGACGTTTGCCTGTCTCCAGTACAAAAGTTAGGCAAAATGTTTTTTGAGGTCTGTGGGTTAACGCAGGCTGGTTAGCCAATTACCACTCTGTGGTTATTTCATGTACTGTGCTCTCTGTAGATGGTAATTTGCTTTTGGTCCTGGGACAGGAAAAATTTGCATTTTCTCTTTCATCAGGCTCTAACTGAGTGTTCCAAGGGGAAATGGCCGCTGAATCTAATCTGTCTGCTGCAGACAAGGCGTCGCAAATGGAACTGCTATTGTCTTCCCTGGGTTAACAGTCATACATTAATGGTTCTGAATATTGATTGTACTTAGTTGTACAAAGTGGGTTTCTATTTATGCCAAATGTTGCATGTTGTGAAATTGGTAATAGTGCCTGTAAAACATTTATGTATTATAAAGCTGCATTAAGCAATATTATATGCAGAAGTGCTCTTTCTCAATAAAAGTGCTTTACTTCCTGTTAACGGAGACTAATCTAATGTGGTGATTAAAAAGCCCTTCCTTCCTGTCACATGACACAGAGCCAAATAGGAAGTTAATGGTGACAATTATTGATAATGGAAGATACAAACCCGGGATGTTTTGAAAGGTCTTGCTTCATTTCCCTCTGTCCCATGTTGATGTATAATGTTAGATTTAATCCTTGTTTGAAAATCTGTTTGGAGCTTGTTAACATAGAAGATAGGAGCAGGAGTCGGCCATTCGGCCCTTCGAGCCTGCTCCGCCATTCAATGAGATCATGGCTGATCATCCCAATTCAGTACCCTGTCCGTGCCTTCTCCCCATATCCCTTGATCCCTTTAGCCTTAAGAAATATATCCAACTCTTGAATATATTTAGTGAGCTGGCCTCCACCGCCCTCTGTGGCAGAAAATTCCACAGGTTCACCACTCTCTGGGTGAAGAAATTCCTCCTCATTTCAGTCCTAAATGGCTTACCCCTTATCCTTAGACTATGACCCCTGGTTCTGGACTCCCCAGCCATCAGAAACATCCTTCCTGCATCTAGTCTGTCCAGGCCTGACAGAATTTTATAGGTTTCGATGAGATCCCCTCTCAATCTTCTAAACTCCAGTGAGTATAAGCCCAATCGACACAGTCTCTCCTCATACGTCATTCCTGCCATCCCAGGTATCAGCCTGGTGAATCTTCGCTGCACTCCTTCCATGGCAAGAACGTCCTTCCTCAGGTAAGGCGACCAAAACTGCACACAATACTCAAGGTGCGGTCTCACCAAGGCCCTGTACAACTGTAGCAAGACATCCTTGTTCCTGTACTCGAACCCTCTTGCTACGAAGGCCAAAATACCGTTTGCCTTCTTAACTGCCTGCTGCATCTGCATGCTTACCTTCAGCGACTGGTGCACAAGAACACCAAGGTCTCTTTGCACTTCCCCTTCTCCCAATCTATTGCCATTCAAATAATCTGCCTTCCTGTTTTTGCCACCAAAGTGGATAACCTCACATTTATCCACATTATAGTGCATTTGCCATGCTTCTGCCCAATCACCCAACATGTCCAAATCGTACTGGAGTTTCACGACATCCTCCTCACAGCATACCCTCCCACCCAGCTTTGTGTCGTCTGCAAATTTGGAGATATTACATCCAATTCCCTCGTCCAGATCATTAATATATATTGTGAACAGCTGGGGTCCTAGGACCGATCCTTGCGGTACCCCACTAGTCACTGCCTGCCACTCGGAAAACGACCCGTTTATTCCAACTCTTTGCTTTCTGTCCGCCAACCAGTTCTCTATCCAAGTCAATACCTTGCCCCCAATCACATGTGCCTTAATTTTGCACGCTAATCTCTTATGTGGGACCTTATCGAAAGCCTTCTGAAAGTCCAAATACACCACATCCACTGGTTCTCCCTTATCTATTTTACCAGTTACATCCTCAAAAAATTCCAGTAGATTAGTCAAGCATGATTTACCTTTTGTAAATCCATGTTGACTTTGTCCGATCCTGTCACTGCTTTCCAAGTGCTCTGCTATTACATCTTTTATAATGGACTCTAGCATTTTCCCCACTACCGATGTCAGGCTTACCGGTCTATAATTCCCCGCTTTTTCTCTGCCACCTTTTTTGAACAGTGGGGTAACATTAGCTACCCTCCAGTCCATGGGTACTGTTCCAGAGTCTATCGAGTACTGGAAGATGACCAGCAATGCATCTACTATTTCTAGGGCCACTTCCTTAAGTACCCTGGGATGTAGATTATCAGGCCCTGGGGATTTATCGGCCTTCAGTCCCATCAATTTTCCTAACACCATTTCCCTACAAATACTGATTTCTTTCAGTTCCACCCTTTCATCAGACCCTATGTTCCCCGGCATCTCTGGGAGGTTATTTGTGTCCTCCTTTGTGAAGACAGAACCAAAATATGTATTTAGTTGGTCCACCATTTCTTTGTTCCCCATTATAAATTCCCCTGATTCTGACTGCAAGGGACCTAGGCTTGACTTCACCAATCTTTTTCTCTTCACATATCTATAAAAGCTTTTACAGTCAGTTTTTATGTTCCCTGAAAGCTTACTGTCATATTCTATTTTCCCTTTCTTAATTAATCCCTTTGTCCTCCTTTGTTGAATCCTAAACTGCTCCCAATCCTCAGGATTATTGCTTTTTCTGGCCAATTTATATGTCCTCTCCTTGGATCTTATGCTATCCCTAATTTCCCTTGTTAGCCACGGTTGAGTCACCTTTTTTGTTTTATTTTTATGCCAAACTGGGATGAACAAATTCTGTAGCTCATCCATTCGGTCTTTGAATGTTTGCCATTGCCTATCCACCGTCAACCCTTTGAGTGCCATTCCCCAATCAATCCTACCCAACTCGCTCCTCAGACCATCGTAGTTTCCTTTATTTAAATTCAGGACCCTAGTCTCTGAGTCAACTACTTCATTCTCCATCTTAATGAAGAATTCTATCATATTATGATCGCTCCGACCCAAGGGGCCTCGTACAACAAGATTGCTAATTAATCCTTTCTCGTTACATAATACCCAGTCTAAGATGGCCTGATCTCTGGTTGGTTCCTCGACATATTGGTCCAGGAAACCATCCCGTAAACACTCCAGGAATTCCTCCTCCACAGTATTGTTACTAATTTGGTTGGCCCAATCTTTATGCAGATTAAAGTCACCCATGATGACTGCTGTGCCCTTATTGCACGCTTCTTTAATTTCCCTTTTAATGCCATCCCCAACCTCCGCCTTACTGTTTGGAGGCCTATATACCACTCCCACTAATGTTTTTTCCCCCTTATTATTCCTCAATTCTACCCATACAGATTCCACATCATCAGAGCTAATATCCTTCATTACAATTGTGTTAATCCCTTCTTTAACCAGTAATGCTACCCCACCTCCCTTTTTGCCTATCTTTCCTGAATATCGAATACCCCTGGATGTTGAGTTCCCAGTCTTGGCCATCCTTGAGCCACGTTTCCGTAATCCCAACCAAATCATATTCGTTTACCTCTATTTGTGCAGCCAATTCATCCACCTTATTACAAATGTTCCTCGCATTAAGACACAAAGCTTGTTTTTTTAACGTTCTTAGACCTATTAGAATTATTATTTACTGTGGCCATGTTTGATTTAAACCGTTGATTTTTCTGACTGCCACTTTTATTTTTCTCCTTCCTATCTTTTGCTTTTATCCTTGTTTCCCTTTCCTCTGTCTCCCTGCTCAGGTTCCCAACCCCCTGCCATTTTAGTTTAAACCCTCCCCCACAGCACGAGCAAACACTCCCCCTAGGACATCGGTTCCAGCCCTGCCCAGGTGCAAACCGTCCGGTTTGAACTGGTCCCACCTCCCGCAGAACCGGCTCCAATGTCCCAGGAACTTGAATCCCTCCCCCTGGCACCATTCCTCTAGCCACGTATTCATCTGAAGTATCCTTCTATTTCTACTCTGACTAGCACGTGGCACTGGTAGCAATCCTGAGATTACTACCTTTGAGGTCCTGTTTTTTAATACTTGCATTTCTGCTTCACTGATCTTTTTATTTGTATCTTTATAATTGTGTCTCGCCATTCGAATCTGTAGGTTTAGCTGATCTTGGCTACAGTAGTGGTGCTGCAAATTGGCCGTTGCCTCATGGGGTAGAGAGCATAACATCATTGAACTATTGGGAAATGCACTTATGTGGATGTCGGGTGAGACAGCATTGGGCTCAGCTGTGATGCCCCCAATGACTGTGTAAGCCCGTACGTGAAGAATTCCTCCTTGGATGAGATACCAGCAGGAATCAGGAGCTTCAAGGGAGGAAGAGGGGAGTGAAGGGAAAAAATTGGTGGTGAAAAGGAACTTTACCCTCTCTCCTTTCTCCCCTCATTGAGTGTTAACTGAATCAAATAATCATACAGCCCAGAAGGAGGCCATTCAGCCCATCGTGCCTGTGCCGGGTCTTTTAAAGAGCTGTCCATAGTCCCATTCCCCTGTTCTTTTCCCCCTAGCCGTGCACATTTTTCCCTTTAATCCAATTCTCTTTTGAAAGTTACAATTGAATCTGCTTCCACCACCCTTTCAAGCAGTGCATATCATCAGATTATCATAATTTGCCGAGTTAAAAAAATTCTCCTTATCTCCCCTCTGGTTCTTTTGCCAATTATCTTAAATCTGTGTTCTCCTGCAGTAGAAACAGTTTATCCTTATTTAATCTATCAAAACCTTTCATAATTCTGAACACCTTTATCAAATCTCACTTTTAACCTTCTCTGCTTGAAGGAGAACAGTCCTAGCTTCTCTAGTCTCTCCACATAACTGAAGTCCCTCATACAATAATTTATTGCATCTGATGTAAACCTCTTGCCTGTCAGCCTTGGCTCACTGGTAGCACTCTCGCCTCTGAGTCAGTACATTGTAGGTTAAAGCCCCACTCCAGGATATAACAAAAATGCGAGTGGGCATGTTTTGGGAGCATGCGTGGGAGTTCAGTTAAAAACAAACGCTGGGCTGATCAAAGCTGCAGATCAGTACAATGAAAGGACCCTTTCCCAACAGGAAGGCAAATTTTAAAGCCCCACTCCTGTAAGTGTTTTTCTCTGGCCCACCGAAAACACACCTTACTACAAGTTCTGGACGATAGGGATTATATGGAACAGATCAGACTCGGACACCCATTTGAGCTCAACTGTATTGTGTTTAATAGGATTAACAATAACACTCGCAACAGTACAAAACAATACAACAACCCTGGCTTGTCCAAGCCATACAGTGCTAAATTACTACGGTCCAATAAAAGAACCCTCCCATGAAATAAACTAACACAGGAACCCAGCACTAAACCCCTCTAAGTTTTGGTTGGGACTTACAATCACCCCTTCACACAGCTAAGTGGTCTTGTGGATATGTAGGCGCAGGCAATATGCTCACCCCGATTGCCCGTTGATTTGCTTGTAGCTTCTTCCTGTACTTGCTCCTGGTTCCGTACCGCCGACGTAGTATCCAAGTTCCAGTTTGAGTCGAGGTCCGTTGATGAGGGATGAAGAGCAGCGCTCATCTTCTGGCGGTGTTCCGTCAAGCCGAGCCTCACTCAGGAGACTCGCTGTAGACTGATGCCGAGGACCGAAGAAGAGAGCAGCCCTCGAACGGCTCCTGATATACCCAAAACCCATCGCCTTTTCCTCCCGCCAATATTGATCGATGTATTGACTCAGGTGATCTGTTTGGACCCCCCCTGTGGCCTGGAGTGACTCATGACATTTGAAATCTTTGTGAAAAATGATACTGGATGTCTGTCATTTCCTGAGTTGATGGCCCCCATAAGCAGGTAATGGGTTTCAATCTCAAACCGAACTTGCTTATCTCCTGGAAAACAACAGCCTGGCCATGTCTTGCCTTCCACCAGTTTCGGTTGGGACTGTGTTTTATTGATGGTGTCTCTGGGTTACCTCTCGGGGTATTGTTCCCAGTAATCATGTTAGATGGTGATGACGTCAGTGTGAGATGGCCGTTTGCATATGAATGCACCTTAGTTAGGTTAGCCTGGCTGGCAATCCTAAGCCACTCCCACAAGCTTGCCCAACAGTACGTTTTGGATTCATAAAAATGGCCAGAAAGCTGGTGCTACACTGCAGGACTTGAGCACATAGTACTGCACTGAAACGCCAGTCTACATTGAGAGAGTGCTGCAGTGTCGGAGGTACCATCTTTCAGATAAAATATTAATTTGAGGCTCAGTCCATTTACTGTACTTAAATGGATGTAAACCATCCCATGGCACTATTTTTAAAGAGCAGGGGCGTTCTTCTGGAGTCCTGTCCAACATTTATCACTTAACCAGCACCGCCAAAATAGATTTTCTGATCATTGCTGTTTGTTGGACCTTGCTGTGTGCAAATTGGCTGCCATGTTTGCTTACAACAGTGACTATACTTCAGAAGTACTCATTGGCTGTGAAGAGCTTTGGGGACATTACGAAGACATGAAAGGCGCAATATAATTGTAGGTTCTTTTTTTCTTCCACTAGCTGCTTCCTTTTATTGTCTGAACAGATGGTAGCATGGATGTTGGATGCCAGCTTACTGCACCACAAAGTTTTGGGGAGAGATTTGCTTAACCCCACCGCCCCCCCCTCCCCCAGATATCCTAGTCTTAGCAGTGGCAATGGGAAAGTGCTGAGTGAAACCTAGGTGCTTGCCCACCTGGAGAATCATTGCTAGCCTAGCTCGTGTGTATTGTAGTAGCTTCAGAGCAGTTTTAGCAAAGGCCTAAGGAGATGAGGGAGAAAAGGAAAACAAAATAACGAGAATTATCGTGTGTCTGGTCTGAAAGTACAATCTGAAGTATGTTTAATTTTGAAATGTGGAATGTTTCATCAGGCCTCTTAATGCCTGAGGCAGGGATGGGGCAGTCTTATGCTGAAGTATTGCCTGAGGGTCACCTAATTGATCCTTGATGATTTCAAGTTCCAGCAAAACCACTAAATGTTTTGCCTTTCCTTTTAATTGTGAGCCAAACAGCATCAGGATGGCATCAGAGTGAGCAGAGTGTCTATTGACCCCCCACTGTGTCAGGGCTTAGACAGGACAGAGCAAATGGTCTACTGAGTCTATTTAAAGAGTCTGTATGAACTACAGCAAACAGAACTCGTGACTGAAACTGCAGCAATGTCTCCAGATAAAAGCAGGGTGATTTCTCCAGCAAAATGCAATAAGTGGAGGATATTTACATCTAAATTATTTGTGTAAAATCAATGCCAGTTGCTTACAGCAGTATGGTCTCCAGGCGTGATTGGCGGGGAATTAACCAATCATTTCCATTCTGGCCGGGAATTGTGTCACTATGTACAGCCATCACTTTATGCAGCCCAGGGTGAGAGTGGAACTGCAAGTAAAGAACATATGCAGATTTTGATTTGCAGCAGGAGTGGGACTCCAGCTCTCGTGGTTTGTTTTTAACCTGTCATATTACGTTTTAATTCATTATAAAATCATTCCAACAATTGAGGATTTAGTACAAAGTAACAGCTTCAGGCAGGAGAAATCTGTTGGTCCATCTAGCCCAACTGGCCACAACAATCACTTGGTACATTTCTAACAACCTTGAATTCCATTTTTTGGCCAGAAACTGCCTAATATCTCCTTAAAACCCATTAAGGTTTCCAGTTGTCTGAAGGAGAAAGTCCAGGAGTTAGGTATTGAGTTACCGTACCCTAAAATCCCAGGAAATTCTGAAACTTTCCGTCCTTTAGCATTATGGTGCCTTAGCATAAAGAGACAGGATATCAACAGGCCTCCGTGATATAAAACGTGTAACCTAATTGTAAGTAGGCAGCTCACAATTTGTTGACATTTGTTTGACCTCTCTGGTGTCTTGCGATACTTATGACACACTGAATCGCAGTAAAAATTTATTGCAATGACATTGTTGACTTGTTTCTGTTTTATAGTGATTATGAAACAGTCCACCTATTTGCTGTGGAATTTCTCCTGTATGTATGACTTCGTAGCTCTCAGAGGGGTGGGTGGTGATGTGGCTGCTATAATTGATCTCTGTGCCTTCAGGATAGGTGAGGATTCACATTCTGATCACAACAACTTGAATTTATATAGTGCCTTTAACGTAATAAAGCACCCCAAGGAGCTTCACAGGAGCGTTCACAGAATCTACAGTGCAGATAGAGGCCATTTCGGCCCATCGAGCCTGCACCGACGTTATCAAACAAAATTTGACACCGAGCCACATGAGCTATTAGGACAGGTGACCAAAAGCTTGGTTTAAGAGGTAGAGGGGTAGAGAGGTTTAGGGAGGGAATTCCAGAGTTTAGGCCCTGCTTGCACCTTCTGTGCTTATCGCGGAAAGCTGCTTATATCGGGCCAATGGCAATAACTATTTGTCATCACCATAGACATCAATTACAACAGCGTCGCTTAAAACACATTAAGCGAGCCCGACTATTTTGGGAAGTTTAAGCAGCTTCAATCAACCGTTCGCACCTCGGATCAGGTAGCCCCACCGCCTCCACCCATCCCCCACACCATACCCCCCACATCCCGGCACCTCTAGAACTCCTGCGACTGCTACTATCCCTTCTTGCCGGCATGTTGAGCTCCTTGTCGAGAGCATTGTTGACTGTGGTTTTGAATAGGGAGCGGGATACTACCTGAGGAGAGGAAACCATTTACAAGAAGGGAAGTTGGATGGTCAGCAGTTTAGTGGGAGTGGGGTCAAGGGAGCAGGAGATGGGTCTCATGGTCGAGACGAGCTTGGAAGAGGGTATGGGAGAAAATGTACAGAATGACGTAGAATCAAGGCTAGGGCGAGGGTAGGGGAAGCTTTGGTTTGGTGGGCAATGGGAAGGGGTACAGCAACAAAGGCAGTGAATGGATTGTCTCTTATCTTGGTGACAAAGAAGTCTTAAGTGCTCCTCACATTTATTGGAGTTGAGGAATGGGGGAAGTGAGTTCAAGGTAGTGGAGAAAAGAAGCCAAGGGTTATCTTTGTTCTCATGGATGATCTTAGGATAGTTTTGGCAGGTGTGAGTGAGGTCTGGTAGAGCTCAATGTGGTCCTGCCAGATTTGTTTTTTTATCCGTTCCTGTGATGTGGGCGTCGCTGGCAAGGCCAGCATTTATTGCTCATCCCTAATTGCCCTTGAGAAGGTGGTGGTGAACCGCCGCTTTGAACCACTGCCTCATTGTGGTGAAGGTACTCCCACAGTGCTGTTAGGGAGGCAGTTCCATGATTTTGACCCACCTACGATGAAGGAATGGCGATATATTTCCAAGTCAGGATGGTGTGTAACTTGGAGGGGAACTTGCAGGTAATGGTGTTCCCATGTGCCTGCTGCCCTTGTCCTTCTAGGTGGTAGAGGTTGTGGGTTTGGGCGGTGCTGCCGAAAAAGTCTTGGTGCGTTGCGGCAGTGCATCTTGTAGATGGTGCACACTGCAGCCATGGTACGCCGGTGGTGGAGGGAGTGACCGTTTAAAGTGGTGGATGGGGTGCCAATCAAGTGGGCTGCTTTGCCCTGGATGGTGTCTAGCTTCTTGAGTGTTGTTGGAGCTGCCCTCATTCAGGCAAGTGGAGAGTATTCCATCACACTCCTGACTTGTGCTTTGTAGATGGTGGAAATGCTTTGGGCAGTCAGGAGGTGAGACACTCACTGCAGAATACCCAGCATCTGACCTGCTCTTGTAGCCACAGTATTTATGTGGCTGGTCCAGTTAAGTTTCTGGTCAATGGTGACCCCCCAGGATGTTGGTGGGGGATTCGGGGATGGTAATGCCGTTGAATGTCAAGGGGCGGTGATTAGACTCTCACTTATTGGAGATATTCATTGCCTAGCACTTGTGTGGCATGAATGTTACTTGCCACTTATGAGCCCAAGCCTGAATGTTATCCAGGTCTGGCTGCATGCGGGGATGGACTGCTTCATTATCTGAGGAGTTGCGAATGGAACTGAACACTGCAATCATTAGCAAACATCCCCACTTCTGACCTTATCATGGAGGGAAGGTCATTGATGAAGCAGCTGAAGATAGTTGGGCCGAAGACACTGCCCTGAGAATCTCCTGCATTGATGTCCTGGGGCTGAGATGATTGACCTCCAGCAACCACAACCATCTTCCTTTTGAGCTAGATATGACTCCAGCCAGTGGAGAGTTTGCCCCCTGATTCCCATTGACTTCAGTTTTACTAGAGCTCCTTGATTCCGCACTTGGTCAAATGTTTCCTTGATGTTCAGAGCAATCACTCTCACTTTCAGCTCTTTTGTCCATGTTTGGACCAAGGCTGTAATGAGGTCTGGAGCCAAGTGGTCCTGATGGAACCCAAACTGAGCAGGTTATTGGTGAGTAAGTGCCGCTTGATAGCACTGTCAACGACACCTTCTATCACTGGTGATGGAGAGTAAACTGATGGGGCGGTAATTGGCTGGATTGGATTTGTCCTGCTTTTTGTGGACAGGACATACCTGGGCAGTTTTCCACATTTGTCTGGTAGATACCAGTGTTGTAGCTGTACTGGCTAGTTCTGGAGCACAAGTCTTCAGCATGACAGCCAGTATATTGTCGGGGGCCATAGCCTTTGCTGTACCCAGTGCACTCAGCCGTTTCTTGATATCAGGTGGAGTGTATCGAATTGGCTAAAGACTGGCTTTTGTGATAGTGGGGACCTCAGGAGGAGGCCAAGATGGATTATCCACTCGGCACTTCTGGCTGAAGATGGCTGCAAACGCTTCAGCCTTGTCTTTTGCGCTCGTGTGCTAGGCTCCACTATCATTGAGGATGAGGATACTCATGGAGCTTCCTCCTCCCATTAGTTGTTTAATTGTCCACCACCATTCACGACTGGATGAGGCAGGACTGCAGAGCTTTGATCTGATCCAATGATGATGGGATCGCTTAGCTCTGTCTATAGCATGCTGCTTCCGTTGTTTAGCATGCATGTAGTCCTGTGTTGCAGATTCCCCAGGTTGGCATCTCATTTTTAAGTATGTCTGGTGCTGCTTGTGGCATGCTCTTCTGCACTCGTTATTGAACCAGGGTTGGCCCCCTGGCTTGATGGTAATGGTAGAATGAGGGATATGCTGGGCCATGAGGTTACAGATTGTGGTGGAATACAATTCTGCTGCTGCCAATGGCCCACAGCACCTCATGGATGCCCAGCTTTTAGCATCTAGTTCTGTTCTGAATCTATCCCATTTAGCATGGTGGTAGTGGCACACAACACAATGGAGGGTGTCCTCAGTGTGAAGTCGGGATTTCATCTCCACAAGGACTGTGCGGTGGTCACTCCTACTAATACTGTCATAGACAGATGCAGCTGCAACAGGTAGATTGGTGAGGACACGGTCAAGTAGGTTTTCCCTCATGTTGGTTCTCTCACCACCTGCCGCAGGCCCAGTTTGGCAGCTGTGTCGTTCAGGACTCGGCCAGCTCAGTCAGTAGTGGTGCTACCGAGTCACTCTTGGTGATGGACATTGAAGTCCCCCACCCAGAGTACATTCTGTGCTCTTGCTACCCTCAGTGCTTCTTCCAAGTGGTGTTCAACATGGAGGAGTACTGATTTATCAGCTGAGGGTGGGCGGTTGGCGGTAATCAGCAGGAGGTTTTCTTGCCCATGCTTGACCTGAAGCCATGAGACTTCATGAGGTCCGGAGCTCCCCCAATTTTGGCACAAGTCCCCAGATGTTAGTGAGGAGGACTTTGCAGGGTTGACTTGGCTGAGTGCGCCGTTGTCGTGTCCGAAGCCGGTGCCTAGGTCGATGCTGGATGGTCCGTCTGGTTTTATTCTTACTGTTTTTTGTAGCGGTTTGTTACAACTGAGTGGCTTGCTAGGCCATTTCAGAGGGCAGTTAAGAGCCATCCACATTGCTGTGGGTCTGGAGCCACATATAGCCCAGACCAGGTAAGGACAGCAAATTTCCTTCCCCAAAGGACATTAGTGAATCCGATGGGTTTTTATTACAATCTGATAGTTTCATGGCCACCATTATTGATACTAGCTTTTTATTCCAGATTTATTTAACGCTGCTGTGGTATTTGAACTCATGTCTCTGGATCATTAGTCCAGGCCTCTGGATTACTAGTCCAGTAACAGAACCAGTGGATGTGGTGTATTTAGACTTTCAGAAGGCTTTCGATAAGGTCCCACATAAGAGATTAGCGTGCAAAATTAAGGCACATGGGATTGGGGGCAAGGTATTGACTTGGATAGAGAACTGGTTGGCGGACAGAAAGCAAAGAGTTGGAATAAATGGGTCCTTTTCCGAGTGGCAGGCAGTGACTAGTGGGGTACCGCAAGGATCGGTCCTAGGACCCCAGCTGTTCACAATATATATTAATGATCTGGACGAGGGAATTGGATGTAATATCTCCAAATTTGCAGACGACACAAAGCTGGGTGGGAGGGTAAGCTGTGAGGAGGATGTCGAGAAACTCCAGTACGATTTGGACAGATTGGGTGATTGGGCAGAAACATGGCAAATGCACTATAATGTGGATAAATGTGAGGTTATCCACTTTGGTGGCAAAAACAGGAAGGCAGATTATTATTTGAATGGCAATAGATTGGGAGAAGGGGAAGTGCAAAGAGACCTGAGTGTTCTTGTGCACCAGTCGCTGAAGGTAAGCATGCAGGTGCAGCAGGCGGTTAAGAAGGCAAATGGTATGTTGGCCTTCGTAGCAAGAGGGTTCGAGTACAGGAACAAGGATGTCTTACTACAGTTGTACAGGGCCTTGGTGAGATCGCACCTTGAGTATTGTGTGCAGTTTTGGTCGCCTTACCTGAGGAAGGACGTTCTTGCCATGGAAGGAGTGCAGCGAAGATTCACCAGGCTGATACCTGGGATGGCAGGAATGACGTATGAGGAGAGATTGTGTCGATTGGGCTTATACTCACTGGAGTTTAGAAGATTGAGAGGGGATCTCATCGAAATCTATAAAATTCTGTCAGGCCTGGACAGACTAGATGCAGGAAGGATGTTTCTGATGGCCGGGGAGTCCAGAACCAGGGGTCATAGTCTAAGGATAAGGGGTAAGCCATTTAGGACTGAAATGAGGAGGAATTTCTTCACCCAGAGAGTGGTGAACCTGTGGAATTCTCTGCCACAGAGGGCGGTGGAGGCCAGTTCATTAAATATATTCAAAAAGGAGTTGGATATATTTCTTAAGGCTAAAGGGATCAAGGGATATGGGGAGAAGGCAGGGACAGGGTACTGAATTTGGATGATCAGCCATGATCTCATTGAATGGCGGAGCAGGCTCGAGGGGCCGAATGGCCTACTCCTGCTCCTATCTTCTATGTTTCTATAACCATTATGTTACCATTCCCCATTCCAGATCTGCTGCTGGATTGTTTTTTCCCAGTGATTAAAGGGTTGACATTGTTACAAGTATTGTTGTTGACTGTGAAAGAAATAGCTGGGAAAATAAAGACCAAATGAGAGGTCAGATAATGAGTGATGAATATATGAGTCATTTGGGTGCTTCTCTTTTAGAAGCTTAAACTGTGGCTACAAGAGTAAGTCAGAGGCTGGGTGTTCTGTGGCCAGTGACTCACCTCCTGACTTTCCAAAGGCTTTCTACCATCTACAAGGAACAAGGAGTGTGATGGAATATTCTCCACTTGCCTGGATGAGTGCAGCTCCAACAACACTCAAGAAGTTCGACACCATCCAGGGCAAAACAGCCCGCTTGATTGACACACCATCCACCATCTTAAACATTTACTCCCTCCACCACCACCGCAGCGTGTCTTCAGTGTGTACCATCTATAAGATGCACTGCAGCAACCCGCCAAGGCTTCTCAGATGGCACCTCCCAAACCGGTGACCTCTCCCACCTAGAAGGGCAAGGGCAGCAGGCGCATGGGAACACCACCTCCTCCAAATTCCCTTCCTTGTCACACACCATCTTGACTTGGAAATATATCACTGTTTCTTTGTCGCTGCTGGATCAAAATCATGAAACTCCCTACCTAACAGCACTGTGGGGAGTACCTTCACCACACGGACTGCAACAGTTCAAGAAGCCGGCTTGCCACCACATTCTCGAGGGCAATTAAGGATGGACAATAAATGCTGGCCTTGCAGCGACGCCGACATCCTGTGAATGAATAAAAAAAAGTGCATATTGTGGGGATTGTACTAATATTCTAGAGTTCCTGTTCAGGAGAGTTAGAATCTAAAGGATGTTCCAGTACATTTTACAGCTTGCAAATGTCAAAGCGGCACAGCTGTCTTAATCGTGTGCTGTCACTGGGAACCATTTTGCGAAGCAGTCAATCATTTTACCTTACACTGCTGATCGATCCAGGGAAATTCACATCTCTCTGAGCAGTCTAATGGTGCTTATTTCAGTATAGGGCACATGAGCTGAAAACAAACTTTATTGCAGCCGTGAAGGGTCTCTGATATCAGCAGTAGTGTTTCTGTAATAACCCTATAGAACTAAAAAAGAACTTGACATTTTAAAGACTTGATTTTGCTCTCCCTGCCATCCTGATTTTTCTATCCATTCTTTTTCTAATAAGCTTTAAATCTCTTTTTCCTAATTTTTTGACCTTCAAAATTGATTTTAACATCTTTTTAATTATTTTTCTCCCACCATCTCTTTTGGAGAATGGGGCACTTTATTTATTTTTTGAAAACACTTCGTTTTCGTCAGTGGTTCATTTCAGTCTCATCAAAAGCCTAGACTTGGAATATTGACTGTGGCATGATAGAAGATGTGATCATGTCACAGGAAGAGACTGGAAGGAATGAAACACTACAGTAATGATAGACCTTCTCCCTACCTCCCCACCATCATAATGAAAAATATTTTACCGCTAAATTGACTCTTTACAGTCAGTGTGGATCATATTTACAGAGAGTCATGAAAGTATCTTGTTGAAGTTGGCCTTGGGATGATGTGCCCTTGCCTTGTAGTCCGTCCCTTTCCTCCAGTTGGCAAGAAAACAGTTTTTGAGCATGGTAACTTGCATTTTGATATTCTTTGGGTAGAAAAATGACAGAACACTCTGCAAGAATGGGGAGGAGAGCGGATGGTTTGGTTGAAGTGGACATTTTCTCTTTCTGCAGTTTGCTTCCTTTATGTGCCCTCTCCTGAACGACTGGCAGTGTTACTGCAAGTGCATTGTTGGCCCTCTGGTATTTCACTTTGGCTGCTAATCTTTGTTTTTGATCCTGGACAGTGAGTGTCAAACAAAATCAACTGTTTGGCAATGGGAAGGAATTACAGCCAAGCCTGACCCTATCCTCCTCTACATTAGTGGGTTTCAGAGGGACAAACAGCTGCAGCTGAAGCTGCCCAGCTCCCAGGGAGTTATCGTGTGTGTCTGTAGGGCAGGGGGATGGTGGCGAAGCACTTGTACATTGCATAAGTTCTGCTGTCACCATGCTGCTCATGGTGTTCAGCTAACACGGGATTACAACCCAACACATGATTATTTTCCTTTGAGGTGGAAGGAGAAATAAAGGGGGTCTCTGATTCAGGATTGCTCCAAGACGACCCGCTTGGAGCCGAGTCAACCCTCGTACACTAGGTAATCCGAAACCCGAGACAGGTAGACGTATACTCCAGGGTTCGGTTGATTGAGTTGCGTCACCAATTGAACTTGGAGAACTAGGTTTATCACAGGGGTTAGGATCTAGATAACATTAAGTCACTGCTCCTACATGTGGGGTGTTCTTGGCTGGACAAGCGGTGGGAAGATTACCAGTATTCCATGCTGGTAGGCTGTACGGTTTTAGCTGGTTAAACTCCATCGGTATCACTTCGTAGATTGATTTGGAGTCTCTTAAAAACATGGTAATAAGGTTTCAGTGTACATAAGACACCTAGTTGATAAAAAAAAAAATTGGCAGGGGTCATTGGATAGCAATCAGGAATGTGAATCCAGGCTAAATTTTCCCATTTAGTGATGCCAGCTTAGCTGAGATCCAGCTCAGACCACCTCTGCAAATTCATTTTATAAGGATGCTTAGTCATGAGGTGGTCTTGATGGTATACCATGTGGTAATTCTTTTAAGCAAAAACTAAATCAATGATGGGAATTGCCAGAGTCATCATTTCCACTCCAGGTCCATCCTTTTCTGTTGCATTCACTAGTGAGGAGAAAGTCAGGGCTTGAATGCAACACTGCTGATGGTGTTCAAACCAGCATTCCAGTAACCGTGGAAATCTTGCTGATGGGGTCAGTCTGACATTTCAGGTTTGATATTCTATTGCTATTTTGCCATGCTTTGATTCTTGTGGCTTTTCTTGCAAGACAATTGTTTAATAGTACCAACCACTTGTGTCACTGCTATCTTTAGCTAAACTGTAAATTTGACCTTGAGAAAAATATAAATTATGTGCACTATGCAGCTTGTTTCTTTGGTTGCAAAGCATGGCTGATAAGTTAACGGGGGCAGACTTGATGGAAGTTAAAGTGTGCTGAGACTGATTTAGCTGAACAAGAAGGTTAAAAAAGGTCATTTGTGTTCAGGACTGTAATACTTTCTCCCATGGGAAGAGTCAGGGGTGAGTAGTTCAATTTGTGAAGCCTGTTCAAAACAGAAGCTCCTTGGGCGATGACCCTGACGCGTGATGAATTACTGGAAAAGCTGTCAACATTTAATAGGATGAATGTGCTGCTGCACTGATGATTATCTCTGGTGCTCTCAAGACTCACTAAGTGGAAAGAGGGTTACTGCATTCAAGAAGATGAAGGAAAGATTAACCCCAAATCTTTTGGGCTCTCTTCTGGAATATTTGTGGATTACTGCATTGGTAATCTTTTCAAGACTGCTGTTTGCCGTGCACTAGGTGGTGATGTTCCAGCCAGACATGGGTATACAGACCGCATACGTACTATTACTGTAAATCCAATATAAATAAACAGAACATTCCAAACAGAGAGACTAATGCTGGTAATGTGATGGGACTTTTGTTTTAATGAGTATGAACTTGCACTGTAATGCTGAAAGTGTACATTTGTTACCTCAAGCTCTTCAATTCAGGGTGAAACAAGCTTCCCAGAGATTTGCTGCAGAGTTGCACATTCTGTGGCGCCTCCCAATCATCTGAAAGACTGAAAGGGCAGAAGCAGTAGATTAACTGCGTTTCTCACCAGCAGTAAGTGTTTCAACACAATTTTAGTGTTTTAATTTGTGCTCCATAATTCCAGAAGCCAAAGGTTTCTGCATACACTGCTCTCCTGACTTTGTTGAGGGAGTACCAGCATGCTGCTTCAGGATTGATAGCATGTGGGTACATGCCTTTGATTTGCCAAACAGCTAGTTCCCAACATGGGCAGAACATCAAAGGGCAGTGGCAGAAGAGTGGTTCTTGAGGGTGTGTTGTGTTATTCCTAGTTGCACCTGTGCTATTTCTTCTTGATAGGGAATGGTGCAAAGCATTGGGGTTAGGAAGAGAGAGGTCTGGGGGAGGGGGGGGAAATGGCACAAGTAACTGTGGAAGAATCACTTATTGTGGTGGCATTTAATCTGGGAATTGCAAAATAGTATTCTGGTGACGACTTTAAATTGAGAAATAACCACACACTATGAAATGTGTATGAAATAATTTGTTGGCTGAAATGACCAGTGCAGTAACATCTTTGTCCAGATGGAATGGCTTGGTGCCCAATTGGTTAGCAACTTCAGTCGATTCTACTCATGGCTTGACGGTCTTCATGCTTGCCGATTGTGAGGTGTTATACTTGCAATTCATCCTTTATCTGTAATGCTAATTGAAAGATGTAAAGGCATTAGAAAGGGTACAGAGGAGGTTTGCCAGGATGTTACCAGGGATGGGGGACTTCAGTTGAGGAGAGGTTGGAAAAGGTAAGACTGTTTTCCTTGGAAAAGGTTAAGAGGTGACCTAATAGAGGTTTTCAAGATGATGAAAGGTTTTGATAGAGTAAATAGGGAAAAAATATTCCCTCTGGCGAGTGGGTCAATAACTAGAGGTCATAGATTCAAAATCATTGGAAAAAGATCTAGAGGGGAGATGATACATTTTTTCACTGAGTTGTCAGGATCTGGAAAGCTCTAGCTGTAAAGGTGGTGGAAGCTGATTCCATCAATAATTTTAAAACAGAGTTGGCTAGGTACTTGAGGATGAGCAATTTAGGCTATGGAGAAAAGGGTGTGTGTGGGATTAAGCACGACTGCTCTCACAGAGCCAGCACTGGTACAAATGGCCTCCTTCTGTGCTGTAAGTTTCTATGAATCTATAAATTACTCCAAGTGGATTGTGCAACACATGCTAGTAGTGCTGCACTGCAGACACCACCTCCGTGTTGCAGGGAGTATTAACTGGCTAGTCAATGTTGTATTTTAACAGCACTGGAAGCACCTTCACATGGAGTGCAGCGGTTCAAGAACAAGGCTCAGACGTTGCCTTCTCGTGGGCAACTAGGGATAAGCAATAAAGGCTGGCCTAGCCAGCGATGCCCATATCCTAAAAATGAATAGAAAAAAGTTCCAGAACTCTGCTAGGGAGGCTCCAAATGAAGGTGAAGGAAAGACCAGTCTGAGGAAGGGTTACGTTCTTTGTGCACAGTGCATGTGTTCAGAGTAGCTTTGGCAGGAGTCAAGTAGCAGGTCACCCTTGGGTGGCAGGGAGAAACGTACCTTGAGTAGGAAGAGTTGAGCTCTTCTAACAGCTGGGTTGGTTAAGGTGGGATGCAACTGACCCATAAAACCCACGAGATTCCAATTTGTTTGCTAGTATTGTAGAGTTAGCTGATCTTTGGCTACAGTAGTTGTTGGATCCGTGGTTCAGTGGATATGCTATTATTAAATAATCACACGGATGCTGTACATTAACAAATAACAGGTCTTTACTGGAGGAGGGTAGTCTCTAGACTGGGGGTACAGAGGCATGCGCAAAGCTTATATACCGGTGTGGTCACTGCCGGTACTACAGGATACAGGAGCTGTAAAAGTAGTTCTGACTTAAAGGCACATACACTACAATTCCTCCCCTTTTAGATTAGTAATACCCCTAATATTCAAATAACAATTAACATTTCAACATGTACATTAAACAACAAAAGTCCATTTATAGATTCAGTCTTTGGGGCGGCTTCCTGACCCTTTCGGGATAGCGCCTTTCCAGAGGTTCTTGTTCTTGGTGCAGAGGCGATTCTGACCCCTTTTCATCGGGTAGTTCATTGGGTTCCACTGCTACTGGGTCTGAAGTAGATGCTACCGGTATGTCGGGTTCATCCCCAGGTACTCGAGACATGGGGTTGACGCGTTCCTGTGACGCTAAGATCTGATCGACGTGGCGTCTCACAATGTTCTCCCCGACATCCACTGTGTACATTAATGGCCCCTGCCTTGTACATATCGTTCCGGGTTGCCACTTCTCTGTTCGATAGTCACGGGCCAAGACTGGTTGCCCTACATTGAAGCTCCTTGTCGGCTTCTCATTGATGTGCTGGAATTGTTTGTCCTCAACATTTCTTCGCACATTTGGTCTGAGCAAGTCCAGACGAGATCTCAACCTTCGGTTAAAGAACATCATGGCCGGGGTCTGGTTGGTAACTGCATGTGTTGCGTTTCGGTAGGCTAATAAGAAATTGTCCATCTTATGCTGTAGTGGAATTTCATCGTCGCACATGGCCTTTATCGCCTTCTTAAAGGTTTGTACGAACCTCTCGGCCAATCCATTTGTGGCTGGATGATACGGGGCGGATGTGTAATGCCGTACCCCATTCCTTTTCATGAATTTCTGGAACTCGTCGGACACAAACTGTGGTCCATTATCGGAGCAAATCTGCTCTGGCAAACCGTTTCTGGCAAATATGGTCCGTAGGACTGCAATCGTTTTCTCTGTAGTGGTTGAAGACATTTTTATCACCTCAGGCCACTTTGAATGAGCATCCACTGCTATTAAGAACATTGAGTCCATGAATGGACCAGCGAAATCAATATGCACCCGTTGCCATGGAGAGGAGGGCCACTCCCATGGGTGTAGAGGGGCATGTGGTGCATTTTGGACCTTCTGGCATCCTAAGCAGCTCTTAGTTAGGTCCTCGATTTGTTGATCGATTCCCGGCCACCACACATAAGCCCTAGCAAGGCTTTTCATTTTCACTCCCCCCAGATGACCTTCATGAAGCTAATTTAGCACTCTCTCCCTTAACTTGGGTGGAATCACCACTCTGGATCCACACATCACTGCCCCCTGGCATACTGACAGCTGTTCTCTTCTGGATGAGAATGCTGGCAACAGTGAGTCGCCGTGTGTTGGCCATCCCCTCACCGTCAATTCATATACCCGTGACAGCGTCGGATCATTGCGGGTCTCCTTCTCTATATCCGCGTTTGTTACTGGCAATCGTTCAATTATTGACGAATAAAATATCTCGATAGGGTCCACTGCTGGTGCTTCCTCCACAGTAGGCAGTGGCAGGCGCGATAGCCCATCAGCGTTCCCATGCTGTTTCGTGCCTTTATATTCTATTTCATATTGATTCGCCCCTAGAAACAGGGACCATCTTTGTAACTGCTGTGCAGTCATCACTGGAATGCCCTTCTTAGGATTAAAGATGGAGACAAGTGGTTGGTGGTCAGTCAGCAAGGTGAACTTCTGCCCATGCAGATAGTGGTTGAATTTTTTTACTCCCCATACTAGGCTGAGGGCCTCCCTGTCAATCTGGGCATAGTTGCGCTTGGCTGAGGTTAGTGACCGAGACGCAAAGGCTACTGGCCTCTCCAACCTGTCTGGGAATTTGTGCGACAGCACCGCTCCAATACCATAGGGTGATGCATCACATGCCAAACGAACTGGTAGTGCTGGGTTGAAATGGGCCAACACCTCTTTTGATGTGATCAATTCTTTACACTTCTGGAAAGCTCGTCTACGTTCGTCATCCCACTTCCATGATACCCCTGTTTGCAGTAGGGTGTTCAGCGGGTGTAATACCGTAGACAAATTTGGTAAGAACTTGTGGTAGTAGTTTACCAGCCCGAGGAACGACCTCAGTTGTGACACATTTTCCGGTGCTGGAGCCTTGACTACTGCCTCAATCTTGTCAGGGGACTTATGTAACCCCTCTTCATCGATGACGTGGCCACAATACGAGATCTGTTTCTGGAAAAACTCGCACTTGTGGCGATTAGCTTGTAGCCCATACTCCTTTAATCTGGTGAGCACCTTCTCCAAGTTGGCGAGGTGATCACCGTCATTTTCGCCCGTGACCAAGATGTCATCCAAATAACACTGGGTCCCTGGAATCCCTTGCAGGACCTGATCCATCGCCCTTTGCCAGATAGCCGGAGCCGAGGCTACTCCAAACACCAGCCGGTTGTATTGATAGAGACCTTTATGGGTGTTGATCGTAAGGTAATGTTTTGAAGCTTCTTCTACCTCCATTTGCAAGTACGCCTGGGCTAGATCAATTTTGGTGAAGCGTTTACCTCCAGATAGCGAGGCGAAAATATCCTCAATTCGTGGAAGCGGATATTGCACCGTGTGAAGGACTGGGTTCACTGTCACCTTAAAATCCCCACAGATGCGGACCTTCTTTGGTTCCCCAGGCGTATTACTCAACGACCTCTTCATTACAGGAACGATGGGTGTAGCCCACTCGCTCCAGTCCACTTTGGACAGTACTCCTGAACGTTCCAACCCTTCCAGCTCTGCTTCAACAGCTGGTCTGATCGCATAAGGCACTGGTCTGGCCTTCAGAAACTTTGGGCTTGCATTTTCCTCTATTTTAATCGTTGCTGTTATTCCTTTTAGTGTTCCTAGTCCCTCCTGGAACACTTCTTTTGCATCAGTTAGCATTTTTGACAGTCGTCCAGGTGTGACGTCGTCATCCTTTTTGGCCTCAACCTTCAGTGCCTGTATGGAATGCCAATCTAATTGTATCTTCTGGATCCATTCACGTCCTAGCAGTGGTGGTCCTCCATTTGGCAATACATATATATCCATTTTAGGTATTTCCTGGCCTTTATATGTCACTTTCACCCTTATTTTTCCTTTTGGGTAGACTTTTTGCCCCGTATACTTCTTCAAGACAATCTCTGTAGCTTTCAAGGGTATGTGTGAAAATAGCCGCTTGTAGTCTCTTTGATTTATGACTGTTAGAGCTGACCCTGTGTCCAATTCCATTTCCACTTGGACTCCATCTATCTTGAGTGTAACCCAGATAGTCTGGTGATCCTCCATTTCGGTTACCTTATGTAGTTTCAGACAACCCAGCTCCTTGCTTCCGGAGTCTGTGTCACTTTTCTGTTCGTCTGAACCACTGTCCATCACCTGGTGTACCTTTTTGTACTTCTCCTGTGGAGATTTCTTACTGTTGGTTTTCTTCCCAGACCTGCAGACTCTTGCTATGTGTCCTGCTTTCCCACACTGTCTGCACACTTGGTCCTTGAACCAACAATCTTTCTGGTCATGTGTTGTTCTGCCGCAGCGATAGCACTTCCCTGTTCCATAGGACATTTCATTGGTGCCATATTCTTGCGGTCTCCGTTGTATCTCTGCAGCACCCCTTGCGGCTGCTTCGTGTGACACTGCCATACTGAAAGCTTTGTCCAGCGTAAGCTCCTTTTCTGATAGAAGCCGTTTCTGGGTTCCTTCACTTTGTAGCCCACACACAAACTTGTCCCTTAACGTGTCTGCTAGTCCCGCTCCAAATTGGCAGTGTTTCGATAGCTTGCGCAGTTCCGTTAGGTACTCAGCATTGCTTTCGTCTTTGTGTTGGTTCCTTTTATGGAACTTAAATCGTTCTGCTAGCAGCAGCGGTGTGGGGTTTAAGTGGTCCTGTAGGATTTCTACTATGCTTTCAAAATTTTTGTTTACCGGCTTCTCTGGGGATATTAGATTTTGCAGTAACCCGTAAGTTTTTGCACCCATGGAATTTAACAGAACCAGTGCTTTATTAGCATCTGGCACTTCATTCGCCCTACAGTACACCTCAATACGTTCCACATATGTCGCCCAATCTTTGACTTCATTGTCGAACGTAGAGATACTGCCACTCTTCGACATCCTTGGGTGTGTGTTAACTATCACAAATGGCGCCTCCCGCGCTTCCCCTTCTCCGCTGGCACAAAATGGCGTCTCCGGCGCTTTCCTTCCTTCCCGCGCTCGCCCTTCTTCTCCGCTGCGGCTTCTAAAAATGGCGTCTCCCGCGCTCTTCCTTCTCCGCGGCTCAATGGCGTCTCCCGCGCTCTCCCTTCTTCTCCGCGGCTCAATGGCGCCTCCCGTGCTCTTCCTTCTTCTCCACGGCTCAATGGCGTCTCCCCTTTCTTCGCCCCGCGGACCCTGTTCAGCCCGTGAGCACTGGCTGTGCTCTGTGCGTTCTTCTTTTTATATTTTTCGACGCTGCTCAGTCTAGAACCCAGCTGTTTCTTACCCTCTCTCTCCGGTTTGTTTTATTTTCCTCGACGCCGCTCGGTGTTCAAGCCCCGGCTGCGCCCTGCGCTCTTCACCCTCTGTCTTACCCCGTCGACGCTGCTCGGCTCTCTCACCACCGTCGGTTGGCTCCAGCCGCTGCTGCTCGGGAAGGGTCTGCGCTGGACCTGTCACAGAATCACAGAATCTACAGTGCAGATAGAGGCCATTTCGGCCCATCGAGCCTGCACCGACACATATCCCACCCTATCCCCGTAACCCCACGGTCTCTTACTGCTCGTTGTGGCTGGGGAACCAAGCCCGGCTCTCCACAGCCTCCCCTGCGAAGTTGGATCTCTGCCTGACTGCTGGGCGGTTGCTCGTGGTCGACGCCTGTGTTCCTGGCCTCGACTTTTTTTTTTATGTTGCAGGTAGATTCAAATCGACACTCGTCGCCACTGTTGGATCCGTGGTTCAGTGGATATGCTATTATTAAATAATCACTCGGATGCTGTACATTAACAAATAACAGGTCTTTACTGGAGGAGGGTAGTGTCTAGACTGGGGGTACAGAGGCATGCGCAAAGCTTATATACCGGTGTGGTCACTGCCGGTACTACAGGATACAGGAGCTGTAAAAGTAGTTCTGACTTAAAGGCACATACACTACAGTAGTGGCGCTGCAAATTGGCTTCTGCTTCATGGGGCAGAGCACATTAAATTACTGACTTCTGTTGGAAAATGCGCTTATGTGGTGCCCCCAATGGGCCGTACCCTTCCTAGCTCACTGTAAGCCCGTACGCGAAGAATTACTACTTGGATGAGTTACCAGCAGGAATCGGGACCTTCAGAAGGGAGTGAAGGGACAAAATTGGTGAAGAAAATGAACTTTACCCTCCTTCCTCTTTTTCCTTCCCTCATCGAGTGTTAACTGAATCAAAGAATTATAAAGTGCAGAAGGAGGCCATTCGGCCCATCGTGCCTGCGCTGGGTCTTTGAAAGGGCTATCCACTTAGTCCCATTCCCCATCTCTTTTCCCCCATTTCCCTGTAAAATTTTCCCCCTTCAAGTATTTTATCCAATTCAATTTTTGAAAGTTACCATTGAATTCCACCACACATTCGGACATTGAATTTCAGATCATCAAAAGTCACAAACTGAAGGGTGTGTTTTTAGAGTATTGCTGTCATTAAAACAATGATGCCTTTTCTTTCACTGCGTGGTTTAGTTCAGAAGCTTGAGATCCCCAGCTTATACAAGTTGGAGAAAATATGTTTGTGACTAACATTCACTCCTAAGGTGTGTGTAAACTCAATCTCGCTAGTCTTGTGTCAATGACATTCTCTATTGAGTTTCCTTTGACTTTTTAATTCCTTACTGATAAAGAGGGATTCCTCTCTTCTGCATTGTCTGCAGGGAAATATATTTTCAAAGAAAATTGCAGAATTTTTATTGTAATACAGAACTAGGATTAGTCCCTTGGATTCTGTCTCCCTTCCTTTGCTATTGTGTGTTTGTGAATAACTATTTGAGAAGGCCAGTGCTGAACACCTGAAAACGACACCTGGGTTCCTTAACCACAGTTCAGTAACTACTGTTACTGCATGTGCAAAGTAGCCAGTGAAATAGTGCTGGATTCTAATAATGTAGAGTTGCAGTAAAACAGAATAAATGTGAATCACCAAAAAACAGGACTTGAGGTGGAACCAGTATATTCGTTTTAAATTTGATGCTGTTTGCAAAATGATATGAAATTAGAAAAATGCCATCTTGTTTTACCTTCGTTCCCGTCCGTCTTGGTAGGCAGTCTGAGAATTGACAACTGTGTGAAGCGTTTGATTGGGAAGCAGTATCCACACTTCTGAGGTTTGCCAACTAATTGTGAAGATGACAAAACAGTCTGTTGCTTCCCTGCTATTCTTCCGAATTCATCTTCACTGCATAAACTCAAGCTCATTCAAAACTCTGCTGCCCCTATCCTAACTCACACCAAGTCCCGTTCATCCATCATCCCTGTGCTTGCTGATCAACATTGGCTCCCGGTCCTCCAACGCCTCGATTTTTAAAATTCTTATTCTCGTATTAAAATTCCCCCATGACGTCGCCCTTCCCTATCTATAACCTACTCGAGCCCGATAACCCTCCAAGATCTCTGTGTTCCTCCAACTCTGGTCTCTTGTGCATTCCCCACTTCACCCCTTTATTGGCAGCCATGCCTTCAGCCGTCTAGGTCCTAAGTTCTCTAATTCCTTCCATAAACCTTTCCACATCTCTCTTGCCTTTTTAACATGCTTCTTAAAACCTAGCTCTGCCACCTGTCTTAATGTCTCCTTTCGTAGGCGTAGTGTCAATTTCTATCTGATTACGATCCTGCCTTGGGATGCTTTACTATCTTAAAGGCTGTTGCTGATTCGGTCACATAAAGTTGGATAAGTCAACAGCAAAGAATCAGTGGAACACTAATGCGTCATGAGAGCTATATAATCTTCCTCCACTGCCTAAGATCCTTGAGGACCATCAGGCATTTCTGTTCCTTTTTTCCTGTTGGTAAATGTTTTGCTGTTGATGTCCCAGAAGGAGATGTTCTTGGGAATTGACTGATTCCAACTTGCATAGTTTTTGTGTTTACCTTGTCTGAGTTGACATTTTGGCATTTAGAATGATACCCTTACTGAGTATTGTATTTTGTTTTGAAACTTTACTGGGGGTGTGTGCTGTGCTTCAAGTTTTGCACATTCCAGCAAATTATGGTCTTCAAAACGCTTGTTGTCTAAACCTCCTCAGAAAACTTCACCTAAGATTGTCTGAGTTTGATCTTGCCAAGCAGGTCATGGTACCCAAGTTCATTCCAGCGCTGCATCTCTTGACGGTCAGATGCAGATTCTACTGTCACTGTCTTTAGAGCTCTGACATAATGGGCCAGTAATTCCTGTCCCAACGCGTGAGTACGGTCGGGGTACTCACGCGTCTGGCCGGAGGAAATGCCGGTTTTCCCCGCATGCACAGCGCATGCGGGGAAAACCGGCATTTCCTGTCCTCTGAACGAAGGGGTTCAGAGGCAGAACGCGCGCGACTGCACAGGCAGCGCATGCGCAGTAAAATTCCTTTTTTTCCCCCAAAGTTGCGCGCGTGTAAAGGCCTCCGGTCTTTACGCGTGGAAAAACAAGACGTAAATAATTTAGTTTTTCAGGTAAGTGGGCTTTTAGTACAATGTAGAAATTTTTTTTCCACAGGTTTGTTATTTTTAAAGAATTTACAGGATGGTAAGTTTAGTTTTAGACCCTATTTTTAAAAAATTTATTTTTTTCAAAAAATTGATTAATTGTTTAAAACATTTTTAAAAACTTATTTATAGTTATTATAATCAGTGGGATGTTTTTAAAATTTTTATTTAAAGTTAAAGTAGTGTTTTGGCAGCCCATACCTTTCATGAGTTTGACAGCTCTTACTGTCAAACTCATGAATGAGTTTCCCCTCCCCTGATTGGCTGCACAGTGCTCACCTGATCCCAGCCGGCACATCGCACTAACTACGCCGCTGGATCAGGTTAGCACAGCGCGCCGACAGCTGAACCGGGCCAGTGACAGGAAACGCAAGCAGGCCCGGGCTTCAGATGTCGGCGCGCAGGGTGAGTGCAGATCGGGGGCTTGCACGTGCGGCAAGCCCCCGATCTAATTTCAGGGCCAATAGTATTAGAGTTACATAGATCTAGTCATTCATTTTAACTTGGCAATTAAACTTCAGTAAGTTCACTGTTCAATGTCTATCCTTGTATTAAGAGATTGACAACAAAGGGAAAACTCATTCCACACTAGCTGGAGGCACATCAAGAGTCACTTGATTTGTAAAGTAGCTACATGGCGGAGTCTTTGCACCTTTACTGATCATTGTTAGGGCACATCTTACTGATATTTCAGCCTTTGGGGAGATCTTAACGTGACCTCAGGATTAACCTAACCCCTTGGTACTGTTTGGTTTACTTCTGAAAGATGCAAGCGCAGGAGATGTAACACCTTGCCCCTATACCTCCCCCCTTCCCACTGTCCAGGGCCCCAAACACCCCTTCCAGGTGAAACAGCGATTTACTTGTACTTCTTGCAATCTAGTATACTGTATTCGCTGCTCACGATGTGGTCTCCTCTACATTGGGGAGACCAAACGCAGATTGGGTGACCGCTTTGCGGAACACCTCCGTTCTGTCCGTAAGGGTGACCCCGAGCTTCCGGTCGCCTGTCATTTTAATTCACTGCTCCATTCCCACTTGGACCTCACCGTTCTTGGCCTCTTGCATTGTTCCACGGAAGCTCAACGTAAATTCGAGGAACAGCAACTCCTCTTCCGATTAGGCACTTTGCAGCCTTCCGGACTCAATATCGAGTTCAGCAATTTCAGATCATAACCTCGGCCCCTATTACTTTTTTACTTATAATTTTTTCCACCCCTTTGTTTTGGGTCCTCCTCCCCCCCCCCCCCCCCCTTTCCTTTTGTTTCTCTCTCTCACCTGGCAGCTGTCTCTTACCTGCCAGTACACTTCACACCTAATCTCATCTGCCTTTTGTCTCCACGGGCCTATTACCATCTCGTCTGGCTTCGGATACCTTTTATTGTCTCTTTTGTTCGATCGCAGCCTTGCCTTCGATCTATTTTCTTTTCTTTCCAGTTTTGAAGAACGGTTTCGACCCGAAACGGCAACTCAAATTTCTCTCCACGGATGTTGCCTGACCTGCTGAGTTTTTCCAGCATTTTCTGTTGTTATTTAGGAAATAATTAAGCTTACTGGCCTTTTGGTTTAGTTTTCCTTATTCTTTCTGCATGGTTTATCCTCTAGGCACACAGTTCCTAATCTCCAAACCCACTGTTTCTAACTCTAACTTGGTGTGTGGAAACATTTCAAAAATGATGTACTCTGCAGGTTGTCTCATCAATAAGAGTTTAGAGGGCGGATCTCCCGCAGTGTGTTACAGCGGATGAAGATCACAGGAGTCTTCAATTCTTAACCTGAAGCCGTAGTGATGATTTCCTCCCCTGCCTCTCTCATTCCAGCATTTGTACATGATAAACTACACTGAGAATGACGAAGACTATTTCGGATGTAGGGAAACGGCTGCTTAATTACATAGAGCATCTACTTTAGGCAATACAACAGTAGAAATTATCTGAGGATTACTCCATGTGTCTGTCTTGTACATGGTTTCATCCTAATCCGCATCTGCTTAACCTGTTTCATTCGAAGTTAACTAATTCTGTAGTGAACTTGACAATTTCGATCCGTATCCCCCTCCCCATCATCAATATCCTACAATTGAAAATCACACATCTGGCTTTTGTATGTTCTCAGTTTTGGTGAACTGTAACTAGTTCGATTGGCATGGTTTTTTTCTAACCTGCACTGTGTCTTCAGACAACAAGTGCCCCTAATGTAGTGTGGAGGTATGCTACAAGTCACTCTCAAAAGAGTGCACAAAAAGGTGGCTCTCCGATCTGATTCTAGTCAGTTGTTGATAAAGCAAAATGATGTTCATTGGGCAGAGGTTTTTCAAGTATAGAATGGTTGGTATAGGGTAAAGTTTCACCACCTTCTGTGTTCCCAGTGATTTGCCTTAACTACAATCTTAGAAGATAGCACTGTGACATTTCCATTATAGTTTTTTCTGTGTGAACCTAGCAGTTTGAGCAGTTTTAATGCGATAGGGCCACACTTCTGGGAACTGAGTTGAGGATCCCAAACTCATACATTTTGTAGGACTTTCCAGCTGCATCCCAACACTCCGTTTGAACTGTTGTTTTACAGATGGAAGAAGAGTGCGCTAACCTTCGGCAGCACCCTATACCCAGGTTTACTGTGCAATTATGAGAGGCACAGCTTTGTTCTTCAGTATAATTGATCTAGAATTTGATCTTAAAATCATCTAAACAAAAAAAAAAATCCAGGGCCCTAAACAGACTCCTTCCAGGTGAAGCAGCGGAACACCTCCATTCAGTCCGTAAGGGTGACCCCGAGCTTCCGGTCACCTGTCATTTTAATTCACTGCTCCATTCCCACTCGGACCGCACCGTCCTTGGCCTCTTGTATTGTTCCACGGAAGCTCAACGTAAACTCGAGGAACAGCACCTCATCTTCCGATTAGGCACTTTACAGCCTTCCGGACACTCTATCGAGTTCAACAATTTCAGATCATAACCTCGACCCCTATTACATTTTTACTTATATTTTTTATCCACCCCTTTGTTTTGGTTTTTCCCTACCCCCCCCCCACTTTTTTTTCTCTCTCCCACATGGCAGCTGTCTCTCATTCTGCCAGAACATTTCACACCTAATCTGAGCCGTCTTTTGTCTCCACTAGTCCTATCATCATCTCGTCTCGTTTTGAACACCTCTTAATGCCTCTTTTCTTTTGTTCTCTCCCAGCCCTGCCTTTCGATCTATTTCATTTCCTTTCCAGTTCTGGAAAAGGGTTCGACCCGAAACGTCGACTCTAATTTCTCTCCACGGATGTTGCCTGGCCTGCTGAGTTTTTCCAGCATTTTCTGTTGTTATTTCAGCGATTTACTTGTTGTACTTGCAATTTAGAATATGTATTCGCTGCTCACGATGCGGTCTCCTCTACATTGGGGAGACCAAATGCAGATTGGGTGACCGCTTTGCAGAACACCTACGTTGAGTCTGTAAGGGTGATCCCGAGCTTCCGGTCGCCTGTCACTTTAATTCTCCGCTCCACTCCCACTCTGACCTCTCTGTCCTCAGCCTCTTGCACTGTTCCAACGAAGCTCACGTAAGCTCGAGGAACAGCACCTCATCTTTCGATTAGGCACTTTACAGCCTCCTGGGCTCAACATCGAGTTCAACAATTTCAGACCATAACCTCTGACCCTATCTCTTTTTGCATTTTTTTTCTCTCTCACATGGCAGCTGTCGATCATTCTGCCAGTGCCATTTACTCTTCATCTAGAGTTATCTTTTGTTTCTTGTCCCATTACCATCTCCGTTTGCCTTGCATCATCCCTTTTTGTCTCTTAATCTCTCCTGCCTTCCACCCTATCACAGACCTTCCCTTTTGTTCTTTTCTCCCCCCCTTTCCCTGCCCCTACACTTGCTTAAAAACCTGTTCTATCCAACTTTTTCCAGTTCTGACGAAGGGTCATCGACCTGAAACGTTAACTTGGTTTCTCTCTCCACAGATGCTGCCTGACCTGCTGAGTATTTTCAGCATTTTCTGTTTTCATTTCAGATTTCCAGCATCCACAGTATTTTACTTTTTTTAAAAAAAATCTTGGTTTATAGGTGAAGCAATTTGTTACAGAATAGTAATAACATTAATATTAACATTCCCTAGTATTAATATCCCCTCAAACTCAAATGCTGTGCAGCGTGGGGAGAGGAAGAGCAGCATTTGAAGAGTTCAAGAGCAGTGAAGATCACTTTTACTTCAAAAAGACTAATGACTCAAATTATAATCACATATGTTATCTGACATAAGTGATTGGAACTTTTGTATAATCTTTGTTTCCTGCAGCAGTTCACGTCTTTGTGTCCTTCATAGTGTCGATTATATTGTAGCGTTCTGTGACTCTCGTTACAATACAGCCACTAACCTGAAGTCTGTAGCATTGTTCTGTCAGATCCAGCAAAAAGGGACATTCAATGAGTTGATCCATTGTGTTGGTTCAGGTCAGTGGGTGATTACTTCATATTCATCTCCTCATTTAGCGAGTTTGCACTCTATTTTCACTTTTGTATAGCAGCTTGCATAGTAGAAACTCTTTCAATGGAATGTTATCTCTAGGTATACCTCAGCTGGTGTGACTCATGGGGTCATTAATGTTTTATCTTATTACTGTGGTTGCTGAGGAGAATTTTTCTGTATCGATTTACTCAAAACAGTTTAGATTTACTGCTGAAAGAAAAAGACTGGGCAGACGGTGTGTTTATTTTCAAATCAAAATAACGAGGACAAGTGGGCGTTGAAGAATTTACTGAATTTACATGGGGGTGAGGTGGGGGGAGGGGAGGAGATACTGGGTGGTATCACAGGCACAACACTCCTTTCACCTATGTGACGTAGATTAGAATTCAACTCCGACTGATGGAATGAAAACTCCCCTGTCTGGTGAACATAGAAATACGAGTTAAAGTAAATTTGGTCAGTCTCAAAGCAGCTCCTAGTCGTCTGGAATAGAACCTGTCCATAATTTGGGACTAGATGGATAATCTCATAGGATGACAACAAGGATGGCTGGTATCGGAAACTGGGGCAGTTGTAATGATTGTCTAAAACTGGAGTCAGCATACATTGTGAGCAGAGTAGAGGGAACTACTCTGTATCTGGCCTGTGCTACAGTAGAGAGAGTGTTGCTCTACACTAGAATATGGAACTCGCTACCACAAAGAGTAGTTGAGGCGACTAGCATAGATGCATTTAAGGGGACGCTAGATAAACACATGAAGGAGAAAGGACTAAAAGGATATGTTGATGAGGTTAGATTATGTAGGGTGGGCGGAGGCTCGTGTGGAGCATGGACCTGTTGGGCCAAATGGCCTGTTTCTGTGCTGTAAATACTATGTAATGTAATCTGACTTGCGATTGACTGGCACTGGGTTCCCAAGATGGAAAAAGGATGCTATTCCTACTGCTGATTTTGACAATGATGTTATGGAACAAATTAGTAATCTGATTTGAACCTTGAGGTTCTGGTGAGTGACTTCTGCATCTAGTTGCTCCTTGGCTGATGAGCTTGCATCAATTTTTGTTTTGGTTGGGGAGAAAAGTGCTGTTAATTTATTTAGTGCAGAGAGCAGACAAAATGATCCACTTTGTAGGGAATGTGAAGTGTTAACATTATAGACACAGCAGCATAATAAATACAGTGGAATGACCATTATCTGTACCCCTATAATTTGCAGGGGACAAAGCCTGTGCAAGATAGTGCCTCATTGTGGAGCTTCTTTTACTTGTATTTCATCTCTTTTTCTTGGTGAATGAAGGTACATAATGTTCATTGTTTTTGTATTGTGCTTGTCTTCATCCACATAACCTAGAGGTACTGCTGTATCATAATTATAATACTTTGGTCTGTCCCCCTACTCCTCCGGCACTTTCTCCTCCTTTGAGCATCTCACATTATTCCACCCCTCTCATCTCTCTCATTTAAAATTCTTGTTCTCTACCGCCAACCCAAGTGCCATAAAACTGTTATTACTGAGATATTTTTGCTGCTTTCCTCCCTCAGCCTCTGCACTGAATGACTTCTCATCCTCGGTGATTTCAACCTCCATCTCAATTAATTTCTCTCCTCTGAGTTCACTAACCTCCTATCCTCCCTTAATCTCTCCCTCCGTGTAAACTCCCCAACCCATATTCACGCCCACCCCCTCGACCTTGCCATCTCTTGTGGCCTCGCTACTCCCAGTGTGTCAATCGCAGATAAGGCCATCTGTGACCACTTCCTCGTATCACTATCCACCCTTTCTCCCCCCCCCCCCCCCCCCCACCAACCCTACTTCCTTCTGTGTCTGCCCCTGGAAAAAACTCTCTCCCAACTCTCTTACAACTGTACTTAAGAAATTCCAACTGTCCAACCTTTGGCCCTCCATTCACCACGACATTTCTGCAGCTATTGATGTGCTCAGCCACACCCTCACCACCACCTTTGATGCCCAAGACCCTATTAAAACAATTACTCTCTCACCCTGGCCGCTCCTCCTGGTACGGCCCTCATCTTCGCTCCCTTAAGTCCAAGGGACGCAGACTTGAACGGATATGGTGGACAACTGGTTTAACCATTCACCGCCAGATCTGACTAGACCACACACAGCATTATCAAATCCTGCTCTTGTCTGCCAAAATTGCTCACTATTCATTCTGGAATGCAGCGATAACCCCCGGCTTCTGTTCTCCACTGCTAACCGTCTTCTTAAACCCCTCTCCCCTGAATCCTCCACCCTCACCTCCGACAACAAGTGTGAGGAGCTCATGGACTTCTTTGTCTCTAAGATTGAGACCATCCGTTCAGCTGCCTCTGCCACTGCCCTTCCTTCCCCTAGCCCACTGGGCCAAACTTCCTCTAAGGTTTCCCCCTGCCCTAGCTCTGAACTCACATCTTTCTCCAGTTTCTCTCCGATCTCCCCTCATGACCTCTCTGCGCTCATCTTGTCCATGAGACCCACCTCCTGCTCCCTCGACCCTATTCCCACCAAACTGCTGACAACCCAACTTCCTTTTCTGGCTCCCATGTTAGCTGACATTGTTAACGGTTCTCCCTCCTCAGGTACTGACCCCCTCTCCCTCAAATCTGCTGTCATCACCCCTCTCCTCAAAAAAACAACCCTTGACCCCTATTTCCTTATAAACTACCGCCCCATCTCCAACCTTCCTTTCCTCTCCAAAGTCCTTGAGCGTGTTGTCGCCTTCCAAATCTGTGCCCATCTTTCCCACAATTCCATGTTTGAATCTCTCCAATCAGGATTCCGCCCCTGCCACAGTATCGAAACAGCTCATCAATAGTCACAAATGACATCCTTTGTGACTGTGACAAAGGTAAACTATCCCTCCTCGTCCTTCTTGACTTGTCCGCAGCCTTTGACAGAGTTGACCACTCCATCCTTCTCCAATGCTTCTCCACCGCCGTCCAGCTGGGTGTGACCAGTCGCCTGGTTCCATTCTTATCTATCTAATTGTAGCCAGAGAATCACCTGCAACAGCTTCTCTTCCCACTCCCGCATCGTTACCTCTGGTTTCCCCCAAGGATCTATCCTTGGCCCCTCCTATTTCTCATCTACATGCTGCCCCATGGCAACATCATCGGAAAACACAGCGTCAGTTCCAGATGTACGCCGACGACACCCAGCTCGACCTCACCACCTCTTCTCTCGACCCCTCCCCAGTCTCTAAATTGTCAGACTGCTTGTCCGACATCCAGTTCTGGATGAGCAGAAATTTTCTCCAATTATATATTGGAAAGACTGAAACCATTGATTTTGGTTCCCGCCACAAACTCCGTTCCCTAGCCACTGACTCCATCCCTCTCCCTAACATCTGTCTGAGGCTGAACCACACTGTTCGCAACCTTGGTGTCATATTTGACCCGGAAATGAGCTTCCGCGGCATAACAAAGACTGCCTATTTCCACCTCCGTAACATCGCCCGTCTCCGCGCTTGCCTCAGCTCATCTGCTGCTGAAACCCTCATCCATGCCTTTGTTATCTCTAGACATGACTATTCCAAGGCATGCTTGGCTGGCCTCCCACGTTCTACCCTACGTTAACTTGAGGTCATCCAAAACTCGGCTGCCCGTGTCCTAACTCGCACCAAGTCTCGTTCACCCATCACCCCTGTGCTCACTGACCTACATTGGCTCCCGGTTAAGCAACGCTTCGATTTCAAAATTCTCATCCTTGTTTTCAAATCCCTCCATGGCCTCGCCCCTCCCTATCTCTGTAATCTCCTTCAGCCCCACAACCCCCCGAGATATCTGCACTCTTCTAATTCTGCCCTTTTGAGCATCCCTGATTATAATCGCTCAACCTTTGGTGGCCGTGCCTTCTGTTGCCTAGGCCCTAAGTTCTGGAATTCCCTGCCTAAACCTCTCTACCACTCTTTCCTCCTTTAAGACGCTCCTTAAAACCTACCTCTGACCAAGCTTTTGGTCCCCTGATCTAATTTCTCCTTCTGTGACTCTGTGTCAAATTTTTTGTCTTATAATACTCCTGTGAAGTGCCTTGGGACGTTTTACTACATTAAAGGTGCTATATAAATATAAATTGTTGCTGTTGTTACAAGACCATAATTGGGAGATTCACCTGCCAGTTTCTATTATCCACCAATGGAGGGGGTGTATGGCAAAGAACAGCGGTCCCACTGTAACTTGTTATCCAAAGTGTGGGCAAGTGCTAATTTCTGGGTCTGGTGACCAAAGCATTTTAATTGGGAGGTGCGATTTATTAGCTGTGTTTTTCAGTCTATGACGTCCTTAGAATCTCCTAATTGAATTACAGGAAACTCTTTTTTATCCGGCACCGACGGGACCAACGTGGTGCCGGTTCATCAAAAGTTCCGGATAACCGAGAGCTATAGTTAAAAGATACGGAGAGCTGAGAGCTCCGTATAAAGCAACAAACCCTGTTGCTTAGCAACAGGTGCAGAACAATGGCCACAAGTTCCAAGCGTCTCTGTAGCTTAGCAACAGCTGCAGCCACACCCGATTGCACAGCAACAGATCGAGGAAGGCAAGTAATATGAAGTAAAACTTACCTGAACCTACTCCTGAATTTTGCCGGTTAACCGAGATTTCCGGTTATTTAGGTGCCGGTAAATCGAGAGTTTCCTGTACCAGCTTGCAATTCCCTTCATAATATTCAGCGTTCTGTTTATACAGGTCTGGAAGGAATGCCACAGTCTTCCAGGGGATGAGGTTTCATTCAGTACAGAGGCAGTGGTGCGCTGTGGGTTCCTGTGGGGATGCTGTGCCTGCAGCTTCTAGATTGTTTTGCAGTTCTCGTGTAGTCTGCCCTGTAAAAAATATAATTTAAATGGCTAAACAAAACTCATCCTTGTGGAAGGATCTTTTCCTGTGAGCAGGAATTATTGATAATTTTAAATACCATTTCCTGCCAGAGCTACATAAGGAAGGAACGAAAACAAGAAATGAAGTATGTACAGCAAAGGGTATCAAGATTTAAAGTAATAAACATAGTGGCAAAGTGGGGATAATCCCGGAATTTGCATTAATATTGGGGTTGTTCTAAGTGTTGACTCTCTTCCTTTGCCTGGATATGCCTTTCAGAATCCTTTTATGTTTCTGTCAGCTTGGCTCATTTGGTAGCACTCTCTCCTCGAGTGAGAGTTGTGAGCCAAGCGTTAGTCCCCTACTTGAGTGCACAACCTAAGCTGACAATCCAGTACAGTATCAGGGAGAGCTGCATTAGAAACATAGAAACATAGAAGATAGGAGCAGGAGCAGGCCATTCGGCCCTTCGAGCCTGCTCCGCCATTCAATGAGATCTTGGCTGATCATCCAAATTCAGTACCCTGTCCCTGCCTTCTCCCCATATCCCTTGATCCCTTTAGCCTTAAGAAATATATCCAACTCTTTCTTGAATATATTTAATGAACTGGCCTCCACCGCCCTCTGTGGCAGAGAATTCCACAGGTTCACCACTCTTTGGGTGAAGAAATTCCTCCTCACTTCAGTCCTAAATGTCCTACCCCTTATCCTTAGACTATGACCCCTGGTTCTGGACTCCCCGACCATCGGAAACATCCTTCCAGCATCTAGTCTGTCCAGGCCTGACAGAATTTTATAGGTTTCGATGAGATCCCCTCTCAATCTTCTAAACTCCAGTGAGTATAAGCCCAATCGACGCAATCTCTCCTCATACGTCATTCCTGCCATCCCAGGTATCAGCCTGGTGAATCTTCGCTGCACTCCTTCCATGGCAAGAACGTCCTTCCTCAGATAAGGCGACCAAAACTGCACACAATAGTCAAGGTGCGGTCTCACCAAGGCCCTGTATAACTGTAGCAAGACACCCTTGTTCCTGTACTCGACCCCTCTTGCTACGAAGGCCAACATACCATTTGCCTCCTTAACTGCCTGCTGCACCTGCATGCTTACCTTCAGCGACTGGTGCACAAGAACACCCAGGTCTCTTTGCACTTCCCCTTCTCCCAATCTATTGCCATTCAAATAATCTGCCTTCCTGTTTTTGCCACCAAAGTGGATAACCTCACATTTATCCACATTATAGTGCATTTGCCATGTTTCTGCCCAATCACCTAACCTGTCCAAATCGTACTGGAGTTTCATGACATCCTCCTCACAGCATACCCTCCCACCCAGCTTTGTGTCATCTGCAAATTTGGAGATATTACATCCAATTCCCTCGTCCAGATCATTAATATATATTGTGACCAGCTGGGGTCCTAGGACCGATCCTTGCGGTACCCCACTAGTCACTGCCTGCCACTCGGAAAACGACCCGTTTATTCCAACTCTTTGCTTTCTGTCTGCCAACCAGTTCTCTATCCAAGTCAATACCTTGCCCCCAATCCCATGTGCCTTAATTTTGCACACTAATCTCTTATGCGGGACCTTATCGAAAGCCTTCTGAAAGTCCAAATACACCACATCCACTGGTTCTCCCTTATCTATTTTACCAGTTACATCCTCAAAAAATTCCGGTAGATTAGTCAAGCATGATTTACCTTTTGTAAATCCATGTTGACTTTGTCCGATCCTGTCACTGCTTTCCAAGTGCTCTGCTATTACATCTTTTATAATGGACTCTAGCATTTTCCCCACTACCGATGTCAGGCTTACCGGTCTATAATTCCCCGCTTTTTCTCTGCCACCTTTTTTGAATAGTGGGGTAACATTAGCTACCCTCCAATCCATGGGTACTGTTCCAGAGTCTATCGAGTTCTGGAAGATGACCAGCAATGCATCTACTATTTCTAGGGCCACTTCCTTAAGTACCCTGGGATGTAGATTATCAGGCCCTGGGGATTTATCGGCCTTCAGTCCCATCAATTTTCCTAACACCATTTCCCAACAAATACTGATTTCTTTCAGTTCCACCCTTTCATCAGACCCTATGTTCCCCGGTATTTCTGGGAGGTTATTTGTGTCCTCCTTTGTGAAGACAGAACCAAAATATGCATTTAGTTGGTCCACCATTTCTTTGTTCCCCATTATGAATTCCCCCGATTCTGACTGCAAGGGACCTACGCTTGACTTCACCAATCTTTTTCTCTTCACATATCTATAAAAGCTTTTACAGTCAGTTTTTATGTTCCCTGAAAGCTTACTGTCATATTCTATTTTCCCTTTCTTAATTAATCCCTTTGTCCTCCTTTGTTGAATCCTGAACTGCTCCCAATCCTCAGGATTATTGCTTTTTCTGGCCAATTTGTATGTCCTCTCCTTGGATGTTATGCTATCTCTAATTTCCCTTGTTAGCCACGGTTGAGTCACCTTTTTTGTTTTATTTTTATGCCAAACTGGGATGAACAACTTCTGTAGTTCATCCATTCGGTCTTTGAATGTTTGCCATTGCCTATCCACCGTCAACCCTTTGAGTGCCATTCCCCAATCAATCCTACCCAACTCGCTCCTCAGACCATCGTAGTTTCCTTTATTTAAATTGAGGACCCTCGTTTCTGAGTCAACTACTTCATTCTCCATCTTAATGAAAAATTCGATCATATTATGATCGCTCCGACCCAAGGGGCCTCGTACAACAAGATTGTTAATCCTTTCTCTAAGATGGCCTGATCTCTGGTTGGTTCCTCGACATATTGGTCCAGGAAATCATCCCGTAAACACTCCAGGAATTCCTCCTCCACAGTATTGTTACTAATTTGGTTAGCCCAATCTATATGTAGATTAAAGTCACCCATGATGACTGCTGTGCCCTTATTGCACGCTTCTTTAATTTCCCTTTTAATGCCATCCCCAACCTCCGCCTTACTGTTTGGAGGTCTATATACCACTCCCAGTAATGTTTTTTTCCCCTTAGTATTTCTCAATTCTACCCATACAGATTCCACATCATCAGAGCTAATATCCTTCATTACCATTGTGTTAATCCCTTCTTTAACCAGCAATGCTACCCCACCTCCCTTTCCTTTTTGCCTATCTTTCCTGAATATCGAATACCCCTGGATGTTGAGTTCCCAGTCTTGGCCATCCTTGAGCCACGTTTCGGTAATCCCAACCAAATCATATTCGTTTACCTCTATTTGCGCAGCCAATTCATCCACCTTATTACAAATGCTCCTCGCATTAAGACACAAAGCCTTCAGGCTTGTTTTTTTAATGCTCTTAGAGCTATTAGAATTATTATTTACTGTGGCCACGTTTGATTTAAACCCTTGATTTCTCTGACTGCCACTTTTGTTTTTCCCCTTCCTATCTTTTGCTTTTATCCTTGTTTCCCTTTCCTCTGTCTCCCTGCTCAGGTTCCCAGCCCCCTTCCATTTTAGTTTAAACCCTCCCCCACAGCACTAGCAAACAAACCCCCTAGGACATCGGTTCCAGCCCTGCCCAGGTGCAGATCGTCCGGTTTGAACTGGTCCCACCTCCCCCAGAACCGGTTCCAGTGTCCCAGGAACTTGAATCCCTCCCCCTGGCACCATTCCTCTAGCCACGTATTCATCTGAAGTATCCTTCTATTTCTACTCTGACTAGCATGTGGCACTGGTAGCAATCCTGAGATTACTACCTTTGAGGTCCTGTTTTTTAATTTACCTCCTAACTCCCTATATTCCGCTTTTAGGACCTCATCCCGCTTTTTACCTACATCGTTGGTGCCTATATGCACCACGACAACTGGCTGTTCACCCTCCCCTTCCAAGATGTTCTGCAGCCGCTCGGAGACATCCTTGACCCTTGCACCAGGGAGGCAACACACCATCCTGGAGTCTCGTTTGCGGCCGCAGAAACGCCTATCTATTCCCCTTACAATTGAATCCCCTATTACTATAGCTCTACCACTCTTTTTCCTCCCATTCTGTGCAGCAGAGCCACCCCTGGTGCCAGGAAGTTGGCTGCTGCTGCCTTCCTCTGATAAGCCATCCCCCCCAACAGTACTCAAAGTGGTGTATCTGTTGGAGAGGGGGATGGCCACAGGGGACCCCTGCACTACCTGCCTGCGCCTAGTACTCTGCCTGTTGGTCACCCATTCCCTTTCTTCCTGTCCAACCTCTACCTCTACCACTAATTACATTGTTGGAGGTGTCATCATTTGGACGGAATGTTAAACTGTGGACCCAAAGCATTATTGAAGGAGTTCTGGTAAATGTTTCTCTTTCCATCAACACCACTGAAAACAGATTATCCCATCACTCATCTCAATGCTATTTGTGGGACCCCATGCACAAAATAGCAAAGTCGCTTCAATCAAGTTTTCAGATAAAAATTTTTAGTATTGAATTTCCACTGTTATTTAAATGCTTAATTCAAATTATTGAATAATTCTAATTTTTAGTGCTTAAATTTAGTAGGCAGTAATACCATTTTTTTTTCTGAAACTGTATTGCTAGGGTTTTTGGGCTTGCAACCCAAGATTCTTGCATACAAGAATAATGGCAAATAATGAGTCCACTGCCATGTTTTAGACAAACAATTTTAAAATTGCATGAGTTTGTTGATTTTATATTGCAAAACATCAAAAAACTTGATCATATTTTAACTGACACTAATGAAGGGTGCTCTACTTAAATGACCCTGGATTTTTTCTGAAAATGAAAGAATGACCTTGCATTTATATAGCCCCTATCACAGACTCAGGGCATTCCAAATTGATTCACAGCCAATGAAATATTTTTGAAGTGTAATCACTGTTGTAACGTAGGCAGATGATACAGCCAATTTGCACACAACAACGTCCTACAAACCGCAATGAAATAAATGAACCGACCTCTACCGTGCGGAGGCTGAACGCCAACTCTCTGACACCTCCTCCTATCTTCTCCTGGACCATGACCCCACTACCAAACATCAAGCCATTGTTTCCAAGACTGTCACTGACCTCATCTCCTCTGGAGATTTTCCCTCCATGGCTGTCTACCTCATAGTTCGCCAACCCCGCATAGCCCGCTTCTACCTCCTTCCCAAGATCCACAAACAGGGCTGCCCTGGTAGACCCATCGTTTGTCTGTTCTTGCCCCACGGAACTGATTTCTTCCTATCTCAACTTTTTTTCCTCCCCTTGTTCAGTCTCTTCCCACCTACATCTGCGACTCTTCCAACACCCTCTGCCACTTTTAACAGTTTCCAGTTTCCTGGCCCCAACTGTGTCCTTTTCACTGGATGTCCAATCTCTCTACACCTCCATCCCCCACCAGGACGGCCTGAGGGCACTCCGCTTCTTCCTTGAACAGAGGGCCAACCAATCCCCATCCACCTCCACCCTCCTCTGTCTGGCTGAACTTGTTCTTACATTGAACAACTTCTCCTTTGACTCCACTCACTTCCTCCAAATTGAAGGTGTTCCTATGGGAACCCGCATAGGCCCTAGTTATGCCTGCCTTTTCGTGGCATATGTGGAACATTCTTTGTTCCAGTCCTACTCCGGTCCCGTCCCTCACCTCTTTTTCCGGTACATTGATGACTGTATTGGTACCGTTTCCTGCTCTCGCCCTGAACTAGAAAATTTCATTCACTTTGCTTACAATTTCCACCCTTCCCTCACCTTCACATGGTCCATCTCTGACTCTTCCTTTCCTTCCCTTCCTCGACTTCTCTGTCTCCATTTCTGGGGATAAGCTATTGACAAACATCCACTATAAGCCAACTGACTCCCATAGCTACCTGGACTCCACTTCCTCCTACTATGCTTCTGTAAGGACCCTATTCCATTCTCCCAGTTTCTCCGTCTCTGCCGCATCTGTTCTGACGAGGCCACCTTCCATACTGGTGCTTCCAATATGACTTCCTCTTTCCTCAACCGAGGATTCCCCTCTACCGTGGTTGACATGGCCCTCGACCGTGTCCGTTCCATTTCCCGCACTTCTGCTCTCAGATTTACTTATACTTCTTGCAATTTAGTATACTGTTGTGGAGGAGCCGCAAGAGACCCAGTGTACTTTAGTATAATCCCCTTAATTGTATTATGGTGCAGCCGGGGACTGCACCTTTAAACTGATTGTTACCTTTACAGTGTGTGTTTGCCGTTATCCTGCGTGGTGACGTCATGACGCCGATCATGTGACCGCCAGTGGCGCGAAGAACGTGGGGACGTCATGACGTCAGCTTAGAGAACTTTCCAGCAGTCTTCGACTACCTGGCATCTTGAACGAACGTGTTTTGATTTCCTCCTTGTAACATCCAGCAAACTTCGTTGTTATTAAATTCCAGTCTTTTAATCCATCGAGTTGAGCTGAATTATTTAGTTAGGAACCTCCGTTCCTACACTGTATTCGTTGCTCACGATGTGGTCTCCTCTACATTGCGGAGACCAAACGCAGATTGGGTGACTGCTTTGCAGAATGCCTCCTTTCAGTCCGTAAGGGTGACCCCGAGCTTTCGGTCGCCTGTCACTTTAATTCTCCACTCCACTCCCACTCTGACCTCTCTGTCCTCGGCCTCTTGTACTGTTCCAATGAAGCTCAAGGAACAGTACCTCATCTTTCTATTAGGCACTTTACAGCCTTCTGGACTCAACATTGAGTTCAACAATTTCAGACTATAACCTCTGCCCCCATTTTTTCAGGCGGCAGCTGTTGATGATTCTGCCATCCCCATTTGCAACATTTAACCAATCCTGCCTTCCACCCTATCACAGACCGTCCCTTCTGTTCATTCCTCCCCCCCCTCCCCCCCCCGCCCCTTTCCCTGCCTTTGCACCTGCTTAAAATCTGTTACATCTCTAACTTTTTCCAGTTCTGACGAAGGGTCACAAACCTGAAATGTTAACTCTGGTTTCTCTCTCCATGGATGCTGCCTGACCTGCTGAGTGTTTCCAGCATTTTCTGTTGTTATTTCAGATTTCCAGCATCTGCAGTATTTTGCTATTGTATTAATGAGATAAACGACCAGATAATCTGTTCTAGTGATGGTGATTGAGGGATAAATGTTGGTGAAGATACTAAGAACTCCCCAGCTCTTTTTCAAAAGTTGCCAGGGGTCTTTTACATCCACCCGAGCAGACAGATGGTTTAACGTCTCATCTGAAATGCGCCATTTCCAACTGTGCTGCATTCCTTCAGTACAGCACTGAAATAAGTGTACCCTGATCTGTGCCAAAATCAGTACCAGAACCTCAAGTGCTGCGTAGTTAACAGTTTAGAGTTTATTGGTCGTGGTATTTCCTGATAATCACTGCAGATTACCTCTCAAATTTGGAACAGTGACAGCACAATCAAAGGGGCAATTGAAATTTTCAAGCCCGAGATCAATGGACTTTTGTTAGGCAAGGGTATCAAGAAATATAGAGAAATGGAGTTCAGGTACAAATCAGCTGTGATCTAATTAAATGGCTTACTGTAGGAATGTCTAGTTCCTATCCAAAAGACTGAGGTCCACTCAGGCGATCAAATAAACGAGGTTTAGTGAAAACTAACAGAGTTTAACAGATAACTACAGGAGAACATCGAATATAGGTCTAGTCAGTTCGGAGGCTCCACGAGGACTGCTTGGGCGGTCCCGTGGCTGACGTCATGACGTCATCACGTTTTTCCCGCCGGTGGGGGATCACGTGATGAACGGCGTGACGTCATCGCGTTTACCCGCGCTATTAAAGTGATCGCGCTTTGTACATGTAAACAGTGAAAACAAAGATACAGACTCGGGCTGTAGCTAACATTATTAAAGGGAATTATATACAACTGATCGGAGTCCCTTAGTGGCTCCGCCACATGCGCCCCCCCCCCCAGAATTGTCTTTAATAGCAAAAGTAAAATGGCGAGGAGGCCTGACAAGCCTGTCGGATCGACTTTTGTAGTCTTGAAGTGGAAGCTGATGGACGGCGGGTGAGCTGGCGGACGGTTGCGTTTGATCTGGCACGGTGACTGGGCGGTCGGCCACGTTTCGGCGGTTGTGCGATCTCGACTTGGGTGGCCGTCAAGGTCCAAGTGAGCCGGCTTCAACCGGTCAACCGAAATGTGGTCCGGTTTACCACCGATATCGACCGAAAAAGTTTTGTCTCCCGGCTCTATCACGTGGAAAGGACCAGTGTGAGGGGGTTTGAGCGGATCCCGATGCGCGTCGTGGCGGATAAACACATAGTCGGCGTTCTTCAGCTCAGCTGGGATGTGGGAGCGCTGCAAGCCGTGATGTGACGTAGGCACTGGAGCGAAACTTCTGGCTGCCTCCTGATGGCTGATAAGCTGCTGGGATGCGGACCATGGCTCTGTTGGAGTCGAAAGGAAATCTCCTGGTACACGTAGCGGCTGGCCATATACGAGCTCCGCCGAGGACGATTGAAGATCTTCTTTAGGCGCCGTACGAAGACCCAAAAGGACCCATGGAAGCCTGTCCACCCAACCCGCACCTTGAAGGCTGGCTCGCAGTGCGGCTTTGAGCGACCTGTGGAATCGATCGCACAGGCCATTCGCCTGTGGATGGTAGGCAGTGGTGCGATGTAGCTTGACGCCGAGCCCCTGAGCCACAGCGTTCCAGAGCTCAGAAGAAAACTGCGGCCCACGATCAGCCGAGATGTCCGCCGGTACCCCGAAACGGGCGACCCAAGAGGAGATGAATGCCCTAGCGACGTTTGCGGAAGTGGTGGATGACAAATGAACCGCCTCCGGCCATCGAGTGGTGCGGTCCACCATTGTAAGAAGATGAGTAAACCCGTGCGAAGGCGGAAGTGGCCCCACCAGGTCCACATGCACATGATCAAACCTACGTTCCGGAACAGCGAAAGTGGCCAATGGGGCCTTGACGTGACGCTGCACCATGGCCTTTTGGCAGACCATGCAGGTGTTGGTCCAGTCGCGAACATCCATGTGCATGCCCCGCCACACGAATTTGGACGACATCAGCCGTTGCGAGGCCTTCATGCCAGGGTGCGACAACCCGTGTATGGCGTCAAAAACTTTTTGGCGCCAGGCGACCGGCACGATAGGGCGAGACGTCGCAGAGTAGCGTAGTGCCCGCGGCGTGGAATTTGACGTCAGCCGCTTGGAGGCTAGAGGGGTTGGTTCTGTAAGATTGGACTTCCGGATCCGAGGCTTGATCCGCAGCCATGAGGGCATAATCGATGCCGAGCTGGACAGCATGAACAGTCGCGCGGGTGAGGCAATCCGCCACCAGGTTGTCTTTACCGGACACATGCTAAATGTCAGTGGTGAATTCTGAGATAAACATCAACTGACGTTGCTGCCGAGCTGATCACGGTTCGGCGGTCTTGGCCATAGCGAACGTTAGTGGCTTATGGTCCACAAAAGCCGTGAACGGACGTCCCTCTAGCAAGAACCGGAAATGGCGGATGGCCAGAAAAAGGGCCAGCAACTCCCGGTCGAACGTGCTGTACTTCCGTTCGTTTCGCTGTAGTTGACAGCTGAAAAACGCCAGCGGTTGCCACGTCCCATGCACCCACTGTTCCTGCACTGCGCCGATGGCGTAGTCCGACGTGTCGGTAAGGGCGATGGTGGCACCTGGCAGCGGGTGCGCCAGCATGGTTGCGTTGGCTAAGGCGCCTTTTGTGTCGACGAACGCCTAGTCCATGTCGACCATCCAGCTAATCGGATCTTTGCCGGACTTGCCCTTGAGGGACTCGTACAGGGGCTGCATGAGCAGAGCTGCATTAGGGACGAACCGGTGATAAAAATTTACCATCCCGAGGAACTCCTGCAGGGCCTTGACGGTCTGCGGGCGCGGGAACGAAGTAACTGCCTCCACCTTCGTTTGCAGGGGAATTGCGATGGCCTAAGAAATCAATCTGCTGCAGGCCGAACTGGCACTTGGCCGGGTTGACCGAGGCGTCTAAAGAGGGTGCGCAAATGGCATATGTGCTCCTCTTTATTAGGGCTTGCGATGAGGATGTCGTCGAGGTAGACTAATAGAAACTTGAGGTCCCGAAGCACGGAGTCCATCAAGCGCTGGAAAGCCTGTGCAGCGTTCTTCAATCCGAATGGCATCCGCAGAAATTCAAACAGGCCGAATGGGGTGATGACTGCAGTTTTTGGGACGTCTTGCGGGTGTACGGGGACCTGGTGGTAGCCACGGACAAGGTCGACTTTATAAAAAAAAAAAAAAAAAAAATGGTATTTCCCGCCAAATGGGCAGAGAAATCCTGAATATGAGGGATCGGGTACCGATCAGGAGTCGTGGCGTCGTTCAGGCGTCGGTAGTCGCCGCAAGGCCGCCATCCGCCACCAGGTTTCAGAACAACGTGGAGAGGCGAAGACCAGGGACTATTCGACCGGCGAATAATCCCTAGCCGCTCCATCGTGTCGAACTCCGCTTTCGCAGCCGCGAGCTTGCCAGGTTCGAGGCCCCGGGCCCGTGTGTATACCGGGGAGCCAGTAGTGGTGTTGTGATGTTCGACACCATGTTTCGTGGCCGTGGAAGAGAAAGTGGGTCTGGTCAGGTCTGGGAAATCTCCGAGGAGGCGAGTGAAGTCATCCGGAGGTGGGAACGCGCAGGAGACAGTGCACGCCACGGTGTGCTACTACCGCCCCATTGCACTCACTTCTGTCATCATGAAGTGCTTTGAGAGGCTGGTCAAAACCCACATCAACTCGTTACTACCTGACACACTGGACCCACTCCAATTTGCCTACCGCCCAAACCGATCTAGGGATGATGCCATCGCCACTGTACTGCACACTGCCTTATCACACCTGGATAAGAGGAACACCTATGTGAGAATGTTGTTCGTTGATTATAGTTCAGCATTCAATACCATTATCCCCTCCAAGCTTGTCAACAAGCTCAGTGAGCTAGGACTTAACACCTCCCTATGCAACTGGATCCTGGACTTCCTGACGGGAAGACTCCAGGTGGTGAAAATAGGCAGAAACACCTCCTCCACACTGATCCTGAACACGGGAGCTCCCCAGGGTTGTGTGCTCAGCCCCCTTCTGTACTCCCTGTTTACTCATGACTGCGTGGCCACGCACAACTTCAACTCCATCATCAAGTTTGCTGATGACACTACCGTTGTAGGCCTGATCACAGATGGCGACGAGACAGGCTACAGGGAGGAGGTAAGAGCCCTAGGAGAATGGTGCAAGTACAACAACCTCTCCCTCAACATCAGCAAAACAAAGGAGATGATCGTGGATTACAGGAAGCGGCAGGGGGAGGGACACACCCCAATCTACATCGAAGGGGCTGAGGTGGAGAGGGTCAGCAGCTTCAAATTCCTGGGTGTATTCATTACGGAGGACTTTAACGTGGTCCCATCACATCGACGTTGTAACCAAGAAGGCATGCCAACGCCTGTTCTTCCTCAGGAGACTGAAGAAATTTGGAATGGCCCCCCAGATTCTCACCAACTTCTACCGGTGCACCATCGAGAGTATCCTGTCCGGCTGCATCACTACCTGGTATGGCAACTGCACCGCCACAGACCGCAAGGCTCTACAGATGGTGGTGAAAGCTGCACAACACACTATAGGAATTAAACTACCTGCTGTGCAGGATATCTACCCCGAGAGGTGCCTGGGGAAGGCCCTGAGAATCATTAAAGACGCGAGTCACCCCAGCCACAACCTCTTCGCCCTGCTCCCGTCTGGTAAGAGATACCGAAGCATACGGTCTTGTACCAACAGGTTTCGAAACAGCTACCCCCAGGCCATAAGACTCATGAACGATTAATTTATTATTATTTATTACTGTTGTTTTATTTATTATTACTGTCTTTCTATTAGTATTTCTATTAGTATTTTTATCATTGTTATGCCATATTTATTCCAATGTTGGGAGGACTCGTAAAAATCAACATTTCATTGTGCAGTACACACGTCTGCTGCATATATGACAAATAAAATTGAATTGAATTGAATTGGAGTGAAAAGTGGCCGCATTGATCAACTGGCGGTGCCGTACATCCACCAGGAGGTCGTTGGCGCACAAAAAATCCGCCCCGAGGATGGCTTGAGAGACTTTGGCCGTGATGAAATCCCAGTAAAACCGCTGGCCGCCGAAGCACACCTGGACCCACCGGCTTCCGAAGGTCCGAAAGCCGCCTGGAGGGAGGGGCCGTGCCCCCCGGCTTGTAGATCAAGATTTGACGTGGGTAGGATGCTACACTGCGCCCCGGTGTCGCAGAGGAAACGTCGACCAGATAGGGAGTCGTTGATGAAGAGGAGTTTTCCCGAATTACCGATTGCCATCGCAGCCGCGGGGCGCTCGTTATAACCGGTCCTCTTTCGACAGGGTGGCTGCTGTTATTTTTTGAGCGAAAAGCTGCAGGGAGGGCGGCAGCATCTTGCTTTCGCGCCAAAACGGGCGTGGTAGAAGCACAACCCCGCAGGTTGAGGGGCTGGAACAGCGTCTGTGGGAGATGGGCGCCTCGTGGCAGCGCAGTACTGCTGTGTCACCGCGAAGATCTTGTCCGCATCGGCAGCCAGCTCTGCGCAGTCTGTGACTTCCGACCTGGCTAGGGTAGCCTGAACTTGCTCCGGTAGCTGGCTGAGGAATAGCTCCCTAAAGAGGAAGCACTCCGGTTTGGAGCCCAGGAGCGTGAGCATTTGGCTCATGAGCTCGGACGGCTTGGAGTCCCCGAGGCCGGGCATATTGAGCAGCCGGCGGGCGTGCTCCGACTTCGTGAGCCCGAAGACCTGTAACAACCGCGCCTTTATCGTTTCATACTTGCGATCTTCTGGTGGATTACCAAGCAGGCTGACGATCCGCGAGGCTGTGGCGCTGTCGAGGGCGGAAACCACGTGATAGTAACGGGTCTGATCCGCAACGATGTTCCTGATTGCGAACTGGGCTTCAGCCTGGATGAACCACGCGGCTGGTTGTTGCTCCCAGAACTGTGGTAGCTTCAAAGCAACGGCGTTCGATTCCATGTTCAGTAACTTCTGCGAAAAGCGTTCGCAAAAGTCGGGGTCACCAATGTAGGAATGTCTAGTTCCTATCCAAAAGACTGAGGTCCACTCAGGCGATCAAATAAACGAGGTTTAATGAAAACTAACAGAGTTTAACAGATAACTACAGGAGAACATCGGATATAGGTCTAGTCAGTTCGGAGGCTCCACGAGGACTGCTTGGGCGGTCCCGTGGCTGACGTCATGACATCACGTTTTTCCCGCCGGTGGGGATCACGTGATGAACGGCGTGACGTCATTGTGTGTGATCGCGCTCTGTACATGTAAACAGTGAAAACAAAGATACAGACTCAGGCTGTAGCTAACATATTATTAAAGGGAATTATATACAACTGATCGGAGTCCCTTAGTGGCTCCGCCACGTTACTGCTGTTCCTGTGTTCCTAATGGTTCAGTGTGGATAGGTATGAAGTTCCAATTGCGCATGTAATCACTCATGTCAAGTTCCTAACCTCAGCTGTGCTTCTGTAGCCAGGAGCTGTGTGCTTCTCCATACAGAGGGACGTCTGGAAGGCAGGGGAAGAGAGTCATCCCTAGGCTGCTCTCGCACCCTTGCGGCCAACTGTAGAGTGGTATTGGCAGAGGCCTGGGAGCTGGTTGCCGTTTGGATGATCGAGGTTCTGTTTAGTTAGGGTGGACGGATATGGTTAGCTGTAACGGATTGGTATTCTGGCAAGATGAGATCTAATGGGGCTTCTTCATCAGAATCTACATTGTGCTTGTGAAATTATTTGTATTATTTTTCAAGATGTTGGATTTGTCAAATACGGCACTTTAGATGCTGGCTGTGCTCCGTCTACATCAGTATGCATTATGAGTGTTCAGCCAATTGAAATATATATCTTCTTCTAAACTGACTCCAGTTCTCCTTGACCCACTCATCCATCAGGGTCACCAGTCATTCAATCTTCTGTGTTGTACTTTGCAATGTCAGAGGTAATTTTTCACATGGTGTAGGCTTCCCTTAATTTTTTTTTATCAGTTTCAAATTACTGCTGTCGGCTGCATATGGCAGTACTACAGTGAAGTTGGTTGATTCCATGGTGCAAAATGGAATAGGAAGACAGGACTTTGGTTAACCATCTGATCTGAAGAATGGCATCTCTAATGGTGCAGTACTCCATCAGCAGTGCCAGTTCCGATGTGGGTTAAGTGGACCATTAAAAGAAAGACTTGTATTTATATAGCGCCTTTCACGACCTCAGGACATCCCAAAGTGCTTTCCAGCCAATCAAGTAATTTTGAAGTATAGTCACTGTTGTAATGTAGGAAATGCGGCAGCCAATTTGTGCACAGCAAGCTCCCACAAACAGCAATGTGATAATGACCAGATAATCTGTTTTTGTTATTTTGATTGAGGGATAAATATTGGCCAGGACACCAGGGATAACTCCCCTGTTAGTCTTTGAAATAGTGCAGTAGGATCTTTTACGTCCATCTGAGAGAGCAGACAGGGCCTCAGTTTAACGTCTCATCCAAACGATAGCTGCTCCGACAGTGCAGTGCTCCATCAGCACTGTCCTGGAGTGTGAGCCTAGATTTTTGTGCCCAAGTCTCTGGAGTGGGACTTGAACCCACAACCTTCTGACTCGGGGACGAGAGTGCTACCCACTGAGCCCCGGCTGACACTATCCAATGCCAGTTTTTTTTTTACTGAAGAGACCCTCTGTTTCCAGAATTTTCTCTGCTCCATTCACCACCTGTGTGGTATCCAGCACCCAGGCCTCTTCCACTACAACCATCTCTCAGGACGTGTGAGAGAGCAGCCTCAGGATGACTTCCCCCCGCCCCCCCAACCCCAGACACATACACTCCCTCCCACACTCCCAGCCAATTTATCTCCACAATAGGAGGCACAAAGCTCCTACTACATTCACCTTCTCTTCAGTCTCTTATCACCTTCTCCTGTAAGGCCACAAAATAATTTCATCTTTAAACCATTTTACTGTGAATCAGATTTGTGATCAAACCGCTCCATGCTGTGATTCTGCCGGTGCAAGATGCAGCCTCTTACATCTGTAAGATTCGCAAAATTCCCACATTCCCCCAAGGTTATTAATAAAAGGGACCCTGCATGGACATTTATTTAAAAAAAAAGGGTATCCAAAAGATGGCGCCCACACCTCGTGACCAAAAGCCTGTAAGATTTTAAAGCTTGGACTCTGCAACAGCGCAGGCAGTGGGAAATCGAAACTTAAAATGCATTTCTGTGAAAAGGACTTTAGTGTTTGAAAAATCAGACAGTTAAGCAAACACTGAATATGCATTACGTCAGATCGTAGACAGATCAAACCCAGTTAGGCCTATGCATGAGGCCATTAGTTTGTCCGCATGCATAATTGGAAACAGCTTATGGAAGCCATCAAGGCTGGACAGGCCGATTAGAATGCATTAATGACAATATAGCCTTAGTGTTAGGGGGATTAAATACGTGGGGTTACGGGGATAGGGTGGGATATGTGTAGGAGTTACGGGGATCGGGTGGGATATGTGTCGGTGCAGGCTCGATGGGCCGAAATGGCCTCTATCTGCACTGTGGGGTTTCTGTGATTAGGTGTGATAAACGGCCATCTAAAAACAGTTAGTTTAGATTGCTGTAATCATTTAAAACAGCCCGCCAAAATTGAAACAATGAACTGACCTGATTTGGCGCGCAGATAAGGGCCATCGAAAGGAGTATAACTGTAGGCCCTCAGTAGCAATCGTTCTCTTGACTCTTGGTCTGCTCTCGACTCTGACCTCTTGTCGGGCCTTGGGCTGCCACCGCCCGTACTTATGCCCTGGCCTCGTGGCAGGTTCTCTCCTCGCTCCCCGCAGTAAGTTTTCAGCAGTCAAGGACATCCATACCAATCGCCGGGGAGGGGAACGAGACCAGAGTCCAAAGTCACCCAGGACACCCGGGCCACGAGAGAGGGCAGAGGAAGCGAGGCGAAACGAACCGAGACGAAGAGTAAGGTAGACCCGACAAAGAGCAGAGAATGGCAGCATAGAAACATAGAAGATAGGAGCAGGAGTAGGCCATTCGGCCCCTCGAGCCTGCTCCGCCATTCAATGAGATCATGGCTGATCATCCAAATTCAGTACCCTGTCCCTGCCTTCTCCCCATATCCCTTGATCCCTTTAGCGTTAAGAAATATATCCAACTCCTTCTTGAATATATTTAATGAGCTGGCCTCCACCGCCCTCTGTGGCAGAGAATTCCACAGGTTCACCACTCTCTGGGTGAAGAAATTCCTCCTCATCACAGTCCTAAATGGCTTACCCCTTATCCTTCGACTATGACCTCTGGTTCTGGACTCCCCTGCCATCGGAAACATCCTTTCTGCATCTAGTCTGTCCAGGCCTGACAGAATTTTATAGGTTTCGATGAGATCCCCTCTCAATCTTCTAAACTCCAGTGAGTATAAGCCCAATCGACACAATCTCTCCTCATGTCATTCCTGCCATCCCAGGTATCAGCCTGGTGAATCTTTGCTGCACTCCTTCCATGGCAAGAACGTCCTTCCTCAGATAAGGCGACCAAACCTGCACACAATACTCAAGGTGCGGTCTCACCAAGGCCCTGTACAACTGTAGTAAGACATCCTTGTTCCTGTACTCGAACCCTCTTGCTACGAAGGCCAACATACCATTTGTCTTCTTAACCGCCTGCTGCACCTGTATGCTTCCCTTCAGCGACTGGTGCACAAGAACACCCAGGTCTCTTTGCACTTCCCCATCTCCCAATCTATTGCCATTCAAATAATAATCTGCCTTCCTGTTTTTGCCACCAAAGTGGATAACCTCACATTTATCCACATTATAGTGCATTTGCCATGTTTCTGCCCAATCAGCCAACCTATCCAAATCGTACTGGAGTTTCACGACATCCTCCTCACAGCATACCCTCCCACCCAGCTTTGTGTTGTCTGCAAATTTGGAGATATTACTTCCAATTCCCTCGTCCAGATCATTAATATATATTGTGAACAGCTGAGGTCCTAGGACCGATCCTTGTGGTACCCCACTAGTCACTGCCTGCCACTCGGAAAATGACCCGTTTATTCCAACTCTTTGCTTTCTATCTGCCAACCAGTTCTCTATCCAAGTCAATACCTTGCCCCCAATCCCATGTGCCTTAATTTTGCACGCTAATCTCTTATGCGGGACCTTATCGAAAGCCTTCTGAAAGTCCAAATACACCACATCCACTGGTTCTCCCTTATCTATTTTACCAGTTACATCCTCAAAAAATTCCAGTAGATTAGTCAAGCATGATTTACCTTTTGTAAATCCATGTTGACTTTGTCCGATCCTGTCACTGCTTTCCAAGTGCTCTGCTATTACATCTTTTACAATGGACTCTAGCATTTTCCCTACTACCGATGTCAGGCTTACCGGTCTATAATTCCCCGCTTTTTCTCTACCACCTTTTTTGAATAGTGGGGTAACATTAGCTACCCTCCAATCCATGGGTACTGTTCCAGAATCTATCGAGTTCTGGAAGATGACCAGCAATGCATCTACTATTTCTAGGGCCACTTCCTTAAGTACCCTGGGATGTAGATTATCAGGCCCTGGGGATTTATCGGCCTTCAGTCCCATCAATTTTCCTAACACCATTTCCCAACAAATACTGATTTCTTTCAGTTCCACCCTTTCATCAGACCCTATGTTCCCCGGCATCTCTGGGAGGTTATTTGTGTCCTCCTTTGTGAAGACAGAACCAAAATATGTATTTAGTTGGTCTGCCATTTCTTTGTTCCCCATTATAAATTCCCCTGATTCTGACTGCAAGGGACCTACGTTTGACTTCACCAATCTTTTTCTCTTCACATATCTATAAAAGCTTTCACAGTCAATTTTTATGTTGCCTGCAAGTTTACTCTCGTATTCTATTTTCCCCTTCTTAATTAATCCCTTTGTCCTCCTTTGTTGAATCCTAAACTGCTCCCAATCCTCGGGATTATTGCTTTTTCTGGCCAATTTATATGTCCTCTCCTTGGATCTTATGCTATCCTTAATTTCCCTTGTTAGTCACGGTTGAGTCACCTTTTTTGTTTTATTTTTATGCCAAACTGGGATGAACAAATTCTGTAGTTCATCCATTCGGTCTTTGAATGTTTACCATTGCCTATCTACCGTCAACCCTTTGAGTGACATTCCCCAATCAATCCTACCCAACTCGCGCCTCAGACCATCGTAGTTTCCTTTATTTAAATTGAGGACCCTAGTCTCTGGGTCAACTACTTCATTCTCCATCTTAATGAAGAATTCGATCATATTATGATCGCTCTGACCGAAGGGGCCTCGTACAACAAGATTGCTAATTAATCCTTTCTCGTTACATAATACCCAGTCTAAAATGGCCTGATCTCTGGTTGGTTCCTCGACATATTGGTCCAGGAAACCATCCCGTAAACACCCCAGGAATTCCTCCTCCACAGTATTGTTACTAATTTGGTTAGCCCAATCTATATGTAGATTAAAGTCACCCATGATGACAGCTGTGCCCTTATTGCACGCTTCTTTAATTTCCCTTTTAATGCCATCCCCAACCTCCACCTTACTGTTTGAAGGTCTATATACCACTCCCACTAACGTTTTCTGCCCCTTAGTATTTCTCAGTTCTACCCATACAGATTCCACATCATCAGAGCTAATATCCTTCCTTACAATTGTGTTAATCCCTTCTTTAACCAGTAATGCTACATGGAAACATAGAAGATAGGAGTAGGCCACCCCACCTCCCTTTCCTTTTTGCCTATCTTTCCTGAATATCGAATACCCCTGGATGTTGAGTTCCCAGCCTTGGCCATCCGTGAGCCACGTTTCCGTAATCCCAACCAAATCATATTCGTTTACCTCTATTTGCGCAGCCAATTCATCCACCTTATTACGAATGCTCCTCGCATTAAGACACAAAGCCTTCAGCCTTGTTTTTTTAACGCTCTTAGACCTATTAGAATGATTATTTACTGTGGCCACGTTTGATTTAAACCGTTGATTTCTCTGACTTCTACTTTTGTTTTTCTCCTTCCTATCTTTTGCTTTTATCCTTGTTTCCCTTTCCTCTATCTCCCTGCTCAGGTTCCCAACCCCCTGCCATTTTAGTTTAAACCCTCCCCCAGAGCACTAGCAAACACTCCTCCTAGGACATCGGTTCCAGCCCTGCCCAGGTGCAAACCGTCCGGTTTGAACTGGTCCCAACTCCCCCAGAACCGGTTCCAATGTCCGAGGAACTTGAATCCCTCCCCGTTGCACCATTCCTCTAGCCACGTATTCATCTGAAATATCCTTCTATTTCTACTCTGACTAGCACGTGGCACTGGTAGCAATCCTGAGATTACTACCTTTGAGGTCCTGTTTTTTAATTTACCTCCTAACTCCCTATATTCCGCTTTTAGGACCTCACCCCGCTTTTTACCTATATCGTTGGTGCCTATATGCACCACGACAACTAGCTGTTCACCCTCCCTTTCCAAGATGTTCTGCAGCCGCTCTGAGACATCCTTGACCCTTGCACCAGGGAGGCAACACACCATCCTGGAGTCTCGTTTGCGGCCGCAGAAACGCCTATCTATTCCCCTTACAATAGAATCCCCTATTACTATAGCTCTACCCCTCTTTTTCCTCCCGTCCTGTGCAGCAGAGCCACCCCTGGTGCCAGGAAGTTGGCTGTTGCTGCTTTCCTCTGGTAAGCCATCCCCCTCAACAGCACTCAAAGTGGTGTATCTGTTTGAGAGGGGGATGTCCACAGGGGATCCCTGCACTACCTGCCTGCGCCTAGTACTCTGCCTGTTGGTCACCCATTCCCTTTCTGCCTGTTCAACCTCTACCTGCGGTGTGTCCAAGACCTATTAATTGAGACCGAGTGCCGAGTTATAAGCTGACGCTTGGGGAAGAAATATCTGAGGACAGTGAGACTAAGTTGGCTAGTTGAACACTGCAAATAAGCTGGCGTTAAACGCATGTGTCCACGCCATAACGAATATGCTGGCGCTCTAAGGATGGGTAGGAAAAGCTAAGCAGTGAAGACTGCCAACCGTCTCGCTGACGCAACGTGACCGCCTGAGGGAGAAGAAGAGAGCCCATCGCGACGAGACAACGACGGTAGCTGAGGAGAAGAAAGGTGTGTCGCAGCAGCAGCTCCAGCACCGCGCCCTGAGACCACGTGGTGACGGGGTACCTAAAAGGACAGAAGCTCAAACCTCAAACTCGCATCCGTTAAAGCAACAGGCTTTGGATTGGTGAGCATGAATTCTGGCCCCTCATAGCTTAATCTAATTAGGTAGGGGGTGGGATAAGGAGAAGGGGATTGTTAATGTAGTTGTCTTTCCCTCGATGTGCCGTGTGTTCCCCATTCTCTGTACAAGTATAGTTATTTTGTTTATGCCTGTAATTGTTTACCAGTAATTTCTCATAAGACTGTGTTTTATCTCTGTTCAATAAAATCTTGGTTTTCTTACACCAAACCACGTGTCTACTCGATTTTCTGTATCGCCGCCTGTACCTAAGTCCGGTGTCTAGAACCCAGGGGCGTGGGAGCGATTTGAACCGCTCACAGTCAGGGGCAGAGCTGAATGGGCGCCCGCGCCATCCGCCACCCCCTACACATCTTCACCGTCCTCTGCAGAGGAAAACCTCAGTGAACTTTTGAAGTCAGTTTTCATGGTAACTTCTTGCATATACTGCACAGCTGCATTTTGGATGCATTTCACCGTGAAAAATAGAACATGTAAAAGAGGACTAACAGTAATTGTACACCTTCTGGGGCTCTGCTTGGCATCTGTTTATTTTTCCTCATGTTTTCTTAAAACCGCTCGATAGATCCAGATTAAGGTATCAGTGGTTCACAGCAGTTTCAATCGATGTTCTTCTCGGCTGCCAGTGTTTGATTTTATTTTGTTGGGGCTTGTAAGGTACTGACAAAAAGGAGAAGTTACTTAACTGATGGCAATTGCCAAGGGGCTGTCGGCTTTAATGCCGTGTCCTTTTAGACATGAATATTTAATGTGGACAGACTGTAGTAGGAGGAATGGCAGCAGAGCAAACCTCACTAGGGCCGTGTGTGTATTTAACACAACTGCGTCCTTCCTCTGGCTGCTTGTGGGAGTGCACATTGGTCAGAGAGGGCAGGAATGCAGCTGACTCGGTTACCGAATCCCAGGAGAAGTGCGAGAGCAGATCTGTCAGGCGTGCTGTTTGTAGACAGAGTAAGTGTGGTATGTAGTCTGCCGCTGGGGACACAACAGGGCTGGGTAGGCTGATCATTGAGAAACGGAGAGTGTTATTTAGTGGTATCTTGTAGTAGACAATTCTCCAGAGTATCAGACAAGACAGCAGGTGAATTGTCTGCCTTTTATTGTGGCAGAAAAACAAACTCAAGGCGTGTAATGGACTAAATCCCTTTGTTTATAGCGGAGACTGAAGATTTCATTTGACCAGGGTAGACTTGTAAAGATTGTGTTGGATGCAGTGCAATCTAAGTGGATGTTGAGTAAGCAGAAAGATGGTTTTATTTTTGCTCTTGCAGTATTTTTAACCACTGTGTGTCCTAGTTGTTCAGTTAAAGTGTTGATCAAGTTTTTGGTGGAGTTACAAGGAGTGGAAGGCCTGAGCAAAGGGCCAAGGCTCTCCTTCTGAGGATTATAGCAGCAGGAAAATCAGTGTATACTGTAACAAGATGAATTTTGCCATTGGCATTCTACATTTTAAGTTCTGTACATGTGTTAAATGTCGTAGATTGAGAATTGCAATATGTTTGGTTTACTTCCTCTCCTCACTGCTGCACGCTGATCCTCCATTGAACTGTGACAACTTTGTACTTAAAAAAAAATATATTGTCCTCCTCCTACTTAAACCCATCCCTCAGCTCAATGCCTCTGCCAGGGGCCCAATTGGTGAGGGACTTGATTTGATATTTATTAAGGCAGGTATTGCTGCTTTAAGGCTCCTTTTTAAAAATATAATGATGGTTCTGTTTTCATTTCTTGGATTTGTGTTCATTTTGTAATTCGTGTAGGGATGACGAATTACTAAATTCAGTAGTGCCAAGGGGTTGAAATAATGCTTCCAGTTATAATGAGCGCAGCACCAAAATAGTTCACGTTAATTACTATCTCTGCTGATAATTAATCTTTCACAATCAGTAATTTATCCCAGCTAAACCCCACAATTAACTCATTAGCATTCGGTGTCTAAGCTATTTTTGAAGTTGAACTGGATGTTCATTTTTTTTGTAGATATTTTAAAAGTAAGAAAAGCAATAACCTTTAAGCTGTAACCCTAAATAACACTCTCGGTTGCAATTTATATTCATATTTCTCATCTGTAATTTTTAAATACTGTAGGAATTGGATCTAATGACCTTCTGACCCAGAGGCGAGCGTGCTACCATTGAATAAAGCTGGTACTTAGCAAGGTGTTTCACGATAATTATGGAAAGCCATTCAGCTCGTCTTAATTTCTCCATTCAGAAAGTCCTAAAATCTAATTATTGCTTAAAAGATTCCAGGATTTCCACCAGCACTGCTCTACCCCAAAGTCCACTGCATATGTTGATCACACTGTGTGATGAACTTCCTGATATCCATCCGAAATTTGTTTTTTTACTAGTTTGGGCCTGTCCCCTTGTGCTACTCAAGATCACCTCAGTTTTCTCCTTTCAAGGCTGAAAAGCCCAAGTTGCCCTGTTTTTCCTCATAACTTAGGCCCTTTGGCATTGGATCAACATTCTAACCACAGCACTATAGAGTTTGAGCAGGACTTTCTCCAACTTGTATACTTCTATACTGGTTATATAGTTAAACATTCTATTGGTTTTGTTGATTGCTCTGCATTGGTTGGACCTATTGAGACAAAATACAAAAAGAAAATACTGCAGATGCTGGAAATCTGAAATAAAAACAGAAAATGCTGGAAACACTCAGCAGGTCAGGCAGCATCTGTGAAGCGAGAAACAGAGTTAACGTTTCAGGTCGATGACCTATCGTCAGAACTGGAAAAATCAGGAAATGTAACAGATTTTTAAGCTATGTGGCTGGGAAATGCACTTGCTTAAAAATCTGTTACATTTCTTGCTTTTTTCCAGTTCTGACGAAAGGTCATCGGCTTGAAACGTTAACTCTGTTTCTCTCTTCACAGATGCTGCCTGACCTGCTCAGTATTTCCAGCATTTTCTGTTTTTAAGTCCATTGAGATCCCTAGATCTCTTCAAACTATTAGTTTGAGGACATTGTCCCATGTCCTTGGGCACCCGTGCCTAATTTGTGTAATTCATTAATTGAGGAGCTGCAGTTGGTCTGTGATCTTTGTAAAGGGTTGGTATGATTTAGTAGAGTTAATTTTGATATGAAGCCCTGATGGTGATTAAATGACAGGTGTTTATTAAGTGGCAGGTGTTAATTGGTATTCTTCTTTCCCTCACAGCTTTCCAGTGGAAACCCCATGTACGAGACCTACTACCGGCAGGTGAGCTACTTTACTTTGGTAATGGCACTGTTGTGGAAGCTACAATGTGGCCGCCTGGGAAGCAAAATGTGCAAAGTACTGTGTTCCTGAATTGGTGGACTCACAGAATGATACAGCACAGAAGGAGGCCTTTTGGCCCATCGCGCTTGTGCCGGCACTTTGGTAGAACTATCCAATGAATCCCACTCCCTGCTCTTTCCCCATAGCCCTGTAATTTTTTTACCTTCAAGTATTTATCCAGTTCCCTTTTGAATATTACTATTGAATCTGCTTCCACCACCCTTTCAGGCAGCGCATTCCAGATCACAACAACTCGCTGCGTTTAAAAAAAAGTTTCCTCATGTCGCCTCTGATTCTTTTGCCAATCAACTTAAATCTGTTCCCTCTGGTTACCGACCCTTCTGCCCCTGGAAACAGTTTCTCCTTATTTAGTGTATCACAACCATTCATGATTTTAAACACCTCTATCAAATCTCCTCTTAACCTTCTCTGATTTAAGGAGAACAACTCCAGCTTCTCCATTCTCTCCACATAACTGAAGTCCCTCATCCCTGATACCATTCTAGTAAATCTCCTCTGCACCTTCTCCAAGGCCTTGACATCCTTCCTAAAGTGTGGTGCCCAGAATTGAACACACTACTCCAGCTGGGGCCTAACCAGTGATTTATAAAGGTGTAGCATAACTTCCTTGCTTTTCTACTCTCTTCCCCTCTTAATAAAACCAAGGATCCCATATGTTTTAACAGCCATCTCAACTTGTCCTACCACCTTCAAAGATTTGTGTGCAAATCTGTTCCTGCACCCCCTTTAAAATTGTACCATTTAGTTCATATTGCCTCTCCTCTATCTTCCTACCAATATGAATCATTTCACACTTCTCTGCTTTAAATTTCATCTGCCATGTGTCTGCCCATTTTACCAGTCTGTCGATGTCCTTCTAAAGTCTGTTACTATCCGCCTCATTGATTACTACATTTCCGAGTTTCGTCCCATTTGCAAACTTTAAAATTATTCCCTGTATACTCACGTCCAGGTCATTAAATATATGTCAAAAAGAGCAGTGGTCCTAATACCGAACCCTGGGGAACACCAGTGTATACTTCCCTCCAGTCTGAAAAACAACTGTCACCAATACTCTCTGCTTTCTGTCCCTTAGCCAATGTTGTATCCACTGTCCCTTTAATCCCATGGGCTTTAATTTTGCTAACTAGTCTTTCATTTTTTAGCCCATACTTTTCCAAATGCCTGGATTATTGTCTCTAGAAGTTTCCCCACTACCGACATTAGGCTGACTGGAATAAAAACAGAAAATGCTGGAAATACTCAGCAGGTCAGGCAGCATCTGTGGAGAGAGAAACAGAGTTAACGTTTAAGGTCGATGACCCTTGGGTCAGAACTGGAAAAAGTTGGAGATGTAACAGATTCTTAAGCAAGTGTAGGGGCAGGGAAAGGGAGGAGGGGAGGAAAGAACAAAATGGAAGGTCTGTGATAGGATGGAAGGCAGGAGAGATTAAAAGACAAAAGGGATGATGGTGCAAGGCAAAAGGAGATGGTAATGGGACAAGTTAAGAAACAAAAGATGACTCTAGATGAGGTGTAAATGGCAATGGCAGAGTGATCGACAGCTGCCATGTGAGAGAAAAAAAATAGGGGCCGTGGTTATAGTATGAAATTGTTGCACTCGATATTGAGTCCAGAAGGCTGTAAAGTGCCTAATCGAAAGATGAGGTGCTTTTTCTGAAGCTTACGTTGAGCTTCGTTGGAATAGTGTAAGAGGCCGAGGACGAAGTGATCAGAGTGGGAGTGGAGCAGAGAATTAAAGTGACAGGCGACCGGAAGCTCGGGGTCATCCTTACGGACTGAACGGAGGTGTTCCGCAAAGTGGTCACCCAATCTGCGTTTGGTCTCCCCAATGTAGAGGAGACCACATCGTGAGCAGCGAATACAGTATACTAAGTTGCAAGAAGTACAAGTAAATCACTGTTTCACCTGGAAGGAGTGTTTGGGGCCCTGGACAGTGGGAAGGGAGGAGGTAAAAGAGCAGATGTTGCATCTCCTGCGCTTGCGCAGGAAGGTGCTGTTGGAAGGGTGTTGGGGGTGATAGAGGAGTGGACCAGGGTATTGCGGAGGGTGCAATCCCTTCGGAATGCTGAAAGGGGGTGGGAGGAGGGGAAGATTTGTTTGGTGGTGGGACCACGCTGGAGGTAGTGGAAATGGCGGAGGTTGATCCGTTGAATGTGGAGGTTGGTGGGGTGAAAGGTGAGGACAAGGGGAACCCTATCGTGGTTCTGGGTGGGAGGGGAAGGGGTGAGAGCAGAAGTGCGGGAAATGGAACGGACACAGTCAAGGGCCATGTCAGCCACGGTAGAGGGGAATCCTCGGTTGTGGAAAAAGGAAGACATATCGGAAGCACTAGCATGGAAAGTGGCATCGTCAGAACAGATGTGGCGGAGACGGAGAAACTGGGATAATGGAATAGAGTCCTTACAGAAGTGGGGTGGGAGGAAGTGTCGTCCAGGTAGCTGTGGGAGTCAGTGGGCTTATAGTGAATGTTTGTCAATAGCCTATCCCCAGAAATGAAGACGGAGAAGTCGAGGAAGGGAAGGGAAGAGTCAGAGATGGACCATGTGAAGGTGAGGGAAGGGTGTAAATTGGAAGTAAAGTGAATGAAATGTTCTAGTTCAGGGCGAGAGCAAGAAACGGCACCAATACAGTCATCAATATACCGTAAAAAGAGGTGAAGGAGGGGACCCGAATAGGACTGGAACAAAGAATGTTCCACATATCTCACGAAAAGGCAGGCATAGCTAGGGCCCATGTGGGTTCCCATAGCAACACCTTTAATTTGGTGGAAATGAGTGGAGTCAAAGGAGAAGTTGTTCAATGCGAGAACAAGTTCAGCCAGGCGGAGGAGGGTGGTGGTGGATGGGGACTGGTTGGCCCTCTGTTCAAGGAAGAAGCGGAGCGTCCTCAGGCCATCCTGGTGGGGGATGGAGGTGTAGAGGGATTGTACGTCCATAGTGAAAAGGAAACGGTTGGGGCTAGGAAACTGGAAACAGTTAAAGTGGCGGAGGGCGCCGGAAGAGTCGCGGATGTAGGTGGGAAGAGACTAGACAAGGGGAGAAAAAATAGAGTCGAGCTCGAAAGAGATATGTTCTGTGGGGCAAGAACAGGCTGAAACGATGGATCTACCAGGGCAGTCCTATTTGTGGATCTTGGGAAGGAGGTAGAAGCGGGCTGTGTGGGGTTAGGGAACTATGAGGTTGGCAGCCATGGAGGGAAGATCTCCAGAGGAGATGAGGTCAGTGACAGTCTTGGAAACGATGGCTTGATGTTCGGTAGTGGGGTCATGGTCCAGGGGGAGTTGGATGAGGTGTCAGAGAGTTGCTGTTCAGCCTCAGCTAGGTAGAAGTCAGTTCGTCAAACAACAACAGCGCCACCCTTGTCAGCAGGTTTAATGACTGTTGGTGTTGGATCTGAGCGAGTGGAATGCTGCAAGTTCAGAGGGAGGTAGGTTGGAGTGAGTGAAGGCAGCAGAGAAATTGAGATGGCCGATGTCATGCCGGCAGTTTGCAATGAAAAGATCTAGAGGTTAAGCGGCCAGAGAGGGGTCCAGGTAGAACGAGAATTCTGAAAGCGGGAGAAAGGGTCAGCTGTGCGCTGGAAGACTCCCAGCCAAAGAAGTGAGCACGGAGACGGAAAAAGAGCTCAGCGCCGTGCTGAGCTCGGAATTCATTTGAGGTGGGGATGTAAGGGGATGAAGCTCAGGTGTTTGCTGATGACTGATCGTTCGGGGTCAAAGAGGGGAAGGTCAGAGGGGATAGTGATAACACGGCAGGGGTTGAGATTGGAAGAAGGGATGGGATCAGAGGAAAGTGAAGGGAAAGAAGGTTCCGGAGGGGTGTTGGTGTCCAAGAGTTGTTGAAGCTTGCGACCTTTGACACCTGAAAGGAAGAAAAACAGTTTTTTGTTAAAGCGCCGGATGAGGCGAAGGATGAAATGGAACTGCGGGCCAGGACAGCTTTAAGATAGAGTGAGTCGGTGCTGCTGAAGAGAGAGGTCGAGAGCATGCGTGTGGCGGCACATGGCGTTGAGTGTGGATCTCAGGATACGGCAAGAACACTGATTCAAGGAACGCTGAATATCTCAGAGATATCTGTAATACTGGGGGATCCAAAACATGAAGGGTGGAATTTCAGTTGGAATCCACATGGAATAAGTCGGAGTCGTAGACAATTGCTGAGGAAAGAGATGTGGCTGTGAAAGCGAGTTTTGGTAGATACCTGATCAAACACGAGAAGGGAAACGGAAAGCAATGAAGGTGAATAAGGTAAAAGAGACGAATGGAAATCCCATCGGAGAGAACAACAAAACTTCTTCAAGGTGGGCATTCCTGGAAGAGATGTGGCAGTGAATACAATACACTAATACAAAAGCAAAATACTGCGGATGCTGGAAATCTGAAATAAAAACAGAAAATGCTGGAAATACTCAGCAGTGAAGAGAGAGAGTAACAGAGTTAACGTTTCAGGTCGATGACCCTTTGTCAGAACTGGAAAAAGTTGGAGATGTAACAGATTCTTAAGCAAGTGTAGGGGCAGGGAAAGGGAGGACGGGAGGAAGCAACAAAAGGGAAGGTCTGTGATAGGATGGGAGGCAGGAGAGATTAAAAGACAAAAGGGATGATGGTGCAAGGCAAACGGAGATGGTAATGGGACAAGTTAAGAAACAAGAGATGACTCTAGATGAGGTGTAAATGGCAAGGCAGAGTGATCAACAGCTGCATCTGAGAGAGAGAAAAGAGAAAGAAGAGAAAAAAAAATAGGGGCCAAGACTATAACCTGAAATTGTTGAACTCGATGTTGAGTCCAGAAGGCTGGAAAGTGCCTAACCGAAAGATGAGGTGCTGTTCCTTGAGCTTACGTAAACATGACCTTGAGCTTCCGGTCGCCTGTCACTTTAATTCTCCGCTCCACTCCCACTCTGACCTCTCTGACCTCGGCCTCTTACACTGTTCCAACGAAGCTCAACGTAGGAGTAGCTCAACGTAGAAGCTCAAAGGAGTACCTTCACCACATGGACTGCAGCTGTTCAAGAAGGCAGCTCACCACCACCTTCTATAGAGCAATTAGGGATGGGCAATAAATGCTGGTCTTGCCAGCGATGGCCACAGCCCATGAATGGAAAACAAAACTATCCTAAGCGCACTCAAGAAATTGGCTACCTTTCTGACACGAGCTAGTCTGCTTATCCTAATTTACATGAAAGTTAAAATCCCCCATTAAAACCACTCTGCCTTTGCTCCATCACTGCTTCCTTCCTCGTTGGGCTAGAAACACACTGATTATGAAAGTTATCGCGCACACATTTCAGGAAATCCTCCCCCTCTTTGTCCTTTGCACTGTTACTGTCCCAACCCATATTAGGATAATTGAAATCCCACATTATCATTACTCTGTAGTTCTTGCATCTTTCTGTAATTTGCCTGCACATTTGCTCCTCTATCTTCTTCCCACCTTTTGGTGGCCTATAATATACACCCAGTAGCGTAATAGCTCCTCTCTGCCTTAATTCTAAAAATAGTCTCTTTCTTTGGCCCCTCAACTGCATCATCCTTCTCCAGTGCTATAATAGTTTCTTTGATCAATATTGCCACCCCCCTTTTTTTCCCCTACCTATCTTTCCTGAATACCTTGAATATTAAGTTCCCAATCCTCCCCTTCTTTGAGCCAGGTCTGTTATTGCCACCATATCATAGTCCCATGTGGCGACTTGTGCCTGCAGCTCACCAACCTTATTTACCCCGCTCCGTGCATTTAAGAACATAAGAACATAAGAAATAGGAGCAGGAATAAGGCCACTTGGCCCCTCGAGCCAGCTCCGCCATTCAATAAGATCATGGCTGATCTTGGGCTCAAAGCCACTTCCCTGTCCGCTCCCCATAACCCTTTACTCCCTTATCTTGCAAAACTCTGTCTATCTCCACCTTAAATGTATTTAATGACCCAGCCTCCACGGCTCTCTGGGGCAGAGAATTCCACAGATTTATGACCCTATGAGAGAAGAAATCCCTCCTTGTTTCAGTTCTAAAAGGGCGACCCTTTATTCTGAAACTATGCCCCCGAGTTCTAGATTTCCCCACGAGGGGAAACATCTTCTCTGCATCTACCTTGTCGAGCCCCCTCAGTATCTTATGTTTCAATAAGATCACCTCTCATTCTTCTAAATTTCAATGAGTATATGCCCAACCTGCTCAACCTTTCTTCATAAGTCAATCCCCTCATCTCTGGAATTAACCTAGTCAATCGTATCTGAACTGCCTCCAATGCAAGTATATCCTTCCTTAAATAAGGAGACCAAAACTGTATGCAGTACTCAAGGTGTGGTCTCACCAATACCCTGTACAGTTGTAGCAGGACTTCCCTGCTTTTGTACTCCAACCCCCTTGCAATAAAGGCCAACATTCAATTTGCCTTTTTGATTACTTGCTGTACCTGCATGATAACCTTTTTGTGTTTCATGTACAAGGACCCCCAGGTCCCTCTGAACTATATAGCATTTTGTAATAATAATTTGCTTTTTTATTTTTCCTGCCAAAGTGGATAACCTCACACTTTCCCACAACTTGCTTTCCCACCCATCCGCAAACTTGGCTACATTACACTCAATCCCTTCATCCAAGTCATTAATGTAGATTGTAAATAGTTGAGGCCCCAGCACCGAGCCCTGTGGCACCCCACTAGTTACCGTTTGCCAACCGGAAAATGACTCATTTATCCTGAGTCTCTGCTTTCTGTTAGTTAGCCAATTTTCTAATATATTACCCCCAACTCCGTGAGCTCTTATCTTATGCAGTAACCTTTTATGTGACACCTTATCGAATGCCTTCTGGAAATCCAAATACACCACATCCACTGGTTCACCTTTGTCCACCCTGCTCGTTACATCCTCAAAGAACGCCAGCAAATTTGTTAAACATGATTTCCCTTTTATAAAACCATGCTTGACTGCATTCTGATTTTCCAAATGCCCTGCTACTGCTTCCTTAATGAAGGACTCCAGCATTTCCCTAACGACAGATGTTAGGCTAACTGGTCTATAGTTTCCTGCTTTCTGTCTCCCTCCTTTCTTAAATAAGGGTGTTACATTTGCGGTTTTCCAATCCGCTGGGACCTCTCCAGAGTCCAGGGAATTTTGGTATATTGCAACCAATGCACCCCCTAACTCTGCAGCCACTCTTTTAAGTCCCTGGGATGCAGGCCATCTGGTCGCCTTTTAGTCCCATTATTTTACCAAGTACCATCCTTAGTGATGGTGATTGTCTTCAGTTCCCCCCTCCCTGTGGCCCCTTGATTATCCATTATTGGGATGTTGTTAGTGTCTTCTACCGTGAAGACAGATACAAAATATTTGTTCAGAGTCTCTGCCATTTCCCTGTTCCCCATTATTAATTCCCCAGTCTCATCCTCTAAGGGACCAACGTTTACTTTAGCTATTTACGTACATGCACATCTTCGACTGCATCGCATTTGTTCTCCTGCCTGATCCCTTCTGTTTCTGAACCATTCTTTACTCTTGTGCTATTTGCCTCTCCCAGTCCTCTCTGCACCTTGTTTCTCCACTCTAATATTTCAACCTGGTGCCCATTCCCCCCCCACAAAAGAACAGGTCCCAGTGCCTCAGGAATCTGAAGCCCTCGCTCCTGCACCATTTTTCCAGCCATGCATTAACCTGTTTTATCCTACTATCCCTATACTCACCAGCATGTGGTACTGGGAGTAATCCAGAGATTACTCCCTTAGAGGTCCTGCTCTTTAGTTTCCTCCCGAGCTCCTGAAACTCTGCCTGCAGGACCTCAACCCTTTTCCTTCCTATGTCATAGGTTCCCACATGGACAATGACTTCTAGCTGTTACACCCGCGCTCCCCCCCCCCCCCCCCCCCAATCAAAATGTTCCGCACCACCTCAGTGATTTCCTTCATCCTGGTGACGAAGGCAACACACCATGTGGGAATCACATCGGTGGTTGCAGAAACACCTGTCTATCCTCCCTGACTATTGAAACCCCTATGATCAGTGCATTTCTACACTTTGCTGTGTACCCCTGTGCAGTCATTTGCCCCACCGCGCCGTGGATGTGCTCTAGACTGCACTCCCCCGAGGTTGCTCTCACTGGTATTGAGTGCTGAAAATGGGTTTGAGAGTGCCACACTCCCGGAGCACTCCTGCACTGCCTGCCTCTTCCTACCCTGCCGGATGGCCACTCACTTACTATCCTTCTGAACTCTCTGTACCCTTGCTCATAGCCAAGATTTCCCATGTTCCTGATATTGGTCGGATGAGATGCCAAGTGGAAGCTTGGCCAGTGTCTTGCCTCCCCTCTTTTCCCCCCCCCCCCCCCCCTCCACTGTAGCGAACAAGGAAGCAGAGGTAAAATCAGCGAGTCAATCTCTTGGGGTAACTCTGCATTGCCTGCAGGCAGTTACAGAACACCATGGGCAGAGCTCCAGGAGCAGGTCAGGTCGCTTCAGTCTATCTGGGACTGCTGAGGGAGGGGAAGGAAACTCTCAACAATAACTTGCATTTATATTGTGTCTTTAAGATAGAAAAGTGTCCCAAGGTGATTCACATGTGTAATCAGAAAAATGGACCCCGAGCTAAAGGAGAAACAATTAGGAGGGGCAACTTTAAAAAGTGGAAAATAACAAAAAAAATTACTTAACAAAAAAATAAATTCAGAGGTAAAATGTGATTGAAAGGATAGATTATTTGAAGTAGAATTTAAGTCATGAATAATCTGATATGGTATTCAACCACACATGTGAGGGTTGGCTGTAATCAGCCCAGTGTTAAACAAGTTTTATTGTGGCACCGAAGAAAGCTGGAGCTGTCTCTGAGTTGCTTTTAAAACTTGCTCAGACTTCTACCATGTTGAGCGTGTCTAAATACTATCCACATTAATAGCTGTGGAAGCTGCAACATTAAATAAATTTAAAACCGAGATAGACAGTTTCCTAGCAGACAAGGGAATTAGGGGGTACGGGGAGAGGGCAGGGAAATGGACGTGAGTCTAGGTTCGGATCAGCCATGATCCTATTGAATGGCGGAGCAGGCCCGAGGGGCCGTATGGCCTACTCCTGCTCCTACTTCTTATGTTCTTATGACAGTTACTGCTGTCATGAATTGTGGTGCAGCTATGTATGGCCTGCTCTCCACTCAAGGTTCTGATCTTGACCGTGGGAGATATTGGGGAGGAGAGGTCATTGAAGGGCAAGCCACCAAAACCAGTGTCGGTACCTGATACTGCATCTTATTATAAGCTCTCTCATCTGTGAGGGCCCCTAAAACTAGAGGTTAAAAACTTCAAACTTAAGGGGCTTTCTCTTAGATTATTGGATTATTGGATGCAATAGGAACTGCACCCATGTTAAGTTCATAAGTACTGATTTCTTTTTGATCTTAACATTAGTCTAAGAAAATTAAGCAGCTTCTATTCACAAGGTGCATTTGTTAAAATAAAGCGGGAGTGTTTCATTTGTGTGAGACACTACGTTTATGCTAGTTATAAAAATGTCCAAATTCAGAGTTAATGTGTAAAATATACAATTAAAACCTATGCCCAGCACCAATTGAGGCCAAACATCATTTGAGGTTTAAATATTGAAATGAGAGATTTTCCATTTCAGTTCTATTTGTTCCCCTGTATTTGCATTTTCTTGACATTATTGGCTCCTTAGTGGAGGGCGTGAGGTGGGGTTTTCACAACAGCACTGCCTTTGTCACTGGTTGACCATCATGCATAACTCTTGATCATTAACAAGGCTATCTCTGATCACTCCCTCATTTCTCTCTTTCTGCCTACGTCTCCTTGCCCCACTTCCCCTAAATAAAATGACCCTGCAACCCTAGCTCCCTCACCACATGTTGCAACTCCCTCGCTTCTAGCCCTTCATTGCCAGAGGGTCACAGTTGAACTATTTAGCTCCCTTGGTTTTGCCTTTGATGCTCATGTCCCCACCAAATCACTCAATGTATTCCACATCTGCCATTCACTCCCCTTCCGTGTAGTTCTCCCCTTTACAACCCCAAGTCTGAACACTGCAGACTCGAGTGCATCTGTCCCAAGATCATCCAGATTGCCCACTGCCAGATCTGGCTGGATCTAACAATACCGTGTCTCCCTCAATGGCCAAATCATTCCCGAGGGTAGCACCCCCTCTCCCTAATGCCCCGCTTGCCCTACCCCAGCTCCTTTATCCTTGCCCAATATGAGGAGCTTACACTTCCTGTCTCAAAGATTGAGACTATCCTTGCAGCTGCTGTCTCCTCCTATGCTCCTATTCTTACCCTTGGAGGTGGGGGCAGAGAACCCATTTCACTATGCAGCTTCTCCCCAGCCCTCAACAGGCTATCTTCTGCTCCCTCGATACTCTCCCCACCCACCTCCTGGCCACTCGACTACTGATCCTTGCCTCAGTGCTTGCCAGTACTGTAAATGGCTGACCTCGTGTCTCTTTATCTCCAATGCATTGGGTAAACGGGACTTGGTGCGAGTTGGGTACCATGTTAACGGCACTATATAAATGCAAGTTGTTGATTTGATACAGAACCTTGTGGGTATTTAGTATCCCATTAAAAATGATCTTTTGGTGCAGGATGGAAATTGATGTACCCCTGTAGTAGCATGGACAGAGGATTGGTTAATGGACAGAAAACAGAGAGTAGGGATAAACGGATCTTTTTCAGGTTGGCAGGCTGTAACTAGTGGGGTGCCGCAAGGATCAGTGTTGGGGCCTCACTTATTTACAATCTATATTAATGACCTAGATGAAGGGACCGAGTGTAATGTATCCAAGTTTGCTGCTGATACAAAGCTAGGTAGGACAGTAAGCTGTGAGGAGAACACAGAGAGTCTGCAAAGGGATATAGATAGACCAAGTGAGTGGGCAGTAAGGTGGCAGATGGAGTATAATGTAGAGAAATGTGAGGTTATTCACTTTGATAGGAAGAATAGAAAAACAGAATATTTTTTAAATGGTGAGAAACTTTCAAATGTTGGTGTTGAGAGAGATTTGGGTGTCCTTGTGCAAGAAACACAGAAAGCTAGCATGCAGATACAGCAAGCAATAAGGGAGGCAAGTGGCGTACTGGCCTTTATTGCAAGGTGGTTGGAGTATAAGAGTATAAGCTGGACTTTAGTCCTGCTTTACTTTTAATGAAATTGGTCAAGATAAAGTCTTGCTTATTAAGATCCAATGTAACAAGCTTTGGTTGCTCTGAGATTTGGAGATGTTTGGGACTGTTTGTATAAAGTTCCAGTGGAGTGTGTTTAATGTATGTTAGCGCCAGAGCATTGGGACACAGGTGGGCAGAGCAGCACTGGGTGGGTGGGTTAGAGGTGACTGTAAAGTGTTGTCAAATACAGGAAACTTTCTGATATCCGGCACTGATGGGACCGAGCTGGTGCCGTACCATCAAAAGTGCCGGACATACCAGCGTTAATGTTGAAACATACGGAACTGAAAAGCTCCATGTGAATCAACAAACCCTGCTTCAAAACAGTCGGCTGCAGCTGCAAGCGTCTCTAGCTGAAGCTGTTGTTAGCTACAGACCTTGCAGTGCCTGACTGGGGAAAAAAAAGCAACGAGAACTTAAAAAAACGGCTCCTGATTTTTGCCGTTAGATCGAGTATTCCGGACATATAACCTCCGGATAAACCAAAGTTTCCTGTAACAAGAAGTCCGGTAAACCTTTCAACAAAAATCGCATGAGGTCAGGACACTCTCCACTCCCACTTTGTTATAAGCAGTTTAAAACAAAGAAGGAACTTGCATTTATATAACGTCTCTCACGACCTCAGGACATCCCAAAGCGTTTTCCAGCCAATTAAATACTCTTGATGTGTAGTCGCTGTTGTAATGTAGGAAACGCAGCACCCAAGTTGTGCACAGCAAGGTCCCACAAACAGTAATCTGTTTTAGGTGTTGGTTGAGGGATAAATATTAGACAGGACACTGGGAGAACACCCCTGCTCTTCTTTAAAAAGTGCCATGGGATCTTTTGTATCCACCTGATTGGGCAGACGGACCTTGGTTTAGCGTCTCGTCCGAAATACAGCATCTCCGACAGTGCAGCACTCCCTCAGTACTGCGCTGGAGTGTCAGCCTAAGTTATGTGCTCAAGTCTCTAGAATGGGACTTGAACCCACGATCTTCCGACATGAGTGCTACCCACTGAGCCAAGGGTGACATTTAAATTTATTATTTTACCAAGTATTTTTTTTTAACTTTGCATTCCAAATTGTTTGATTTCAGTAGCAATCTGCGTGGAAGGTTTTTCCCTGAGATTAGCTGCCTGACCTACTGGGGGAGGCAAGAGCTTGTCCAGTGGGTGACTGCTGTGTACTGAATGGGTGTTTTTGTTGTATAGGTGGATCCAGCTCATACAGGAAAAGTTGGGCCTAATGAGGCAGCATTGTTCCTGAAGAAGTCTGGTCTCTCTGACGTTATCCTAGGAAAGGTAAGAACCTGCAAAAGAAGCCTACAAGACCATTAACGCTTCCTGTAATGTTGGATGTTGCTGTGATTGAAGTATTAAGCAATGAAAGGGACATTTAAGTTGCTGGCAACGTTTTCTAGGCTGGTTCTACGTGCGCTCTGTGGAAAGTTGTGTTTGCTGGGACCACAGGTCACAGAATCGGGGTGACCGTGTTGTACCCCATCTCCAAACAGATATTTTTGAGCTTGTATCCAATATTAATAATGGATGCTGCCTGACCTGCTGAGTATTTCCAGCATTTTCTGTTTTTATTTCAGATTTCCAGCATCCGCAGTATTTTGCTTTTGTATTAATAAATTAATGCTGGGGATGTATTTAAAGTACGGCCTGTAACAAAACCTGAAGAAAGCTGGAAACTGCACAGAGGCTGGAAGGTTTGACATTGCATTCGACACTCCTTTCTATCTTATGTTTGGATATCGTGAGCTGATCAAGGTGGATTCGACTTCTCTGGGAAACAAAAAGAACAACTACAGCTTGCATTTATATAGCGCCTCGAACTTGGTAAAACGTCCCAGCTTCACAGAAGCATAATCAGAGAAAAATTGACACTGAGGGACATGTGATAGTAGGACGGGTGACCAAAAGCTTGGTTAGAGGTAGGTTTTAAGGAGCGATTTAAAGGAGGAGAGAGAGGTTTAGGGAGGGAATTCCAGAGCTTAGGGCCTGGGCAGCTGAAGGCATGGCCGCCAAAGAAGTCAGGATGCGCAATAGGCCAGAATTGGAGGAACTCGGAGGGTTGTAGGGAGTATTTCTCCAGTAGCTGATACTCCACTTGCCCCGTGTCGTCTTGGTAGCTTGACTCAAAACGGCAGCTTTGAGAGAGGGATTCTATTGCACTAGTGTGAGAGCTGTTAATCGTCTGTCTGTCTTCCAGACCCTCCAGAGGGAGATTGCTGAGTTATTAGTGCCCAAATTGTGCCTGTTTTATGTACTTGTCTGCGGGAAACTGGATTGAGAGGCTGATCAACAGATATTCCACTTAGCAACTGAAGAGCAATCAGAGTGGGCAGTGGCTGGACTGTTGGGGTCCCAGGTGGGCAGTGGCTCAAATGGAGAGCTCTGGCCAATAAGTGCGCTACTCTCCCTGCGGTTTTTCTTCCTCCTGCTTCCCTAGTCTGTTGGAAACTGATGTGTTTAAAAGGAAACCAGTGATTGATGCTACAAGGCAGCAGGGTCCCATATCTCTGCATTTGGAGGCAACCAGAGAGCCCACAGCAGCCTGTAGGACCTGCGAGGAGGCTCTCTGATCCAGTTAAGACGATGATGGCCTCCCTTACATTAGTCGGTGCTGTCAGTGATGGGAGTACAAGTTACCTGCCACCAACAGCACACTGACAGTTTAAAATGTTCAAGTATCAGCTTTAAATGAATCCCTAAACTACAGTAACAATGTTTATCAAGTACTAACAGCTTTAATGAGTCCCTTTTTTAAAAGGGCCATCATTACCAGTAGAAATTGCTGGACAAATCTTGTTTCTGTCAACACAGTGTGATGAAAATGTCGCTGTGATCAATGATGCCTGGCTTTGACGTCTCCCTAGTATGTGAACAATTCATATTTAAAACCCAAGGTTGAGAAATAGCGCAGCTTTTGTATGTTTGCAAGTGAGCTGTTTTACTGAGCAGTGCCCAAACTGGGCATTGATGAAGGATTTGGCTGAGATCTGGCCTGGAACTCTTCACTGGAGCAATCCACTGAGCTGCCAAGACCCGGGAGTTCTCTCCAAGCCATGTGATTGGCATTATGTTAGTGCTCAAGATGTCTGCTGATACAGTGACGTCTTCAAGATGTAGTCCCGTTTGTCACAATATATTAGAGGAAAATATTGGCAAAACATTTCTGTTGAACTAATTTTATATTTTTGGGGCGAGTTTGGTGTGCCTGTTGAAGTGAGGAAAATGGTACCCGAGGAGGGGGGGTGGGGGTGGTGGGGAACACTTTGCTTTCTGGTCCCAGTGTCTGTACCGAGCACACCCAGGCCAGGAACGGCAAGGGGTGGTTGCTTGACCCTCCCCGACTGTGAGCTTGAAGCAAGGGCACAGACGAGGCCTCTTCCTTTTCCAACAACAGGAGATGGGACTGGGCAGTGAGACATCACATTATTGTGTTGCAGTGCCTACCTTGTACCAGTAGAGAGGATTTCCCCCTCCACCCTTACAAATCAATGCACGTCATGCATGCTCTTGTTATCTTTCCCCTATATCTCTGGGTTAGTTGAATAAGTTATCGACTCGTTTCATTTTGAGGTTTGAAATGGGTTAACTGCGGCCATTCGCACCGTTACCATACATTTATGGGGAAGTAATGCATCTCCAAATGAAAGAAAACAAAAGGCAAATACTGCAGTTGCTGGAAATCTGAAATAAAAACAAAGTGCTTGAAACCGTAACAAATCAGGCAGCCTCTGTGGAGAAAGGAAGGTCGGGTTAACGTTTCAGGTCTGTGACCCTCGGAGCTGGAATGCAACACAGGAAAGGACTTGGCTTGGAGAGCAGCATACACATTGTAATTCAGCTCGGTCGGTGTTGTGTACAGTACGAACTTGGTGTGCAGCACTCCAGCATCATCCCCCTCCATTGCTTTAGCGTCCCACAACATTCTGGAAATGAGTGGAGGGGCTCCAGCTAATAGCCGCAATCAATTGAGATCCAGGGCAGCAGATGGAGACCTCGGGCTGAATTTTATGCTAAATTTAAACTAACAACTTTGAACATACTGCAGTAAAGATCACAAATTTCTTAACCTGCATATGGATGTTGTGTGTCTTGGGAATACTGAAGGATAAAATGATGGCCGGGCTCCATCCTGGAATATTCCTCCAAAATTCAGCCATTGATGAGCAGAAATTCTCTCCGATTAAATACTGGGAAGACCAAAGCCATTGATTTTGGTCCCCACCACAAACTCCGTTCCCTAGCCACTGACTCCATCCCTCTCCCTAACATCTGTCTGAGGCTGAACCACACTGTTCACAACCTTGGTGTCGTATTTGACCCGGAAATGAGCTTCTGACCACATATCCGCAGCATAACTAAGACCACCTATTTCCACCTCCATAACATCGCCTGTCTCCGCCCTTGCCTCAGCTCATCCACTGCTGAAACCCTCATCCATGCCTTTGTTACCTCTAGACTTGACTATTCCAATGCACTCCTGGCTGGCCTCCCACATTCCACCCTACGTAAACTTGAGGTCATCCAAAACTCGGCTGCCCGTGTCCTAACTCGCACCAAGTCCCGTTCACCCATCACCCCTGTGCTCGCTGACCTACATTGGCTCCCGGTTAAGGAGCGCCTCGATTTCAAAATTCTCATCCTTGTTTTCAAATCCCTCCATGGCCTCGCCCCTCCCTATCTCTGTAATCTCATTCAACCCCCCCGAGATATCTGCGCTCTAATTCTGCCCTCTTAAGCATCCCTGATTATAATTGCTCAACCATTGGTGGCCGTGCCTTCTGTTGCCTAGGCCCTAAGCTCTGGAATTCCCTGCCTAAACCGATCCACCTCTTTGACCAAGCTTTTGGTCATCTGCCCTAATTTCTCCTTATGTGGCTTGGTGTCAAATTTTTTGTCTTTTATTACTCCTGTGAAGCACCTTGGGATGTTTTACTGCGTTAAAGGTGCTACATAAATACAAGTAGTTGTTGTTGCTATTGCCGTGTAAATGCAGGTCGTGACTGCTTCTTCTGGCTCATCGTGTGCGCCCTCTGGTGGCGGTGGCAGGTTATGCATTATAAACCTGCTAAGGAATCTCAAAGCACATCTGCATTGGGAGCCTAAACTTTGTGTGGTTTATTTCGCCATCTGCCATAACTGTCAAAGCAAAGTGACCTTTTGTAATAGAAGGGTAGATTATTTGGATTCTTTCAATAAAGTAATGTTTCGTGGACCAGAGAATAGAATACTTGCATTTATGAGTGCAAGAGGTAAAATCGAGTACCTTTGTGTGCTGATCTGTTGCGAAATCTGTGACCTTGGTGTTAAGATGCCGGAGTCATTAATTACTGAGCCCACTGTGGCCAAACAAAAGTTATGTGGTATAAACTGCAAGCACATTTTTCTCGGAATCCACTGCAGGTTATTTCCTGATGATTTTGTAGCAACAGACTCCTCCTTGGTCTTTGAGTGTGAATGTTCTCAAGCTGTGAGACAGAGTGCATTGATCAAGTTCACCCTGATTGCTGTCAGTGGGGGGAATAAACACCACCAAATCTGAGTTCAGCCCTGTAAAATGAACGGTGTGAATTATAAAAATAAGTGGTATGATACAGTGATTTTGAGGAACTAATTCAGAACTCTGCTTTTGCAGTTCGACATTACCGTAATCCTCATTGATCAGCTTTCACCTAGCTTAAAATAAATAAGTAGATGTTGTAAATGAGAGTTGGAGGATCTGGTAGAAGTTTGAGAGATGTGGTGAAGTAATTGTGATAGAGTTTTTTTGATTGGTTCCAAAATTTGAGTTAGTTCAAGAAAAGCACTTAACCCACTTTTTGTGTTTTGCAGTCATATATTTGATGTATGTGGTACTGGTCCTTGCTCTTCTCGTCTCTGCACAGACAAAATGCACCCACTCTGTCAGGGACAAGCTTGTTAGCATTGATAGAATTGGGGCGGAACAAGCTGTAGTGAAGGGGTACATTAGGAACATAGGAACAGGAATAGGCCATTTAGCCCCTTGAGCCTGGCTGATCATTGATGATCTGTGACCTAACTCCAATTACCCGCCTTTGCCACATATCCCTTAATACCTTTGGTTAACGAAAAGCTATCAATCTCAGATTTAAAATTAACAATTGGCCTAGCATCAACTGCCGTTTGTGGAAGAGGGTTCCAAAATTCGACCACCCTTTGAGTGTAGAAGTGTTTCCTAACTTTGCTCTTAAAAAGGCCTGGCTCTAATTTTTAGACTATGCCCTCTAATCCTAGACTCACCAACCAGCGGAAATAGTTTCTCTCTATCTACCCTATCGGTTACCCTTAATATCTTGAAAACTTAAATCAAATCACCCCTTAATCTTCTAAATTTCAGGGAATACAACCCTAGTTTGTGTAATCTCTTGTAATTTAACCCTTGGAGTTCAGGTATTCTGGTAAATCTACGCTGCACTCCCTCCAAGGCCAATATATCCTTCCAAAGGTGTGGTGCCCAGAACTGCTCTCAGTACTCCAGGTGTGGCCTAATATTGTTGTCTTGCGGTTACCACTGAGGCCTGGTCAATGCTTACTGGTTGAGACAGTGATGCTGTTCACACTATACCACACTGAATAAAACTGTAGCACTGATTTTTGTTAAAAACAATCTGATGCTTGAGAGTAACTTGTATATTACACCAAATGTCATGAATCAGTCTGAGGCTTTCATGTCTGATATACGCAGTAATCGACTAATGGCATATAATAGCTGCAATCTGTCAGCCTGCTGTGAAAGATACTTTAGTAAATACTAAACAAGCACTTCGGTGTTCCATTAACAGGAAGTCATTTCCATTAGATTATTGAATGCTGGCTGAAGGAGTAGACATTAATGGGAGTAAAGCCAGCCTTCCTTGAATGGCTTTAGCTGCTGCAGCTCCATAATTGTATCAAAATGATTGTTCCAGCGTGTTTATAGTGGACAAGGAGACGATGAGAAGATTAAAGTACTTGGGCTTTATCTCCGTAGGTGCTCTATATTTTCAGGTTCTTGTTCTCTCTCCTTTGTTCTCTCTCCTTCGTTCTCTCCGTCATTGCAGTTCTCCTCTTCGTAGAAAGATGCAGCACAGAAGGAGGCCATTCAGCCAATCGTGTCTGCCGGCTCTTTGAAAGAGCAATCCAATTTATCCCACTCCCCTGCTCTTTCCCCATAGCCCTGCAAAGTTTTCCTTTCGCGTATCTATCCAATTCCCTTTTGAAAGCTAATATTGAATTGGCTATCACCCTTTCAGACTGTGCATTCTAAGTCATCATAACTCGCTGAGTAAAAAAAAATACTCCCCCTCTTTCTCCCCCCCCCCCCCCCACCTCCGGTTCTTTTGCCAGTTACCTTAAATCTGCGTCCTCCGTTATCTAACCTCCTGCCAGTGGAAACAGTTTCTCCCTATCTACTCTAGCAAAACCCCTCATAATTCAGAGCACCTTTTATTAAATCTCCTCTTAACCTTCTCTGCTCTAAGGAGAACAATCCCAGCTTCTCTAGTCTCCCCACTGAACTGAAGTCCCTCATCCCTGGTACGAATCTGATAAATTTCCTCTGCACCCTCTCTAAGACCTTGACATCCTTCCTAAAGTGTGGTGCCCAGAATTGAAGGTAATACTCCAGTTGAGGCCTAACCAGTGATATATAAATGTTTACCATAACATCCTTGCTTTTGTACTCTGTACCTCTATTTTTAAAGCTAAGGATCCCGTATGTTTTTTAATAGCCTTCTCAGCTTGCCCTGCCACCCTCAAGTATTTGTGTACGTACACCCCCAGGGCTCTCCGTTCCTGCACCCCCTGTAAAATTGTACCATTTAGTTTATATTGCCGCATTCATTTCTCCTTCCAAAATGCATCACTGTCCCAATACTGGGTGACTATATGACAGGTGCTGAAATTACCAGTCTTCATGTGTGTGCCTAATTAGTGAGTGCCAACAAGCTATTCAGCCAGAGGGTATCACAAACAAACAAGCTGAATCCTGGTCTCCCATGCACTCTCCAACAGGAGTTTCTGGCTACCTATCAGCAGTAGGAACACTAACTGTTGCCTTCCCCTTTCCTCTTTCCCCCTCTCACACCCCCTCCCCTTTTTGCCAGGACCAATTTAATACCCTTACTACTGCCCCGACTCAGATCTACTAACTTCCTGATTGAAGTGGGGCCTTTCCTGTCCGTATTGATCAGTACCACTGTGCAGTGCATTTACCCGTCAGGTCAGGAGATAGCTGGTTAAAACTCAGAGCTGCCCCTCAGTCGACGCTGTTTGGGTACAGCACTCACCAAAACATTCATTACAACCTGTTATTAGTTTTATGAATGCAGTAAAGCAAGTCAGGGAGGAGGTCATTGAAATCCTGATGCAGATAATTAAAGCTTGTATATCAAAATATCCCCAGTATGACCGTCTCCAACCTTACACACTGCTGCCTTATACCTACTGTGTTTGCGACTGTTAATAAAGCCTGTGTTTATATTTGTTTTGAAGCTACTATCTAACACATGCAGATATTATCTCCTTGCTGAGAGACCTGAATGATCTGGTGTATGATATTCTTGTACCATAGAATATTAGTGACTGCTTAAAGAGGATGGATGTGGCAGCTCACAAACCCTGCAGCTTTGTCCTTATCCTGTCCTATTTGTAGTACTCTGCATTGATGTACTGTACTAAATTGACCAAAGATGAGTGTGTACATCACGCAATCCTGCGGCAGTCAGAGCATTGAGACATAGGGATATGTGATACGATTCATGTGTTTTAATCCGTTTAAGGTTGTGAAGTAAACTTCTGAAGTATATTTGCAAATAATCTCTGGTTCTGTGCCTCTTCCTCCCCACCCCCTCCCATACTTGCCCTGTGATTGGCATATGATTATAATCATATTTTTATTTCTGTATCTTAAATTTGTAAAATGATTTGACTAAATAGTGTTTTGCCAGAGCCTGTTGTACAAGTTATATTCATGTTCTACAGCCATGAACTGCTCTGGTACGACGAGTGTGTGTAACTGCTGGTCCTGCCGATAAGTGGGAATGTTTACTGAGGTCCGAAGGTTGATCCCAGTCTATGCTGAGCTAGTTGTTCTGACCGGAGGTGGCAGTCAGAGCATTGAGACGTAGGGATATAGAATCATAGAATGGTTACAGCACAGAAGGAGCCTATTTGGCCCATCGAGCCCGTGCCGGCGCTCTGCAAGAGCACGTCAGTTAGTCCCTTTCCCCGTAACCCTGCAATTTTTTTTCCTTCAGGTACTTATCCAACTCCCTTTTGAAAGCCACGATTGAGTCTGCCTCCACCACCCTCTCAGGCAGTGCATTCCAGATCATAACCACTCACTGCGTAAAAAAGTTTTTCCTCATGTCGCCTTTGGTTCTCCTGCCAATCACCTTAAATCTGTGTCCTCTGGTTCTTGACCCTTCTGCCAATGGGAACAGTTTCTCTCTATCTCCTCTGTCCAGACCCCTCATGATTTTGAACACCTCTATCAAATCTCCTCTCAATCTTCTCTGCTCTAAGGAGAACAACCCCAGCTTCTCCAGTCTATCCACATAACTGAAGTCCCTCATCCCTGGAACCATGCTTGTAAATCTTTTCTGTACCCTCTCTAAGGCCTTCACATCCTTCCTAAAGTGCGGTGGCCAGAATTGAACACCATACTCCAGTTGACGCTGAACCAGTGTTTTATAAAGGTTCATCATAACTTCCTTGCTTTTGTACTCTATGCCTCTATTTATGAAGCCCAGGACCCCGTATGCTTTTTTAACCTCTATCTCAACCTGCCCTGTCACCTTCAACGATTTGTGCACATACATCCCCTTTAGAATTGTACCCTTTAGTTTATATTGGCCCAGAAATTCGGGTCTCCACGGGTGAGTACGCACTGGGTACTCACCCGTAAGCCCAATGGAAGTGTCGGTTTCGCGCATGCGCAGGAAACCGGCACTTCCGTTCCCTTGAAAGAAGGGGTTCAGAAGTCGAACACGTGCACAGGAGAGGCAGTGCGTGCGCATCGAGCTTACGTTTTTTTTGCAGGTTTTCCCGGGAAGGTAAGCCTCCAGAAGTTAGACATGTAAAAAGCAGTTGCAAGGCCTGCTTTTTACAAAGGTAAGTGGTGAATTAATTAAAATTAAAACATTTTTTCCATAGGTTTATTATTTTTAAATACTTTAAAGAAAGGTAAGTTTATTTTTAGCCCCGTTAGAAAATGTAATTAATTTTTTCAAAAATTTTAATTATTGTTTAAAATAGTTATTTCATGTAATTTATAGTTTATTTTAAAAATGTGATTTTTATTTATTTGAAGATTTAGTGATGTTTTGGGGCTTATAGTATTTATAGTTTTGACAGGTCCTGTCAAATTTATGAGTGAAGCATCCCCTGCTCCCATTGGCTCTCCATGGCCCACGTGATCCCAGGGGACACATCGAACTAACTGCGGCCCTGGGATACGCAAGCACTGCGTGCCGGCAGTTGGAGGAGGCCCAGGATCAGAATCCCACAGGGGCCAACGGCTAGTGCGGTAGTTAAGCGCAGGTTGGGGGCTTGCACCCGCGGGAAGCCCCCGACCCGAATTTCTGGGCCATTGTCTCCGCGTTCTTCCTACCAAAATGTATCACACTGCACTTTTCTGCGTTGAATTTCATCTGCCATGTGTCCGCCCATTCCACTAGCATGTTTATGTCCTCTTGAAGTCTATCACTCTCCTCCTCACTGTTCACTATACTTCCAAGTTTTGTGTCGATATGATTCATGTGTTTAAAGAATTGGCCTCCATGTCCATGGGCTCCAGCGGGGAGGAAGATCAGCCAGCTATCCTGCTCCTGATCATCCAGATCTTCTGCTGGAAAGTATGTCTGTGGTGAGAATGAGAATTTGGCTGTGATGCCACTGTAGTCAAATAGCTTGCCTGCACTTGCTCACTGCCTACATATGAAGACCGGGCACTTGGGTTTCTGCAAATCTGCTTGTATAGCTGAGGCAAAATGTGTTTAGCAAGCCTCTGCTCCTTTCTTGCCTTTCCACAGGAATGGCTGACTCTCTCGCCTACCTCAGCCTCCGCCATCAGTGATCTGAAATCGGTCGCAAGGAGGATTTTGGAAGTAACCCGAGGGTCCCTGTCCATTCCTTTTCCCTGAGGAAGCGGCTGGCCCGCACTTGACACCTTGCCATAGTCGTGCCGTTTAGATCGATGCCTTTGGCTTTTGGAAGCCTGCACGCTGCCACTCTGTTGAATTATTTTTGGGCTCTGTCTCCCCACAGACACCTGTAGTTACTTGAGTTTAAGTATTAGTAAAACTGCATCCTTGGCCCGCTCTCCCTTTATTACTTGCAGGAATTCCTCAGCAAAAATAAGCTTGGATTCAAACTTCCGAATGTGACCCTAGTCTGTGACCTTGTCTGTAAATCTGGTGACTCTCACGGCACCCAAGGACTATCTAGAATTATAATATAAATCTGTGATTGTGTTACCTCATTCTAGTTACTCTTTGATATCTCCACAGGAAGCTGAAGTTACCATTAGATTTGTACAATATTATTATTATTGGCTACTCCTCTCCCTTTCTCCTAATGGTGGAAACTCATTGCTGGGGTACAGTTCCACGGGTGTCGGCTATCCTTTGCGACCTTGTCCCAAGTGAACACTGGTCATGTGTGAGCCTTGACTGGGCTATTTGACCATGGCTACTGTGGAAACCGTGGTAGCATTTCCGCCCCCTAACCCGGGGGAGCTGAGAGCGATTGTGACACCCCGACTGCAGCCCAGGCTATGATCCTCGATACTGCACAGACTGGTGAACAAACTCGCTCCTGATCTGTGGCTCAGCTACTTTCTGGATAAACCCTGTGAGCCATTGCAGCAAGCATATTCCAGACTGATCTTCTCTGTGCAAGTACAGCTCTGAAAGTCTCTTGAGTGCTAATGTTAATAGATATGGCACAGCACTGCTCTAGAACAGTGCTTGGTTTTGTTTACACCAAATGAATCTCAGCATGTCCCTCACTGATTCACTCTGTTGCTGCCTGGAGCCATACAGTTTCCAATAGATGAGCCGGTGATCCAACTTTTTACTGTGCTGAAGTTGGCAGTGTAGAATATTTTAATATAAATCTGTGGAGACTCTTGCCACCTTTAATGTTATTATAGCCTCCAAACCCCTTCAAATCACTTCTGAATTGATGTCATGAGTAGAATGAGTTGCATGGTTAATGATCTTACTGGTTTGAAAATGGGAAGAATACAGCATCTGAGCCTCCCTATCTCTGCCCTTGAGCATGTCGGAGGAGGGGTGATGGAGGGTCTCTCTGAGTACAGTTTTCACGTAACCCTTTGTGTTGGTCTGTGCAGATTTGGGATGTGGCGGACCCTGAAGGCAAAGGCTACCTGGATAAACAGGTATGTGAGTCATGCTTTCGTTGATTCTCACCTGTTGATTATTCACTAATTCCTCTCATACTTAACCCTCTGTTTACGTTTTAGGGCTTTTATGTGGCTTTACGCCTGGTAGCGTGTGCACAGAATGGCCATGATGTTAGCCTGAGCAGTCTAAATGTGACACTGCCACCGCCCAAATTTGTAAGTGTCTAAACCTCTAATCGAAATTCTAAATCTGTGTATTTGACTGGTGTGTCATTAGGGGTGTGTGCAGAAGAACTCACAATCATTAATTTACACTCACTGTCTAACTTCATTTAACAAATTAGTATTTTCAACTGACCTGCCTTCATAAGGTTGCATGATTCCATTCGCATTGATTTTCAACATGAAATGTAATAGCAATGCTAGTTACAAAACATCTCTCTTGTATTTTTCTGTATAAACTGGACAATTGGAATTGCTTATTGTTAAGACTTGTATTTTTGATTGAAAGTATGTAGAATAGAGCCTTTTCTGTTGTTGCCACGGTCAAGCACTTACTCAGTTCAGGATTAACATGTTGGGTTAGTTGTTCAGTGGATGTTCCATGAGGTCCAGCAACTGTGTAGGGTTGTAAACCATGAAGACTGTAATTCTGTGGAAGTGGGGCGGCATTTTCGTGTACAGGAGGATTATTGTACAAGTGCTGTCTGCTACATGAGAATCAGTAGTGATGTGTACTGGTGCTACCTGGTACAGGAGGATCAGTGTAATGGTTTGAGCCTTGGCTCAGAGGTAGCACTGTTGCCTTTGAGTCAGAAGGTCGTGGGTTCAAACCCCACTCCATGACCCAGGCTGACACTCCAGTGCAGTCTTTTGGTCGAGACGTTAAATCGAGGGCCCGTCTGACCTCAGATGGAGGCAAAAGATCCCATGGCACTATTTGAAGAGCATTGACTTCTCTTAACGCCTTGGCCAATATTTATCCCTCAGCCAACACCACAAAAACAGATTATCTGGTCATTATCTCATTTATGTTTGTGGGACTTTGCTGTGTGCAAATTGGCTGCTGCATTTCCTACATTACAACAGTGACTATACTCAAAATAGTTAATTGGCTGTGAAGCGCTTTGGGACGTCCTGTGTTTCTGGAAAGCGTTATCAATGCAAGTTCATCTGTTCTTTCTTTCTCTCTGTCTCTCTCTTGTTTTCATTTCTGTCTGTGCTGTGTGGTATGGGAGGATCAGGCGTGGTGTGCACTGGTGCTGTGTGATGGGGAGGATCAGGCGTGGTGTGCACTGGTGCTGTGTGATGGGGAGGATCAGGCGTGGTGTGCACTGGTGCTGTGTGATGGGGAGGATCAGGCGTGGTGTGCACTGGTGCTGTGTGATGGGGAGGATCAGGCGTGGTGTGCACTGGTGCTGTGTGATGGGGAGGATCAGGCGTGGTGTGCACTGGTGCTGTGTGATGGGGAGGATCAGGCGTGGTGTGCACTGGTGCTGTGTGATGGGGAGGATCAGGCGTGGTGTGCACTGGTGCTGTGTGGTGGGGAGGATCAGGCGTGGTGTGCACTGGTGCTGTGTGATGGGGAGGATCAGGCGTGGTGTGCACTGGTGCTGTGTGATGGGGAGGATCAGGCGTGGTGTGCACTGGTGCTGTGTGATGGGGAGGATCAGGCATGGTATGCACTGGTGCTGTGTGATGGGGAGGATCAGGCGTGGTGTGCACTGGTGCTGTGTGATGGGGAGGATCAGGCGTGGTGTGCACTGGTGCTGTGTGATGGGGAGGATCAGGCGTGGTGTGCACTGGTGCTGTGTGATGGGGAGGATCAGGCATGGTATGCACTGGTGCTGTGTGGTATGGGAGGATCAGGCGTGGTGTGCACTGGTGCTGTGTGATGGGGAGGATCAGGCGTGGTGTGCACTGGTGCTGTGTGATGGGGGAGGATCAGGCGTGGTGTGCACTGGTGCTGTGTGATGGGGAGGATCAGGCGTGGTGTGCACTGGTGCTGTGTGGTATGGGAGGATCAGGCGTGGTGTGCACTGGTGCTGTGTGGTGGGGAGGATCAGGCGTGGTGTGCACTGGTGCTGTGTGATGGGGAGGATCAGGCGTGGTGTGCACTGGTGCTGTGTGATGGGGAGGATCAGGCGTGGTGTGCACTGGTGTGTGTGATGGGGAGGATCAGGCGTGCTGTGCACTGGTGCTGTGTGATGGGGAGGATCAGGCGTGGTGTGCACTGGTGCTGTGTGATGGGGAGGATCAGGCGTGGTGTGTATTGGTGCTGTGTGGTATGGGAGGATCAGGCGTGGTGTGCACTGGTGCTGTGTGATGGGGAGGATCAGGCGTGGTGTGCACTGGTGCTGTGTGATGGGGAGGATCAGGCGTGGTGTGCACTGGTGCTGTGTGATGGGGAGGATCAGGCGTGGTGTGCACTGGTGCTGTGTGATGGGGAGGATCAGGCGTGGTGTGTATTGGTGCTGTGTGGTATGGGAGGATCAGGCGTGGTGTGCACTGGTGCTGTGGTATGGGAGGATCAGGCGTGGTGTGCACTGGTGCTGAGTGGTATCGGAGGATCAGGCGTGGTGTGCATTGGTGTGTGATACGGGAGGATCGGGCGTGGTGTGTATTGGTGTGAGATACGGGAGGATTGGGCGTGGTGTGTATTGGTGTGTGATATGGGAGGATTGGGCGTGGTGTGTATTGGTGTGTGATACGGGAGGATCGGGCGTGGTGTGTATTGGTGCTGTGTGATACGGGAGGATCGGGTGTGGTGTGTATTGGTGTGTGTTACGGGAGGATCGGGCGTGGTTTGTATTGGTGCTGTGTGATACGGGAGGATCAGGCGTATGTATTGGTGCTGTGTGATACGGGAGGATCGGGCGTGGTGTGTATTGGTGTGATATGGGAGGATCGGGCGTGGTGTGTATTGGTGCTGTGTGATACGGCAGGATCGGGCGTGGTGTGTGATACGGGAGGATCGGGCGTGGTGTGTGATACGGGAGGATCGGGCGTGGTGTGTATTGGTGTGTGATACGGGAGGATCGGGCGTGGTGTGTATTGGTGTGTGATATGGGAGGATCGGGCGTGGTGTGTATGGGTGTGTGATACGGGAGGATCAGGCGTGGTGTCTATTGTGTGATACGGGAGGATCGGGCGTGGTGTGTACTGGTGTGTGATACGGGAGGATCGGGAGTGGTGTGTATGGGTGTGTGATACGGGAGGATCAGGCGTCGTGTGTGTTGGTGCTGTGTGATACGGGAGGATCGGGCGTGGTATGTATTGGTGCTGTGTGATAAGGGAGGATTGGGCGTGGTGTGTGATACGGGAGGATCGGGTGTGGTGTGTATTGGTGTGTGATACTGGAGGATCGGGCGTGGTGTGTATTGGTGTGTGATACTGGAGGATCGGGCGTGGTGTGTTTTGGTGCTGTGTGATACGGGAGGATCGGGCGTGGTGTGTATTGGTGTGTGATACGGGAGGATCGGGCGTGGTGTGTATTGGTGTGTGATACGGGAGGATCGGGCGTGGTGTGTATTGGTTTGTGTTACGGGAGGATCGGGCGTGGTGTGTATTGGTGCTGTGTGATAAGGGAGGATCGGGCGCAGTGTGTACTGGTGTGCGATGCGGGAGGATCGGGCGTGGTGTGTATTGGTGTGTGATACGGGCGGATCGGGCGTGGTGTGTATTGGTGCTGTGTGATACAGGGAGGATCGGGCGTGCTGTGTATTGGTGTGTGATAGGGGAAGATCGGGCGTGGTGTGTATTGGTGCTGTGTGATACGGGAGGATCGGGCGTGATGTGTGATACGGGAGGATCGGGCGTGCTGTGTATTGGCGCTGTGTGATACGGGAGGATCGGGCGTGGTGTGTATTGGTGTGTGATACGGGAGGATCGGGCGTGGTGTGTATTGGTGTGTGATACGGGAGGATCGGGCGTGGTGTGTATTGGTGCTGTGATACGGGAGGATCGGACGTGATGTGTATTGGTGCTGTGATACGGGAGGATCGGGCCTGGTGTGTATTGGTGTGTGATACGGGAGGATCGGGCCTGGTGTGTATTGGTGTGTGATACGGGAGGATCGGGCCTGGTGTGTATTGGTGCTGTGATACGGGAGGATCGGGCCTGGTGTGTATTGGTGTGTGATACGGGAGGATCGGGCGTGGTGTGTATTGGTGTGTGATACGGGAGGATCGGGCGTGGTGTGTATTGGTGCTGTGATACGGGAGGATCGGACGTGGTGTGTATTGGTGTGAGATACGGGAGGATCGGGCGTGGTGTGTATTGGTGTGTGATACGGGAGGATCGGGCGTGGTGTGTATTGGTGCTGTGATACGGGAGGATCGGAAGTGATGTGTATTGGTGCTGTGATACGGGAGGATCGGGCCTGGTGTGTATTGGTGTGTGATACGGGAGGATCGGGCCTGGTGTGTATTGGTGTGTGATACGGGAGGATCGGGCCTGGTGTGTATTGGTGCTGTGATACGGGAGGATCGGGCCTGGTGTGTATTGGTGTGTGATACGGGAGGATCGGGCGTGGTGTGTATTGGTGCTGTGATACGGGAGGATCGGGCGTGGTGTGTATTGGTGCTGTGATACGGGAGGATCGGGCGTGGTGTGTATTGGTGCTGTGTGATACGGGAGGATCGGGCGTGGTGTGTATTGGTGCTGTGTGATCCGGGAGGATCGGGCGTGGTGTGTATTTGTGTGTGATACGGGAGGATCAGGCGTGGTGTGTGATACGGGAGGATCGGGCGTAGTGTGTATTGGTGCCGTGTGATACGGGAGGATCGGGCGTGGTGTGTATTGGTGTGTGATACGGGAGGATCGGGCGTGGTGTGTATTGGTGTGTGATACGGGAGGATCGGGCGTGGTGTGTATTGGTGCTGTGTGATACGGGAGGATCGGGCGTGGTGTGTATTGGTGCTGTGTGATCCGGGAGGATTGGGTGTGGTGTGTGTTGGTGTGCGATACGGGAGGATCGGGCGGGGTGTGTATTGGTGTGTGATACGGGAGGATCGGGCGTGGTGTGTATTGGTGCTGTGATACGGGAGGATCGGGCGTGGTGTGTATTGGTGCTGTGTGATGCGGGAGGATCGGGCGTGGTGTGTATTGGTGTGTGATGCGGGAGGATCGGGCGTGGTGTGTATTGGTGTGTGATACGGGAGGATCGGGCGTGGTGTGTATTGGTGCTGTGTGATGCGGGAGGATCGGGCGTGGTGTGTATTGGTGTGTGATACGGGAGGATCGGGCGTGGTGTGTATTGGTGCTGTGTGATACGGGAGGATCGGGCGTGGTGTGTATTGGTGTGTGATAGGGGAGGATCGGGCGTGGTGTGTATTGGTGCTGTGTGATACGGGAGGATCGGGCGTGGCGTGTATTGGTGTACGATACGGGAGGATCGGGCGTGGTGTGTATTGGTGTGTGATACAGGAGGATCGGGCCTGATGTGTATTGCTGTGTGATACGGGAGGATCGGGCGTGGTGTGTATTGGTGTGTGACTCGGGAGGATCGGGCGTGGTGTGTGATACGGGAGGATCGGGCGTGGTGTGTATTGGTGTGTGATAAGGGAGGATCGGGCATGGTTTGTATTGGTGTGTGATACGGGAGGATCGGGCGTGGTGTGTATTGGTGTGTGATACGGGAGGATCGGGCGTGGTGTGTATTGCTGTGTGATACAGGAGGATCGGGTGTGGTGTGTATTGGTGCTGTGCGATACGGGAGGATCGGGTGTGCTGTGTATTGGTGCTGTGCGATACGGGAGGATCCGGCGTGGTGTGTATTGGTGCTGTGTGATACGGGAGGATCGGACGTGGTGTGGATTGGTGCTGTGTGATACGGGAGGATCTGGCGTGGTGTGTACTGGTGTGTGATACGGGAGGATCGGGCGTGGTGTGTATTGGTGCTGTGTGATATGGGAGGATCGGGTGTGCTGTGTATTGGTGCTGTGCGATACGGGAGGATCCGGCGTGGTGTGTATTGGTGCTGTGTGATACGGGAGGATCGGACGTGGTGTGTATTGGTGCTGTGTCATAGTGGAGGATCGGGTGTGGTGTGTATTGGTGTGTGATACGGGAGGATCGGGCGTGGTGTGTACTGGTGTGTGATACGGGAGGATCGGGCGTGGTGTGTATTGGTGCTGTGTGATATGGGAGGATCGGGTGTGCTGTGTATTGGTGCTGTGCGATACGGGAGGATCCGGCGTGGCGTGTATTGGTGCTGTGTGATACGGGAGGATCGGACGTGGTGTGGATTGGTGCTGTGTGATACGGGAGGATCTGGCGTGGTGTGTACTGGTGTGTGATACGGGAGGATCGGGCGTGGTGTGTATTGGTGTGTGATAAGGGAGGATCGGGCGTGGTGTGTATTGCTGTGTGATACGGGAGGATCGGGCGTGGTGTGTATTGGTGTGTGACTTGGGAGGATCGGGCGTGGTGTGTGATACGGGAGGATCTGGCGTGGTGTGTACTGGTGTGTGATACGGGAGGATCGGGCGTGGTGTGTATTGGTGTGTGATAAGGGAGGATCGGGCGTGGTGTGTATTGCTGTGTGATACGGGAGGATCGGGCGTGGTGTGTATTGGTGTGTGACTTGGGAGGATCGGGCGTGGTGTGTGATACGGGAGGATCGGGCGTGGTGTGTATTGGTGTGTGATACGGGAGGATCGGGCGTGGTGTGTATTGGTGCTGTGTGATACGGAAGGATCGGGCGTGGTGTGTATTGGTGCTGTGTCATAGTGGAGGATCGGGTGTGGTGTGTATTGGTGTGTGATACGGGAGGATGGGGCGTGGTGTGTATTGGTGTGTGATACGGGAGGATGGGGCGTGGTGTGTATTGGTGTGTGATACGGGAGGATCGGGCGTGGTGTGTATTGGTGTGTGATACGGGAGGATCGGGCGTGGTGTGTAATGGTGTGTGATACGGCAGGATCGGGCGTGGTGCGTATTGGTGTGTGATACAGGAGGATCGGGCGTGGTGTGTATTGCTGTGTGATACGGGAGGATCGGGCATGGTGTGTATTGGTGTGTGATACGGGAGGATCGGGCGTGGTGTGTATTGGTGCTGTGTCATAGTGGAGGATCGGGTGTGGTGCGTATTGGTGTGTGATACGGGAGGATGGGGCGTGGTGTGTGTTGGTGTGTGATACGGGAGGATCGGGCATGGTGTGTATTGGTGTGTGATACGGGAGGATCGGGCGTGGTGTGTATTGGTGCTGTGTCATAGTGGAGGATCGGGTGTGGTGCGTATTGGTGTGTGATACGGCAGGATCGGGCGTGGTGTGTATTGGTGCTGAGTGATACGGGAGGATCGGGCTTGGTGTGTATTGGTGTGATATACGGGAGGATCGGGCGTGGTGTGTATTGGTGCTGTGTGATACGGGAGGATCGGGCGTGGTGTGTATTGGTGCTGTGTGATACGGGAGGATGAGGCGTGGTGTGTATTGGTGTGATACGGGAGGATCGGGCGTGGTGTGTATTGGTGTGATACGGGAGGATCGGGCGTGGTGCGTATTGGTGTGTGATACGGGAGGATCGGGCGTGGTGTGTATTGGTGTGTGATACGGGAGGATCGGGCGTGGTGTGTATTGGTGTGTGATACGGGAGGATCGGGCGTGGTGTGTACTGGTGTGTGATACGGGAGGATCGGGCGTGGTGCGTATTGGTGTGTGATACGGGAGGATCGGGCGTGGTGTGTATTGGTGTGTGATACGGGAGGATCGGGCGTGGTGTGTACTGGTGTGTGATAGGGGAGGATCGGGCGTGGTGTGTATTGGTGTGAGATACGGGAGGATCCGGCGTGGTGTGTACTGGTGTGTGATAGGGGAGGATCGGGCGTGGTGTGTATTGGTGTGAGATACGGGAGGATCCGGCGTGGTGTGTACTGGTGTGTGATAGGGGAGGATCGGGCGTGGTGTGTATTGGTGTGTGATAGGGGAGGATCGGACGTGGTGTGTATTGGTGTTTGATACGGGAGGATCGGGCGTGGTGTGTATTGGTGTGTGATAGGGGAGGATCGGACGTGGTGTGTATTGGTGTTTGATACGGGAGGATCGGACGTGGTGTGTATTGGTGTTTGATACGGGAGGATCGGGCGTGGTGTGTATTGGTGTGTGATACGGGAGGATCGGGCGTGGTGTGTATTGGTGTGTGATACGGGAGGATCCGGTGTGGTGTGTATTGGTGTGTGATACGGGAGGATCGGGCATGGTGTGTACTGGTGTGTGATACGGGAGGATCGGGCGTGGTGTGTGATACGGGAGGATCGGGCGTGGTGTGTATTGGTGGTGTGATTTACGGGAGGATCGGACGTGGTGTGTATTGGTGTGTGATACGAAAGGATTGTGCGTGGTGTGTATTGGTGTGTGATACGGGAGGATCGGGCATGGTGTGTGATACGGGAGGATCGGGCGTGGTGTGTATTGGTGCTGTGTGATACGGGAGGATCGGGCTTGGTGTGTGATACGGGAGGATCGGGCGTGGTGTGTACTGGTGTGCGATGCGGAAGGATGGGCCTGGTGTGTATTGGTGTGTGATACGGGAGGATCGGGCGTGGTGTGTATTGGTGTGATACGGGAGGATCGGGCGTGGTGTGTACTGGTGTGTGATAAGGGAGGATCGGGCGTGGTGTGTATTGGTGTGTGATAAGGAAGGATCGGGCGTGGTGCGTATTGGTGTCTGATAAGGGAGGATCGGGCGTGCTGTGTGTTGGTGTGTGATACAGGAGGATCGGGTGTGGTGCGTATTGGTGCTGTGATACGGGAGAATCGGGCGTGGTGCGTATTGGTGTGTGATATGGCAGGATCGGGCGTTGTGCGTATTGGTGCTGTGATACGGGAAGATCGGGCGTGGTGCGTATTGGTGCTGTGATACGGGAAGATCGGGCGTGGTGTGTATTGGTGTGTGATACGGGAGGATCGGGCATGGTGTGTATTGGTGGTGTGTGATACGGGAGGATCGGGCGTGCTGTGTATTGGTGTGTGATACGGGAGGATCGGGCGTGGTGTGTATTGGTGTGAGATACGGGAGGATCGGGCGTGGTGTGTGATACGGGAGGATCCGGTGTGGTGTGTGATACGGGAGGATCGGGCGTGGTGTGTACTGGTGTCTGATACGGGAGGATCGGGCGTGGTTTGTATTGGTGCTGTGTGATACGGGAGGATCGTGCGTGGTGTGTGATATGGGAGGATCGAGCGTGGTGTGTATTGGTGCTGTGTGATATGGCAGGATCGGGCGTGGCGTGTATTGGTGTGTGATACGGTAGGATCGGGCGTGGTGTGTACTGGTGTGTGATACGGGAGGATCGGTCGTGGTGTGTACTGGTGTGCGATACGGGAGGATCGGGCGTGGTGTGTATTGGTGTGTGACACGGGAGGATCGGGCGTGGTGTGTATTGGTGTGTGATACGGGAGGATCGGGCGTGGTGTGTATTGGTGTGTGATACGGGAAGATCGGGCGTGGTGTGTATTGGTGTGTGATACGGGAAGATCGGGCGTGGTGTGTACTGGTGTGTGATAAGGGAGGATCGGGCGTGGTGTGTATTGGTGTGTGATACGGGAGGATCGGGCGTGGTGTGTATTGGTGTGTGATAAGGGAGGATCGGGCGTGGTGTGTATTGGTGTGTGATACGGGAAGATCGGGCGTGGTGTGTATTGGTGTGTGATACGGGAGGATCGGACGTGGTGCGTATTGGTGGTGTGTGATACGGGAGGATCGGGCGTGGTGTGTATTGGTGCTGTGTGATACGGGAGGATCGGGCGTGGTGTGTATTGCTGTGTGACACGGGAGGATCGGGCGTGGTGTGTATTGGTGTGTGATAAGGGACTATCGGGCGTGATGTGTATTGGTGCTGTGTGATACGGGAGGATCGGGCGTGGTGTGTATTGGTGTGTGATAAGGGACTATCGGGCGTGGTGTGTACTGGTGTGTGATACAGGAGGATCGGGCGTGGTGTGTATTGGTGTGTGATACGGGAGGATCGGGCGTGGTGTGTACTGGTGTGTGATACGGGAGGATCGGGCGTGGTGTGTATTGGTGTGTGATACGGGAGGATCGGGCGTGGTGTGTACTGGTGTGTGATACGGGAGGATCGGGCGTGGTGTGTACTGGTGCGTGATACGGGAGGATCGGGCGTGGTGTGAGATACGGGAGGATCGGGCGTGGTGTGTACTGGTGCGTGATACGGGAGGATCGGGCGTGGTGTGTACTGGTGCGTGATACGGGAGGATCGGGCGTGGTGTGTACTGGTGCGTGATACGGGAGGATCGGGCGTGGTGTGTACTGGTGCGTGATACGGGAGGATCCGGTGTGGTGTGAGATACGGGAGGATCGAGCGTGGTGTGTACTGGTGTGTGATACGGGAGGATCGGGCGTGGTGTGAGATACGGGAGGATCGGGCGTGGTGTGTATTGGTATGTGATACGGGAGGATCCGGTGTGGTGTGAGATACGGGAGGATCGGGCGTGGTGTGTACTGGTGTGTGATACGGGAGGATCGGGCGTGGTGTGCATTGGTGTGTGATACGGGAGGATCTGGCGTGGTGTGTACTGGTGTGCGATGCGGAAGGATTGGGCGTGCTGTGTGATCCGGGAGGATCGGGCATGGTGTGTATTGGTGCTGTGTGATATGGGAGGATCGGGCGTGGTGTGTATTTCTGTGTGATACGTGAGGATCGGGCGTGGTGTGTATTGGTGTGTGACATGGGAGGATCGGGCGTGGTGTGTACTGGTGTGCGATGCGGAAGGATTGGGCGTGCTGTGTGATCCGGGAGGATCGGGCATGGTGTGTATTGGTGCTGTGTGATATGGGAGGATCGGGCGTGGTGTGTATTTCTGTGTGATACATGAGGATCGGGCGTGGTGTGTATTGGTGTGTGACATGGGAGGATCGGGCGTGTGTGTTGGTGTGTGATATGGGAGGATCCGGTTTGGTGTGTGATACGGGAGGATCGGGCGTGGTGTGTATTGGTGTGTGATACGAGAGGATCGGGCGTGGTGTGTATTGGTGTGTGATACGGGAGGATCGGGTGTGCTGTGTATTGGTGCTGTGTGATACGGGAGGATCCGGCGTGGTGTGTATTGATGTGTGATATGGGAGGATCGGGCGTGGTGCGTATTGGCGTGTGATACGGGAGGATCGGGCGTGCTGTGTGATACGGGAGCATCGGGCGTGGTGTCTATTGGTGTGTGATATGGGAGGATCGGGCGTGGTGCGTATTGGCGTGTGATACGGGAGGATCGGGCGTGGTGTGTATTGGTGCTGTATGATATGGAAGGATCGGGCGTGGTGTGTATTGCAGTGTGTGATACGGGAGGATTGGGAGTGGTGTGTATTGATGTGTGATAAGGGAGGATCGGGCGTGGTGTGTATTGGCGTATGATACGGGAGGATCGGGTGTGGTGTGTATTGGTGCTGTGTGATACGGGAGGATCGGGCGTGGTGTGTAATGGTGTGTGATACGGGAGGATAGGGCGTGGTGTGTATTGGTGTGTGATCCGGGAGGATCGGGCGTGGTGTGTATTGGTGCTGTGTGATACGGGAGGATCAGGCGTGGTGTGATACGGGAGGATCAGGCGTGGCGTGTTTTGGTGTGTGATACGGGAGGATCGGGCGTGGTGCGTATTGGTGCTGTGATACGATGGATCGGGCGTGGTGTATATTGGTGTGTGATACGGGACTATCGGGCGTGATGTGTATTGGTGCTGTGTGATACGGGAGGATCGGGCGTAGTGTGTATTGGTGTGTGAAAGGGGAGGATCGGGTGTGGAGTGTATTGGTGTGTGATACGGGAGGATCGGGCGTGGTGTGTGATACGGGAGGATTGGGCGTGGTGTGTATTGGTGTGTGATACGAGAGGATCGGGCGTGGTGTGTGTTGGTGCTGTGTGATGCGGGAGGATCGGGCGTGGTGTGTATTGGTGTGTGATGCGGGAGGATCGGGCGTGGTGTGTATTGGTGGTGTGATATACGGGAGGATCGGGCGTGGTGTGTGTTGGTGTGTGATACGGGAGGACCGGGCGTGGTGTGTTTTGGTGTGTGATACGGGAAGATCGGGCGTGGTGTGTGTTGGTGTGTGATACGGGAGGACCGGGCGTGGTGTGTATTGGTGCTGTGTGATAGGGGATGATCGGGCGTGGTGTGTATTGGTGCTGTGTGATACGGGAGGATCGGGCGTGGTGTGTATTGGTGTGTGATACGGGAGGATCAGGCGTGGCGTCTTTTGGTGTGTGATACGGGAGGGTCGGGCGTGGTGTGTATTGCTGTGTGATACGGGAGGATCGGGCGTGGTGTGTATTGGTGTGTGATACGGGAGGATCGGGCGTGGTGTGTATTGGTGTGAGATACGGGAGGATCGGGCGTGGTGTGTGATACGGGAGGATCCGGTGTGGTGTGTGATACGGGAGGATCGGACATGGTGTGTACTGGTGTGTGATACGGGAGGATCCGGTGTGGTGTGTGATACGGGAGGATCGGGCGTGGTGTGTATTTATGTGTGATAAGGGAGGATCGGGCGTGGTGTGTATTGGTGTGTGATACGGGAGGATCGGCCGTCGTGTGTACTGGTTTGTGATACGGGAGGATCCGGTGTGGTGTGTGATACGGGAGGATCGGACGTGGTGTGTATTGATGTGTGATACGGGAGGGTCGGGCGTGGTGTGTATTGGTGCTGTGTGATACGGGAGGATCGGGCGTGGTGTGTACTGGTGTCTGATACGGGCGGATCGGGCGTGGTGCGTGTTGGTGCTGTGATACGGGATGATCGGGCGTGGTGCGTATTGGTGTGTGATATGGGAGGATTGGGCGTGGTGCGTATTGGTGCTGTGATATGGGAGGATCGGGCGTGGTGTGTGATACGGGAGGATCGGGCGTGGTGTATATTGGTGCGGTGTGATACGGGAGGATCGGGCGTGGTGTGATACGGGAGGATCGGGCGTGGTGTGATACGTGAGGATCGGGCGTGGTGTGTATTTCGGTGTGATACGTGAGGATCGGGCGTGGTGTGTATTGGTGTGTGATACGGGAGGATCGGGCGTGGTGTGTATTGGTGTTTGATACGGAAGGATCGGGCGTGGTGTGTACTGGTGTGTGATAGGGGAGGATCGGGCGTGGTGTGCATTGGTGCTGTGTGATACGGGAGGATCTGGCGTGGTGTGTATTGGTGTGTGATACGGGAGGATCGGGCGTGGTGTGTGATACGGGAGGATCGGACGTGGTGTGTATTGGTGTGTGATACGGGAGGATCGGGCGTGGTGTGTGATACGGGAGGATCGGACGTGGTGTGTATTGATGTGTGATACGGGAGGATCGGGTGTGGTGTGTATTGATGTGTGATAAGGGAGGATCGGGCGTGGTGTGTGATATGGGAGGATCGGACGTGGTGTGTATTGGTGTGTGATACGGGAGGATCGGGCGTGGTGTGTATTGCTGTGTGATACAGGAGGATCGGGTGTGGTGTGTACTGGTGTGTGATACGGGAGGATCCGGTGTGGTGTGTGATACGGGAGGATCAGGCGTGGTGCGTATTGGTGTGTGATACGGGAGGATCAGGCGTGGTGCGTATTGGTGTGTGATACGGGAGGATCCGGTGTGGTGTGTGATACGGGAGGATCAGGCGTGGTGCGTATTGGTGTGTGATACGGGAGGATCAGGCGTGGTGCGTATTGGTGTGTGATAAGGGAGGATCGGGTGTGGTGTGTATTGGTGTGTGGTACGGGAGGATCGGGCGTGGTGTGTATTGCTGTGTGATACGGGAGGATCGGGCGTGGTGTGTATTGGTGTGTGGTACGGGAGGATCGGGTGTGGTGTGTACTGGTGTGTGATACGGGAGGATCGGGCGTGGTGTGTATTGCTGTGTGATACGGGAAGATCGGGCGTGGTGTGAGATACGGGAGGATCGGGTGTGGTGTGTATTGGTGTGTGATACGGGAGGATCGGGCATGGTGTGTGATACGGGAGGATCGGGCGTGGTGTGTATTGCTGTGTGATACGGGAAGATCGGGCGTGGTGTGTGATACGGGAGGATCGGGCGTGGTGTGTATTGGTGTGTGATACGGGAAGATCGGGCGTGGTGTGTATTGCTGTGTGATACGGGAAGATCGGGCGTGGTGTGTGATACGGGAGGATCGGGCGTGGTGTGTAATGGTGTGTGATACGGGAGGATCGGGCGTGGTGTGTAATGGTGTGTGATACGGCAGGATCGGGCGTGGTGTGTATTGGTGCTGTGTGAAACGGGAGGATCGGGCTTGGTGTGTATTGGTGTGTGATACGGGAGGATCGGGCGTGGTGTTTACTGGTGTGTGATACGGGAGGATCGGGCGTGGTGTGTATTGGTGTGTGATAAGGGAGGATCGGGCGTGGTGTGTACTGGTGTGTGATACGGGAGGATCGGGCGTGGTGTGTATTGGTGTCTGATACGGGAGGATCGGGCGTGGTGTGTATTGGTGCTGTGTGAAACGGGAGGATCGGGCTTGGTGTGTATTGGTGTGTGATACGGGAGGATCGGGCGTGGTGTTTACTGGTGTGTGATACGGGAGGATCGGGCGTGGTGTGTATTGCTGTGTGATACAGGAGGATCGGGCGTGGCGTGTATTGGTGTGTGATACGAGAGGATCGGGCGTGGTGTGTATTGGTGTGTGATACGGGAGGATCGGGCGTGGTGTGTCTTGGTGCTGTGTCATGGTGGAGGATCGGGTGTGGTGTGTATTGGTGTGTGATACGGGAGGATGGGGCTTGGTGTGTGATACGGGAGGATCGGGCGTGGTGTGTATTGGTGTGTGATACGGCAGGATCGGGCGTGGCGTGTATTGGTGCTGTGTGATACGGGAGGATCGGGCGTGGTGTGTATTGGTGCTGTGTGATACGGGAGGATTGGGCGTGGTGTGTATTGGTGTGTGATAGGGGAGGATCGGGCGTGGTGTGCATTGGTGTGATACGGGAGGATCGGGCGTGGTGTGTATTGGTGTGTGATAGGGGAGGATCGGGCATGCTGTGTATTGGTGCTGTGTGATACGGGAGGATCGGGCGTGGTGTGTATTTGTGCTGTGTGATACGGGAGGATCGGGCGTGGTGTGTATTGGTGTGTGATACGGGAGGATCGGACATGGTGTGTATTGGTGTGATAAGGGAGGATCGGGCGTGGTGTGTACTGGTGTGTGATAAGGGAGGATCGGGCGTGGTGTGTATTGGTGTGTGATACGGGAGGATCGGACATGGTGTGTATTGGTGTGATAAGGGAGGATCGGGCGTGGTGTGTATTGGTGTGTGATACGGGAGGATCAGGCGTGGTGTGTACTGGTGTGTGATACGGGAGGATCGGGCGTGGTGTGTATTGGTGTGTGATACGGGAGGATCGGGCGTGGTGTGTATTGGTGTGTGATACGGGAGGATCAGGCGTGGTGTGTATTGGTGTGTGATTGGGGAGGATCGGGCGTGGTGTGTATTGGTGCTGTGTGATACGGGAGGATCGGGCGTGGTGCGTATTGGTGTGTGATACGGGAGGATCGGGCGTGGTATGTATTGGTGTGTGATACGGGAGGATTCTGCGTGTGTATTGGTGTGTGATACGGGAGGACCGGGCGTGGTGTGTTTTGGTGTGTGATACAGGAGGATCGGGCGTGGTGTGTGTTACGGGAGGATCGGGCGTGGTTTGTATTCGTGCTGTGTGATACGGGAGGATCGGGCGTGGTGTGTGATGGGGAGGATCGGGCGTGGTGTGTATTGGTGTGTGTGATACGGGAGGATCGGGCGTGGTGTGTATTCGTGTGATACAGGAGTATCGGGCGTGGTGTGTACTGGTGTCTGATACGGGAGGATCGGGCGTGGTTTGTATTGGTGCTGTGTGATACGGGAGGATCGTGCGTGGTGTGTGATATGGGAGGATCGAGCGTGGTGTGTATTGGTGTGTGTGATACGGGAGGATCGTGCGTGGTGTGTGATATGGCAGGATCGGGCGTGGCGTGTATTGGTGTGTGACACGGGAGGATCGGGCATGGTGTGTGATACGGTAGGATCGGGCGTGGTGTGTACTGGTGTGTGATAAGGGAGGATCGGGCGTGGTGTGTATTGGTGTGTGATACGGGAGGATCGGGCGTGGTGTGTATTGGTGTGTGATACGGGAAGATCGGGCGTGGTGTGTATTGGTGTGTGATACGGGAAGATCGGGCGTGGTGTGTATTGGTGTGTGATACGGTAGGATCGGACGTGGTGCGTATTGGTGTGTGATAAGGGAGGATCGGGCGTGGTGTGTATTGGTGTGTGATAAGGGAGGATCGGGCGTGGTGTGTATTGGTGTGTGATAAGGGAGGATCGGGCGTGGTGTGTACTGGTGCGTGATACGGGAGGATCGGGCGTGGTGTGAGATACGGGAGGATCGGGCGTGGTGTGTACTGGTGTGTGATACGGGAGGATCGGGCGTGGTGTGTACTGGTGTGTGATACGGGAGGATCGGGCGTGGTGTGTACTGGTGTGTGATACGGGAGGATCGGGCGTGGTGTGAGATACGGGAGGATCGGGCGTGGTGTGTATTGGTATGTGATACGGGAGGATCCGGTGTGGTGTGAGATACGGGAGGATCGGGCGTGGTGTGTACTGGTGCGTGATACGGGAGGATCGGGCGTGGTGTGCATTGGTGTGTGATACGGGAGGATCTGGCGTGGTGTGTACTGGTGTGCGATGCGGAAGGATTGGGCGTGCTGTGTGATCCGGGAGGATCGGGCATGGTGTGTATTGGTGCTGTGTGATATGGGAGGATCGGGCGTGGTGTGTATTTCTGTGTGATACGTGAGGATCGGGCGTGGTGTGTATTGGTGTGTGACATGGGAGGATCGGGCGTGTGTGTTGGTGTGTGATATGGGAGGATCCGGTTTGGTGTGTGATACGGGAGGATCGGGCGTGGTGTGTATTGGTGTGTGATACGAGAGGATCGGGCGTGGTGTGTATTGGTGTGTGATACGGGAGGATCGGGTGTGCTGTGTATTGGTGCTATGTGATACGGGAGGATCCGGCGTGGTGTGTATTGATGTGTGATATGGGAGGATCGGGCGTGGTGCGTATTGGCGTGTGATACGGGAGGATCGGGCGTGCTGTGTGATACGGGAGCATCGGGCGTGGTGTGTATTGGTGTGTGATATGGGAGGATCGGGCGTGGTGCGTATTGGCGTGTGATACGGGAGGATCGGGCGTGGTGTGTATTGGTGCTGTATGATATGGAAGGATCGGGCGTGGTGTGTATTGCAGTGTGTGATACGGGAGGATTGGGAGTGGTGTGTATTGATGTGTGATAAGGGAGGATCGGGCGTGGTGTGTATTGGCGTATGATACGGGAGGATCGGGTGTGGTGTGTATTGGTGCTGTGTGATACGGGAGGATCGGGCGTGGTGTGTAATGGTGTGTGATACGGGAGGATAGGGCGTGGTGTGTATTGGTGTGTGATCCGGGAGGATAGGGCGTGGTGTGTATTGGTGCTGTGAGATACGGGAGGATCGGGCGTGGTGTGTATTGGTGTGTGATACGGGAGGATCGGCTTGGTGTGTGATGCGGGAGGATCGGGCGTGGTGTGTATTGGTGCTGTGTGATACGGGAGGATCAGGCGTGGTGTGATACGGGAGGATCAGGCGTGGCGTGTTTTGGTGTGTGATACGGGAGGATCGGGCGTGGTGCGTATTGGTGCTGTGATACGATGGATCGGGCGTGGTGTATATTGGTGTGTGATACGGGACTATCGGGCGTGATGTGTATTGGTGCTGTGTGATACGGGAGGATGGGGCTTGGTGTGTGATCCGGGAGGATCGGGCATGGTGTGTATTGGTGCTGTGTGATACGGGAGGATCGGGCGTAGTGTGTATTGGTGTGTGAAAGGGGAGGATCGGGTGTGGAGTGTATTGGTGTGTGATACGGGAGGATCGGGCGTGGTGTGTGATACGGGAGGATTGGGCGTGGTGTGTATTGGTGTGTGATACGAGAGGATCGGGCGTGGTGTGTGTTGGTGCTGTGTGATGCGGGAGGATCGGGCGTGGTGTGTATTGGTGTGTGATGCGGGAGGATCGGGCGTGGTGTGTATTGGTGGTGTGATATACGGGAGGATCGGGCTTGGTGTGTGATACGGGAGGACCGGGCGTGGTGTGTTTTGGTGTGTGATACGGGAAGATCGGGCGTGGTGTGTGTTGGTGTGTGATACGGGAGGACCGGGCGTGGTGTGTATTGGTGCTGTGTGATAGGGGATGATCGGGCGTGGTGTGTATTGGTGTGTGATACGGGAGGATCAGGCGTGGCGTCTTTTGGTGTGTGATACGGGAGGGTCGGGCGTGGTGTGTATTGCTGTGTGATACGGGAGGATCGGGCGTGGTGTGTATTGGTGTGATACGGGAGGATCGGGCGTGGTGTGTACTGGTGTGTGATACGGGAGGATCGGGCGTGGTGTGTATTGGTGCTGTGTGATACGGGGGGATCGGGCGTGGTGTCTATTGGTGTGTGATAGGGGATGATCGGGCGTGGTGTGTATTGGTGCTGTGTGATACGGGAGGATCGGGTGTGGTGTGTATTGGTGTGTGATACGGGAGGATCGGGCGTGGTGTGTACTGGTGTGTGATACGGGAGGATCGGGCGTGGTATGTGATACGGGAGGATCGGGTGTGGTGTGTACTGGTGTGTGATACGGGAGGATCGGGCGTGGTGCGTACTGGTGTGTGATACGGGAGGATCGGGTGTGGTGTGTATTGGTGTGTGATACGGGAGGATCGGGTGTGGTGTGTATTGGTGTGTGACAAGGAAGGATCAGGCGTGGTACGTATTGGTGTGTGATACGGGAGGATCGGGCTTGGTGTGTGATACAGGAAGATCGGGCGTGCTGTGTATTGGTGTGTGATACGGGAGGATCGGGCGTGGTGCGTATTGGTGCTGTGATACGGGAAGATCGGGCGTGGTGTGTGTATTGGTGCTGTGTGATGCAGGAGGATTGGGCGTGGTGTGTATTGGTGTGTGATACGGGAGGATCGGACGTGGTGTGTATTGGTGTGTGATACGGGAGGATTGTGCGTGGTGTGTATTGGTGTGTGATATGGGAGGATCGGGCGTGGTGTGTATTGCTGTGTGATACGGGAGGATCAGGCGTGATGTGTATTGGTGTGTGATACGGGAGGATCGGGCGTGGTGTGTATTGGTGTATGATACGGGAGGATCGGGCGTGGTGTGTATTGGTGCTGTGTGATACGGGAGGATCGGGCGTGGTGTGTATTGGTGTGTGATGGGGAGGATCGGGCGTAATGTGTATCGGTGCTGTGTGATACGGGAGGATCGGGCGTGGCGTGTATTGGTGTGTGATACGGGAGGATCGGTCATGGTGTGTATTGGTGTACGATACAGGAGGATCGGGCGTGGTGTGTATTGGTGTGTGATAGGGGAGGATCGGGCGTGGTGTGTATTGGTGCTGTGTGATACGGCAGGATCGGGCGTGGTGTGTACTGGTTTGTGATACGGGAGAATCGGGCGTGGTGTGTATTGGTGTGTGATAGGGGAGGATCGGGCGTGGTGTGTATTGGTGTGTGATACGGGAGGAGCGGGCGTGGTGTGTATTGGTGTGTGATACGGGAGGATCGGGCGTGGTGTGTATTGGTGTGTGATACGGGAGGAGCGGGCGTGGTGTGTATTGGTGTGTGATACGGGAGGATCGGGCGTGGTGTGTATTGGTGTGTGATACGGGAGCATCGGGCGTGGTGTGTATTGCTGTGTGATACGGGAGGATCGGGCGTGGTGTGTGATACGGGAGGATCGGGCGTGGTGTGTATTGGTGCTGTGTGATACGGGAGGATCGGGCGTGGTGTGTATTGGTGCTGTGTGATACGGGAGGATCGGGCGTGGTGTCTTTTGGTGCTGTGTGATGCGGCAGGATCGGGCGTGGTGTGTATTGGTGGTGTGATATACGGGAGGATCGGGCGTGGTGTGTGTATGTATTGGTGCTGTGTGATACGGGAGGATTGTGCGTGGTGTGTATTGGTGTGTGATCCGGGAGGATCGGGCGTGGTGTGTGATACGGGAGGACTGGGCGTGGTGTGTATTGGTGCTGTGTGATACGGGAGGATCGGGCGTGGTGTGTACTGGTGTGTGATACGGGAGGATCGCGCGTGGTGTGTATTGGTGGTGTGTGATACAGGAGGATCGTGCGTGGTGTGTATTGGTGTGTGATATGGGAGAATCGGGCGTGGTGTGTATTGGTGTGTGATACGGGAGGATCGGACGTGGTGTGTATTGGTGTGTGATACGGGAGGATTGTGCGTGGTGTGTATTGGTGTGTGATATGGGAGGATCGGGCGTGGTGTGTATTGCTGTGTGATACGGGAGGATCAGGCGTGATGTGTATTGGTGTGTGATACGGGAGGATCGGGCGTGGTGTGTATTGGTGTATGATACGGGAGGATCGGGCGTAGTGTGTATTGGTGCTGTGTGATACGGGAGGATCGGGCGTGGTGTGTATTGGTGTGTGATACGGGAGGATCGGGCGTGGTGTGTATTGGTTTGTGATACTCGAGGATCGGGCGTGGTGTGTATTGGTGCTGTGTGATACGGGAGGATCGGGCGTGGTGTGTGATACGGGAGGATCGGGCGTGGTGTGTATTGGTGCTGTGTGATACGGGAGGATCGGGCGTGGTGTGTATTGGTGTGTGATACGGGAGGATTGGACGTGGTGTGTACTGGTGTGTGATACGGGAGGATCGCGCGTGGTGTGTATTGGTGCTGTGTGATACGGGAGGATCGGGCGTGGTGTGTACTGGTGTGTGATACGGGAGGATCGCGCGTGGTGTGTATTGGTGTGTGATACAGGAGGATCGTGCGTGGTGTGTATTGCTGTGTGATACGGGAGGATCAGGCGTGATGTGTATTGGTGTGTGATACGGGAGGATCGGGCGTGGTGTGTATTGGTTTATGATACGGGAGGATCGGGCGTAGTGTGTATTGGTGCTGTGTGATACGGGAGGATCGGGCGTGGTGTGTATTGGTGTGTGATACGGGAGGATCGGGCGTGGTGTGTATTGGTTTGTGATACTCGAGGATCGGGCGTGGTGTGTATTGGTGCTGTGTGATACGGGAGGATCGGGCGTGGTGTGTGATACGGGAGGATCGGGCGTGGTGTGTATTGGTGCTGTGTGATACGGGAGAATCGGGCGTGGTGTGTATTGGTGTGTGATACGGGAGGATCGGGCGTGGTGTGTATTGATGTGTGATACGGGAGGATCGGGCGTGGTGTGTGTTGGTGCTGTGTGATGCGGCAGGATCGGGCGTGGTGTGTATTGGTGTGTGATACGGGAGGATCGGGCGTGGTGTGTATTGGTGGTGTGATATACGGGAGGATCGGGCGTGGTGTGTGACACGGGAGGGTCGGGCGTGGTGTATATATTGGTGCTGTGTGATACGGGAGGATCGGGCGTGGTGTGTATTGGTGTGTGATATGGGAGGATCGGGCGTGGTGTGTATTGGTGTGTGATATGGGAGGATTGGGCGTGGTGTGTATTGGTGCTGTGTGATACGGCAGGATCGGGCGTGGTGTGTACTGGTGTGTGATACGGGAGGATCGGGCGTGGTGTGTATTGGTGTGTGATGGGGAGGATCGGGCGTAATGTGTATTGGTGCTGTGTGATACGGGAGGATCGGGCGTGGCGTGTATTGGTGTGTGATACGGGAGGATCGGTCGTGGTGTGTATTGGTGTACGATACGGGAGGATCGGGCGTGGTGTGTATTGGTGTGTGATAGGGGAGGATCGGGCGTGGTGTGTATTGGTGTGTGATACGGGAGGATTGGGCGTGGCGTGTACTGGTGTGTGATACGGGAGGATCGGTCGTGGTGTGTATTGGTGCTGTGTGATACGGGAGGATTGGGCGTGGCGTGTATTGGTGTGTGATACGGGAGGATCGGGCGTGGTGTGTATTGGTGTGTGATACGGGAGGATCGGGCGTGGTGCGTATTGGTGTGTGATAGGGGAGGATTGGGCGTGGTGTGTATCGGTGTGTGATACGGGAGGATCGGGCGTGGTGTGTATTGGTGTATGATACGGCAGGATCGGGCGTGGTGTGTATTGGTGTATGATACGGCAGGATCGGGCGTGGTGTTTATTGGTGCTGTGTGAAATGGGAGGATCGGGCGTGGCGTGTATTGGTGTGTGATAAGGAAGGATCGGGCGTGGTGTGTATTGCTGTGTGATACGGGAGGATCGGGCGTGGTGTGTATTGGTGCTGTGTGATACGGGAGGATCGGGCGTGGTGTGTGATACGGGAGGATCGGGCGTGGTGTGTATTGGTGTGTGATACGGGAGGATCGGGCGTGGCGTGTATTGGTGTGTGATACGGGAGGATCGGGCGTGGTGTGTATTTCTGTGTGAAACGTGAGGATCGGGCGTGGTGTGTATTGGTGTGGGATACGGGAGGATCGGGCGTGGTGTGTGATAGGAGAGGATTGGGCGTGGTGTGTACTGGTGTGTGATATGGGAGGATCGGACGTGGTGTGTATTGATGTGTGATACGGCAGGATCGGGCGTGGTGTGTGTTGGTGCTGTGTGATGCGGGAGGATCGGGCGTGGCGTGTATTGGTGTGTGATACGGGAGGATCGGGCGTGGTGTGTGTATTGGTGTGATAGGGGAGGATCGGGCGTGGTGTGTATTGGTGTGTGATACGGGAGGATCGGGCGTGGTGTGTATTGGTGTGTGATACGGGAGGATCGGGCGTGGTGTGTATTGGTGTGTGATACGGGAGGATCGGGCGTGGTGTGTGATACAGGAGGATCGGGCGTGGTGTGTATTGGTGTATGATACGGGAGGATCGGGCGTGGTGTGTATTGGTGTGTGATAGGGGAGGATCGGGCGTGGTGTGTATTGGTGGTGTGTGATACGGGAGGAGCGGGCGTGGTGTGTATTGGTGTGTGATACGGGAGGATCGGGCGTGGTGTGTATTGGTGTATGATACGGGAGGATCGGGCGTGGTGTGTATTGGTGTGAGATACGGGAGGATCGGGCGTTGTGCGTATTGGTGCTGTGATACGGGAAGATCGGGCGTGGTGCGTATTGGTGCTGTGATACGGGAAGATCGGGCGTGGTGTGTATTGGTGTGTGATACGGGAGGATCGGGCATGGTGTGTATTGGTGGTGTGTGATACGGGAGGATCGGGCGTGGTGTGTATTGGTGTGTGATACGGGAGGATCGGGCGTGGTGTGTATTGGTGTGTGATAAGGGAGGATCGGGCGTGGTGTGTATTGGTGTGAGATACGGGAGGATCGGGCGTGGTGTGTGATACGGGAGGATCGGACGTGGTGTGTACTGGTGTGTGATACGGGAGGATCCGGTGTGGTGTGTGATACGGGAGGATCGGGCGTGGTGTGTATTGGTGTGAGATACGGGAGGATCGGGCGTGGTGTGTGATACGGGAGGATCGGACGTGGTGTGTACTGGTGTGTGATACGGGAGGATCCGGTGTGGTGTGTGATATGGGAGGATCGGACGTGGTGTGTATTGGTGTGTGATACGGGAGGATCGGCCGTCGTGTGTACTGGTTTGTGATACGGGAGGATCCGGTGTGGTGTGTGATACGGGAGGATCGGACGTGGTGTGTATTGATGTGTGATACGGGAGGATCGGGCGTGGTGTGTATTGGTGCTGTGTGATACGGGAGGATCGGGCGTGGTGTGTACTGGTGTCTGATACGGGCGGATCGGGCGTGGTGCGTGTTGGTGCTGTGATACGGGATGATCGGGCGTGGTGCGTATTGGTGTGTGATATGGGAGGATTGGGCGTGGTGCGTATTGGTGCTGTGATATGGGAGGATCGGGCGTGGTGTGTATTGGTGCGGTGTGATACGGGAGGATCGGGCGTGGTGTGATACGGGAGAATCGGGCGTGGCGTGTATTGGTGTGTGATACGGGAGGATCGGGCGTGGTGTGTATTTCGGTGTGATACGTGAGGATCGGGCGTGGTGTGTATTGGTGTGTGATACGGAAGGATCGGGCGTGGTGTGTGATAGGGGAGGATCGGGCGTGGTGTGCATTGGTGCTGTGTGATACGGGAGGATCTGGCGTGGTGTGTATTGGTGTGTGATACGGGAGGACCGGGCGTGGTGTGTATTGGTGCTGTGTGATACGGGAGGATATGGCGTGGTTTGTATTGGTGCTGTGTGATACGGGAGGATCATGCGTGGTGTGTATTGGTGTGTGATACGGGAGGATCGGGCGTGGTGTGTATTGGTGCTGTGTGATATGGGAGGATCGGGCGTGGTGTGTATTGGTGTGTGATACGGGAGGATCAGGCGTGGCGTCTTTTGGTGTGTGATACGGGAGGGTCGGGCGTGGTGTGAATTGCTGTGTGATACGGGAGGATCGGGCGTGGTGTGTATTGGTGTGATACGGGAGGATCGGGCGTGGTGTGTACTGGTGTGTGATACGGGAGGATCGGGCGTGGTGTGTATTGGTGGTGTGATATACGGGAGGATCGGGCGTGGTGTGTGTTGGTGTGTGATACGGGAGGACCAGGCGTGGTGTGTATTGGTGCTGTGAGATACGGGAGGATCGGGCGTGGTGTGTATTGGTGTGTGATACGGGAGGATCGGGCGTGGTGTGTATTGGTTTGTGATACTCGAGGATCGGGCGTGGTGTGTATTGGTGCTGTGTGATACGGGAGGATCGGGCGTGGTGTGTGATACGGGAGGATCGGGCGTGGTGTGTATTGGTGCTGTGTGATACGGGAGGATCGGGCGTGGTGTGTATTGGTGTGTGATACGGGAGGATTGGACGTGGTGTGTATTGATGTGTGATACGGGAGGATCGGGCGTGGTGTGTGTTGGTGCTGTGTGATGCGGCAGGATCGGGCGTGGTGTGTATTGGTGTGTGATACGGGAGGATCGGGCGTGGTGTGTGTTGGTGCTGTGTGATGCGGCAGGATCGGGCGTGGTGTGTATTGGTGTGTGATACGGGAGGATCGGGCGTGGTGTGTGACACGGGAGGGTCGGGCGTGGTGTATATATTGGTGCTGTGTGATACGGGAGGATCGGGCGTGGTGTGTATTGGTGTGTGATATGGGAGGATCGGGCGTGGTGTGTATTGGTGCTGTGTGATACGGGAGGATCAGGCGTGGTGTGTACTGGTGTGTGATACGGGAGGATCGGGCGTGGTGTGTATTGGTGGTGTGATATACGGGAGGATCGGGCGTGGTGTGTATTGGTGTGTGATATGGGAGAATCGGGCGTGGTGTGTATTGCTGTGTGATATGGGAGGATCAGGCGTGGTGTGTACTGGTGTGTGATACGGGAGGATCGGGCGTGGTGTGTATTGGTGCTGTGTGATACGGGAGGATCAGGCGTGGTGTGTACTGGTGTGTGATATGGGAGGATTGGGCGTGGTGTGTATTGGTGCTGTGTGATACGGCAGGATCGGGCGTGGTGTGTACTGGTGTGTGATACGGGAGGATCGGGCGTGGTGTGTATTGGTGTGTGATGGGGAGGATCGGGCGTAATGTGTATTGGTGCTGTGTGATACGGGAGGATCGGGCGTGGCGTGTATTGGTGTGTGATACGGGAGGATCGGTCGTGGTGTGTATTGGTGTGTGATAGGGGAGGATCGGGCGTGGTGTGTATTGGTGTGTGATACGGGAGGATCGGTCGTGGTGTGTATTGGTGCTGTGTGATACGGCAGGATCGGGCGTGGTGTGTACTGGTTTGTGATACGGGAGGATCGGGCGTGGTGTGTATTGGTGTGTGATACGGGAGGATCGGGCGTGGTGCGTATTGGTGTGTGATAGGGGAGGATTGGGCGTGGTGTGTATCGGTGTGTGATACGGGAGGATCGGGCGTGGTGTGTATTGGTGTATGATACGGCAGGATCGGGCGTGGTGTGTATTGGTGTATGATACGGCAGGATCGGGCGTGGTGTTTATTGGTGCTGTGTGAAATGGGAGGATCGGGCGTGGCGTGTATTGGTGTGTGATAAGGAAGGATCGGGCGTGGTGTGTATTGCTGTGTGATACGGGAGGATCGGGCGTGGTGTGTGATACGGGAGGATCGGGCGTGGTGTGTATTGGTGTGTGATACGGGAGGATCGGGCGTGGCGTGTATTGGTGTGTGATACGGGAGGATCGGGCGTGGTGTGTATTTCTGTGTGAAACGTGAGGATCGGGCGTGGTGTGTATTGGTGTGGGATACGGGAGGATCGGGCTTGGTGTGTGATAGGAGAGGATTGGGCGTGGTGTGTACTGGTGTGTGATATGGGAGGATCGGACGTGGTGTGTATTGATGTGTGATACGGCAGGATCGGGCGTGGTGTGTATTGGTGGTGTGATATACGGGAGGATCGGGCGTGGTGTGTGTTGGTGCTGTGTGATGCGGGAGGATCGGGCGTGGTGTGTGTATTGGTGTGTGATAGGGGAGGATCGGGCGTGGTGTGTATTGGTGTGTGATACGGGAGGATCGGGCGTGGTGTGTATTGGTGTGTGATACGGGAGGATCGGGCGTGGTGTGTATTGGTGTGTGATACGGGAGGATCGGGCGTGGTGTGTATTGGTGTGTGATACGGGAGGATCGGGCGTGGTGTGTGATACAGGAGGATCGGGCATGGTGTGTATTGGTGTGTGATACGGGAGGATCGGGCGTGGTGTGTATTGGTGGTGTGTGATACGGGAGGAGCGGGTGTGGTGTGTATTGGTGTGTGATACGGGAGGATCGGGCGTGGTGTGTATTGGTGTATGATACGGGAGGATCGGGCGTGGTGTGTATTGGTGTGAGATACGGGAGGATCGGGCGTTGTGCGTATTGGTGCTGTGATACGGGAAGATCGGGCGTGGTGCGTATTGGTGCTGTGATACGGGAGGATCGGGCATGGTGTGTATTGGTGGTGTGTGATACGGGAGGATCGGGCGTGGTGTGTATTGGTGTGTGATACGGGAGGATCGGGCGTGGTGTGTATTGGTGTGAGATACGGGAGGATCGGGCGTGGTGTGTGATACGGGAGGATCGGACGTGGTGTGTACTGGTGTGTGATACGGGAGGATCGGGCGTGGTGTGTGATACGGGAGGATCGGACGTGGTGTGTACTGGTGTGTGATACGGGAGGATCCGGTGTGGTGTGTGATATGGGAGGATCGGACGTGGTGTGTATTGGTGTGTGATACGGGAGGATCGGCCGTCGTGTGTACTGGTTTGTGATACGGGAGGATCCGGTGTGGTGTGTGATACGGGAGGATCGGACGTGGTGTGTATTGATGTGTGATACGGGAGGATCGGGCGTGGTGTGTATTGGTGCTGTGTGATACGGGAGGATCGGGCGTGGTGTGTACTGGTGTCTGATACGGGCGGATCGGGCGTGGTGCGTGTTGGTGCTGTGATACGGGATGATCGGGCGTGGTGCGTATTGGTGTGTGATATGGGAGGATTGGGCGTGGTGCGTATTGGTGCTGTGATATGGGAGGATCGGGCGTGGTGTGTATTGGTGCGGTGTGATACGGGAGGATCGGGCGTGGTGTGATACGGGAGAATCGGGCGTGGCGTGTATTGGTGTGTGATACGGGAGGATCGGGCGTGGTGTGTATTTCGGTGTGATACGTGAGGATCGGGCGTGGTGTGTATTGGTGTGTGATACGGAAGGATCGGGCGTGGTGTGTGATAGGGGAGGATCGGGCGTGGTGTGCATTGGTGCTGTGTGATACGGGAGGATCTGGCGTGGTGTGTATTGGTGTGTGATACGGGAGGACCGGGCGTGCTGTGTATTGGTGCTGTGTGATACGGGAGGATATGGCGTGGTTTGTATTGGTGCTGTGTGATACGGGAGGATCATGCGTGGTGTGTATTGGTGTGTGATACGGGAGGATCGGGCGTGGTGTGTATTGGTGCTGTGTGATACGGGAGGATCGGGCGTGGTGTGTATTGGTGTGTGATACGGGAGGATCAGGCGTGGCGTCTTTTGGTGTGTGATACGGGAGGATCGGGCGTGGTGTGTATTGGTGGTGTGATATACGGGAGGATCGGGCGTGGTGTGTGTTGGTGTGTGATACGGGAGGACCGGGCGTGGTGTGTATTGGTGCTGTGTGATTCGGGGGGATCGGGCGTGGTGTCTATTGTTGTGTGATAGGGGATGATCGGGCGTGGTGTGTATTGGTGCTGTGTGATACGGGAGGATCATGCGTGGTGTGTATTGGTGTGTGATACGGGAGGATCGGGCGTGGTGTGTATTGCTGTGTGATACGGGAGGATCATGCGTGGTGTGTACTGGTGCCGTGTGATACGGGAGGATCGGGCGTGGTGTGTATTGGTGTGTGATACGGGAGGATCGGGCGTGGTGTGTACTGGTGTGTGATACGGGAGGATCGGGCGTGGTATGTGATACGGGAGGATTGGGCGTGGTGTGCACTGGTGTGTGATACGGGAGGATTGGGCGTGGTGTGTATTGGTGTGTGATACGGGAGGATCGGGCGTGGTGCGTGTTGGTGTGTGATACGGGAGGATCGGGTGTGGTGTGTATTGGTGGTGTGTGATACGGGAGGATCGGGCGTGGTGTGTGACAAGGAAGGATCAGGCGTGGTACGTATTGGTGTGTGATACAGGAGGATCGGGCGTGGTGCGTGTTGGTGTGTGATACGGGAGGATCGGGTGTGGTGTGTATTGGTGGTGTGTGATACGGGAGGATCGGGCGTGGTGTGTACTGGTGTGTGACAAGGAAGGATCGGGCGTGCTGTGTATTGGTGTGTGATACGGGAGGATCGGGCGTGGTGCGTATTGGTGCTGTGATACGGGAAGATCGGGCGTGGTGTGTATTGGTGTGTGATACGGGAGGATCGGGCGTGGTGTGTATTGGTGTGTGATACGGGAGGAGCGGGCGTGGTGTGTATTGGTGTGTGATACGGGAGGATCGGGCGTGGTGTGTATTGGTGTATGACACGGGAGGATCGGGCGTGGTGTGTGATACGGGAGGATCGGGCGTGGTGCGTATTGGTGTGTGATACGGGAGGATCGGGCGTGGTGTGTATTGGTGTGTGATACGGGAGGAGCGGGCGTGGTGTGTATTGGTGTGTGATACGGGAGGATCGGGCGTGGTGTGTATTGGTGTATGACACGGGAGGATCGGGCGTGGTGTGTGATACGGGAGGATCGGGCGTGGTGTGTATTGGTGCTGTGTGATACGGGAGGATCGGGCGTGGTGTGTGTATTGGTGCTGTGTGATACGGGAGGATTGGGCGTGGTGTGTATTGGTGTGTGATACGGGAGGATCGGACGTGGTGTGTATTGGTGTGTGATACGGGAGGATTGTGCGTGGTGTGTATTGGTGTGTGATATGGGAGGATCGGGCGTGGTGTGTATTGCTGTGTGATACGGGAGGATCAGGCGTGATGTGTATTGGTGTGTGATACGGCAGGATCGGGCGTGGTGTGTATTGGTGCTGTGTGATACGGGAGGATCGGGCATGGTGTGTATTGGTGTGTGATACGGGAGGATCGGACGTGGTGTGTATTGGTGTGTGATACGGGAGGATTGTGCGTGGTGTGTATTGGTGTGTGATATGGGAGGATCGGGCGTGGTGTGTATTGCTGTGTGATACGGGAGGATCAGGCGTCATGTGTATTGGTGTGTGATACGGGAGGATCGGGCGTGGTGTGTATTGGTGTATGATACGGGGGGATCGGGCGTAGTGTGTATTGGTGCTGTGTGATACGGGAGGATCGGGCGTTGTGTGTATTGGTGTGTGATACGGGAGGATTGGACGTGGTGTGTATTGATGTGTGATTCGGGAGGATCGGGCGTGGTGTGTGTTGGTGCTGTGTGATGCGGCAGGATCGGGCGTGGTGTGTATTGGTGTGTGATACGGGAGGATTGTGCGTGGTGTGCATTGGTGTGTGATCCGGGAGGATCGGGCGTGGTGTGTGATACGGGAGGATCGGGCGTGGTGTGTACTGGTGTGTGATACGGGAGGATCGCGCGTGGTGTGTATTGGTGTGTGATACGGGAGGATTGTGCGTGGTGTGTATTGGTGTGTGATATGGGAGGATCGGGCGTGGTGTGTATTGCTGTGTGATACGGGAGGATCAGGCGTGATGTGTATTGGTGTGTGATACGGGAGGATCTGGCGTGGTGTGTATTGGTGTATGATACGGGAGGATCGGGCGTGGTGTGTATTTCTGTGTGAAACGTGAGGATCGGGCGTGGTGTGTATTGGTGTGTGATACAGGAGGATCGGGCGTGGTGTGTATTGGTGTGGGATACGGGAGGATCGGGCGTGGTGTGTATTGGTGTGGGATACGGGAGGATCGGGCGTGGTGTGTATTTCTGTGAGATAGGAGAGGATTGGGCGTGGTGTGTATTGGTGTGTGATATGGGAGGATCGGGCGTGGTGTGTATTGGTGGTGTGATATACGGGAGGATCGGGCGTGGTGTGTGTTGGTGCTGTGTGATGCGGGAGGATCGGGCGTGGCGTGTATTGGTGTGTGATACGGGAGGATCGGGCGTGGTGTGTATTGGTGGTGTGATATACGGGAGGATCGGGCGTGGTGTGTGATACGGGAGGATCGGGCGTGGTGTGTATTGGTGCTGTGTGATACGGGAGGATCGGGCGTGGTGTGTATTGGTGCTGTGTGATACGGGAGGATCGGGCGTGGTGTGTGTATTGGTGCTGTGTGATACGGGAGGATCGGGCGTGGTGCGTATTGGTGTGTGATACGGGAGGATCGGGTGCGGTGTGTATTGGTGCTGTGATATGGGAGAATCGGGCGTGGTGTGTATTGGTGTGTGATGCGGGAGGATCGGGCGTGGTGCGTATTGGTGCTGTGATACGGGAGGATCGGGCGTGGTGCGTATTGGTGCTGTGATACGGGAGGATCGGGCGTGGTGCGTATTGGTGCTGTGATACGGGAGGATCGGGCGTGGTGTGTGATACAGGAGGATCGGGCGTGGTGTGTATTGGTGTATGATACGGGAGGATCGGGCGTGGTGTGTATTGGTGCTGTGTGATACGGGAGGATCGGGCGTGGTGTGTATTGGTGTGATAGGGGAGGATCGGGCGTGGTGTGTATTGGTGGTGTGTGATACGGGAGGATCGGGCGTGGTGTGTACTGGTGTGTGATACGGGAGGATCGGGCGTGGTGTGTATTGGTGCTGTGTGATACGGAAGGATCGGGCGTGGTGTGTATTGATGTGTGATACGGGAGGATTGGGAGTGGTGTATTGATGTGTGATAAGGGAGGATCGGGCGTGGTGTGTATTGGTGTGTGATACGGGAGGATCGGGCGTGGTGTGTATTGGTGTGGGATACGGGAGGATCGGGCGTGGTGTGTACTGGTGTGTGATACGGGAGGATCGGGCGTGGTGTGTATTGGTGCTGTGTGATACGGAAGGATCGGGCGTGGTGTGTATTGATGTGTGATACGGGAGGATCGGGCGTGGCGTGTATTGGTGTGGGATACGGGAGGATCGGGCGTGGTGTGTACTGGTGTGTGATACGGGAGGATCGGGCGTGGTGTGTATTGGTGCTGTGATACGGAAGGATCGGGCGTGGTGTGTATTGATGTGTGATACGGGAGGATTGGGAGTGGTGTATTGATGTGTGATAAGGGAGGATCGGGCGTGGTGTGTATTGGTGTGTGATACGGGAGGATCGGGCGTGGTGTGTATTGCTGTGTGATACGGGAGGATCTGGTGTGGTGTGTGATACGGGAGGATCGGGCGTGGTGTGTGTATTGGTGCTGTGTGATACGGGAGGATCGGGCGTGGTGCGTATTGGTGCTGTGATACGGGAGGATCGGGCGTGTTGTGTATTGCTGTGTGATACGGGAGGATCAGGTGTGGTGTGTACTAGTGTGTGATACGGGAGGATCGGGCGTGGTGTGTATTGGTGCTGTGTGATACGGGAGGAACGGGCGTGGTGTGTACTGGTGTGTGATACGGGAGGATCGGGCGTGGTGTGTATTGGTGCTGTGTGATTCGGGAGGATCGGGCGTGGTGTGTATTGGTGCTGTGTGATACGGCAGGATCGGGTGTGGTGTGTATTGGTGTGTGATACGGGAGGATCGGGCGTGGTGTGTATTGGCGTGTGATACGGGAGGATCGGGCGTGGTGTGTATTGGTGTACGATACGGGAGGATTGGGCGTGGTGTGTATTGGTGTGTGATAGGGGAGGATCGGGCGTGGTGTGTATTGGTGCTGTGTGATACGGGCGGATCGGGCGTGGTGTGTATTGGTGTGTGATAGGTGAGGATCGGGCGTGGTGTGTATTGGTGCTGTGTGATGGGGGAGGATTGGGTGTGGTGTGTATTGGTGCTGTGTGATACGGGAGGATCCGGCGTGGTCTGCATTGGTGCTGTGTAATACGGGAAGATCGGGCGTGGTGTTTATTGGTGCTGTGTGAAACGGGAGGATTGGGCATGGTGTGTATTGGTGTGTGATATGGGAGGATCGGGCGTGGTGTGTGATACGGGAGGATCGGGCGTGGTGTGTGTATTGGTGCTGTGTGATACGGGAGGATTTGGCATGGTGTGTATTGGTGTGTGATACGGGAGGATCATGCGTGGTGTGTACTGGTGCTGTGTGATACGGGAGGATTGGGCGTGGTGTGTATTGGTGTGTGATAGGGGAGGATCGGGCGTGGCGTGTATTGGTGTGTGATACTGGAGGATCGGGCGTGTTGTGTATTGGTCTGTGATAGGGGAGGATCGGGCGTGGTGTGTATTGGTGCTGTGTGATACCGGAGGATCGGGCATGGTGTGTATTGGTGCTGTGTGATACGGGAGGATCGGCGTGGTGTGTATTGGTGTGTGCTACGGGAGGATCGTGCGGTGTGTGATACGGCAGGATCGGGCGTGGTGTGTACTGGTGTGTGATACGGGAGGATCGGGCTTGGTGTGTGATACGGGAGGATCGGATGTAGTGTGTATTGGTGCTGTGTGATCCGGGAGGATCGGACGTGGTGTGTACTGGTGTGTGATTTGGGAGGATCGGGCGTGGTGTGTATTGGTGCTGTGTGATATGCGAGGATCAGGTGTGGTGTGTATTGGTGCTGTGTGATACGGGAGGATCGGGCGTGGTGTGTATTGGTGCTGTGTGATACGGGAGGATCGGGCGTGGGGTGTACTGGTGCTGTGTGACACGGGAGGATCGGGCGTGGGGTGTACTGGTGCTGTGTGTTATGGGAGGATCGGGCGTGGGGTGTACTGGTGCTGTGTGATACGGGAGGATCGGGCGTGGTGTGTACTGGTGCTGTGTGATACGGGAGGATCGGGCGTGGTGTGTACTGGTGTGATACGGGAGGTTCGGGCGTGGGGTGTACTGGTGCCGTGTGATACGGGAGGATCGGGCGTGGGGTGTATTGGTGTGTGATACGGGAGGATCGCGTGTGGTGTGTACTGGTGCTGCGTGATACGGGAAGATCGGGCGCGGTGTGTACTGGTGCTGTGTGATACGGGAGGATCGGGTGTGGTGTGTATTGGTGCTGCGTGATATGGGAGGATCGGGCGTGGGGTGTACTGGTGCTGTGTGATACGGGAGGATCGGGCGTGGGGTGTATTGGTGTGTGATACGGGAGGATCGGGCGTGGGGTGTATTGGTGTGTGATACGGGAGGATCGGGCGTGGCGTGTATTGGTGTGTGATACGGGAGGATCGGGCGTGGTGTGTATTTCTGTGTGAAACGTGAGGATCGGGCGTGGTGTGTATTGGTGTGGGATACGGGAGGATCGGGCTTGGTGTGTGATAGGAGAGGATTGGGCATGGTGTGTACTGGTGTGTGATATGGGAGGATCGGACGTGGTGTGTATTGATGTGTGATACGGCAGGATCGGGCGTGGTGTGTATTGGTGGTGTGATATACGGGAGGATCGGGCGTGGTGTGTGTTGGTGCTGTGTGATGCGGGAGGATCGGGCGTGGCGTGTATTGGTGTGTGATACGGGAGGATCGGGCGTGGTGTGTGTATTGGTGTGTGATAGGGGAGGATCGGGCGTGGTGTGTATTGGTGTGTGATACGGGAGGATCGGGCGTGGTGTGTATTGGTGTGTGATACGGGAGGATCGGGCGTGGTGTGTATTGGTGTGTGATACGGGAGGATCGGGCGTGGTGTGTATTGGTGTGTGATACGGGAGGATCGGGCGTGGTGTGTGATACAGGAGGATCGGGCATGGTGTGTATTGGTGTGTGATACGGGAGGATCGGGCGTGGTGTGTATTGGTGGTGTGTGATACGGGAGGAGCGGGTGTGGTGTGTATTGGTGTGTGATACGGGAGGATCGGGCGTGGTGTGTATTGGTGTATGATACGGGAGGATCGGGCGTGGTGTGTATTGGTGTGAGATACGGGAGGATCGGGCGTTGTGCGTATTGGTGCTGTGATACGGGAAGATCGGGCGTGGTGCGTATTGGTGCTGTGATACGGGAAGATCGGGCGTGGTGTGTATTGGTGTGTGATACGGGAGGATCGGGCATGGTGTGTATTGGTGGTGTGTGATACGGGAGGATCGGGCGTGGTGTGTATTGGTGTGTGATACGGGAGGATCGGGCGTGGTGTGTATTGGTGTGAGATACGGGAGGATCGGGCGTGGTGTGTGATACGGGAGGATCGGACGTGGTGTGTACTGGTGTGTGATACGGGAGGATCGGGCGTGGTGTGTGATACGGGAGGATCGGACGTGGTGTGTACTGGTGTGTGATACGGGAGGATCCGGTGTGGTGTGTGATATGGGAGGATCGGACGTGGTGTGTATTGGTGTGTGATACGGGAGGATCGGCCGTCGTGTGTACTGGTTTGTGATACGGGAGGATCCGGTGTGGTGTGTGATACGGGAGGATCGGACGTGGTGTGTATTGATGTGTGATACGGGAGGATCGGGCGTGGTGTGTATTGGTGCTGTGTGATACGGGAGGATCGGGCGTGGTGTGTACTGGTGTCTGATACGGGCGGATCGGGCGTGGTGCGTGTTGGTGCTGTGATACGGGATGATCGGGCGTGGTGCGTATTGGTGTGTGATATGGGAGGATTGGGCGTGGTGCGTATTGGTGCTGTGATATGGGAGGATCGGGCGTGGTGTGTATTGGTGCGGTGTGATACGGGAGGATCGGGCGTGGTGTGATACGGGAGAATCGGGCGTGGCGTGTATTGGTGTGTGATACGGGAGGATCGGGCGTGGTGTGTATTTCGGTGTGATACGTGAGGATCGGGCGTGGTGTGTATTGGTGTGTGATACGGAAGGATCGGGCGTGGTGTGTGATAGGGGAGGATCGGGCGTGGTGTGCATTGGTGCTGTGTGATACGGGAGGATCTGGCGTGGTGTGTATTGGTGTGTGATACGGGAGGACCGGGCGTGCTGTGTATTGGTGCTGTGTGATACGGGAGGATATGGCGTGGTTTGTATTGGTGCTGTGTGATACGGGAGGATCATGCGTGGTGTGTATTGGTGTGTGATACGGGAGGATCGGGCGTGGTGTGTATTGGTGCTGTGTGATACGGGAGGATCGGGCGTGGTGTGTATTGGTGTGTGATACGGGAGGATCAGGCGTGGCGTCTTTTGGTGTGTGATACGGGAGGGTCGGGCGTGGTGTGCATTGCTGTGTGATACGGGAGGATCGGGCGTGGTGTGTATTGGTGTGATACCGGAGGATCGGGCGTGGTGTGTACTGGTGTGTGATACGGGAGGATCGGGCGTGGTGTGTATTGGTGGTGTGATATACGGGAGGATCGGGCGTGGTGTGTGTTGGTGTGTGATACGGGAGGACCGGGCGTGGTGTGTATTGGTGCTGTGTGATTCGGGGGGATCGGGCGTGGTGTCTATTGTTGTGTGATAGGGGATGATCGGGCGTGGTGTGTATTGGTGCTGTGTGATACGGGAGGATCATGCGTGGTGTGTATTGGTGTGTGATACGGGAGGATCGGGCGTGGTGTGTATTGCTGTGTGATACGGGAGGATCATGCGTGGTGTGTACTGGTGCCGTGTGATACGGGAGGATCGGGCGTGGTGTGTATTGGTGTGTGATACGGGAGGATCGGGCGTGGTGTGTACTGGTGTGTGATACGGGAGGATCGGGCGTGGTATGTGATACGGGAGGATTGGGCGTGGTGTGCACTGGTGTGTGATACGGGAGGATTGGGCGTGGTGTGTATTGGTGTGTGCTACGGGAGGATCGGGCGTGGTGTGTACTGGTGTGTGATACGGGAGGATCGGGCGTGGTGCGTGTTGGTGTGTGATACGGGAGGATCGGGTGTGGTGTGTATTGGTGGTGTGTGATACGGGAGGATCGGGCGTGGTGTGTGACAAGGAAGGATCAGGCGTGGTACGTATTGGTGTGTGATACAGGAGGATCGGGCGTGGTGCGTGTTGGTGTGTGATACGGGAGGATCGGGTGTGGTGTGTATTGGTGGTGTGTGATACGGGAGGATCGGGCGTGGTGTGTACTGGTGTGTGACAAGGAAGGATCGGGCGTGCTGTGTATTGGTGTGTGATACGGGAGGATCGGGCGTGGTGCGTATTGGTGCTGTGATACGGGAAGATCGGGCGTGGTGTGTATTGGTGTGTGATACGGGAGGATCGGGCGTGGTGTGTATTGGTGTGTGATACGGGAGGAGCGGGCGTGGTGTGTATTGGTGTGTGATACGGGAGGATCGGGCGTGGTGTGTATTGGTGTATGACACGGGAGGATCGGGCGTGGTGTGTGATACGGGAGGATCGGGCGTGGTGCGTATTGGTGTGTGATACGGGAGGATCGGGCGTGGTGTGTATTGGTGTGTGATACGGGAGGAGCGGGCGTGGTGTGTATTGGTGTGTGATACGGGAGGATCGGGCGTGGTGTGTATTGGTGTATGACACGGGAGGATCGGGCGTGGTGTGTGATACGGGAGGATCGGGCGTGGTGTGTATTGGTGCTGTGTGATACGGGAGGATCGGGCGTGGTGTGTGTATTGGTGCTGTGTGATACGGGAGGATTGGGCGTGGTGTGTATTGGTGTGTGATACGGGAGGATCGGACGTGGTGTGTATTGGTGTGTGATACGGGAGGATTGTGCGTGGTGTGTATTGGTGTGTGATATGGGAGGATCGGGCGTGGTGTGTATTGCTGTGTGATACGGGAGGATCAGGCGTGATGTGTATTGGTGTGTGATACGGCAGGATCGGGCGTGGTGTGTATTGGTGCTGTGTGATACGGGAGGATCGGGCATGGTGTGTATTGGTGTGTGATACGGGAGGATCGGACGTGGTGTGTATTGGTGTGTGATACGGGAGGATTGTGCGTGGTGTGTATTGGTGTGTGATATGGGAGGATCGGGCGTGGTGTGTATTGCTGTGTGATACGGGAGGATCAGGCGTCATGTGTATTGGTGTGTGATACGGGAGGATCGGGCGTGGTGTGTATTGGTGTATGATACGGGGGGATCGGGCGTAGTGTGTATTGGTGCTGTGTGATACGGGAGGATCGGGCGTTGTGTGTATTGGTGTGTGATACGGGAGGATTGGACGTGGTGTGTATTGATGTGTGATTCGGGAGGATCGGGCGTGGTGTGTGTTGGTGCTGTGTGATGCGGCAGGATCGGGCGTGGTGTGTATTGGTGTGTGATACGGGAGGATCGGGCGTGGTGTATGTATTGGTGCTGTGTGATACGGGAGGATCGGACGTGGTGTGTATTGGTGTGTGATACGGGAGGATTGTGCGTGGTGTGCATTGGTGTGTGATCCGGGAGGATCGGGCGTGGTGTGTGATACGGGAGGATCGGGCGTGGTGTGTACTGGTGTGTGATACGGGAGGATCGCGCGTGGTGTGTATTGGTGTGTGATACGGGAGGATTGTGCGTGGTGTGTATTGGTGTGTGATATGGGAGGATCGGGCGTGGTGTGTATTGCTGTGTGATACGGGAGGATCAGGCGTGATGTGTATTGGTGTGTGATACGGGAGGATCTGGCGTGGTGTGTATTGGTGTATGATACGGGAGGATCGGGCGTGGTGTGTATTTCTGTGTGAAACGTGAGGATCGGGCGTGGTGTGTATTGGTGTGTGATACAGGAGGATCGGGCGTGGTGTGTATTGGTGTGGGATACGGGAGGATCGGGCGTGGTGTGTATTGGTGTGGGATACGGGAGGATCGGGCGTGGTGTGTATTTCTGTGAGATAGGAGAGGATTGGGCGTGGTGTGTACTGGTGTGTGATACGGGAGGATCGGGCGTGGTGTGTATTGGTGTGTGATATGGGAGGATCGGGCGTGGTGTGTATTGGTGGTGTGATATACGGGAGGATCGGGCGTGGTGTGTGTTGGTGCTGTGTGATGCGGGAGGATCGGGCGTGGCGTGTATTGGTGTGTGATACGGGAGGATCGGGCGTGGTGTGTATTGGTGGTGTGATATACGGGAGGATCGGGCGTGGTGTGTGATACGGGAGGATCGGGCGTGGTGTGTATTGGTGCTGTGTGATACGGGAGGATCGGGCGTGGTGTGTATTGGTGCTGTGTGATACGGGAGGATCGGGCGTGGTGTGTGTATTGGTGCTGTGTGATACGGGAGGATCGGGCGTGGTGCGTATTGGTGTGTGATACGGGAGGATCGGGTGCGGTGTGTATTGGTGCTGTGATATGGGAGAATCGGGCGTGGTGTGTATTGGTGTGTGATGCGGGAGGATCGGGCGTGGTGCGTATTGGTGCTGTGATACGGGAGGATCGGGCGTGGTGCGTATTGGTGCTGTGATACGGGAGGATCGGGCGTGGTGCGTATTGGTGCTGTGATACGGGAGGATCGGGCGTGGTGTGTGATACAGGAGGATCGGGCGTGGTGCGTATTGGTGCTGTGATACGGGAGGATCGGGCGTGGTGTGTATTGGTGTATGATACGGGAGGATCGGGCGTGGTGTGTATTGGTGCTGTGTGATACGGGAGGATCGGGCGTGGTGTGTATTGGTGTGATAGGGGAGGATCGGGCGTGGTGTGTATTGGTGGTGTGTGATACGGGAGGATCGGGCGTGGTGTGTACTGGTGTGTGATACGGGAGGATCGGGCGTGGTGTGTATTGGTGCTGTGTGATACGGAAGGATCGGGCGTGGTGTGTATTGATGTGTGATACGGGAGGATTGGGAGTGGTGTATTGATGTGTGATAAGGGAGGATCGGGCGTGGTGTGTATTGGTGTGTGATACGGGAGGATCGGGCGTGGTGTGTATTGGTGTGGGATACGGGAGGATCGGGCGTGGTGTGTACTGGTGTGTGATACGGGAGGATCGGGCGTGGTGTGTATTGGTGCTGTGTGATACGGAAGGATCGGGCGTGGTGTGTATTGATGTGTGATACGGGAGGATCGGGCGTGGCGTGTATTGGTGTGGGATACGGGAGGATCGGGCGTGGTGTGTACTGGTGTGTGATACGGGAGGATCGGGCGTGGTGTGTATTGGTGCTGTGATACGGAAGGATCGGGCGTGGTGTGTATTGATGTGTGATACGGGAGGATTGGGAGTGGTGTATTGATGTGTGATAAGGGAGGATCGGGCGTGGTGTGTATTGGTGTGTGATACGGGAGGATCGGGCGTGGTGTGTATTGCTGTGTGATACGGGAGGATCTGGTGTGGTGTGTGATACGGGAGGATCGGGCGTGGTGTGTGTATTGGTGCTGTGTGATACGGGAGGATCGGGCGTGGTGCGTATTGGTGCTGTGATACGGGAGGATCGGGCGTGTTGTGTATTGCTGTGTGATACGGGAGGATCAGGTGTGGTGTGTACTAGTGTGTGATACGGGAGGATCGGGCGTGGTGTGTATTGGTGCTGTGTGATACGGGAGGAACGGGCGTGGTGTGTACTGGTGTGTGATACGGGAGGATCGGGCGTGGTGTGTATTGGTGCTGTGTGATTCGGGAGGATCGGGCGTGGTGTGTATTGGTGCTGTGTGATACGGCAGGATCGGGTGTGGTGTGTATTGGTGTGTGATACGGGAGGATCGGGCGTGGTGTGTATTGGCGTGTGATACGGGAGGATCGGGCGTGGTGTGTATTGGTGTACGATACGGGAGGATTGGGCGTGGTGTGTATTGGTGTGTGATAGGGGAGGATCGGGCGTGGTGTGTATTGGTGCTGTGTGATACGGGCGGATCGGGCGTGGTGTGTATTGGTGCTGTGTGATGGGGGAGGATTGGGTGTGGTGTGTATTGGTGCTGTGTGATACGGGAGGATCCGGCGTGGTCTGCATTGGTGCTGTGTAATACGGGAAGATCGGGCGTGGTGTTTATTGGTGCTGTGTGAAACGGGAGGATTGGGCATGGTGTGTATTGGTGTGTGATATGGGAGGATCGGGCGTGGTGTGTGATACGGGAGGATCGGGCGTGGTGTGTGTATTGGTGCTGTGTGATACGGGAGGATTTGGCATGGTGTGTATTGGTGTGTGATACGGGAGGATCATGCGTGGTGTGTACTGGTGCTGTGTGATACGGGAGGATTGGGCGTGGTGTGTATTGGTGTGTGATAGGGGAGGATCGGGCGTGGCGTGTATTGGTGTGTGATACTGGAGGATCGGGCGTGTTGTGTATTGGTCTGTGATAGGGGAGGATCGGGCGTGGTGTGTATTGGTGCTGTGTGATACCGGAGGATCGGGCATGGTGTGTATTGGTGCTGTGTGATACGGGAGGATCGGCGTGGTGTGTATTGGTGTGTGCTACGGGAGGATCGTGCGGTGTGTGATACGGCAGGATCGGGCGTGGTGTGTACTGGTGTGTGATACGGGAGGATCGGGCTTGGTGTGTGATACGGGAGGATCGGATGTAGTGTGTATTGGTGCTGTGTGATCCGGGAGGATCGGACGTGGTGTGTACTGGTGTGTGATTTGGGAGGATCGGGCGTGGTGTGTATTGGTGCTGTGTGATATGCGAGGATCAGGTGTGGTGTGTATTGGTGCTGTGTGATACGGGAGGATCGGGCGTGGTGTGTATTGGTGCTGTGTGATACGGGAGGATCGGGCGTGGGGTGTACTGGTGCTGTGTGACACGGGAGGATCGGGCGTGGGGTGTACTGGTGCTGTGTGATATGGGAGGATCGGGCGTGGGGTGTACTGGTGCTGTGTGATACGGGAGGATCGGGCGTGGGGTGTACTGGTGCTGTGTGATACGGGAGGATCGGGCGTGGTGTGTACTGGTGTGATACGGGAGGTTCGGGCGTGGGGTGTACTGGTGCTGTGTGATACGGGAGGATCGGGCGTGGGGTGTATTGGTGTGTGATACGGGAGGATCGCGTGTGGTGTGTACTGGTGCTGCGTGATACGGGAAGATCGGGCGCGGTGTGTACTGGTGCTGTGTGATACGGGAGGATCGGGTGTGGTGTGTATTGGTGCTGCGTGATATGGGAGGATCGGGCGTGGGGTGTACTGGTGCTGTGTGATACGGGAGGATCGGGCGTGGGGTGTATTGGTGTGTGATACGGGAGGATCGGGCGTGGGGTGTATTGGTGCTGTGTGATACGGGAGGATCGGGCGTGGGGTGTGTTGGTGTGTGATACGGGAGGATCGGGCGTTGGGTGTACTGGTGCTGTGTGATACGGGAGGATCAGGCGTGGGGTGCACTGGTGCTGTGTGATACCGGAGGATCGGGCGTGGGGTGTACTGGTGCTGAGTGATACGGGAGGATCGGGCGTGGGGTGTACTGGTGCTGTGTGATAAGGGAGGATCAGGCGTGGGGTGTACTGGTGCTGTGTGATAAGGGAGGATCAGGCGTGGTGTGTACTGGTGCTGTATGATACGGGAGGATCAGGCGTGGTGTGTTAGCTATAACCATTCGGTTGTGAATTGTTTCTGGACTTGTCACTTCACTGGGCTGTGATTTCATCAACTGTAAGTTAGTCGTGATTTATTAATGTTCCAGGGAGTGTACCCCAGATGTATGAGTTTTGTTTCCTAATTAAAAGTAGTTCAGTTATCTGCCCTAGCATTTGCAGTTTTTATTTCATGGCTGGTTTTCTTGAACATGTAAATGTTTGCAGGTATAATTTATTCCAAGACCTCACTGTGCAGAACTTGTGCGTACTTTATTACTAATGGATTGACCTTTATTTTTTGGCAGCACGACAACAGTAGTCCCTTACTGATAGCACCTCCTCCCTCTTCAGACACGCACTGGGCTGTAAGGGTGAGTTGGATAACTGACTTCATACAATCTTGACCCAAGTATTTGAAGTGTCCAGTGGGCTAGGTTACATCTCTGCGAACTGGGTTCAAATCCAGCCCAGACCGGATGGGTTGAGAGTCACTGGCTGTAATGGTCCTATGAGCTATTAATTTGGATAGTCTCAGCTTAGTTCCCAGTGAGAATAGGCTCCTATTGCAAAGCTGCTCCAACTTGGCACTAAATTGGCATCGCTCAAGGGTCACAAAGGATGCCTGGTTTCAGGGAAATGGAGCAATGTTGTAATAGTGCAGCAGAGGATGCTCTTCTGAAGTTGGGTGAGGAAAGGGAACTTTATTCTACATCTAAGTATGTTTTACTTGACCTGGGAGTCGGTGATCCTAATGCTGGGTGCCTGATGAGCACAATATTCACTAAAGAAAATTAGAATAAAATTTGTAAGCTATATAAAGTGTGGTGCTGTGTTTGGGGCGCAAGGTCTGGCTGGGTGGCACTTCGCATTGCACCAGTGATTTTCATTATCTTCCCCTCTTTATCTGAAAAGTTGGGGGTGATGCTGTATGAGGATGAATTTTCCAAGTTGACACGAGAAGACTTAGAGGTGATCTGATCGAGGTCTTCAAAAATATGAATTAGTTGGACAGGGTAGACGTGGAGGGAATTCTTCCTCTTGGGGGGAGAATCCAAACTAGGGCCATAATGCAAGATAGTTACTAATAAATCCAATAGGGAAATAAGTAGAAATTTCTTTACTCAGAGAGTAGTTAGACTGTGGAACTTGCTACCACAGGAAATGGTTGAGGCAAATAGCTTAGATGCTTTCAAAAGGAAACTAGATAAATACATGAGAGAAAAAAAAATGAATAGAAAGCTATGTTGAAAGGTTGAGATATGAGGCAAGTGGAATGGAAGGGGACTCGTGTGGAGTACAAGCCATTTTAGGGGCGGTACCTTGTCACAAGGCATTGGAGCTCTAATGCACTGCAACAAAGTGGGTAGTGTGCAGCTTTGCACCTTCAATTCACTGCTTATTGCGTTCCTAATTTGTTATGCTGTTGTGAGTAAGTGCTTAGCAGATGCTAGACATTTACCACGGGAAATAGGAACATGACTCTGAGAAAACCTGGATGAAGGGACCAGCGTCCATAATGTTGGATACCACCAAAGTTGAAACGAGTAGATGATGAGGGGAATGGTGAAGTAGTCATTAGGTCGCTACCTGGGTTTGAGTTTAAAGGAAAAGACCAAGGGGGTTGAAGTGTTATGGTTTTGGGAAAGATTGAGTTTGAGAAAGGGGGTGTTGTGATGAGGGCAAAGAGCATGTAGGATAGATTATTTAGAGGTTTGGAAAAGCAACAAAGAAGGATTCCGAAGAGTACTGACAATTGTAGTTATAATTTTGACTTTTTATAGTCCTCAGTTTCTATAGTTTGGCAGCAGTTTGTGTAAATGGGCAAAAATCTGGTAGATATTTTCCGACAACAGTATTGATGAAAGGTTGTGACTGGTGGAAAGGGGAGAGCAGAGAGAAAGAAAGAGAAGTTGAACGCCAGAAGTAAGAGAAGGATCAGATGAGAAACCTCTTGTACCCTTTCTGGATGTATTTGACTTCGATAGACTTGACCTTTTTAGATAAGAGATATTGGGGACAAGAAATACTGGACAGGAATGAGGAAAATTAACTTCCGGGAGGCAACTTAAACTATGGAAGAGATGTGGGAGTTCCATTTAGCGACCGCAGGTTCCAAGATTATCCATGTGACGGAGGACTGAGTGAAGCAATCAAAACAATGAGGAATTGAAAGAAACCAGGTTTTCATTGTCTCATTGGAGGATGTAGAGGTGATTAATTGTTTTAACGATTGCTCTGTGAGAGAAATGAATGTTGTATGTAATGGGCTTGTGATCTGAAGGAAGTTGATGAATTTAGAGTGGAATCAGCAGCAATAGGGTTGGATGATGAATGGAGTGGGTCATCAATATGGAGTTAGAACAAAGCCCTGGAAACCCCTGAGTAAGTGGAATAGTGAGAGGATAAACTGTCAACAGTGTAGGACAGTTTGAGGGGAAGCTAGATAAATATGAACATTGCTTTGGTGGAAGGCCGTAGATGGCAATTTGCTGAAATATGCATGGTGCTATAGGTTTTAGAGATGTTCACGGCAATGTCAAACAACCTACCAAAATGTTTAAGAGCAGAGTTTTAAAGATGCCTAACATAAGATCATTACCAGTTTAATAACCATGCTGAGAACCATACTGGTAATTATGGGATCAGCCAGAACTTTCAAGTCTAATGCTGGGATGAATATTTACACAAGTAGACATCAAGACCCACTTCATTGCATTTTAAGTATCCCGCTAATAGAAAATGCTAACCAGCCTTGTCTCCCTCTCTACAGCCTGAAGAGAGAGCCAAATTTGATGGAATTTTTGAAAGCTTGACTCCACTAAATGGCCTTCTCTCTGGCGACAAGGTCAAACCTGTGTTGATAAACTCAAACCTACCTCTGGACGTCTTGGGAAGGGTGAGCATGTTACAGCATACGTCTTGAGCACAGCGTTATTTTCAGTGCAAAACCTGTCTTGAGATTGCAACTGTTAAAACAAAAATACTTGAGAATGATGCAGCTTTGATCAATACATTTTTTGTTCAAAGACAAGGGCCGGTTATTAAAATCGGAAGAGGTTAGCGAAACAGTACAGTTGCTGGCCAGCAGCAGAGCAGGGTATAACTCAAACCGCTGTCGTCCAATTACCCACGCAGCACTTGATCAACTCGCAATGAAACGCGTTCTAAATTTCTTTATTCAGTGGTCTCTTCAGACTAGTTTTTAAAAACTTTCTGAAAGAAATGTTCCAGAAACTTTCGGGTTAATGATGGACTCCAATCCCTGAAAATTATTCTGGTTCTTCAGAAGTAATAAACTTTATAGGAATATAAATTCCTATATGTTTTATATCCTTAGAGTAGGTGGTTATTTACAATCTCCTTTTCTAGTAACAACAATAACCTAATGCTTACGACTTGTAGAGGCTAATATCTTTTCCTCATAATTGACTATGATTCAAAAAAAATGTCTTTGATTTTTGAACGATCAGTACGCTCCAGATAAATTGGTTTGGGTCATGAAGGGCTCAGTTTGTTCCGAGCTGTGGTATATATTGAACATCTACATTCTTTATCACTGTTTCCAGGTTCTGTATCTTATAATCCCTTATTTTCTGTGAGACCTCATCAAACTACTTTTCCTCCCTCCCAAATTCTTATTTACTAATTCTTTAACCTGTAACCAGTTTTTGGTAAATCGCCACCTGTTTAAAAAAAACACAATTGGCCCTAAAATACCCAGTCTTACCCACGCTGGCATGTAATAATCATTTTCTCTAGTGCTTTTAACACGTTACATAATATTCCTATTCCTCAATCTGGATCTGTCCAGAATGACATCTGAAATGATGTTCTAATCCTCTTCCAGTGCCATAAACCCATCACTGCCGCACATAAACTCAACAGACAGATTCACCAAGGTTGAGTGAGAATGTAATAACCAAACAGAAACAAATATTTGTTCATTAATTTTTAATTTTAGTTAAGAACATCCTTCCCTGGGTACCCATAACATTGATTTGTAACCTCCTCAAGAATACTCATTCTCCTATTACTGAAATATATATGAAGTGTAAAACAGCTTCCACCCAGCCCCATTTCAGTTTCCTAGCCTTATCTACCAAATTATTTTCTTGAATAAGAGAAACATTAGTTCCCAAACTTTTGCTAGAATTCTAGCTCTTTTTAACAATACCACAGATGTTCTAGAAAACCACAAATAGTTATTTGAACCACAGCCAATTAGAGGAAGAGATTTATATACAACACGACTGCACTGGTCATACAGGCAAAATTTGCAAATGGGCTGAAGGAAAAAAAAGGAGGCTCTGAAATCCTAGAATGAAGGCAAACAGCTTCACATCCCCCAGTATGGTAGGAGGAACAGTTCTGATCTCCCAACATGACCACCTGTAGGTGAATTAGAGATGGTACTCCTCTCACGAACAATACTTAAACCATGTGTTGTGACACCAATATTTGAAAGAATTGAGTCCCGAACACAGCCCCACAAAAAAAACTCAATCCCTCCACAACTCAACCATTCCCAAATTAAATCTCAGTCCTATAAACGATTCTGGGAAAAGCAAAAGAGGAAAATGGGAGCATTTTAAATATTAGCTACTGCTATCTAACTAATTTAAAATTCTTGTGTATTACAGTACGTCTGTCCCACTTTAAATTTAGTAGTTCTGATTGGCGTGAAGAACCACTGACTCTTGAGTTAACTATGCTGGTTTGCTGAAATATTTGATTGTGACTAGATGAATGGAAAAGCATCACTTCCAGTTAGGAAGCAACTGCTACCACAAAACCAACCAATCAAATGCCGTAAAAAGTTCTCAAGTGCTTTAAGCAGCCATCTTGCTTCCTCACAAAGCCCACTTTGAGTGTCTAATAATAACATTCATAACAATATATATACATTAATTCAATAATACTTGAAGAAAACTAAACTCACCCATACAGTCAGCCATTCGACATGAGAAAAATCTGCAAGAGTTATTTTGGGACTTGAGCTCTACATTATCCAGCTTGCATTGTGTACCTGAATTTTGCCCGCATGAAGAGCCAGAGAGAGAAGAGGGGCGCGCATGTCCAGGAGAACTTCCTGAAGGTATTTGCAATGTTGAATGGCTGACGTTATATGTAAGTTTAATGTTTTTGTATTTATTACATTATATTTAGCCAAAATATAAATGGGATATATATGGGCAACCAAAATATATATGGGCAACCAAACAACATGGGTGTCATTCTGATGGGCTACAACTCAATACAGTTTAGGGCCATCACCTGTGGCTGAATTTAATACTGGAAAGGTAGGTAGGGTTTACAAACAGAAATTCATGAAATGCCCAATCTTGATTGAGCACATTGATCAAAATTGGACATAGTTGGCGTCTTGGCCGTGTGCATCTGTTCTGCTTTGACTCAGGATTTATATCCACCAAACTGCTTACTCTTTCCTGGTTGAGGCAGGACTTGGTTTGATTCCTTGGCTCCAATTTTCAATCCCATTTCAATCTCCTCAGGTTTGGGACCTTAGTGATGTTGATAAGGATGGCCACCTGGACAAAGACGAGTTTGCTGTGGTAAGTCTTGTACTACCTTTGGTTGCATTGGGACACACGGAGTGAGCCTTGCTGACTAGGATCAAACTGGGGCTTTAAAATATTGAAATGAAGTCCAGGACCTGATTTTTGAGAGTCACTATGCAAATGAACCAATCTGAACAAAAAAATATTTACACGCACATCTTGCATCACTTTTTTTGTCATTTTATTCTCCTTGGTTCGGTTAGTCACACACTTACCCGTGTGTCAGTAGGCTGTGGCTTAAAGCTCGACTACTGGACTTCACTAATTTACGCTGATCCTTCAGCCCAGTACCGAGAGTGTGCAGGATTGTTGAAGGTCATGGACCGTATTTTGCTCCGAATGGCGCTTGCCATTTGTTGGACTTGCACTTGCCCATAGACTTTCTATTGTCTTTTGCATTGGAGGTTCCTGTCATCCAGTCATCCAAAAACTCAGCGGCCTCTACAGGGCATCTGGGACTTGTGTAAACAGGGCGAGCAACTGTGAGTTTCCATAACCAATCAGATTGAAGAACCAGGAAGTGATGGTTAGAATATTGGATTCATTGTCAAATCGGGTACAGAAAGCAAAATAAAGAGAGGGAAAGAAAGATTGGATTAAAAGAGAGTGAGATAAGAGATGGAAAGGAAAAGTAAAAAAAAAAATGTTAATTTACAATTTGTTCTTTTAAATTTCTAACAATAATTAAAAGGAATGAGACTCCACACTTGTAAAAGTTAATTTTCAGTGCCAGAGCGGTTGTTTGGCTGTAATTATGACTAACCATACCATTAAAAGGGTAATTACAATAGAATGAACAGGTCCTAACTTTTTCTGGCGAGTTTAGTCCGTATCTGTGAGGTCTGTATCTGTGTGTCCGCCTCGCTTACCGCTCTTTCCTCCTTTAAGACGCTCCTTAAAACCTACCTCTTTGACCAAGCTTTTGGCCACCTGCCCTAATTTATCCTTATGTGGATCGGTGTCACATTTTTTGTCTCAAAATACTCCTGTGCGGCGCCTTGGGACGTTTTACTACGTTAAAGGTGCTATATAAATACAAGTTGTTGTAAGTACAAGAGCTTCACGACATTCCATATATTTGAATGGTGAGTCAGAGGGCGAATTGCCGTTTTTGGGAAGCTTTTGGAGGAGCAGGGCATCTTGGACAGCAACTTCCTGCTTTCCGCATTTACTGTGCATGTGCAGTTGCCTTAAGCTGCTGTCCGATTTTCACATCAATAATGGTGAGCACTGTTAGTCTCGTTATTTCGACAGCATGTATTTTGGGTGAGATGTTAAATCAAGGCTCCATTTGCCTTTTTGATGTAAAGATCCCATTTGAAGAAAGGCAAATGATTCTCCTGATGCCCTGTTTCAACAAATACCATCAAAACAATTTAACTGGTCACTTATCCCACTTGCTGTTTGTGGGATCTTTCTGTGTTGTGTGGCTTGGCTGCGAACTTTGCCTACATAACAATAGTTACAATTGAAAAATGTAGTTAATTGGATGTAAAGTGCTTTGAGACATCCTGAGTATAAGATGCTGTGCAAATGCAAGTTCCTCTTTTTCTCTTCTTTCACTTTGTTTTCTTTCTCACTTCTCCTACCTCCCAACTCTCCCCCTCCGATACTCTCCCCCTCCGATACTCTCCCCCTCCGATACTCTCCCCCTCCGATACTCTCCCCCTCCGATACTCTCCCCCTCCGATACTCTCCCCCTCCGATACTCTCCCCCTCCGATACTCTCCCCCTCCGATACTCTCCCCCTCCGATACTCTCCCCCTCCGATACTCTCCCCCTCCGATACTCTCCCCCTCCGATACTCTCCCCCTCCGATACTCTCCCCCTCCGATACTCTCCCCCTCCGATACTCTCCCCCTCCGATACTCTCCCCCTCCGATACTCTCCCCCTCCGATACTCTCCCCCTCCGATACTCTCCCCCTCCGATACTCTCCCCCTCCGATACTCTCCCCCTCCGATACTCTCCCCCTCCGATACTCTCCCCCTCCGATACTCTCCCCCTCCGATACTCTCCCCCTCCGATACTCTCCCCCTCCGATACTCTCCCCCTCCGATACTCTCCCCCTCCGATACTCTCCCCCTCCGATACTCTCCCCCTCCGATACTCTCCCCCTCCGATACTCTCCCCCTCCGATACTCTCCCCCTCCGATACTCTCCCCCTCCGATACTCTCCCCCTCCGATACTCTCCCCCTCCGATACTCTCCCCCTCCGATACTCTCCCCCTCCGATACTCTCCCCCTCCGATACTCTCCCCCTCCGATACTCTCCCCCTCCGATACTCTCCCCCTCCGATACTCTCCCCCTCCGATACTCTCCCCCTCCGATACTCTCCCCCTCCGATACTCTCCCCCTCCGATACTCTCCCCCTCCGATACTCTCCCCCTCCGATACTCTCCCCCTCCGATACTCTCCCCCTCCGATACTCTCCCCCTCCGATACTCTCCCCCTCCGATACTCTCCCCCTCCGATACTCTCCCCCTCCGATACTCTCCCCCTCCGATACTCTCCCCCTCCGATACTCTCCCCCTCCGATACTCTCCCCCTCCGATACTCTCCCCCTCCGATACTCTCCCCCTCCGATACTCTCCCCCTCCGAAACTCTCCCCCTCCGAAACTCTCCCCCTCCGATACTCTTCCCCCTCCGATACTCTTCCCCCTCCGATACTCTTCCCCCTCCGATACTCTTCCCCCTCCGATACTCTTCCCCCTCCGATACTCTTCCCCCTCCGATACTCTTCCCCCTCCGATACTCTTCCCCCTCCGATACTCTTCCCCCTCCGATACTCTTCCCCCTCCGATACTCTTCCCCCTCCGATACTCTTCCCCCTCCGATACTCTTCCCCCTCCGATACTCTTCCCCCTCCGATACTCTTCCCCCTCCGATACTCTTCCCCCTCCGATACTCTTCCCCCTCCGATACTCTTCCCCCTCCGATACTCTTCCCCCTCCGATACTCTTCCCCCTCCGATACTCTTCCCCCTCCGATACTCTTCCCCCTCCGATACTCTTCCCCCTCCGATACTCTTCCCCCTCCGATACTCTTCCCCCTCCGATACTCTTCCCCCTCCGATACTCTTCCCCCTCCGATACTCTTCCCCCTCCGATACTCTTCCCCCTCCGATACTCTTCCCCCTCCGATACTCTTCCCCCTCCGATACTCTTCCCCCTCCGATACTCTTCCCCCTCCGATACTCTTCCCCCTCCGATACTCTTCCCCCTCCGATACTCTTCCCCCTCCGATACTCTTCCCCCTCCGATACTCTTCCCCCTCCGATACTCTTCCCCCTCCGATACTCTTCCCCCTCCGATACTCTTCCCCCTCCGATACTCTTCCCCCTCCGATACTCTTCCCCCTCCGATACTCTTCCCCCTCCGATACTCTTCCCCCTCCGATACTCTTCCCCCTCCGATACTCTTCCCCCTCCGATACTCTTCCCCCTCCGATACTCTTCCCCCTCCGATACTCTCCCCCTCCGATACTCCCCCCCCCTCCGATACTCCCCCCCCTCCGATACTCCCCCCCCTCCGATACTCCCCCCCCCTCCGATACTCCCCCCCCCTCCGATACTCCCCCCCCCTCCGATACTCCCCCCCCTCCGATACTCCCCCCCCTCCGATACTCCCCCCCCCTCCGATACTCCCCCCCTCCGATACTCTCCCCCTTAGAAAATCCTGAGCGAAACAGGGCGATTCACCGTGCTGCATGTTGGGTTGATTGAATTAACCAGTTATTACAGCAATATTATCGTTTTGTTGCCTGCTCCGTAAGTTCTGCTGGTGCTGCCATTGGTTCCTAGGTAGTGTGTTGACTGAGTTCGACTTGCATACTGTTGTTATATGAATGTGAACCTATTGGAATGTGTGCCTTGCTGTCAATAGCCAAATGGCCTACATTCAGTATCGATCTTGACAGCCCAGAGATTGGGATCTGAGCCCGTGAGAAATCACAGGATTGAGATTAGCACATGGCACTTCATGGTATAGTAAATAATGGAGTATTGTGGGGAGGGGAAGAAGAAAAGGAATATAATTGTACACTAAATATATCTGATCGCTTGTGTTTGAGAGAGACGGTGATGCAGTAGCTCTGAATGTTGATCTGTCACCTGTAGGACCTGGGGTCCAGATGAAAACCATCTTTTTCTGTTGGTTGCAAGAGTCCCATGTGAAATGAGTTGAGTCTCAAAATACTGGTAACCAGAGTTCCACTGCGCAACTACCCATAATGCAGCACTACTTGGCATTAAACTGTTCCATTTTGGAAGTATGAGGCTGGTGTGGCAGATGGACATGCTGCCCTGTAAGGGGGTATGCTGCTGAATTTGGGATATAGGCAGGTTGTTGGGAAGTGTAAATGGATCTTTACTTAGGCCATGCCTGATCCTGGAACTCTATTCTGGGAGCCAAAGATACGGAAGAGTTCAATTTCCTTACTGTGACAGTCCTCACCTTCAGGAGCATAAAATTCAATTTAAAAAAAAGACACTCTCTGATCTCTGTGGTAATTACAGATACAGAGACTAGTGGGGATAACTAAAAGGTGCATTCATATTGCACCTGTGGAGCTGCTTTTACAGCTGAAATATGGCCACAGACTGTCTGACCCTTTTCTGTTTTATTTGTAGGCGATGCATCTTGTTTACAGAGCTTTGGAGAAGGAGCCAGTTCCCCCCGTTCTGCCATCTGCGCTCCTGCCACCGTCCAAGAGGAAGAAGCAAGGACCAGCACTTGCTGGTTCTGTGCCAGTGCTACCCGCCAGCCCTCCACCTAAAGATAGTCTGCGATCCACTCCTTCACATGGCAGTATTAACAGCTTAAATAGTGCGGGCAGCATCTCTCCAAAGCACATCAAACAGGTGATTAGATGGGAAGCACTGTTACATCTTGCTGAGGTAGTCTGCATTGTCATGGCTCATTCCCTGGTACATAGTCCCAGGCTTCTACCAAGGCTGCACAAGAGCAGCTCAGTGATTTTCCTGTCTCCCCCCACCCTCCTCAATTCAGTGTGCCACCTCACCCCCAACAGCATGGTTAAGATCAGAAACTTGTTATTTGGAAATTGGCTGTATGCTTGCCACTCTAGTACTTCACATTGGGGTCCCAGAGTGTTGTGCTTCCATGCTGTCGTCCTCCTTGAGAAGAATTGCGGCCACAGTGCTCTTGTTAGTATGCATGTGACTGTTGCTAGCTGAAGTTTGGTCAATCTTGAGTAGACTTTATTTGAAAACTTCTTTGTGTGGTACTTAAAAATAACTCATAGCATTAAAATGCATTCCTTGTTCAGCTGCGAGGCTTGGGTTAGAGCCCCGGGCTTGAATCATGTTCATGATTATGCTTTCTCAGGAATGGTGAGCATTTTCTGGACACAACTGGATCTACCTGAGGGAAGCAGTGGATGAATATCAGCTATTGGCCAGTGTTATTCTTCAGTGAATCGTGATCCTCCCATATTTCACCCCCTCCCACAAGCAGAGTCAAATCCTGCACTGTTGGCTTTTTAGTAAGTCGAGTAATCAGTTAACGAGCATCTGTATGTCTTTCAAATGCTAAAACATGGAGAATATGGGTTAAAATGGATCAGAGTTACTGTACATAGAATATGATCACACAGCTAGAGGGCAGCGGGGTAAAATCACTGAACCTCAAGACGATGTTTAGAAGGTCACCCCTCTCCAAGGGCAGTAGCTAATTAGAATGGACTCCCAACCAAACTAGTGGTATAACTCCTGTGTAAGTAAACTGCTTACATTTTTGTTGAAGAACAGGACTGAAAGTTATATCGATAGACGGGTGTGTTCTTCAGGGAACACAGTGGTTCAGGCACTGGTGCAGCTCTAGATAAGGCGCTGGTGGAATGCACGGCTTGGAGTTGTGAATGTGTGTTGTAAGGTTGGATTAATACGGGAGTTTCATGCCATTGGCTTTAGGAGCAATTTTGGAAAGCTTTCTTTTGTAGGTTTTACTTTTGCCTACCTCCCCTGACTAGCTGAATTGGGCACACTCTACGATGGAGAACATTTGTAATATTCTGTGACTGAATAAACTTGAGCTTAATAATTTCTTCCTGTTCCTTTCATACGCCCTCATACCCAGTGGCCATTTGTAGTGAGGCTGTGGATATTTGTCAAGCCAATTGTATCATTCGATCATTACTGCTGCAGTGTACCAGTCAGTCCTGTATGCTCAGGAATAATTCCAGACCTGAATTAAAGTTAGACTTCTACACTGGAATTTACAATAAGGCAACATCATTAGACACGTATAACATTACACTCTATGCTACGGCTCTGTATTCTGACTTGTTCTGAAAACGATTGTGATGATCACTTGGATTATGAAAGTGTTTTCTTCTTGTAGCTAAGAGGGCATTTGAGCAATTTACTCCCAGGATTCTGCCAATACTGTTCTGAATCTGTCCACTAGAATGTGCATGAGAAGCAGTCCTGGGTGAAGATCCTTAATTTCTGTAGTAACAGTTACCAGGACCTCAGTGTGCACGAGACTGTGTTCCATAAATCTATGACTGGTGCTTCACTGTACTGTGCTACAAGGGAAATAACAATTGCAACTCTGAAATCAACATAGTTTGAACTGGATGACTCCTTTTGTGTGTACACATTTGACTAGATTTCATCCATGATGGTTATGGCTGTTATCACTCCCATTGCAAACACAGATACTGACCTGGGTATTACAGTAAGTTGTCCTTTTAGTTGCTTCACGTCACACTTGGTTGAGGAGTTGATGAATAAAGTCAGTGCTGTTCTCAGGGCTCTGATGATTTGTGATCCTTTATGCTGTTACTTTCACCTACTGATATTGTGCAGTGCAGTGACTTGGAAAAATCCTGTTTGTTGCAGCCATTAAACTGGGTTGTGCCTGCTAATGACAAGATGCGGTACGATGACATCTTCCTCAAAATAGACTTGGATATGGATGGGTACGTCAGTGGTTTGGAAGTCAAAGATATCTTCATGCAGTCTGCGCTTCATCAAAATCTCTTGGCTCACGTATGGTAAGAGATGTACAGTTTTCACGCTGAGTGTTGTTAATGTATTGTGAGAGAGTCATAGTCTGTACTCGGGACATCTTAGCTCATGCACGATAAATGGCCATGAGCCAATGAAACAGCAGAGACCCAGATTTCATTCACCTCCTAACCTGCCTCTGACTTACAGCCTCACTGATGGCTTCTAAATGTGCTGAGCTGGATTCAGTGCATCAGCGTGCTAGCATCATGAGGCTGCCATTACTTTGGGATATCAGCACAATGTCCCTTCCACGTGTACAGCAAACACCACAGTGCCGACATAAGGGAACTGCACATGTGGGCAGCAAGTTTTACAGTTCTTGAGCCAGAAGTTGTTAGTTGGCCACAGGTGGGTGAGTGGGACTTAAAATTGTTCTCCCAGAACTCAGACCCAGGCACTGATGAAAGATAAAAGCACCTTCAGGTTAATGATTTCACAACCGGTGATGACACCCAATATTATAGAAATGATTGAATCATGAATAGGAACCAAGGAACAGGAGCAGGCTATTCAGCTCCTCGAGCCTGTTCCGCCATTCAGTTAGATCATGGCTGATCTGTATCTTAACTCCGTCTACCCGCCCGGGTTCCATAACCCTTCATACTCTTACCTAACAAAAATCTATCAATCTCAGTTTTGAAATGTTCAATTGACCCTCAGCCTCAACAGCTTTTTGGGCGAGAGTTCCAGATTTCCACTTCCCTTTGTGTGAAGCAGTGCTTCCTGACATCACCCCTGAACAGCCTGGCTCTAATTTTAAGGTAATTCCCCCTCGTTGTGGACTTCCCCCACCAAAGGAAATAGTTTCTATCTACCCTATCAAACCCTTCTAATCATCTTAAAACATCTAAATTAGATCACCCCATAATCTTCTATACTTGAAGGGGTAAGAAAATCATCATTGTAATGCGCATTATATACTGTTGATATAATGATGGTGCGTGAAGTGTCCTTCATTGACTATACTGGTGCAGTGACTACGTCTGCATATCAAATGTTGTCGAGGGAATAGCCCGCACTCAATCAAATGCAAACTCTTAAGCTGCACTGTTCGTGGAATTTGCTGCAGTTAGTCTCAAAAGATATGTTTGTCTAATATTTTGTTTAAAAAGAAATCCACTGAATAGAAGCGTACTATAGTACTGCAGGTGCTGGTTTTATCTTGTAAGAGGGGCTTTTTAAAAAAAAAATGCCCGGTGAGCATGAGTCTGTTTCACCGCAGTCAGTGCCCCTTGATTTTTTCATTTCTAGCAGGCTTTCTGACCTGTGCCTGCATCACCCTTCAGCTGCCGGGAGGTTTTTGCCAGTGGCCCAGCAGCAACTCTCACTGACTTCTTTACTCCTCTTGTGGGGAGATACTAATCCACAGCAGTGTGACTGACACTGGGAGCCACTTCCAGATGGTTTCTGCACCTCCCTCTGCATCACCTGCTGTACGACCCTCACTGCAGGCTGCCACTGGCTTGTTTTCCTCTCCATTAAATTACATTGCTGCTATGTCAACACGTACCTTCCTTTATTGTTATGATATTAAACATAGCAGTCGACATGATTTTGCTGTAGTTGCAATATTGAGTCTGCATTTATTTAGTAAACTGTTTTCCAACAGGGCCCTGGCCGACACAAAACAGATAGGGAAACTGAACAGGGAACAGTTTGCTTTAGCAATGTATCTGATCCAGCAAAAGGTCAGCAAAGGGACTGACCCTCCCCAGGTGCTGACTCCAGACATGATCCCACCGTCAGAGAGGACTACACCAGTATCAGTAAGTACCTGACGCTACTCTGACTTTATAGGAATTGATGAGGTACTCTTAGCTTTAGACCTGACAGTCTGGGCTGGTACATTTCACCACTTGGGCTGGTTACCTCAGTGTAAGCTCAGCACCTGTGGAACTATACCCAGTAAGGGACCAGGAGAGTGGGAGGGAGGGTGAGAAAATCGGTGGAAAAAATCTAGGCGTGTTCAACTGTGTGGCAATATTTGTTTTGACCTCCTTATCTTCCTGTGTTGAGACTGCAGGAGTGGGACATGAACCCAGCATAATGTATCAGCAATCGGCCTTTATGTTTGGAGGCCTAAGCTCAGAACTCAACCGGCCAACCAATAAATGTCTCTACTGGGATTTCAGTAGCATACTGGTGGCTGCCTGAATGTTTATACAATGTCCACTTGAACTGTGAGACACAGTGATACAAGTATACTTTCTGTCCTGTCAAGTAGAGGGTGTACTGGAGAGAGCAGTTTGAGTGATACAACACTCAGGTGATGTGTGGTGAGTAAAGGTCTGTCACTGGAAGTGGTAGGAACAGTTTGAGATGATAAAGATAAAAGTATCACACAAGAAGTTCATTTAGAAAGACATGGATTAATCAAGGATAGTCAGCACGGATTTGTTAAGGGAAGGTTGTGTCTGACGAACTTGATTGAATTTTTTGAGGAGGTAACAAGGAGGGTAGATGAGGGTAGTGCATTTGATGTAGTATATATGGACTTTAGCAAGGCTTTTGATATGGTTCCACATGGCAGACTGGTCACTAATTTAAAAGCCCATGGGATCCAGGGCAAAGTGTCAAGTTGGATTCAAAACTGGCTCGGAGGCAGGAAGCAGAGGGTAATGGTTGATGGGTGTTTTTGTGACTGGAAGGCTGTTTCCAGTAGGGTTCCGCAGGGCTCAGCACTAGGTCCCTTGCTTTTTGTGTATATATCAATGATCTAGACTTGAATATACGGGGTATGATTAAGGAGTTTGCAGATGATACTAAAATCGGTGCTGTGGTTGATACTGAAGAAGGAAGCTGTAGACTGCAGGAAGATATCAATAAATTGGTCAGGTGGGCAGAACAGTGGCAAATGGAATTCAATCCGGAGACGTATGAGGTGATGCATTTGGGGAGGGCTAACAAGAAAAGGGAAGCACATTAAATGGTAGGACACTGTGTAGTGTAGAGGAACAAAGGGACCTTGGAGTGCATGTCCACAGATCCCTGAAGGTAGCAGGCCAGGTAGATAAGGTGGTTAAAAAGGCATACGGAATGCTTGCCTTAATTTGCTGTGGCATAGAATACAAGAGCAGGGGGGGTTATGCTTCAACTGTATAAAACACAAGTTAGGCCTCAGCTAGTGTATTGCGTGCAGTTCTGGTCACCACATTACAGGAAAGATGCGATTGCACTGGAGAGGGTACAGAGGAGATTTACAAGGATGTTGCCCGGAGTAGAGCATCTTAGCTATGAGGAAAGACTGGATAGGCTGGGGTTTTCTTTGGAACAGCGGAGGCTGAGGGGAGACTTGATTGAGGTATATAAAATTATGAGGGGCCTAGATAGAGTGGATAGGAAGGACCTACTTTCCCTAGCAAAGAAGGGGATAGCTCTTTGTTGGTCGGCATGGACACGACGGGCCGAAATGGCCTCCTTCTGTGCTGTAACTTTCTATGATTCTATGAAGTGTATTGGCACAACATCAAAAGCATACTGGCTTAGAAGTGAGTTTTCTTTTTAACCTCTGATTCAGCAGACTCCATACCAAAGGTCATGAGAATGAAGAATGACAACCCTGCGTCGATACTGCTAGAGTTGAAGGTTTATTTTCAGGGGCCTTCGACCTTTGTGTCTCCCATCCTATATGGACCATTCTGTGCTGAACTCCACCTCCCTGAAGCCCTCCGCTGCCTCTGTGCTCTCGCTGTTTGTCCAGCATCCAGTCTCGAGGAAGTCGTAACTTCCTCCCCAGCTCAACAGTGGGAAGATTAAGGCCATTGTCTTTGATTCCTGCCATAAACGCCACTCCCATGCTACTGATTACATCCCTTTCCCCGGCCACTGTCCCACATTAAACCCAAGGTGTCCTATTTGACCTTGAGATGAAATTCAGAGCCCATACCATCTCCATTACATAGACCATTTACATCCACCTCTGCAGCATTGCCTGCATCCACCGCTCCCTCAGCCCCTCCACCACTGAAGCTCTTGCACATATCTTTACCTCCAGACTTGACTAATGCTCTATTTTCCAGAATCCCATCCTCTTCACTCCATGTTCCAAATTATTTAAAACTTAGCTCCACTTTCTTGCCCAAAGCCCTGCTGACTTGATCCCACCGTCACCCCTGACCCCAATGACCTAAACTGGCTCCCCATACTCCAGTGCATTCAATTTGAAATCTTTGTCTTCAAATCCTTAAATGGTCTTGCCCAACCCTATCTCTGTAACCTCTTCCAGCCCTGCAATCCTCCCCAAACTCACCGTTCCCCTGACTGCAGCCTCTTGTACCCTCCTCCTTCATTTGTCCCACCACTGGTGTCAGAACCTTCAACTTCTTGGGTCCTATGTTCTGAAATACACTCCCTAAAACTCTTTGCTCCTCTTCCTTTAAAAAAAAACTTCAAAACTTTTTCTGAAATTTGGTCACCATCCACCCCATATCTCTCCCTTCCTGGCTTGGTGTCTGTCTCTGTGTAAAGAACATTGAAGATGCTATATTGTTGTTTTGCTTCATACTGGTTAATGGGAATGATTGCAATGTGGGGACATTCCCTTGAGCAGTTCAAAGCAGAGTTCAATGCTTATGTTGGTTTATATTGCTTGCATTCAAATATCATTAAATACATTTTGAGTGTACAGTGACACCTGTATAAACAGACACTCCCAAAAAAACAGACACCTGCAAAAAAAAAAAGACATTTGAGAGACCCAGCAACTTGGAATCATAGAGCACAGAAGGAGGCCGTTCAGCCCATCGTGCCTGTGCCGGCTCTTTGGTAGAGCGATCCAATTAGTCCCACTTCCCTGCTCTTTCCCCGTAGCCCTGTAATTTTTTTCCCCTTCATGTAGTTATTCAATTCTCTTTTGAGTATTACTATTGAATCTGCTTCCACCGCCCTTTCAGGCAGTGAATTCCAGATCACAACTCCTCGCTAAAAGTTTCCTTTAGGTTCTTTTGCCAATCACCTTAAATCTGTGTCCTCTACCACTGGAAATCGTTTTTCTTTATTTAAATTGTCAAAACCATTCATGATTTTGAACACTTCTATCAAATCTCCTCTTAACCTTCTCTGCTCTAAGTTTCTCCAGTCTCTCCACATAACTGAAGTCCCACAGCCCTGGTACCATTCTAGTAAATCTCTTCTGCACACTCTCCAAGGCCTTGACATCCTTCTTAAAGTGGTGCCCAGAATTGGACACAATACTCCAGCTAAGGCCAAACCAATGTTTTATAAAGGTCTAGCATAATGTCCTTGCTAATGTACTCTGTTCCTCCAGTAATAAAGCCAAGGGTCCCGAATGCTTTATTAACCTTCTTCTCAACTTGTCCTGCCGACTTAAAAGATTTGTGTACATACAACCCCAGATCTCTCTCCTGCACCCCTTTAAAATTGTACTGTTTAGTTTATATTGCCTCTCCTCACTTTTCCTACCAAAATGTATCACTTCACACTTCTCTGTGTTAAATCGCATCTGCCTTGTGTCTGCCAATTTCACCTGTCTAAGAACATAAGAAATAGGAGCAGGAGCAGGCCATTCGGCCCTTCGAGCCTGCTCCGCTATTCAGTGAGATCATGGCTGATCTTCTGCCTCAACTCCATTCACCAGCCCTATCGCCATATTCCTTGATGTCCTTACTAGTCAGAAATCTATCGACTTCTGTTTTGAATATACCCAATGACTGAGCCTCCACAGCCCTCTGGGGTAGAGAATTCCAAAGATTCACCACCCTCTGTGAAGAAATTTCTTCTCATCTCAGTCCTGAATGTCCTACCCTTTATCCTGAGACTGTGGCCCTTTGTTCTAGACTCTCCAGCCAAGGGAAACATTCTCCCAGCATCCACCCTATCAAGCCTTGTAATAATTTTGTATGCTTCAATGAGATTGTGGTAAACCACTTTTATCGTTCACTATCGTTACACTATGGTTATCACTGTTATATCGTTACACTATGGTTATCACTGTTTACACTGTTGTATCACTACACGAGGTCGCCTCTTGTCACGCAGTTATACCTGGGCTGACCACTGCTGACTCCGCCCATGGCTCCACCTACTTGCCCAGGTATAAAGGTGGTCGACTGGCTGGTATTCCTCCTTGTTGGATCCGATCACCCACGAGGGTGGGCTCTGTTATTTAGCCAATAAAAACCTATAGTTACTGTCTTAACTCGTCGCTTTTCATTGGATGAATTGATAGGTATATCAATTTTATTGGCTAAATTTTGAAATGTCTTTAACGGAGCAGCCAAACGACCAGTCAGACACCCAGCTACAACAGCCACAGCAGCCGGCCTGGCTGCGAGCCCTCCGACCGCCGTACCTGGATCTAAACCCACAGGCAGCAAACTCAGCCCTCGACTTCAAACACTGGCTGAGCTGTTTCGAATCCTACCTGGGAGAATCCGGCGTGCCTCAGAGATCCAAACTAAGAGTTCTGACCACCCAAGTGAGCCCTAAAGTATTTGCACTCATCCAGGACCTTACTACATACGAGGCCGCCCTCAACCTGCTGAAAGAGCAGTACCGGAGCCCGGTAAATTCTATGTATGCCAGACATCTCCTAAGATCCCACCCGCAACAGCCAGGAGAGTCTGTAGATGAATTTTTACGGGCGCTACAAACACTCGGCAGGGACTGTGACTTTAAAGCTGTAACGGCTGCAGAAAATACTGAAGAGAATATCCGCGATGCCTTCGTGAAAGGCCTTCGGTCCGACTACTCACGGCAAAGACTGCTCGAATCAAAGGACCTCGACCTGAACACAGCTGCAGCCCTCGCTCGCTCTCTGGAAGTGGCCCATCGGGACCTCGAGGCGTATTCCAGGTACTGTGCTGCGCGACCCTGGGACTCGGGCCCGACCCCGACCGCAATACCCCTCGCACCGCCGCCTCTGGGACCTCAGCGTCGGCGTCCCGGACCCGATCGGGACCGCCACCCCCGGTACCGGCTGCGACATCGGAGCCCCGCGATCGGGCCGCCGGCTGCTTTTTCTGTGGCCAGGCGAAACACCCGCGGGCGCGCTGCCCTGCAAGAAACGCGACCTGCTCCGACTGCCACAAGAAAGGCCACTTCGCGAAGGCCTGCAGGGGGAAAGCCACAGACGCCAGCAGTGCCTCATGCGAGTTGTGGGGGCGGCCATCTTTCATCAAGGCCACAGATGCCAGTATCCCCTCGTGTGAGTCGTGGGGGCGGCCATCTCTGATCAAGGCCACCGACACCGGCAGTGCCTCATGTGAGTTGTGGGAGCGGCCATCTTCTCCGCCATTTTATGCAACATCGTGGGCACCGCCATTTTGTTCACCACACTCGACCGCCACCTTGTCTCCAGACCTGACCACAGCCTCACCCGCAGACTACAGCAGCTCGCTCAGCCATACACTAGCCTCCGTCACACTGGACCAAGCTCGCCCGCATCACCTGTCCAAGTCCATGATGGACATCAAAGTAAACGGCCACGCCACGACCTGCCTGTTCGACAGCGGAAGCACGGAGAGTTTCATCCATCCAGACATGGTGAGCCACTACTCCCTCACTGTCCAGCCAACGCGCAACCGGATCTCGATGGCGTCGAGGTCCCATTCAACAGACATCAGCGGATACTGTGTTGTGACCCTGTCGGTTAGGGGCACGGAGTATAAAAATTTTAAACTTCTCGTCCTGCTCCAACTCTGCGCTGCCGTCCTACTAGGGCTGGATTTCCAATCCCACCTTCAAAGTGTCACTTTGGCATACGGTGGACCCCTCCCCCCACTCACAGTCGACAACCAACAGCCTTTAAACCGCCCACCGCGTACCACCTGCGGCCTATCCACCCTCAGGGTTCCGCCCCCTCCCTGTTCGCCAACCTCACCCGCGACTGTAAACCCGTCGCTACCAAGAGCAGGCGGTACAGCGCCGGGGACAGAGCTTTTATTAGCTCTGAGGTGCAGCGTATCCTGAAAGAGGGCATCATCGAGAGGAGCAACAGCCCCTGGCGTGCCCAGGTCATAGTCGTTAAGACCGGCGATAAAAACCGCCTAGTCATCGACTACAGCCAAACCACAAACCGGTACACCCAGCTGGACGCATACCCCCTTCCCCGCATATCTGATATGGTCAATCAGATTGCACAGTACCGAGTATTCTCTACCATCGACCTTAAGTCGGCCTACCACCAACTCCCTATCCGCCCTGAGGACCGCCAGTATACCGCCTTCGAGGCGAATGGCCGCCTCTACCACTTCCTTAGGGTTCCCTTCGGCGTCACCAACGGGGTTTCGGTCTTCCAAAGGGAGATGGACCGGATGGTTGACCAGAACGGGCTGCAAGCCACGTTCCCCTATCTAGATAACGTCACCATCTGCGGCCGCGACCGGCAGGACCATGATGTTAATCTGGAGAGATTCCTCCGTACGGCCCAACGGCTGAACCTCACCTACAATAAGGATAAATGTGTGTTTAACACCTCGCGCCTTGCCATCCTCGGCTGCGTAGTAGAGAACGGAGTCATCGGCCCCGACCCCGAAAGAATGCGCCCCCTCATGGAGCTTCCCCTCCCCCACTGTCCAAAGGCGCTGAAGAGGGCCCTGGGGCTCTTCGCCTACTATGCCCAATGGGTGCCGAATTATGCGGACAAAGCCAGACCCCTCATGAAGTCCGCCTCCTTCCCCCTGACGGCAGAAGCGTGCGCAGCCTTCTCCCTCATTAAGGGAGACATTGCTAAGGCCACAGTGCGCGCAGTGGATGAGTCTATCCCTTTCCAAGTGGAGAGCGATGCATCCGACTTTGCCCTAGCCGCAACCCTTAATCAGGAGGGGAGACCGGTGGCCTTCTTCTCAAGGACCCTCCAGGGCCCTGAGATCCGACACTCCTCGGTCGAGAAGGAGGCCCAGGCGATCGTGGAGGCTGTACGATGCTGGAGGCATTACCTGGCAGGCAAACGATTTACCCTCCTCACCGACCAGCGTTCGGTCGCTTTTATGTTTAATAACAAGCTGAAGGGCAAAATCAAGAACGACAAGATCTTGAGGTGGAGAATCGAGCTCTCCACCTATGATTATGAGATCTTGTACCGGCCTGGTAAACTGAACGAACCCCCAGATGCTCTATCACGAAGTACATGCGCCAACGCGCAAATTGATAGACTGCAGACCCTCCACAACGACCTCTGCCACCCCGGAGTCACCAGACTTTACCACTTCATTAAGGCCCGCAACCTGCCCTACTCCATCGAGGAGGTCAGGACCATGACCAGGAACTGCCAAACCTGTGCCGAATGCAAACCGCATTTCTTTAGGCCGGACAGAGCAAGCCTGATCAAGGCCACCCGCCCCTTCGAGCGCTTGAGCATCGATTTTAAGGGGCCCCTCCCGTCCTCTGACCGTAATGTGTACTTCCTCAACATCATTGACGAGTACTCCCGTTTCCCCTTTGCCTTCCCCTGCCCAGACATGACCAGTACCACGGTCATCAAATGCCTGAACGACCTCTTCGCCGTGTTCGGGTTCCCGAACTATATACATAGCGACCGGGGCTCCTCCTTCATGAGCGAGGAACTTCGCCAGTTTCTACTAGCGAGAGGTATTGCTGCAAGCAGGACCACCAGCTACAACCCCCGAGGGAACGGCCAGGTGGAAAGAGAGAACGCGACTGTCTGGAAGGCTGTTCTCTTAGCCTTAAAGTCCAAGGGCCTCCCAACCTCTCGCTGGCAGGAAGTCCTCCCGGCAGCGCTGCATTCCATCCGGTCACTGCTTTGCACTGCCATTAACGCCACCCCCCATGAACGAATGTTTGTTTTCCCCAGGAAGTCGACTACGGGAACCACGCTACCAACTTGGCTGACCTCTCCGGGGCCCGTCTTGCTGCGAAAGCACGCGAGGGCCCATAAAACGGACCCCCTGGTCGAGAGGGTGGACCTCCTGCACGCCAACCCCCAGTACGCCTATGTGGCATACCCAGACGGGCGGGAGGACACAGTCTCCTTACGAGACCTCGCACCCTCGGGCATCCCTGAGACACCACCGTTACCCCCCACCACCCCCCCAAATCCAGCCCAAGTAGACGGCCGGAACCCCACGAGCCTTCGCCGACCACGCAGACACCAGCATTAACATCGGATACTGCATCACCGCCGCCGCTGCTGCGACGATCGGAAAGGCTTACGAGGCCTCCGGACGGACTGACATACCCGAACTGGTAGTACACTTCACCCCGCCGGACTCAAATCTAAAACACAAGGGGTGAATGTGGTAAACCACTTTTATCGTTCACTATCGTTACACTATGGTTATCACTGTTATATCGTTACACTATGGTTATCACTGTTTACACTGTTGTATCACTACACGAGGTCGCCTCTTGTCACGCTGTTATACCTGGGCTGACCACTGCTGACTCCGCCCATGGCTCCACCTACTTGCCCAGGTATAAAGGTGGTCGACTGGCTGGTATTCCTCCTTGTTGGATCCGATCACCCACGAGGGTGGGCTCTGTTATTTAACCAATAAAAACCTATAGTTACTGTCTTAACTCGTCGCTTTTCATTGGATGAATTGATAGGTATATCAGAGATCCCCTCTCATTCTTCTGAATTCAAGAGAATACAGGCCTAGTTTACTCAATCTCTTCTCATACGACAGTCCCGCCATCCCAGGAATCAATCTCGTGAACCTTTGTTGCACTCCCTCTATGGCAAGTATATCCTTCCTTAGTTAAGGAGACCAAAATTGTACACACTACTCCAGGTGTGGTCTCACCAAGGCCCTATATAATTGGAGTAAGACTTCTTTACTCCTGTGCTCGAATCCTCTTGTAATGAAGGCCAGCATACCATTTGCCTTCCTAATGGCTTGCTGCATCTGCACATTCACTTTCAGTGACTCATGTACAAGGACACCCAGGTCCCTTTGAGCATCTGTATTCCCCAACCTTTCACCATTTAGGAAATACTCCGCCTTTCCATCTGCCATGTTCTCGCCCACTCACTGAGCCTGTCAAGATCCCCTTGAAGCCTCTTCACATCCTCTTCACAACTGACACTGCCACCTAGCTTTGTATCATCAGCAAATTTGGCAATGTTACATTTGGTCCCCTCATCCAAATCCTTGATATAGATTGTGAATAGCTGGGGCCCAAGTACCGATCTTTGCGGTACCCCACTAGTTACAACTTGCCATCCTGAAAAAGACCTAATTTTGTTCACCAACCTCTTGTGTGGGACCTTATCGAAGGCCTTCTGAAAATCCAAATACAGCACATCTACCGGTTCCCCTTTGTCTACTCCACTAGTTACATCCTCAAAGAACTCCAATAGGTTTGTTAAACAGTATTTCCCTTTCATAAATCCATGTTGACTCTGCCCAATCTTACTATTTGTTTCTAAGTGCCCAGTTATTGCATCCTTTATAATAGATTGCAGCATTTTCCCAACTACTGATGTGAGGCTAACAGGTCTGTAGTTCCCTGTTTTTTCTCTCCCTCCTTTCTTAAATAGCGGGGTTACATTTGCTATCCTCTAATCTGCAGGAACCGTTCCAGAATCTAAAGAATTTTGGAAGATGATAACCAATGCGTCCACTATCCCAATGGCCACCTCTTTCAAAACCCTAGGATGTAGGTCATCTGGTCCTTGGGATTTGTCGACTTTTAGTCCCATTAATTTTGCTAGTACTGTTTTTTTTTACTACTAATAATTTCTTTAAGTTCCTCATTCTCGCCACACCCTTGGCTTTCTTGTATTTCTGGGAGGTTTTTTGTGTCTTCCTCCGTGAAGACAGAAACAAAGTATTTATTTAATTTCTCTGCCATTTCCTCATTCCCCATTATAAATTCTCCCGTCTCTGACTGTAAAGGACCTACATTTATCTTCGCCAGTCTTTTCCTTTTAACATACCTATAGACGCTTTTACAATCCGTTTTAATATTTTTCGCTAGTTTGTGCTCATATTCCATTTTCCCTTTCTTTATCAATTTCTTGGTCCCCCTTTGCTGATTTCTAAAAAGATGCCAATCCTCAGGCTGACTGCTTTTTCTGGCAACTTTATAAGCTTCCTCCTTTGACTTAATACTAGCTTTAATTTCTTTTGTTAGCCACGGTTGGATCACTTTTCCTTTTGGGTTTTTATGTCCTAGAGGAATATATGTTTTTTGCAAATTATGCATTATTTCCTTGAATGTTAGCCATTGTATATCCACCTTCATACCTTTTAGTGTAGTCTCCCAATCTACCATGGCCAACATGTCCCTCATAACCTTGTAATTTCCTCTGTTTAGATTGAGGACCTTAGTTTCAGATTGGACTACATCACTCTCAAACTTAATGTAAAATTCAATCATATTATGGTCACTTGTCCCTAAAGGCCCCTTTACCACAAGATTATTGATTAGCCCTTTCTCATTACACAGTACCAGATCCAGAATAGCCTGTTCCCTGGTTGGTTCCTCCACATACTGATCCAGGAAACCATTTCGCATGCATTCCAAGAATTCATCCTTCACACCATTAGTGGTAATTTGATTTGCCCAGTCAATATGTAGATTAAAGTCCCCCATGATTACCGTATTGCCCTTGTTACATAAACTTCTAATTTCTTGATTGATACTGTGCCCTACGTTACCACTACTGTTTGGTGGCCTATACACAACTCCCACCAATGTTTTCCGCCCTTTGCTGTTTCTTAGCTCCACCCAAACTACATCACGATCTGCCGAGCCAAGATCTTTTATCTCTACCGTCCCTTATTAACAGTGCTACGCCACCTCCTTTTCCTTTTTGTCTGTCCTTCCTAAATGTTGAGTACCCTGGAACATTAAGTTCCCAGCTTTGGTTACCCTGTAACCATGTCTCAGTAATGGCAATTACATCATACCCATTTACTTCTATTAGTGCCATTAATCCATCCACCTTGTTGTGAATGCCACGTGCATTTTGATAAAAGTGCCTTCAACTTTGCCTGTTTAATATTTTTCTGCACCTTAACCCTCTTTACTGTTGGCAGTTTGTCTGTGTCCTCTTGACGTCTGTTGCTATCCGCCTCATTGTTTACTACATTTCCAAATTTCATATCATCTGCAAACTTTGAAATTATTATGCCCTGTATACACAAGTCCAGGTCATTAGTATATATCAAAAAGAGCAGTGGTCCTAATACTGACCCCTGGGGAAACAGCACTGTATACTTGACTCCAGTCTGAAAATGGGCATTATCTGCACTGTAAGCATTTTCAGTAGAATGGGGAGTTCTTTACCCAGCATCCATAGCGGCAGAGAAACTGCTCTATCTCTGGGGTAGAGCTGTGCAAGCATTCAGTCCCAGAGATAGAGCGGTTTCTCTGCCGCTGTGGATGCTGGGTAGAGCTCCCATTCCACAAAAGCTGTTTCTTTCACAAAACCCGCTGCCGCCTCGTGCTGACCTGCGTGTGCTGACCTCATGAGAATTTGGGGGCAGAAAGGAAGCGAGCTGTAAGGAGAAGCGCCAGTGATTCCGACCCAAAGTTCCAGATACAGCAGCTTTGCTCAATTAAATGTCCCGTGTTTTAAGTTATAAAAAGGTGGCGCATAGTAAAATATAAAAGAGGCACTCTGAAACCATGGACACTCGCGAATTACGGACAGCCTTCAATGTGCCAAGCCCTTTGACAACTCTAAAACAGAGGAGACGGACTGTTGTGAAGCTGCAGTATCTGGAGCCTTCACCGAGTCGGAATCACTGGCGCTTCCCCTTGCAGCTCACTTCCTCTCTGCCCCCAAATTTTCATGCGGTCAGTGTATGCTGGTCAGCACGAGGTGGCAGCGGGTTTTGTGAAAGGAATGGCATTTGTGGCATGGGGAGCTCTTTACCCAGTATCCACAGCACCAGAGAAACCGCTCTATCTCTGGGATTGAATGCTTGCACAGCTCTGTCCCAGGAATAGTGCGGTTTCTCTGCCACTATGGATGCTGGGTAAAGAACTCCCCATTTTACAGTGCAGACAATGCCCAATTTGAGAATAATGACAGCTGATGCCAGTCCCTAAGGTGTCTGTAATTTACAGGTTTCACTGTATTTGGATTTAGTTCACAAAATTTCTGTTAATGATCAGATGCAATTATAATTGACCAATATAAACTGCATACATTCGAGAGATCACACTCCAACTCATTTGTTTATATATGGTGTTCATTTTGCCCGCCCAGGTTTTTTTTATTTTACCCATTTTTATTTTATTGGCCACTTGATGGCACTGAATCTGACCCAAGTTAAGATCTGTGTTTTCTCCAAGTGAACCTGATGCTACAGCTCTTGATGTTTGTACACTAACCATCTTTTGCATGTATCTGTGGACCCACTTTAGTTTTTTCTCTCTGTAGAGCCTCTCAGGCTACATGACTCCTGTTGGGCCTGAGCTTTCGCAACTAGCAGAAATGAGGCGTGTGAGTAACTCGCTGTGAACATGTTATCAGGGCACTCTCACCTGCCTGCTTTAAACATTCCACTAACCCTTGCCTGCTCCTCCCATTGCCTCAAATCCATCTGATCCAATTGTTATGCCTATCACAAACCTGTGCATGTTAGACGTTAGCAAGCTCAGACATGATCTGGCCAGTACCTGCTACGTGGGAATGATTGGTGAGAGTATAGACTTGTGTGCAGTTCCAATTTCAACTTTGGAAAATAGCCCTGTCAGTGTCAGTGACTAAGTGAAAGGAGATTGAGTAATGTAACCACCACTTAAAACGTTCATGTTTAAAACAGGCAGTCGCTTATAACGGCTAAAATGTGAAAACCATTAATCATTTGCATTAAGATCAATTTCAAAGTTGCTGGTTGTAGCGTATTAAGCACCCTGTTTATTTTGTCCAGAAACAGCTGTGTTTACTCACCAGTTCGCACCTCGTTTAGCTTTAGGTGCACTGAAAGCAAGAGCAATCATAAGTAAATGATTTAAATAAAGCCAGTTGTATTGCATGCAGTCTTGTTTTTTTTTCTACAGTATATAGTAGTTTATCATAGTGCTATAGCCTAGCAAACTCCCACATTCACGGGAGAATCACTATCTTCTCTCCTGCAATCTCTTGTATTATGGACTGTGTTGGTAATCCCTATGAAGATATCTGTCCCAATGTTCATTGTAATAGTGAAAATCCGCTGTTAAAACGACGGGGGTTTCAACATAGCTGTTGCACTGGTCATCGCGTATGGCGGGCATGAACACACCCGCTATACGTGCTGGGGACTGTATATAGTCAGCATTTTAAACATTTATTTTGATCCTCTGATATCAATGATTCCTTGTTATGGGTCCCTTTCCCCATGCTTTTTGAAGAAGGTTAGTGGAGAAATATGCTCCCAGGCTCTGTCAGTGCTTGCTGCTCGAAGCTATGTGAAAATGGTGACTCACTGCTGTTTCTACCTTTCCTTCCTGTGGGCGCACCTCTGGTGCATATACTTTAAGAGGGTGGATGAGCTGCAACCAGCATCTGTTGTTCTACTAGGTACAGATCAGCCATGATCTAATAGAATGGCGAAATGGACCCGAGGGGCTAAATGACCGGTTCCTGTTCCTATAAAGGGAAGTATCCTTGGCCAGCCAGAGCACCTAGTCAGGTGGGCAGTGTGAGGAGAAGCAGCGTGACTATTTTGAACTAATGCTCTTAGAACCAGTGAGATGTCCCATATACATTTACAATTCATCCCCCGCCCCTATAGTTTGTATAATGTAAAAGTTCCATGTCTTCCCGTGCCCCATTGTTGTACGAATGTTAAAAAGCTCTAGCTTTATGTGTGGGTGAGTCGAAGAAAGCCTCGAGTCAAAGCCCTTCCAGTTCAGATGCTGCAACGATGCTCTGGAATAAAAGTTCACTTCTACAATTGATCGGAGAAGAATTTTGAGGAACAATTCAGACCCATCTCAACTATCACGTCCATTTCTGATGTAGGTTTCCCACAACTATGCAGAGGGTTAGTGCAATCCTGAGTCTCTCTGGTGGGCCAGTTGCTTTGGGTACTGAATTCTTCCGGTGTGAATGGATCAGTCTTGGACCCAAGATACAGCTTAGTGACTTGCCCCATAAAACCCAGATACTTTTAATTATTAACAGGGCACCTACTTCAAACTGGGTGCTATCCTTCAAACGCACCACGGAGAGTGTGTGCATGCGTGTGCGTACAGATACAGAGAATACGGAGTGTGCTGCCTCTCCCTCTAACTTAACCTCACTGTATGTATTTAACTTACTTATATATGTATAACCTACCTGTTGGGGCCGTTGCCCCTTTAACTTACCTTTTAGGGCCATTGCCCTTTTAAGACGCGCCTTAGCGTGCTGACGTCACGTCACGTACAACGTAGCGTGCTGACGTCACGGCACGTACGACGTGACGTGCGTGAGGCGGCTGCCGGCCCGACTCGGCCTTCCAGAAAGGCTGCCGGCACAGCCCGGCCTAGCGTCTTTGGCCGCATCTACCAGCCGCCGGGAGCGACGCGATCTTCCGCTCCCGCGGCAAGCATCGGCTCAGCCTGGCCTCCAGCTCCCGCTCCCGACTTCGGCCTCCACGGCCAGAAACGCGACCACGCGCATCACGTGACGCCCCAAGCGCGGACAACGCTACCGAGCGTGATGAGGTCATCACGCTCCCCACAGGACTGCTACGTAGTCCTCGTGGAGCCCTCGCTGGGACACAGACCTACACCACGGTGCTCCTACAGCAGCACAGGCTCTGGGCAGTTGTATTATCCCCATGCTTGAGTCTTGGAAATTGTTTGTCTGTAAGTATTTTAGAATGCTATGGATGATTAATGTGCACTGTATGTTGTAGAAAATGTTTAGTTGTAACTTTTCTCTGCCTAGCTGATTAACTAGTAGCTGTATTTTCATACACTATGTACAGGGCTAATTTAAAGAGAATGCCTCCCAGTTTACTAAATGTACTGTGTTGCTCAGGCGTACCTAAATCTGTGTATACATATCAGTTATGCGCCTGTATACTAATGTGTGCTTCCATTTCTGTGTTGTATTTCAGTTTTACAATTAGAATCGTTCAGTAAAGTGTTACAAGAAAAGTCAAGCCTTGTGATTTTATTGGAAGATATCGAGTTGTTCGCTATCTGTCTAGCTCTGCATAGAATCGCGTTGCGAGGGCAGAACACGCAGTGTAAAACCTCCTCCCTCCATGCCTGGCCATATTCATTAATGAATCATTAATTTCTAGTTTGCTGAACGTATCAATATGCCTATGCATGGATACCTGAAGCTGCTTGTATCTGTGCTAAATGTTGTTCGGAGGCATTATTCAATACCACTTGGCTAAAGCATGTGGAATGGTCAGTACAAGGCACCTGGCTGCTTGCATCCTGCTTCAAATTAAGCACCAATTGTCAGCCGTGGCTCAGTGGTAGCATTCTCGCCTCTGAATCGAAAGGTTGTGGGTTCAAGTCCCACTTCAGCGACTTGAGCACAAAAATCCAGGATAACATTCCAGTGCAGTACTGAGCGTCTTTCGGATGAGACGTTAAACCCCGTCTGCACACTCAGGTGGACGTAAAAGATCCCATTGCACTATTTGGAAGAAGAGCAGGGAAATTATCCACAGTGTCCTGGCCAATATTTATCCCTCAATCAACATCACTAAAAAAAAAACCAGATCATCATCATCACTGCTGTTTGTGGGATCTTGCTGTGCACAAATTGGCAGCCGCGTTTCCTACATTACAATAGTGACTCCACTTCAAAAGCACTTAATTAGCTGTAAAGCACTTTCGGACGTCCTGAGGTTGTGAAAGCAGTCTTTTTTTTCCAAAATGAGTTGGATTTCAGTGGATTACTGATGATCCCTTGCAGCATTGTGTGTTTGTTCTCTGTGCAGTGCTTTCTGGGATCACGCTCCAGAATCCTAGAAATTTATGGCATAGAAGGAGGCCATTTGACCCATTGTGTCTGTGCAGGCCGAAAAAGAGCTCTCCAGCCTAATCCCACTTTCCAGCCCTTGGTCCATAGCTGCGTGGGTTACGGCACTTCGAGTGCATATCCAAGTACTTTTTAAGGGTTTCTGCCTCTACCACCCTTTCAGGCAGTGAGTCCCAGACCCCCAGCACCCTCTGGGTGAAAAAAGTTCTCCTCAACTCCCCTCTAATCCTTTTACCAATGACTTTAAATCTATGCCCCCTGATTATTGACCTCTTTGCTAGGGGAAGTAGGTCCTTCCTATCCACTCTATCTAGGCCCCTCTTAATTTTATACACCTCAATCAAGTCTCCCCTCAGCCTCCTCTGTTCCAAAGAAAGCAACCCCAGCCTATCCAATCTTTCCTCATAGCTAAAATTCTCCAGTCCCGGCAACATCCTTGTAAATCTCCTCTGTACCCGCTCTAGTGCAATCACATCCTTCCTGTAATGTGGTGACCAGAACTGCACGCAGTACTCTAGCTGCAGCCTAACTAGTGTTTTATACAGTTCAAGCATAACCTCCCTGCTCTTATATTCTATGCCTCGGTCTATGCCTCGGCCAATAAAGGAAAGTATCCCGTATGTCTTTTTAACCACCTTATCTACCTGTCCTGCTACCTTCAGGGATCTGTGGACATGCACTCTAAGGTCCCTTTGTTCCTCTACACTTCTCGGTATCCTACCATTTATTGTGTATTCCCTTGCCTTGTTAGCCCTCCCCAAATGCATTACCTCACACTTCTCCGGATTGAATTCCATTTGCCACTTTTCTGCCCTCTTGGCCAGTCCATTGATATCTTCCTGCAGTCTACAGCTTCCTTCCTCACTATCAACCACACGGCCAATTTTTGTATCATCTGCAAACTTCATAACCATGCCCCTTACATTGAAGTCTAAATCGTTGATGTATACCACAAAAAGCAGGGGACCTAGTTCTGAACCCTGTGGAACCCCACTGGAAACAGCTTTCCAGTCACACAAACATCCGTCAACCATTACCATTGCTTCCTGCCACGGAGCCAATTTTGGATCCAACTTGCCACTTTCCCTTGGATTCCATGGGCTTTTACTTTTCTGACCAGTCTGCCATGTGGGACCTTGCTAAAATCCATGTAGACTACATCAAATGCACTACCCTCATCAACCCTCCTTGTTACCTCCTCAAAAAATTCAATTAAGTTAGTCAGACACGACCTTCCTTAAATAAATCCATGCTGACTGTCCTTGATTAATCCGTGCCTTTCTTTCTAAATGACGATTAATACTGTCCCTCAGAATTTTTTTCAACAATTTGCCCACGTTAGGCTGACTGGCGTGTAATTACTCGGTCTATCCCTTTCTCCCTTTGTAAACAACGGTACAATGTTAGCAGTCCTCCAGTACCACACCTGTAGCCAGAGAGGATAGAAAAATGTTGGTCAGAGACGCCACTATTTCCCCGCCTTGCTTCTCTTAACAGCCTGGGATTCATTTCATCTGGACCAGGTGATTTATCTACTTTCAAAGATGCTAAGCCCCTTAATACTTCCTCTCTCACTATGTTTATCTCATCTAATATTTCACACTCCTTCTCCTTAACTATAACGTCTGGATCGTCCCTCTCTTTTGTGAAGACAGTATTCATTAAGTATTCGCAAAGTATTCATTAAGAACCATACCCAAGTCTTCCGCCTGCACACACAAGCTTCCTTTTTGGTCTCTAATAGGCCCTACTCTTTCTTTAGTTATCCTCTTGCTCTTTATATATTATAAAATACCTTTGGGTTTTTCCTTGATTTTGCTTGCCAATATTTTTTCATGCCCTCTTTGCTTTCCTAATTTCCTTTTTTAAATTTCACCCCGCACTTTCTATACTCCTCTCGGCTTTCTGCAATATTTAGCTCTCGGTATCTGACATAAGCTTCCCTTTTTTGCCTTGTCCTACCCCGTATGCCACTTCACATCCAGGGGGCTCTAGATTTCTTTGTGGGAACATATTTGCTCTGGACCCTCCCTATCTCCTCCTTGAATGCCTCCCACTGCTCTGACACTGATTTACCTTCAAGTAGCCGTTTCCAGTCCACTTTTGCTAAATCACATCTCAGCTTAGCAAAATTGGCCTTTCCCCAATCGAGAACTTTTACTCCTGATCTATCTTTGTCCTTTTCCATAACTACCCTAAATCTAACTGAATTATGATCACCAGCACCAAAATGCTCTCCCACTGATACCCCTTCCACCTGCCCAGCTTCGTTCCCTGAAACTAAGTCCAGACCCACCCCCTCTCTTGTTGGGCTTGCTATGTACTGGCTAAAAAAGTTCTCCTGAATGCATTTTAAGAATTCTGCGCCCTCTATACCTTTTACACTGATTCTATCCCAGTTAATGTTAGGGTAGCTGAAATCCCCTACTATTACTGCCCTATTGTTTTTGCACTTCTCAAAAATGTGCCTACATATTTGCTCTTCTATCTCCCTGTGACTATTTGGGTTGTGTTGTGGACCCAGCTTTCCACAGAGTGTGAGCTCAAATAAATTCAGTGTCTACGGGAATGCTGATATCACCCTGAATGTACAGCAGCAAGGAGGAGTGTTTCTTAAGGAGGATTAACATGTAAATTGAATGACTCGATTTCTCTACAGTGCTGCAGCTCGTAGATCAGAGCACTGGGCAGAGGGGGTATTAAAATGAAATTGATGAGCGTGAGGGATTTTATTTGAGAAAAAAACCTTTTTCTACCTTTCTCTTTTCTGGGGTCTTCCCGCGCGACCCCACTGCTAGATATAGCAACTAAAACTAACCGCTAATATACGAAAGGGATCTGATTCTCATAGAATCAGACAGCACAGATGGAGGCCATTCGTCCCATCATGCCTGAAAGAGCCACCAATTAGTCTCACTCCCCTGCTCTTACCATAGCCCTGCAAAGTTTTCCTTTTCAAAACTCTCCATTGGTTGGAATCATACCTAGCACAAAGGAAGTTGCTGTGGTTGTTGGAGGTCATTCATCTCAATCACATGACATCACTGCAGGAGTTCCTCAGGGCAGTGTCCTAGGCCCAACCATCTTCAGCTGTTTCATCAATGACCTTCCCTCCATCATAAGGTCAGAAGTGGGGATGTTCGCTGATGATTGCACACTGTTCAGCACCATTCGAGACTCGTCAGATACTGACGCAGTCCGTGTCCATATGCAGCAAGACCTGGACAACATTCAGACTTGGGCTGACAAGCGGCAAGTAACATTCGCACCACACAAGTGCCAGGCAATGACCATCTCCAACAAGCGAGACTCTAACCATCTCCCCTTGACATTCAATGGCATTACCATCGCTGAATCCCCCACTATCAACATCCTGGGGATTACCATTGATCAGAAACTGAACTGGACCAGCCATATAAATACTGTGGCTACAAGAGCAGGCCAGAGGCTGGGAATTCTGCGGCGAGTGTCTCACCTCCTGACTCCCCAAAGCTTTTCCACCATCTACAAGACGCAAGTCAGGAGTGTGATGGAATACTCTCCACTTGCCTGGATGAGTGCAGCTCCAACAACACTCAAGAAGCTCGACACCATTCAGGATAAAGCAGCCCGCTTGATTGGCATTCCATCCACCAACTTCAACATTCACTCCCTCCACCACCGGCGCACTGTGGCTGCAGTGTGTACCATCTACAAGATGCACTGCAGCAACTCCCCAAAGCTCCTTCAACAGCACCGTCCAAACCCGCGACCTCTACCACTTAGAAGGACAAGGGCAGCAGACGCATGGGAACATCACCACCTACAAGTTCCCCTCCAAGCCACACACCACCCTGACTTGGACCTGTATCGCCGTTCCTTCACTGTCGCTGGGTCAAAATCCTGGAACTCCCTTCCTAACAGCATTGTGGGTGTACCTACACCATATGGACTGCAGTGGTTCAAGAAGGCGGCTCAACTCCATCTTCTCAAGGGCAATTAGGGATGGGCACTAAATGCAGGCCTAGCCAGCGACGCCCACATCCCATCAATGAATAAAAAAAAAATATATCCAATTCTCTTTTGAAAGTTACGATTGAATCTGCTCCCACTACCCTTTCAAGCAGTGCATTCTAGATCATAACTCGCTGAGTAAAAAAAATTCTCCTCATCTCCCCCTGGCTCTTTTGCCAATTATCTTAAATCTCTATCCTCTGGTTACCGACCCTCCTGCCAGTTCTCCCTATTTACTCTATCAAAACCCCTCATAATTTTGAACACCTCTATTAAATCTCCCTTTAACCTTCTCCTTCCAGTTTTCTCTCCCACTATCTGGGAAAATACCTGCCAGTCACTGCTTCCATGTCACGCATGTCGCAATGTATGTGGAAGATTTTGGGGGTATTGAGGGATTATCATGCAGTCTCCGCACTTAATGCATCCTCTTACTTCAGTTTCTGCATTCTTTGTTCTCGTTCATGAATTTACTTTTTCCCCTTGTTTGGAATTTTATTTGAAGACTTGTTTTTAAACTATAACCGGTTTTCTGTTTTGCAAGTAAACATCTTGCTCTAGTGAACTTGCTGCAACGAGTGCTGACTTTTCATTTGTAAATCGGAGGCACTGTTGCCTTTTGCGAGCGGTGGCATTGGACCTGCTTTGCACGGAGTGGCATTCATGTCCGTACACATCCTGGATAGTCTGGTGTTGTGCCACGTGATTGCCATTCCTTGACATTGGGCAGGATAGTATTGAGCAAGTTGACCTCCTTGGACCAAGCAGCCCTATCACATGCTGCAAGGTTCATCTTCCCTGGTCCATGCCAAACCTGACAGCTGAGATTCTCTTGGCTGAAGGACAAGTTGGTGCTGGCAAGGCAGCAAAGTGAGGAGCAATATCAATGGTGCTAATTGTCAAAAGAATAGAAACTCTGAGGAAACAACCCTTGCCCGTAGCACCAACACAGTCATTAATCAGGGCAGAGCCCCACGTGGCTCAACATAAATGGTCCAGTGGAAGGGCTGCAGCTGCAATAACCTGCATTGCTGTGAGCACAAGAGAGACTGAGCTGAGAGGCAGATTGTGCACTGATCCAGTGTATTCCCTGTGGGGTATTGATTTATCAGATTGTGCACTGATCCAGTGTATTCCCTGTGGGGTATTGATTTATCAGATTGTGCACTGATCCAGTGTATTCCCTGTGGGGTATTGATTTATCAGATTGTGCACTGATCCAGTGTATTCCCTGTGGGGTATTGATTTATCAGACTTGTGCGCTTGCGGTTCTTGGCTCAGTATCAGAAAATAAGCACAGCTGGCAAAATCTAGAGCGATGACCTTAGTGTATGCAATTGCATCTTTTCCTGGAATCTGTTCTGTGGCGTGTTTATTCACCCACTCAACTGGATGTTTCCTTTGCAAAACATTAACTAATTTTTAAATCACTACCAGTAATTGCATCAGATTGAAATTCTGAATGTAGCAGGTGAACAGGAGCCTTCTCCAATAGCAGTACCACGCTGGCTTCAGTCCGGATGAAAGCGAGCGTGCAACTGTGCTGTGTCAATGGGTTTCCTTCTTTCTCACCTTCCGTCTTCTCCTGGAACCACGAACTCGTGCTGGGTACAGTACTACAGGTGCTAGTCATCAGGTATCTTGCCAACTGCATTCCATGCATGAGCCTTGATATTGTGTTGGTAGGCTATTTGATCATGAGGATCATTACATCTGAGCCTAAACCTCTCCTAACCTGACGTCACACATGCAGGATTTCTTGGATAGCCATTAGGGTGAGAATGAGTTAATTTATTGAATTTCTTGGTGGCCAGGTGTGCTTAGACAAACAGTAGCACGTCTACTGCCACCTCAGAGCTGCACGGCACAGACCAGGATTGAAGCTGGAACCTTCGAGTGCTTTCACACTGGGCAGTACATTCATCTATTGAGTCATATTGGCACTCGTTTCCTCCTCGAAGGAAGCATTGTCTGCAGTGGAAGATGGCCTCATGGGTCCACCACATTTCTGTTTCACAAGCTCTAATATTTTGTTGCCTCCTGCCTCTCCCCCACCCCTCCTCGATGGCGCATCATCTCTGAATCTCCCACCATCGACATTTTGGGGGTCACCATTGACCAGGAGCTGAACAGAGCCAACACAGTGAATGCAAGAGCAGAATAGAGACTGGGTTCTCTGCGACAAGTGGTTCACCTTCTGACTCCCTCGAAACCTTTTTGCCATCTACAAGGCTCAAGTTGGGAGTGTGGTGGCATATTCGGCACTTGCCTGGATGGTGTAGCTGCAACAACACTCAAGAAACTTGACCCACCCATAGGGTTGCAAAGGGGTGGAAAGTTTCCGGTAAATTTCCGGAAATTTTCCACGGGAAGTTTAGCTTGGGAATTTTGGGAATTTTGCCCAAAAAAGCACATGCTAGCATAATATTGTTTTTTTTGTATTTTTCTTTTTTTTCTACAGGTCCTCTCTTAAAATTACTAACAGAGATGGAATCTTAATTATTAAGGAATTTCTTAATCAATATATGTTTATCTTACTTGGCTTGTTTTAATAATTACAAGTTTTGTGTGTGACTGTGAACAAATATGTCCTGATTGGTTGGATGAGTGGATGAGCGATTAGCTCCCTTTATTTGTAATATTTGCATATCGAATTGTGATTGGCCTGCAGGCATCTGTAAGACTGCTATAGTTTTTTAAAGATCCAGGTTAGGGGTCCTGAGGGAAGTCATTGTTTTCTGCTGATGTGATGATGCAGTAAGTAAATCAGACTTTATACCAAATAAACCAGTTACTTGTTGAACTCTGTTGTCCTTCAATTTAAAATATACAAAATAATACACTATTGGTGATGTAGCGTCGTGTGTGTACAGGTCATGCTTCCATCACATGGAGCATCAGCAAAAATGTACTCACCCTGTTGCAATCATGCTGATCGACCGCAGTTCGACACAGAGATGAATGCCCTTTATTTCTCTGCATAGAACAATGCCACGTTTACCGTCGGATGTGTGGAAGCATTTTACCCCAGGCATTAAAGATGGAAAGACTGTGTACATGTGCAAACACTGTAGAAAGCCATATGTAAAGAATGCCACAAAGATGCAGCAGCATTTATCCAATGATCTTGGATCACAAAAGGTCTTTGCAGTAGTTACTGACAATGCTGCGAATATGAAGGCTGCTTGGGCTCAAGTGGAGGAGGCCTACCCTCATATTACGTCTATTGGGTGCGCAGCTCATGGGCTTAACCTGCTCCTCAAGGACATCATGGGTTTGAGAACCATGGAAGCACTGTACAAGAGAGCCAAGCAAGTTGTTAAGTATGTCAGGGGAAAACAGGTAGTTGCAGCAACCTACAACTCCAAGCAAATGACAAAGAACAAGAACACCACACTGAAGCTGCCCAACAACACTAGATGGGGTGGTGTTGTCATAATGTACAACAGCCTTCTGGAGGGTAAGGAGCCGCTGCAAGAAATGGCAATATCCCAGTCTGGGGATATGGAAACCACCATCAAGAAAATACTGCTGGATGATGTGTTTTGGGAGAGAGTGGTTAGCAGCCTTAAACTACTCTCACCAGTAGCATCTGCAATTGCTCAGATTGAAGGAGATGACGCTGTCTTGTCAGATGTTCTCAGGCTTTTTACTGATTTAAAAGAACAAATCAGCATTGCCCTACCCACATCCCTGCTGCTCAAAGCAGAGGAGAAGGCAATTGTTCAATTCATACAGACGCGTCAAGAATTTTGTGTCAAGCCGATTCATGCTGCAGCATACATGCTGGACCCAAAGCATGTTGGGAGACCAATACTTTCTGGAGAACAGATCAACAGCGCTTAGTGTGATTTCTACCCTCTCACACCATCTCAATCTGGATGTGGGCAAAGTTCTGGGAAGTCTGGCAAAGTTCTCTACCAAGCAAGGTCTTTGGAATGGGGATGGGATATGGGAATCATGCAAGCATATCAGTGCACGTACCTGGTGGAAGGGACTTTGTGCATCTGAGGCCCTGTCACCTATTGCATCGGTGATACTCCAAATCCCACCTTCATCAGCGGCCTCTGAACGAAACTGGTCACTTTTTGGGAATACGCATACAAAGGTGCGCAACAGGCTGACTAACAAGAGAGTGGAGAAACTGGTGGCTATCCGGGCGAACCTACAACTTATTGAGCCAGATACAGAAGTGTCTACCACACAGCTAGACACAGACACAGAGGAGGAAATGGACACGTCAGAGCCAGAGTCAGAGAATCAGGAGGAGCAATGATGAGTAGAAGACTCATGAGTAGAAGACTCAAAGGGACAAAATAAGGACAAATTACAGGCTAAATAAGCTGACGCTCTTTTTATTTTATTTTAGATGGGTCTTTTTTGTGGGGGTTCAATAAAGTTCAAAATTATAACCTAAATAAAGTTTTGAAAGCCTGTTTTTATTTGTATGGAACAGTATGCCTATTTTGACGACAAAGATAATATAAGGGTCAGAGACAAAAACCATCAGTGTGCAAAAAAACTCAAAATTCCCATGGAAAGTTTCCTCTTCTAAAAATTCCCAGAATTTTGCAACCCTACCCACCCAAGACATAGGAGTTCACTTGATTGGTGCACCTGCACTGGACTCAATATCCACCCCCTCCAGCACTGTGGCTGCAGTGTGTACAATCTACAGGATGCACAGCAGCACCTCACCAAGGTTACTTTGACAACACACCCCCTCCCCTGCGACCTCTACCGCTGAGAAGCACAGGAGCAGCAAAGTTGTGGGAACACCATCACCTCCAAGTCACACACCATCCTGACATGGACATGTTCAACCATTCCTTCATTGTCACTGGGTCCCTTGTACCACTGTGGGAGCACCATCATCACAAGGACTGCAACAGTTAACGGCCTTCTGGGCAATGAAGGGTGGGCAATAAATGCGGCCTTGCCAGCATCGTCCAGATCCTGAGAAATGAATCTATTTCCAGCATTTTCAGCTTAACCTGTTATTAAAGTCAATGCACTTTCCCTTTTGTACTGTTGGTGCTGGATTTGTGAAATTAGTAGAGCTGAATACTGCTTTTTTTTTAGTTCACAAGTTTGAGAATTTAACAAGACAAGTTCTAAGACCTGCAAAATAATTGAAGGTGTCTGTTTGAAGCGTGAAGCTGCAGTCCCTGCTTTTTGCCATCAGAGGGAGCCCTTGAGTTGAAGTAACTCACTGAGAGTCTCTAGTGGCACAAAGCTGATACTGCAATAACGTAGCACTGAGCAGACCTTTATTCAGTGTCTCAGGCTTCACTGGATCACTATCTACTTAAAATAATTGTTCAGCTACTGGTGAACTTGTTAAATTTTTAACCTATTCTGTTTTTGTTATATTTCTACTATGCCTCTTGTTAGCTTCCTTTATGATGGACTTTTCCATTTCTCTGTTTTCCCAATAGGATAGCACAAGTTCGGTTGGCTCCGGAGATTTCACTGGTATCAAAGAGCTGGATGCAATTAGCAATGAAATCAGCGAACTGCAAAGGTGAGCGTTTTAGAAATGGCAATGACGGCAGGTCAGAGTGGGTTTACATCTCTCGGCATTTGGGATCTCGCAGTCGCACAGCAAGAGAGAAATGCACAACTATTTAAAATATAAATGTGCTGATATCTGCTATATGTCACTTCATGCACCTTTCAAGTGAGTTACTACAGGGTTTTAAAAACAACACTCACGGCGGGGCTCCCCCAATGTCATTAGGTAACTGCGCTGCATGGTGTGGTCCTGAGCTACATAGACTGGAAAGGTCCCAAGTCTGATTGCTGGACTGTCCTGCCAGTGCTCACTAACTTCCTTGTATGTAAAGAGTGGTGACTCGGATTAGGTACTTGGAGGCACTGTTCCCGCTAAGTGGCCGTGCAGTCATCTGCAAGGTCCTGCGCAGGCCGCTCACTGGCTTTTCCATTGTAGATATGCGCAAAAGTTTGAATGGGCCGTGCATTGGGGAGCCAGGCCGCGCAGGAGGCAGTGCAGCTTACGGGGAACATTACTTGGAAGGCTTATATCTTTTCCGACACAAAATAGTGGATTAAAAGGGGGACAACTCACAAGGGCGGTTCATGCCACGGCCACTATCTCAGTCAAACTGTAGCCACATACTGTCTCCCTATGCTTGGGACACAGTGTATCCACTCTCCAGAAAAGCCTGAAGTCATACCTTCTTAAAGGAACCTACTCATTATTTTTCTGTGGTCTGATGTGATCATTTTCTTCCTCGCCCTGTGATGTGACATTGTGCTTTTATCTTGGCTCATTTGAAGGCACCGGTTGCATTTCTGTATCCAAATGATACATCACATGATATCCACTGGCACTGCTGAAACTGTCTCTCTCTTTGGTTCACACTCTAATTCTTTCTGTCTCCCTCTTTCTGGTTTTCTGCCCTTTCTCACACATCTTGTTGACTGGAATACAGGAACAGAGGGAGGCCATTCAGCCCCCTCAAGCCTGTTCCACCATTCTATTAGATCATGGCTGATCTGTACCTCGACTCTATTTACCCGCCTTAGTTCCATATCCCTAATACCCTTGCCTAACAAATATATAGCCAGCAGTGAGTTGTTGGGACCATGAAACTGTCATACCATGATAAAAGCAACTAATCAAGGATGGACAGGGAGCTGGATCAGATTTTTGTAGCTTTTTGTCCTGACTAGCACTGGTTTTGTCTGTTAAAATCTGTAAGCTGTACCTTTTCCAAACTCTGTCCTCTAAGGTGTTTACTCAAAGGGCTAACAGCGACTCCACTTGTATTTATCTGCTTACTATGTTTAATGTAGGCCCATGCTATTTTACAAGCTAAAGCAACTAACATCTTTACAGATACAGTAATATTAGTTAAACGCTCTTGGCATTGCATATGGGGAGTTGAGACCAAGTATAGTATTCGGCTCAAGCGGGGTTAGAGGGTGAGGGGGCACAATTGGACTGATGGGAGGAGCTTAAGGGAGGGTACAGGGTTGGTAAAACTACCTCTGGGGAAGGGCAGCGGCCAGTATAAATTCCCAGTGGTGGGTGGGAGCCCCTGATGAACACTCATGGGGAGGGGGAGGCGGGGAGAGGAAGAGGGGGTTAGGGGAGTTATTTGGTTTCTAATTTTATTTACAAATCGCATCACGGTTGGAATTTTCTTGAGCGTGGAGTTGTTGCAGATCCACCCATTGGCCAAGGTGTGGAACTGCATGTCAATTCAAACCACCAGTTTAAAATTGCAAATATTATTTAGGGACCTGATGTTACGTGACACTTGAAGTTGCTTAACTCACTATCACAGCGTCACCTGCTGGTGTAACAACTATTGTATGGAACTCTAACCCACCTACTGATTTTAACATATAGTACATGAGGCGCAATAATTGGCAAAAACCAAAGCTGCATAATATGTAAAAGATAATTCAGTGAAAAAGTATGTAATGGGTCAGTTACTGCATAAGAATGGCTTTGGATTGAATGCAGGATTCTCTGTAAATATGATGAAAATGTTTGATTTTCTTTTTCCCCAACAAAGTTCAGTATCTTCTGTCCTCTCTCAAATCTTGTGTGAGTTAGTTCCTCAAGCAGGGAGTAATACTGAGCTTCTCATTTTGAACACATAGCAGCAGTCCTGCTAACCTTTTAGGGCTCAAATCCAGTGCAGTCCCACCACTTACACCGTCCATGCTTATCATGGGCAGCCACATATATCTGGCAAATGGAGCTCTTCTCTTAGGCAGTCCCTCCGAACCGAAGATGACTTGCTTCCACATTAAAAGTGAGTTCTCAGGTGACTGATGAGTCCAATGCGGGACCTACAGTCTCTGTCACAGGTGGGGCAGACGGTGGTTGAAGGGGTGGGTGTGTGGGGTGCTTGGATTGGCGTGCGCTCTTTCCGCTGTTTGCGCTTGGCTTCTGCTTGCTCCCGGCAAAGAGACTCGAGGTATTCGGTGCCTTCCTGGATGCTTCTCCTCTTCTTTTTGTATGGTCTTGGGCCAGGGATTCCCAGGTGTCGATGGAGATGTTGCACTTTTTCAAGGAGACTTTGAGGGTGTCCTTGAAGCGTTTCCTCTGCCCACCTGGGGCTCTCTTGCCGTGTTGGAGCTCCGAGTTCTAGACTCTCCAGCCAGGGGAAACAACCTCTCAGCATCTACCCTGTCAATCCCCTTCAGAATCTTGTATGTTTCAATGAGATCACCTCTCATTCTTTTAAACTCCAGAGAGTATAGGCCCATTCTACACAATCTCTCATCATAGGACAGCCCTCTCATCCCAGGAATCAGCCTGTTGAACTCGATAGACTCTGGAACGGTACCCATGGATTGGCGGGTAGCTAATGTTACCCCACTATTCAAAAAAGGTGGTAGAGAAAAAGCGGGGAATTATAGACCGGTAAGCCTGACATCGGTAGTGGGGAAAATGCTAGAGTCTATTATAAAAGATGTAATAGCAGAGCACTTGGAAAGCAGTGACAGGATCGGACAAAGTCAACATGGATTTACAAAAGGTAAATCATGCTTGACTAATCTACTGGAATTTTTTGAGGATGTAACTGGTAAAATAGATAAGGGAGAACCAGTGGATGTGGTGTATTTGGACTTTCAGAAGGCTTTCGATAAGGTCCCACACAAGAGATTAGCGTGCAAAATTAAGGCACAAGGGATTGGGGGCAAGGTATTGACTTGGATAGAGAACTGGTTGGCGGACAGGAAGCAAAGAGTTGGAATAAATGGGTCGTTTTCCGAGTGGCAGGCAGTGACTAGTGGGGTATCGCAAGGATCGGTCCTAGGACCCCAGCTGTTCACAATATATATTAATGATCTGGACGAGGGAATTGGATGTAATATCTCCAAATTTGCAGACGACACAAAGCTGGGTGGGAGGGTAAGCTGTGAGGAGGATGTCGTGAAACTCCAGTACGATTTGGACAGGTTGGGTGATTGGGCAGAAATATGGCAAATGCACTATAATGTGGATAAATGTGAGGTTATCCACTTTGGTGGCAAAAACAGGAAGGCAGATTATTATTTGAATGGCAATCGATTGGGAGAAGGGGAAGTGCAAAGAGACCTGGGTGTTCTTGTGCACCAGTCGCTGAAGGTAAGCATGCAGGTGCAGCAGGCGGTTAGAAGGCAAATGGTATGTTGGCCTTCGTAGCAAGAGGGTTCGAGTACAGGAACAAGGATGTCTTGCTTATGTTGTACAGGGCCTTGGTGAGACCACACCTTGAGTATTGTGTGCAGTTTTGGTCACCTTTACCTGAGGAAGGACGTTCTTGCCATGGAGGGAGTGCAGCGAAGATTCACCAGGCTGATACCTGGGATGGCAGGAATGACGTACGAGGAGAGATTGTGTCGATTGGGCTTATACTCACTGGAGTTTAGAAGATTGAGAGGGGATCTCATCGAAACCTATAAAATTCTGTCAGGTCAGGACAGACTAGATGCAGAAAGGATGTTTCTGATGGCTGGGGAGTCCAGAACCAGGGGTCATAGTCAAAGGATAAGGGGTAAGCCATTTAGGACAGAAATGAGGAGGAATTTCTTCACCCAGAGAGTGGTGAACCTGTGGAATTCACTGCCACAGAAGGCAGTGGAGGCCAGTTCATTAAATATATTCAAGAAAGAGTTGGATATGTTTCTTGAGGCTAAAGGGATCAAGGGATATGGGGAGAAGGCAGGGACAGGGTACTGAATTTGGATGATCAGCCATGATCTCATTGAATGGCGGAGCAGGCTCGAAGGGCCGAATGGCCTACTCCTGCTCCTGCTCCTATCTTCTATGTTTCTATGTTTGTTGCACCACCTCCAAGACAAGTATATCCTTCCTTAGATAAGGAGACCAAAACTGTGCACAGTACTCCAGGTGTGGTCTCACCAAGGCCCTGTATAACTGTAGCAAGACTTCCTTACTCTTATACTCCAACCCCCTTGCAATAAAGGCCAACACGCCACTTGCCTTCCTTATTGCTTGCTGTACCTGCATGCTGGCTTTCTGTGTTTCTTGCACGAGGTCACCCAAATCTCTCTCAACACCAACATTTGAAAGTTTCTCACCATTTATAAAATATTCTGTTTTTCTATTCTTCCTACCAAAGTGAATAACCTCACATTTCCCCACATTATACTCCATCTGCCACCTTACTGCCCACTCACTTGGTCTATCTATATCCCTTTGCAGACTCTCTGTGTTCTCCTCACAGCTTACTGTCCTACCTAGCTTTGTGTCATCAGCAAACTTGGATACATTACACTCGGTCCCTTCATCTAGGTCATTAATATGGATTGTAAATAACTGAGGCCCCAACACTGATCCTTGCGGCACCCCACTAGTTACAGCCTGCCAACCTGAAAACGATCTGTTTATCCCTACTCTCTGTTTTCTGTCCGTTAACCAGTCCTCTATCCATGCTACTATATTACCCCCAACCCCATGAGCCCTAATCTTGTGTAATAACTTTTTATGTGGCACCTTATCAAATGCCTTTTGGAAATCCAAATATGCTGCATCCACTGGTTCCCCTTTATCTACCCTGCTAGTTACATCCTCAAAAAACTCTAATAAATTTGTCAAACACGATTTCCCTTTCATAAAACCATGTTGACTCTGCCTAATCATGTTATGATTTTCTAAATGCCCTGATAGCACTTCCTTAACGATGGATTCCAGCATTTTCCCGACGACTGATGTCAGGCTAACTGGCCTGTAGTTCCCTGTTTTTTCTCTTCCTCCTTTCTTGAATAGCAGTGTTACATTTGCGACCTTCCAATCCGCTGGGACCATTCCAGAATCTAGGGAATTTTGGAAGAAAACCAATGTATCCACTATCTCTTCAACCACCTCTTTTAGAACCCTAGGATGTAGGCCGTCAGGTCCAGGGGATTTGTCAGCTTTTAGTCCCATTAGTTTCTCTCGTACTTTTTCTCTACTTATATTAATTACGTTAAGTTCTTCACCCTCATTAGACCCTTGGTTCCCCACCATTTTTGGTATGCCTTTTGTGACTTCTACTGTGAAGACAATAACAAAATATTTGATAAACTAAATAAGAAAATTGGTGCCCACATAGTTATAAAAACAGAGAGAAGCATTAGTTTGATAACATTTGGTGGGATCAGTTGAATCAAAGGCAAAACGGGAGCAAAATTGTAAACACATACAGTATATCGCTTTTCAAACTGAAGTCTTCAGAATGTAGGATTCTGTGAAGGCATCAGACTTGTGTATCTTTTTGGATTCAATTCACCAGTACATTTGTTTTGCGACGTAATAAGTTCTCTGCAGTGATACTGTTCTTCCTTTGGGTAATTGATGTCACTGTTCAGATGTTGGAGAATCTATTTGCAGGAGGCCCCCAGGAGCGTTTTGGTATTTGTGAGGGATCCTCTTGATAGAGAAGTTTGAAAACCACTGAATTATGTTAAAATGTATAATTTTACTTTAAAAAAAACGGATAGTTATTTGGATAGGTGATGCGCTATCAATTACTCATAAAAGACTGAGAGTTAAGAGAGTAACTAAAGGCTTTTATTAACAAAAGAATGAAGGTCTGCCTCGAGTGGTCGACCGGTCTAGAATACAAAGGGGCTGGGGAGCAGTCACCTTTATACTCGGACTTGTGGGAGGAGTCAGCCGAGGCATGTCCAGGCACGTACACAGTGGAATACAAACAGTGGTTTACCACATTCACCCCTTGTTTAGAATTGAGTCCGGCGGGGTGAAGTGTATTAAAAGTTAGTGTATTGGAGTCTCTCCGGAGGTCTTGTCTGCCGCTGTGATCGGCGTGGCGACGGCAGGGGTAGTGGAGCTTCCGGCGTCGAGTCCCGCGTAGGCTGTGGCACAGGCGTGTCGTCCTTGTAGATGTCGAGCGGGTCGCTGGGCCCAGGCCTGCCGTCTGCCGGGGCTGGATATCGGATCGTGGGGGGGGGTGGTAGTGAGTAGTGGGTTACTGCGGCCCCCGAGGGTGCAAGGTCTCTTATGGAGACTGTGTCCTCCCGCCCGTCCGGGTATGCAATGTAAGCATACTGGGGGTTGGCGTGGAGGAGGTCGACCCTCTCGACCAGGGGGTCCGTTTTATGGGTCCTCACGTGCCTTCTCAGTAGGACCGGCCCTGGGGACGTCAGCCATGGCGGTAGCGATGTCCCCGATGTGGACTTCCTTGGGAAGACGAACATTTTCTCATGAGGGGTGGCGTTAGTGGCAGTGCAGAGCAGTGACCGAATAGAGTGGAGTGCATCGGGGAGCACATCCTGCCAGCGGGAGGTTGGAAGGCCCCTAGACTTTAAGGCTAGCAGGGCGGCCTTCCAAACTGTCGCATTTTCTCTTTCCACCTGTCCGTTCCCCCGGGGGTTGTAACTGGTGGTCCTGCTTGTGGCAATACCCCTAGTTAGCAGGTACTGACGGAGTTTGTCGCTCATAAACGATGAGCCCCGGTCGCTATGGATATAGCTGGGGAAACCGAACAGGGTGAAGAGGTCGTTCAGACATTTAATGACCGTGGCACTGGTCATGTCCGGGCAGGGGATGGCGAACGGGAAACGGGAGTACTCATCAATAATATTGAGGAAGTACACATTGCGGTCGGAGGAGGGGAGAGGCCCTTTAAAATCAGCGCTCGAAGGGGCGAGTGGCTTTTATCAGGTGGGCCCTGTCTGGTCTATAAAAGTGCGGTTTGTACTCAGCGCAGACTTGGCAGTTCCTGGTCATGGTCCTGACCTCCTCAATAGAGTAAGGCAGGTTGCGGGCCTTGATGAAGTGGAAGAACCTGGTGACCCCCGGGTGGCAGAGGTCATTGTGGAGGGCCCGCAGTCTATCGATCTGCGCGCTGGCGCAGGTGCCACGCGATAGCGCATCCGGGGGTTCATTGAGCTTCCCGGGCCGGTACAAGATCTCGTAATTGTAGGTGGAAAGTTCGATTCTCCACCTCAAGATCTTGTCATTTTTGATTTTGCCCCTCTGCTTGTTGTTAAACATGAAAGCAACTGAACGTTGGTCAGTGAGCAGGGTAAATCGTTTTCCGGCCAGGTAGTGCCTCCAATGACGCACAGCCTCCACAATCGCCTGGGCCTCCTTCTCAACAGCGGAGTGTCTGGTCTCCGGGCCTTGGAGGGTTCGTGAAAAGAAGGCCACGGGTCTCCCCGCCTGATTGAGGGTAGCGGCCAGGGCAAAGTCGGACGCGTCGCTTTCCACCTGGAAGGGGATGGATTCGTCCACTGCGTGCATGGTGGCTTTGGCAATGTCTTCCTTGATACGGTGGAAGGCTAAGCGGGCCTCTGCCGTCAAGGGAAAAGAGGTGGACTTGATCAGCGGACGGGCCTTGTCCGCATAGTAGGGGACCCACTGGGCATAATAGGAGAAAAACCCTAGGCACCTCTTCAGGGCCTTGAGGCAGTGGGGCAGTGGGAGTTCCATAAGGGGACGCATCCGGTCGGGGTCGGGGCCGATGACTCCGTGTTCCACAACACAGCCAAGGATGGCGAGGCGGTTTGTGCGGAATATGCACTTCTCCTTGTTATATGTCAGGTTCAGGAGTTGGGCGGTGCGGAGGAATTTTTCGAGGTTTGCGTCATGGTCCTGCAAGTCACGGCCGCAGATGGTCACATTGTCCAGATATGGGAAAGTGGCCTGCAACGCATTTTGATCTACCATCCGGTCCATCTCCCTTTGGAAGACGGAGACCCCGTTGGTGACGCCAAAGGGAACCCTAAGGAAGTGGTAGAGGCGGCCGTTTGCCTCAAAGGCAGTATACTGGCGGTCCTCAGGGCGGATAGAGAGCTGATGGTACGCTGATTTCAGGTCAATGGTCGAGAAGACGCGGTACTGCGCGATCTGGTTGACCATATCAGCTATGCGGGGGAGTGGGTAGGCGTCCAGCAGGGTGTAGCGATTTATTGTCTGGCTGTAGTCGATGACCAGGCGCTGCTTCTCGCCGGTCTTAATGACCACAACCTGGGCTCGCCAGGGGCTGGTGCTGCCCTCAATCCCTTCCTTCAGGAGCCGCTCCACTTCGGTTTTAATGAAAACCCTGTCCCCGGCACTGTATCGCCTGCTCTTTGTGGCGATGGGCTTACAGTCGGGGGTGAGGTTAGCAAACAGTGGGGGGAGGTGACTCTGAGTGTGGAGAGGTTGCACCTGGTGCGCGGCGGGCAATTTGGGAGCTGCTGGCTGCGGACTGTGAGTGGGGGTAGGGGTCCACCGTACGCCATCGTAACACTTTTAAGGTGGCACTGAAAATCTAACCCCAGCAGGACGGCAGCGCAGAGGTCGGGCAGGACCAGAAGTTTAAAATGATCGTACACGGTCCCGTCTACTACGAGTGTCACTACGCAGTAGCCGCCGATGTCCACCGACTGGGACTCGGAGGCCACAGAAATCCGCTGGTGCGCAGGCAGGACTGGGAGAGAGCAACGCCGCACCGTGTCGGGGTGGATGAAGCTCTCCGTGCTCCCAGAGTCAAAAAGGCAGATTGTATCGTGGCCATTTACCTTAATGTCCATTGTGGAACTGGCCAGCTGGTGCGGTCTCGCTTGGTCCAGTGTAACGGATGCCAGCGTAGGGGTCGGTGTGTCGCTGCGGGTATCAGATGAGGCGGTGTTGGGGGCCTGCTGCGTTCCGGCTGTCGTCCAAGATGGCGGCGTCCATGATCCCCATGTGGCTGGAGGCATCCAAAATGGCTGCTGTACCGGTGGTTCGCACATGGCCGGGGAGGCCCAAGATGGCGGCCCGCATGGCCCACACGCGGCGCTGCTGTGGTTCGGGTGGCTTTGGCCCTGCAGACGTTAGCGTAGTGCCCCTTCTTCCCGCAGCCCGAGCAGATCGCGTTTTTCGCCGGGCAGCGCGCTCTGGGGTGTTTTGCCTGGCCACAGAAGTAGCATTTCTGGCCTTGGGGCACTGCTGTCTGGCCTTGGGACACTGCTGCGGTAGTTGGGCCGTGGCTGGGGTGGCACGGCGCTATGAGGCGGTCCTACCGTGTCCCAGGCTGTCATTCCCCGCGGCGTCCACGGTGCAGAGGAGTAGGCATCCATGCCCCGGTGGGCTGCATCCAATGATAGTGCGAGTTCAGAGGCCTTGTTGAGGTCGAGGTCACTCTGCTCCAACAGTCGCTGTCGGGTGTAATTGGATCTGTGGCCCGCTACAAAAGCGTCCCGGATAAGTTCCTCTGTGTACACGGCGGCCTTTACATCCTTACAACCACAGGCCCGGCCAAGCACAGACAGTGCCTGAAGGTATTCCACGGTCGATTCCCCAGGTTGTTGTTTACAACTCCCCAGAAGGTGCCTGGCGTACACTTCGTTCACTGGGCGCGTGTACTGGTCCTTGAGGAGCTTGATAGCGTCCGCGTACGAGGTCGCGTCTTGGATGACCGAGTACACTCGGTGGTTCACTTTGGAGGTCAGGACATCCAGTTTGTCCTCGTCCGATTTGATTGCTGCGGAGGCGGTCAGGAATTTTTCGAAACACTTAAGCCAGTGAGTAAACTTGGTGGATGAGTCCGCCTCCCGATGATCTAAGTCCAGGCATGCTGGTGTGAGGATCTTCTCCATTATAAAAATTTTGTTAATAAAATTGATGCGCTATCAATTACTCATAAAAGACTGAGAGTTAAGAGAGTAACTAAAGGCTTTTATTAACAAAAGAATGAAGGTCTGCCTCGAGTGGTCGACCGGTCTAGAATACAAAGGGGCTGGGGAGCAGTCACCTTTATACTCGGACTTGCGGGAGGAGTCAGCCGAGGCATGTCCAGGCATGTACACAGTGGAATACAAACAGTGGTTTACCACACACGGAATGGGATCGGGTTTGATGAGATGAATACAGATGGAGATAAGTGGGTTGTGTAGAACTGATGGTTTCTGATCTATGGAACTATGGCGTGTCATGCCAAGGACTGTGACTGGCCTAGGATGTTTGATTAGGTAGATATTCAGAAGTTGTTGCTCCTCTCCAGTTCTTTTTCTCCCCATCTCTCCAGGTTCTCCCCCCCCCGCCCCCCCCCTTTTCTCCAGGACTTCACCACCCCCCCATCTCCACTTTACCTTCATCTTTCCTGAAGGTACTAACTCACTGCAGAGATTGTCCTCCACTGTCTCTCCCAGAATTTCTGATCACTCAAAGACTGCTGGCATGGATTGGGGAAGGGGAGAAACCTGCAATTTCTCTCTTTTCTAAGTGGCTATACAAATGGTCATATTGAAATATTACCTAGTGATGCCTTCTGATTTTCAGTGTCTTTAAGAGCTGTGACCTTGCACTGTTTAGATTGTCTTCACATTGCGATGGTTTGGCATGTGACGTGAGATCTGAGTTTAAACAGCTGCCTGCAGCACCAAGCAATATTGCAAGCCTGAGGAAACAATTATATTAATTAATTGCTCTTTGAGTGTCACTTTTGAGCACTGCCATTTTTTTGCAGTGCTGTGATTGGTCCAAGTGGGGACAGTGTGACTGAAAAGTTTATCTGTTATTATTAGTCTGTATTATTTAGTGCTGAATGTTGCCTGTAACCAGATGACCATTTACATGGTAACCACTGTTGGTTTCAAACACTGTGACTGGTTTGTGGCATAAACATGACTGTAAAACCTTATCTGTCTTTGGTAATTGCAGTTCTCTGGTTGCTGGTAACCAGGCGATCATTTCCTTGGTACTGTACCTGCTGCCCAGAAAGCAAGATCAATTAAAAAAAAATGCTAATCATCAATGCCATGGGGCATCAACTAGTCGTCTTGAAATTGTGTCCCCTGCAACAAGCTTTTTATTGTTGTAATATATTCTTGTACTGTTTACTAATAATTATATTGCATAGGAATGTACAGGACCAGAAAAGACCATTGTGGTTTATCTGGACAGTCCCAGTACTATGGAGATAATGTGCTGTTTATTTATGTGCAATTGGCCCACTAGTTCCTTTTCACGTTCTGGCTTTGGGAATGTCTTCAATCATCTCTCTCTATGGATAGGCACTATCCACGTAGAGTGTGTCTTCAATTATCTCTCTCTGGATAGACACTATCCACGTAGAGTGTGTCTTCAATTATCTCTCTCTGGATAGACACTATCCACGTAGAGTGTGTCTTCAATCATCTCTCTCTCTGGATAGACACTATCCACGTAGAGTGTGTCTTCATTCATCTCTCTCTATGGATAGACACTATCCACGTAGAGTGTGTCTTCAGTCATCTCACTCTCTGGATAGACACTATCCACGAAGAGTGTGTCTTCAGTCATCTCTCTCTATGGATGGACACTATCCACGTAGTGTGTCTTCAATCATCTCTCTCTATGGATGGACACTATCCACGTAGTGTGTCTTCAATCATCTCTCTCTATGGATGGACACTATCCACGTAGTGTGTCTTCAATCATCTCTCTATGGATAGACACTATCCACGTAGAGTGTGTCTTCAATCATCTCTCTCTCTGGATGGACACCATCCACGTAGAGTGTGTCTTCAGTCATCTCACTCTCTGGATAGACACTATCCACGAAGAGTGTGTCTTCAGTCATCTCTCTCTATGGATGGACACTATCCACGTAGTGTGTCTTCAATCATCTCTCTCTATGGATGGACACTATCCACGTAGTGTGTCTTCAATCATCTCTCTCTATGGATGGACACTATCCACGTAGAGTGTGTCTTCAATCATCTCTCTCTCTGGATGGACACTATCCACGTAGAGTGTGCCTTCAGTCATCTCTCTCTGGATGGAAACTATCCACGTAGAGTGTGTCTTCAATCATCTCTCTCTCTGGATGGACACCATCCACGTAGAGTGTGTCTTCAATCATCTCTCTCTATGGATGGACACTATCCACGTAGAGTGTGTCTTCAATCATCTCTCTCTGGATGGACACCATCCACGTAGAGTGTGTCTTCAATCATCTCTCTCTCTGGATAGACACTATCCACGTAGAGTGTGTCTTCAATCATCTCTCTCTGGATAGACACTATCCACGTAGAGTGTGTCTTCAATCATCTCTCTCTCTACGGATGGGCACTATCCACGTAGAGTGTGTCTTCAATCATCTCTATGGATGGAAACTGTCCACGTAGAGTGTGTCTTCAATCATCTCTCTCTGGATGGACACCATCCACGTAGAGTGTGTCTTCAATCATCTCTCTCTACGGATGGACACTATCCACGTAGAGTGTGTCTTCAATCATCTCTCTCTCTGGATAGACACTATCCACGTAGAGTGTGTCTTCAATCATCTCTCTCTGGATAGACACTATCCACGTAGAGTGTGTCTTCAATCATCTCTCTCTACGGATGGACACTATCCACGTAGAGTGTGTCTTCAATCATCTCTCTATGGATGGACACTATCCACGTAGAGTGTGTCTTCAATCATCTCTCTCTACGGATGGACACTATCCACGTAGAGCGTGTCTTCAGTCATCTCACTCTGGATGGACACTATCCACGTAGAGTGTGTCTTCAATCATCTCTCTCTACGGATGGACACTATCCACGTAGAGTGTGTCTTCAATCATCTCTCTCTCTGGATAGACACTATCCACGTAGAGTGTGTCTTCAATCATCTCTCTCTGGATAGACACTATCCACGTAGAGTGTGCCTTCAGTCATCTCTCTCTGGATAGACACTATCCACGTAGAGTGTGTCTTCAATCATCTCTCTCTACGGATGGACACTATCCACGTAGAGTGTCTTTTCAATCATCTCTCTCTCTGGATAGACACTATCCACGTAGAGTGTGTCTTCAATCATCTCTCTCTGGATAGACACTATCCACGTAGAGTGTGCCTTCAGTCATCTCTCTCTGGATGGACACTATCCACGTAGAGTGTGTCTTCACTCATCTCTCTCTACGGATGGACACTATCCACGCAGAGTGTGCCTTCAGTCATCTCTCTCTACGGATGGACACTATCCACGTAGAGTGTGTCTTCAATCATCTCTCTCTGGATAGACACTATCCACGTAGAGTGTGCCTTCAGTCATCTCTCTACGGATGGACACTATCCACGTAGAGTGTGTCTTCAGTCATCTCTCTACGGATGGACACTATCCACGTAGAGTGTGTCTTCAATCATCTCTCTCAATGGATGGACACTATCCACGTAGAGTGTGTCTTCAATCATCTCTCTCTATGGATAGACACTATCCACGTAGAGTGTGTCTTCAATCATCTCTCTCTATGGATAGACACTATCCACGTAGAGTGTGTCTTCAATCATCTCTCTCTCTGGATAGACACTATCCACGTAGAGTGTGTCTTCAATCATCTCTCTCTCTGGATGGACACTATCCACGTAGAGTGTGTCTTCAATCATCTCTCTCTATGGATGGACACTATCCACGTAGAGTGTGTCTTCAGTCATCTCTCTCTGGATATAAACTTTCCACGTAGAGTGTGTCTTCAGTCATCTCTCTCTGGAGGGACACTATCCACGTAGAGTGTGTCTTCAGTCATCTCTCTCTATGGATGGACACTATCCACGTAGAGTGTGTCTTCAATCATCTCTCTGGATGGTCACTATCCACGTAGAGTGTGTCTTCAGTCATCTCTCTCTACGGATGGACACTATCCACGTAGAGTGTGTCTTCAGTCATCTCTCTCTGGATGGACACTATCCACGTAGAGTGTGTCTTCAGTCATCTCTCTCTATGGATAGACACTATCCACGTAGAGTGTGTCTTCAATCATCTCTCTCTACGGATGGGCACTATCCACGTAGAGTGTGCCTTCAGTCATCTCTCTCTGGAGGGACACTATCCACGTGGAGTGTGTCTTCAGTCATCTCTCTCTACGGATGGACACTATCCACGTAGAGTGTGTCTTCAGTCATCTCTCTCTACGGATAGACACTATCCACGTAGGGTGTGTCTTCAGTCATCTCTCACTACGGATGGACACTATCCACGTGGAGTGTGTCTTCAGTCATCTCTCTCTCCGGATGGACACTATCCACGTGGAGTGTGTCTTCAGTCATCTCTCACTACGGATGGTCACTATCCACGTAGAGTGTGTCTTCAGTCATCTCTCTCTATGGATGGACACTATCCACGTAGAGTGTGTCTTCAGTCATCTCTCACTACGGATGGACACTATCCACGTGGAGTGTGTCTTCAGTCATCTCTCTCTCTGGATGGACACTATCCACGTAGAGTGTGTCTTCAATCATCTCTCTCTCTGGATGGACACTATCCACGTAGAGTGTGTCTTCAATCATCTCTCTCTATGGATAGACACTATCCACTTAGAGTGTGTCTTCAATCATCTCTCTACGGATGGGCACCATCCACGTAGAGTGTGCCTTCAGTCATCTCTCTCTGGAGGGACACTATCCACGTGGAGTGTGTCTTCAGTCATCTCTCACTACGGATGGTCACTATCCACGTAGAGTGTGTCTTCAGTCATCTCTCTCTGGATGGACACTATCCACGTGGAGTGTGTCTTCAGTCATCTCTCACTACGGATGGACACTATCCACGTGGAGTGTGTGTTCAGTCATCTCTCTCTCTGGATGGACACTATCCACGTAGAGTGTGTCTTCAGTCATCTCTCTCTACGGATGGACACTATCCACGTAGAGTGTGTCTTCAGTCATCTCTCTCTACGGATAGACACTATCCATGTAGAGTGTGTCTTCAATCATCTGTGTCTATGGATAGACACTATCCACGTAGAGTGTGTCTTCAGTCATCTCTCTCTATGGATGGACACTACGTAGAGTGTGTCTTCAATCATCTCTCTCTACGGATGGACACTATCCACGTAGAGTGTGTCTTCAATCATCTCTCTCTACGGATGGACACTATCCACGTGGAGTGTGTCTTCAGTCATCTCTCACTACGGATGGTCACTATCCACGTAGAGTGTGTCTTCAGTCATCTCTCTCTATGGATGGACACTATCCACGTAGAGTGTGTCTTCAGTCATCTCTCTCTACGGATAGACACTATCCACGTAGGGTGTGTCTTCAGTCATCTCTCACTACGGATGGACACTATCCACGTGGAGTGTGTCTTCAGTCATCTCTCTCTCCGGATGGACACTATCCACGTGGAGTGTGTCTTCAGTCATCTCTCACTACGGATGGTCACTATCCACGTAGAGTGTGTCTTCAGTCATCTCTCACTACGGATGGACACTATCCACGTGGAGTGTGTCTTCAGTCATCTCTCTCTCTGGATGGACACTATCCACGTAGAGTGTGTCTTCAATCATCTCTCTCTACGGATGGACACTACCCACGTAGAGTGTGTCTTCAATCATCTCTCTCTACGGATGGACACTATCCACGTAGAGTGTGTCTTCAATCATCTCTCTCTATGGATGGATAGACACTATCCACGTAGAGTGTGTCTTCAATCATCTCTCTCTATGGATGGATAGACACTATCCACGTAGAGTGTGTCTTCAATCATCTCTCTCTATGGATGGACACTATCCACGTAGAGTGTGTCTTCAATCATCTCTCTGTCTGGATGGACACTATCCACGTAGAGTGTGTCTTCAATCATCTCTCTCTACGGATGGGCACTATCCACGTAGAGTGTGCCTTCAGTCATCTCTCTCTGGAGGGACACTATCCACGTGGAGTGTGTCTTCAGTCATCTCTCTCTACGGATGGACACTATCCACGTAGAGTGTGTCTTCAGTCATCTCTCTCTACGGATGGACACTATCCACGTGGAGTGTGTCTTCAGTCATCTCTCTCTCCGGATGGACACTATCCACGTGGAGTGTGTCTTCAGTCATCTCTCACTACGGATGGTCACTATCCACGTAGAGTGTGTCTTCAGTCATCTCTCTCTATGGATGGACACTATCCACGTAGAGTGTGTCTTCAGTCATCTCTCACTATGGATGGACACTATCCACGTGGAGTGTGTCTTCAGTCATCTCTCTCTCTGGATGGACACTATCCACGTAGAGTGTGTCTTCAATCATCTCTCTACGGATGGACACTATCCACGTAGAGTGTGTCTTCAATCATCTCTCTCTACGGATGGACACTATCCACGTAGAGTGTGTCTTCAATCATCTCTCTCTATGGATAGACACTATCCACGTAGAGTGTGTCTTCAATCATCTCTCTCTCTGGATAGACACTATCCACGTAGAGTGTGTCTTCAATCATCTCTCTCTCTGGATGGACACTATCCACGTAGAGTGTGTCTTCAGTCATCTCTCTCTATGGAGGGACACTATCCACGTAGAGTGTGTCTTCAATCATCTCTCTCTACGGATGGACACTATCCACGTAGAGTGTGTCTTCAGTCATCTCTCTCTGGATGGACACTATCCACGTAGAGTGTGTCTTCAGTCATCTCTCTCTATGGATAGACACTATCCACGTAGAGTGTGTCTTCAATCATCTCTCTCTACGGATGGGCACTATCCACGTAGAGAGTGCCTTCAGTCATCTCTCTGGAGGGACACTATCCACGTGGAGTGTGTCTTCAGTCATCTCTCACTACGGATGGTCACTATCCACGTAGAGTGTGTCTTCAGTCATCTCTCTCTATGGATGGACACTATCCACGTAGAGTGTGTCTTCAGTCATCTCTCACTACGGATGGACACTATCCACGTGGAGTGTGTCTTCAGTCATCTCTCTCTACGGATAGACACTATCCATGTAGAGTGTGTCTTCAATCATCTGTGTCTATGGATAGACACTGTCCACGTAGAGTGTGTCTTCAGTCATCTCTCTCTATGGATGGACACTATCCACGTAGAGTGTGTCTTCAGTCATCTCTCTCTCTGGATGGACACTATCCACGTAGAGTGTGTCTTCAGTCATCTCTCTCTACGGATAGACACTATCCACGTAGAGTGTGTCTTCAGTCATCTCTCTACGGATGGACACTATCCACGTAGAGTGTGTCTTCAATCATCTCTCTCTACGGATGGACACTATCCACGTAGAGTGTGTCTTCAATCATCTCTCTCTCTGGATGGACACAATCCACGTAGAGTGTGTCTTCAATCATCTCTCTCTACGGATGGACACTATCTACATAGAGTGTGTCTTCAGTCCTCTCTCTCTGGAGGGACACTATCCACGTGGAGTGTGTCTTCAGTCATCTCTCTCTACGGATAGACACTATCCACGTAGAGTGTGCCTTCAGTCATCTCTCTCTACGGATAGACACTATCCACGTAGAGTGTGTCTTCAGTCATCTCTCTCTACGGATGGACACTATCCACGTAGAGTGTGTCTTCAGTCATCTCTCACTACGGATGGACACTATCCACGTGGAGTGTGTCTTCAATCATCTCTCTCTACGGATGGACACTATCCACGTGGAGTGTGTCTTCAATCATCTCTCTCTACGGATGGTCACTATCCACGTAGAGTGTGTCTTCAGTCATCTCTCACTACGGATGGACACTATCCACGTGGAGTGTATCTTCAGTCATCTCTGGATGGACACTATCCACGTAGAGTGTGTCTTCAGTCATCTCTCTCTACGGATGGACACTATCCACGTAGAGTGTGTCTTCAATCATCTCTCTCTGGATGGACACTATCCACATAGAGTGTGTCTTCAATCATCTCTCTACAGATCGACACTATCCACGTAGAGTGTGTCTTCAGTCATCTCTCTACGGATGGACACTATCCACGTAGAGTGTGTCTTCAATCATCTCTCTCTATGGATGGACACTATCCACGTAGAGTGTGTCTTCAATCATCTCTCTCTACGGATAGACACTATCCACGTAGAGTGTGTCTTCAATCATCTCTCTCTATGGATGGACACTATCCACGTAGAGTGTGTCTTCAACCATCTCTCTCTATGGATGGACACTATCCACGTAGAGTGTGTCTTCAGTCATCTCTCTACGGATGGACACTATCCACGTAGAGTGTGCCTTCAATCATCTCTCACTACGGATAGACACTATCGACATAGAGTGTGTCGTCAATCATCCCTCTCTATGGATGGACACTATCCACGTAGAGTGTGTCTTCAATCATCTCTCTCTATGGATAGACACTATCCACGTAGAGTGTGTCTTCAGTCATCTCTCTCTACGGATAGACACTATCCACGTAGAGTGTGTCTTCAATCATCTCTCTCTCTGGATAGACACTATCCACGTAGAGTGTGTCTTCAATCATCTCTCTCTATGGATGGACACTATCCACGTAGAGTGTGTCTTCAGTCATCTCACTCTCTGGATAGACACTATCCACGTAGAGTGTGTCTTCAATCATCTCTCTCTATGGATGGACACTATCCACGTAGAGTGTGTCTTCAGTTATCTTTCTCTGGATGGACACTATCCACGTAGAGTGTGTCTTCAATCACCTCTCTACAGATAGACACTATCCACGTAGAGTGTGTCTTCAGTCATCTCTCTCTGGAGGGACACTATCCACGTAGATTGTGTCTTCAGTCATCTCTCTCTACGGATGGACACTATCCACGTAGCGTGTGTCTTCAGTCATCTCTCTCTAGGGATGGACACTATCCACGTAGAGTGTGTCTTCAGTCATCTCTCTCTCTGGAGGGACACTATCCACGTAGAGTGTGTCTTCGGTCATCTCTCACTACGGATGGACACTATCCACGTAGAGTGTGCCTTCAGTCATCTCTCTACGGATGGACACTATCCACGTAGAGTGTGTCTTCAATCATCTCTCTCTGGATAGACACTATCCACGTAGAGTGCCTTCAATCATCTCTCTCTACGGATGGACACTATCCACGTAGAGTGTGTCTTCAATCATCTCTCTCTACGGATGGACACTATCCACGTAGAGTGTGTCTTCAATCATCTCTCTCTGGATGGACACTATCCACGTAGAGTGTGTCTTCAATCATCTCTCTCTCTGGATGGACACCATCCACGTAGAGTGTGTCTTCAATCATCTCTCTCTACGGATGGACACTATCTACGTAGAGTGTGTCTTCAGTCCTCTCTCTCTGGAGGGACACTATCCACGTGGAGTGTGTCTTCAGTCATCTCTCTCTACGGATAGACACTATCCACGTAGAGTGTGCCTTCAGTCATCTCTCTCTACGGATGGACACTATCCACGTAGAGTGTGTCTTCAGTCATCTCTCACTACGGATGGACACTATCCACGTGGAGTGTGTCTTCAATCATCTCTCTCTACGGATGGACACTATCCACGTGGAGTGTGTCTTCAATCATCTCTCTCTACGGATGGTCACTATCCACGTAGAGTGTGTCTTCAGTCATCTCTCACTACGGATGGACACTATCCACGTGGAGTGTATCTTCAGTCATCTCTGGATGGACACTATCCACGTAGAGTGTGTCTTCAGTCATCTCTCTCTACGGATGGACACTATCCACGTAGAGTGTGTCTTCAATCATCTCTCTACAGATCGACACTATCCACGTAGAGTGTGTCTTCAGTCATCTCTCTACGGATGGACACTATCCACGTAGAGTGTGTCTTCAATCATCTCTCTCTATGGATGGACACTATCCACGTAGAGTGTGTCTTCAATCATCTCTCTCTACGGATAGACACTATCCACGTAGAGTGTGTCTTCAATCATCTCTCTCTATGGATGGACACTATCCACGTAGAGTGTGTCTTCAACCATCTCTCTCTATGGATGGACACTATCCACGTAGAGTGTGTCTTCAGTCATCTCTCTACGGATGGACACTATCCACGTAGAGTGTGCCTTCAATCATCTCTCACTACGGATAGACACTATCGACATAGAGTGTGTCGTCAATCATCCCTCTCTATGGATGGACACTATCCACGTAGAGTGTGTCTTCAATCATCTCTCTCTATGGATAGACACTATCCACGTAGAGTGTGTCTTCAGTCATCTCTCTCTACGGATAGACACTATCCACGTAGAGTGTGTCTTCAATCATCTCTCTCTCTGGATAGACACTATCCACGTAGAGTGTGTCTTCAATCATCTCTCTCTATGGATGGACACTATCCACGTAGAGTGTGTCTTCAGTCATCTCACTCTCTGGATAGACACTATCCACGTAGAGTGTGTCTTCAATCATCTCTCTCTATGGATGGACACTATCCACGTAGAGTGTGTCTTCAAGCATCTCTCTCTGGATGGACACTATCCACGTAGAGTGTGTCTTCAGTTATCTTTCTCTGGATAGACACTATCCACGTAGAGTGTGTCTTCAATCACCTCTACAGATAGACACTATCCACGTAGAGTGTGTCTTCAGTCATCTCTCTCTACGGATGGACACTATCCACGTAGCGTGTGTCTTCAGTCATCTCTCTCTAGGGATGGACACTATCCACGTAGAGTGTGTCTTCAGTCATCTCTCTCTCTGGAGGGACACTATCCACGTAGAGTGTGTCTTCGGTCATCTCTCACTACGGATGGACACTATCCACGTAGAGTGTGCCTTCAGTCATCTCTCTACGGATGGACACTATCCACGTAGAGTGTGTCTTCAATCATCTCTCTCTGGATAGACACTATCCACGTAGAGTGCCTTCAATCATCTCTCTCTACGGATGGACACTATCCACGTAGAGTGTGTCTTCAATCATCTCTCTCTACGGATGGACACTATCCACGTAGAGTGTGTCTTCAATCATCTCTCTCTGGATGGACACTATCCACGTAGAGTGTGTCTTCAATCATCTCTCTCTCTGGATGGACACCATCCACGTAGAGTGTGTCTTCAATCATCTCTCTCTACGGATGGACACTATCCACGTAGAGTGTGTCTTCAATCATCTCTCTGGATGGACACTATCCACGTAGAGTGTGTCTTCAATCATCTCTCTCTACGGATGGACACTATCCACGTAGAGTGTGTCTTCAGTCATCTCTCTCTCTGGATAGACACTATCCACGTAGAGTGTGTCTTCAGTCATCTCTCTCTCTGGATAGACACTATCCACGTAGAGTGTGTCTTCAATCATCTCTCTCTCTGGATAGACACCATCCACGTAGAGTGTGTCTTCAATCATCTCTCTCTACGGATGGACACTATCCACGTAGAGTGTCTTTTCAATCATCTCTCTCTCTGGATAGACACTATCCACGTAGAGTGTGTCTTCAATCATCTCTCTCTACGGATGGACACTATCCACGTAGAGTGTCTTTTCAATCATCTCTCTCTCTGGATAGACACTATCCACGTAGAGTGTGTCTTCAATCATCTCTCTGGATAGACACTATCCACGTAGAGTGTGCCTTCAGTCATCTCTCTCTGGATAGACACCATCCACGTAGAGTGCGTCTTCAATCATCTCTCTCTCTGGATGGTCACTATCCACGTAGAGTGTGTCTTCAATCATCTCTCTCTATGGATCGACACTATCCACGTAGAGTGTGTCTTCAATCATCTCTCTCTACGGATAGACACTATCCACGTAGAGTGTGTCTTCAATCATCTCTCTCTACGGATGGACACTATCCACGTAGAGTGTGTCTTCAATCATCTCTCTCTATGGATGGACACTATCCACGTAGAGTGTGTCTTCAATCATCTCTCTCTACGGATGGACACTATCCACGTAGAGTGTGTCTTAAGTCATCTCTCTACGGATGGACACTATCCACGTAGAGTGTGTCTTCAATCATCTCTCACTACGGATAGACACTATCCACGTAGAGTGTGTCTTCAGTCATCTCTCTCTCTGGAGGGACACTATCCACGTAGATTGTGTCTTCAGTCATCTCTCTGGATGGACACTATCCACGTAGAGTGTGTCTTCAGTCATCTCTCTCTATGGATAGACACTATCCACGTAGAGTGTGTCTTCAATCATCTCTCTCTACGGATGGGCACTATCCACGTAGAGTGTGCCTTCAGTCATCTCTCTCTACGGATGGACACTATCCACGTAGAGTGTGTCTTCAGTCATCTCTCTCTGGAGGGACACTATCCACGTGCAGTGTGTCTTCAGTCATCTCTCTCTACGGATGGACACTATCCACGTAGAGTGTGTCTTCAGTCATCTCTCACTACGGATGGACACTATCCACGTGGAGTGTGTCTTCAATCATCTCTCTCTACGGATGGACACTATCCACGTGGAGTGTGCCTTCAGTCATCTCTCACTACGGATGGTCACTATCCACGTAGAGTGTGTCTTCAGTCATCTCTCTCTACGGATGGACACTATCCACGTAGAGTGTGTCTTCAGTCATCTCTCACTACGGATGGACACTATCCATGTGGAGTGTGTCTTCAGTCATCTCTCTCTCTGGATGGACACTATCCACGTAGAGTGTGTCTTCAGTCATCTCTCTCTGGAGGGACACTATCCACGTGGAGTGTGTCTTCAGTCATCTCTCTCTACGGATGGACACTATCCACGTAGAGTGTGTCTTCAGTCATCTCTCACTACGGATGGACACTATCCACGTGGAGTGTGTCTTCAATCATCTCTCTCTACGGATGGACACTATCCACGTGGAGTGTGCCTTCAGTCATCTCTCACTACGGATGGTCACTATCCACGTAGAGTGTGTCTTCAGTCATCTCTCTCTACGGATGGACACTATCCACGTAGAGTGTGTCTTCAGTCATCTCTCACTACGGATGGACACTATCCATGTGGAGTGTGTCTTCAGTCATCTCTCTCTCTGGATGGACACTATCCACGTAGAGTGTGTCTTCAATCATCTCTCTCTACGGATGGTCACTATCCACGTAGAGTGTGTCTTCAATCATCTCTCTCTCTGGATAGACACTATCCACGTAGAGTGTGTCTTCAATCATCTCTCTCTATGGATGGACACTATCCACGTAGAGTGTGTCTTCAATCATCTCTCTCTATGGATGGACACTATCCACGTAGAGTGTGTCTTCAGTTATCTTTCTCTGGATAGACACTATCCACGTAGAGTGTGTCTTCAATCACCTCTCTACAGATAGACACTATCCACGTAGAGTGTCTTCAGTCATCTCTCTCTCTGGATGGACACTATCCACGTAGATTGTGTCTTCAGTCATCTCTCTCTATGGATGGACACTATCCACGTAGAGTGTGTCTTCAGTCATCTCTCTCTATGGATGGACACTATCCACGTAGAGTGTGTCTTCAATCATCTCTCTCTATGGATAGACACTATCCACGTAGAGTGTGTCTTCAGTCATCTCTCTCTACGGATGGACACTATCCACGTAGAGTGTGTCTTCAGTCATCTCTCTCTGGATGAACACTATCCACGTCGAGTGTGTCCAGTCATCTCTCTCTACGGATGGACACTATCCACGTAGAGTGTGCCTTCAGTCATCTCACTCTACGGATGGACACTATCCACGTAGAGTGTGTCTTCAGTCATCTCTCTCTGGAGGGACACTATCCACGTGGAGTGTGTCTTCGGTCATCTCTCTCTACGGATGGACACTATCCACGTAGAGTGTGTCTTCAGTCATCTCTCTCTACGGATAGACACTATCCACGTAGAGTCTGTCTTCAGTCATCTCTCTCTACGGATAGACACTATCCACGTAGAGTGTGTCTTCAGTCATCTCTCTCTACGGATGGACACTATCCACGTAGCGTGTGTCTTCAGTCATCTCTCTCTAGCGATGGACACTATCCACGTGGAGTGTGTCTTCAGTCATCTCTCTCTCTGGATGGACACTATCCACGTAGAGTGTGTCTTCAGTCATCTCTCTCTACGGATGGTCACTATCCACGCAGAGTGTGTCTTCAATCATCTCTCTCTACGGATGGACACTATCCACGTAGGGTGTGTCTTCAGTCACCTCTCTCTACGGATAGACACTATCCACGTAGAGTGTGTCTTCAGTCATCTCTCTCTACGGATATACACTATCCACGTAGAGTGTGTCTTCAGTCATCTCTCTCTACGGATGGACACTATCCACGTAGAGTGTGTCTTCAGTCATCTCTCTCTACGGATGGAGATTGTCAACTTTCATGGCGAGGGTATGCTTTAGGATGCAGCTAATGATGCAATTCAACTCCTTTTAACACTGTACTTCTGTGAAGACATTTGTAAACATTTATTGTTAACTTGGCCTACGCTTGCTCCTAATTCTTATGTTCTTAGGTTTTATTTCATTCAAAATGGATTCCTGAAAAAAATCAGAAACCTGTTCCTCAAATTGCCTTGCAGATGAAGCCTGAAGTTTCTGGATTGTATATGATTTATTTTGTTTTAGAGTCGACTTGTGAAGACATATATGTTCTTGCACTTGATTTCTTTTAACTTGAAGTTATACAATAAAATTAACTCAAACTGGAAGGCGAGCACTGAATGCAACCAATAATTCTCCACGGTCATCGTCAAGAGCTTAGTGCCTGCAATATTGTGTACATAAAATAAATCCTCAGTTTGGTTTGCATGTAATTCATGTAAGCTGTACATGAAAATATTAAGGTCTGGTGGAGGAGATGCAGTTTAGAGGAGATTTTGTATTTGGGTTTCTCTATAGAAGATTGCCTGTTAGTGCAGAGAGCTGTTCAAATTTAGAGGCCATGTATCATTCTGGTTACAATCTGGAGATGGGATCACTGTGGTATTTACACTGATCAGAAGAGGGTGTGATTGCAGCTTTTAGAGACCTTGAAAATCAGATTGCCTGAATATTGTTAACTCCTGGGCAGTGCTATGCCAAAAACCTCGTGTTTGGACTGGTCAGGTGGGCAGAAAAACGTCAAATGGAATTCCATCCGGAGAAGTGTGAGGTAATGCATTTGGGGAGGGCTAACAAGGCAAGGGAATACATAGTACAGGAAACTCTCTTTTAACCGGCACCTAAATATCCGGAAATCTCTCTTAACCGGCAAAATGCAGGAGTAGGTTCAGGTAAGTTTTACTATATATTAGTGGCCGTGTAACCGGGGTTCCTGGATCTGTGGCCGTGTAACCGGGGTTGCTGCACCTGTGGCCGTGCAACCGGGACTTTTGCATCTGTGGCCGTGTAACCGGGACTCCTGCACAAGTGCCGTGTAACCGGGGCTCCTGCACCTGTGGCCGTGTATGGGGCTCTCGTACCTTGGTAAGTATACCTCTCTGTAATCCGGACTTTTTGATCAACTGGCACCACGCCGGTCCCATCGGTGCCGGATAAAAAAAAGAGTTTCCTGTAAATGGTAGGACACTGAGAAGTGTAGAGGGACCTTGGAGTGCATGTCCACAGATCTCTGAAGGTAGCAGGACAGGTAGATAAGGTGGTTAAGAAGGCATACGGAATGCTTTCCTTTACTAGCCGAGGCATAGAACACAAGAGCAGGGAGGTTATGCTAGAACTGTATAAAACATTAGTTAGGTCACAGCTACAGTACTGCATACAGTTCTGGTCACCACATTACAGGAAATATGTGATTGCACTAGAGGGGGTACAGAGGAGATTTACAAGGATGTTGTCAGGACTGGAGAATTTTAGCTATGAGGAAATATTGGATAGGCTGGGTTGTTTTCTTTGGAACATAGGCTGAGAGGAGACTTTATTGAGGTGTATAAAATTATGAGGGGCCTAGATAGAGTGGATAGGAAGCACCAATTTCCCTTAGCAGAGGAGTCAATAACCAGGGGGCATAGATTTAAAGTAATTGGTAGAAGGGTTAGAGGGGAGTTGAGGTGAATTTTTTTCTCGCGACTCCTCCTGTCTTTCCTCATCGAAATCTATCCGCATAACCCTCTATTCCCTTTTCCCTCATATGCTTGTCTAGCCTCCCCTTAAATGCATCCATACTATTCACTTCAACCACTCCCTGTGGTAGCGAGTTCCACATTCTCACCACTCTTTGGGTAAAGAAGTTTCTTCTGAATTCCCTATTGGATTTCTTGGTGACTGTGTTATATTGATGGCTTCTAGTGATGCTCTTCCCCACAAGTGGAAACATTCTCTCTCTATCCACTCGATCAAAATTTTTCATAATTTAAAGACCTCTATTAGGTCACCCCTCAGCCTTTTTTCAAGAGCAAAGAGACCCAGCCTGTTCATCCTTTCCTGATATGTATACCCTCGCATTTCTGGTATCATCTTTGTAAATCTTCTCTGCATCCCCTCCAGTGCCTCTATATCCTTTTCATAATATGGCAACCAGAACTGCATGCAGTACTGTAAGTGTGGTCTAACCAAGGTTCGATACAGGTTTAGCATAACTTCCCTACTTTTCAATTATATTCCTCTAGAAATAAACCCTAGTGCTTGGTTTGCTTTTTTTTTGGCCTTGCTAACCTGCGTCGCAACTTTGTGATTTGTGTATTTGTACTCCAAGATCCCTTTGTTCCTCTACCCCACCTAGACTCGCACCCTCCAAGTGATAAGTGACCTCCCTATTCTCCCTACTAAAATGTAATACCTTGTGGCGGAGACCACATAGGGACAGTAACACAATTCACTATGTATAGCCAATGTTGTTATCGCTCCACGGAACTTGGTTGGGTTATCGGGGCAGGGTCCCTTTAAGAGTCGTCGATTGTGTGATGACGTCATAGCCCTGTGACGAGGCCGAGTCCCTCAGTCCATGCAGAGAGTTAATAAAGCTAACACGTGTTTTTCTTTGCTGCTATGAAAGTCTCGCAGTCTGTTTATTTCCAGCGACTCCTACATTGGTGACCCCGACGTGATCTTTTGGACGTTTCCAAAGACTTTATCCGAGATGGCGACGAATGCCGTTTCTCTCAAATTACTGGAGTTTCGGGAACGGCAGGCTACCGCTTGGTTCGCCCAGGCCGAGGCTCAGTTTGCACTCCGGGACATCACCGCGGACGACACGAAGTATTATTACGTCGTCTCTGCTCTCGGCAGCTCCACCGCGGCCAGAGTCGTGAGCTTGCTCGAGGACCCCCCGGAGCACCACAAATTTGCGACGCTAAGAACGCACCTCCTAGAGACTTTTGGTCTAACTGAACCCGAGCGCGCACGCCAGCTTCTCTCTCTACCCGGGCTTGGCGACTCCAAGCCCTCCGAACTGATGGACCACATGTTAACCCTCCTGGGCAAGCACAAGCCGTGCTTCCTCTTCAGAGAACTGTTCCTACAACAGCTGCCAGGGCAGGTACGGTCGGCTTTAGCCAACTCTCATATTAGTGATTTCCACGCCCTGGCCAAGGAGGCCGACAAATTTTTCTCCACCGGGCAACATTACTGCGCGGCCATGCGGGGCCCTGCCCCCACCGCCGCAGCCCCCAAGCATGTGCTTCTACCACACGCAGTTCGGCCCCAATGCTAAGAAGTGCCGGCCCCCATGCAGCTTTACCGCGTCGGGAAACGCGAAGGCCCACTCATTAGCTACCATGGCTGTCGGCCGTTAAGGTAGTCTGTTATTCATCACGGACACTGACTCGACGTCGTTTCCTCTGCGACACGGGTGCCCAGGTGCGCGTCCTGCCCGCGTCAACCGTAGACATACGGGGGGGGGAAACCACGGCCCCGCCCTCGAAGCCGCCAACGGCAGTTCCATCCGTACTTTCGGGAAACGGAGCGTGGCGCTGTGTTTTGGCGGGCAGCATTTCGCTTGGGACTTTGTTACAGCAAAAGTGTCCACCCCCCTTCTCGGTGCTGACTTCTTCTGCGCCAATGGCCTTTTGGTGGACGTCAAGATCCGACGTTGCGTCAACGCTGAGACTTTCAGTTCGCTCCCGTGTTCGCTCAGTGGTTCCGGCACGATGAAGTTGTCCAGCGCGCACTCGGCCTCCGACGAGTTTTCCCGCCTCCTCGCCGGGTTCCCAGACCTCACAAAGCCCACTTTCCCGTCCGCCGCCACCAAGCACGGGGTAGAACACCACATCCCGACCACCGGTCCGCCTGTCTACACCCGCGCTCGGCGCCTCAACCCGGGGAAACTCGCCATCGCTAAAGCCGAGTTCGACACGATGGAGCGCCTCGGCATCATTCGCCGGTTGAACAGTCCGTGGGCCTCGCCCCTCCACATCGCACCGAAACCAGGCGGCGGTTGGCGCCCGTGCGGCGATTACCGACGCCTCAACGACGCTACGACCCCCGACCGCTACCCGATTCCACACATCCAGGACTTTTCCGCCCGCTTAGCCGGGAAAGTTGTTTTCTCTAAAGTGGACCTTGTTCGCGGTTACCACCAGGTCCCCGTTCGGCCACAGGACGTCCCAAAAACCGCGGTGATCACCCTGTTCGGGCTGTTCGAATTCCTCTGCATGCCATTCAGTCTCAAAAACGCCGCTCAGGCTTTTCAACGCCTAATGGACACCGTGTTACGGGACCTGCCATTCCTGTTCGTCTACCTGGACGACATTCTCATCGCCAGCGCCTCCAGGACAGAGCATGTGTCCCACCTCCGGACTCTCTTCGAATGCCTCAGCCAGCGTGGCCTAATCGTCAATCCAGCCAAGTGCCAGTTCGGGCTGTCCTTGATCGACTTTCTCGGGCACCGCATCACGAAGGATGGGGCAGTGCCACTGCCGTCGAACGTGGAGGCCATGAAGGATTTTCCGCGACCCCTCACCGTGAGGGCCCTGCAGGAGTTTTTGGGCATGGTGAACTTTTATCATCGCGTCGTTCCCCGGGCAGCCCAGCTTATGCGGCCCCTTTACGAGGCCCTCAAAAGCAAGCCCGCCAAGCTCGCCGTCGACTGGTCCGAGGAAATGGCCAATTCTTTCACGGACACGAAAAGGGCCCTGGCTAACGCGGCCATGCTGGCGCATCCGTTGCCCGATGCGCCGATCGCTCTCACCACTGACGCTTCGGACTATGCTGTCGGCGCCGTCCACGAACAGTGGGTCAACGGCACCTGGCAGCCACTCGCCTCCTTCAGCCAGCAGCTCCGCCCCAACGAACGGAAGTACAACACCTTCAATCGCGAGCTTCTCGGCCTCTACCTCGCCGTCCAACACTTCCGTTTCCTGCTGGAGACCCGCCCGTTCACGGCGTTCGTGGACCACAAGCCGTTGACCTTCACCATGGCCAAAGTTTCCGAGCCGTGGTCGGCCCATCAACAGCGCCAGCTTTCCTTCGTCTCTGAGTTCACGACGGACATCCAGCATGTGGCTGGGAAAAACAACCCTGTCGCCGACTGTCTCTCCCGGGCCGGCGCCAGCGCCGTACACCTCGGCATCGACTACACCCGCATGGCGACCAAACAGGCCTCTGACCCGGACGTCCAGGCCTACAGGATGGCTGTCACGGGCCTTCAGTTAGCGGACGTCGCGTTTGACGATGCCGGCACCACGCTCCTGTGCGACGTCTTCGCTGGGCAGCCACGCTCCGACGGGTGGAGACGGCAGGTTTTTGACGCCGTCCATAGCCTTTCCCACCCGGGCAGGAAGCCGTCACAGAAGCTGGTGGTGGCTAAGTTCGTCTGGCACGGGCTCAAGAAGGACGTTCGCGACTGGGCCAATACCTGCGTGGTATGCCAGCGCTCGAAAGTGCATCGCCATACTTCCCCTGCCGCCCTCCCGCGGGTTCACCCACCTCCTCACAATGGTCGACAACCACCCGATGGTCGGAAGCCGTCCCGCTGTCATCAACAACGTCCGCCGATGTGGCTCGGGCGTTCATCAACACTTGGGTCACCCGGTTCGGCACCCCATCTGATGTCTCCTCCGACCGGGGGCCCCAGTTCACGTCGGAGCTCTGGAACGCTGTCGCCCAAGGCCTCGGGTTGAGACTCCACCGCACCACCGCATATCACCCTCAGGCTAACTGGCTGTGCGAACGGTTTCATCGCTCCATGAAGGCCGTGCTCCGAGGCAGCCTCCGGGACGACAGTTGGATCGACAGACTCCCTTGGGTCATGCTGGGACTCGGGACTGCCCCCAAGGAGGGCCTCCACTTCTCGTCGGCCGAGCTCGTCTACGGGCAGCCGCTGCGGGTTCCAGGGGAATTCGTCCCCAATGCCACGGACCCTTGGTCCACAGCCCGTCAGCGGTCCGCCCTCCTGGACAACGCCAAGGTTTTCGCGCCAGTGCCCACGTCGCAGCATGGTCTCCCTCAGTCCCATGTTCCGCCCGACCTTCGTGCGGCGGAGTACGTTTTCGTCCGCCACGACGCCCACCGGGGACCTCTTCACCCACCCTACAACGGACCATTCCGCGTCCTGGAAGCCGGGGACAAGGCCTTTGTGGTGGATGTCGGCGGTAAGCTGGACTACATTTCCGTGGACCGTCTTAAGCTGGCCCACCTGGATCTGGACCGACCCGTTGGGTTGGCTCAGCCCCTGCGGCGGGGCCGACCTCCGGCTTCTGCACCCTCAGTCCACCACCGAGCGCCTGGGGACCCTCCTGCGACCACCCCGGTCCCCGCCCCGGACTTAAGGAGCCGTTTTGGCCGTGTGATCCGGGCCCCTCAACGACTGACATTGCCAGTTCCAGTGAATTCTGGGGGGACGTATGTGGCGGAGACCACATAGGGACAGTAACACAATTCACTATGTATAGCCAATGTTGTTATCGCTCCACGTTATGTACGGAACTTGGTTGGGTTATCGGGGCAGGGTCCCTTTAAGAGTCGTCGATTGTGTGATGACGTCATAGCCCTGCGACGAGGCCGAGTCCCTCAGTCCATGCATAGAGTTAATAAAGCTAACACACGTTTTTCTTTGCTGCTATGAAAGTCTCGCAGTCTGTTTATTTCCAGCGACTCCTACAACCTCACATTTATCTGTTAAACTTCATTTGCCAATCATTTGCCAATTATATGCCCATTCTGCAAGTTTATTAATGTCCTCCTATAACTTGTTGCAGTCCTCCTTGGTATTGACGATCCCCCCCCCCTCCAATTTGGTGTTATCTGCAAATTTAGAAATTGTGTTTTTGATTCCAAAGTCTAAATCGTTAATGTAAATTGTGAACAGTGGTCCCAGCACTGATCCTTGTGGAACACCACTACCCACCTTCTGCCACTGTGAATAGCTACCCTTTACTTCCAGCCTCTGCTTTCTGTCCTGAAGCCAGCCAGCAATCCATTCTGCTACTTGTCCCCTGACTCTGCATTCTCTGACCTTGTTCATCAGCCTATCCTGGGGTACCTTATCGAAGGCCTTTTGAAAATCCAGATAAATTACATCTACTGCATTACCATTGTCTACTCTCTCTGTTACCTCTTCAAAAGATTCAATAAGGTTGGTCAAGCAAGACTTTCCCTTTTGAAATCCATGGTGACTATTCATTATTATATTTTTGGTTTCTAGATGTTCTTCTATTTTCTCCTTTAGTAGGGATTCCATTATTTTTCCTACCACCGATGTTACGCTGACTGGTCTATAATTCCCTGGACATGTTCTACCCCCTTCTTAAATATCGGTATTACGTTAGCTATCCGCCAGTCCTCTGGCACTATACCTTTTTCTAACGAATTATTAAATATGCGTAGTAATGCCTCTGCTATCTCTTCCCTTCTTTGCCAGAGTGCAGGCGAGACCAGTCCGTACGGTTTATCTTCTCCAATGCTCTCCACATCCTTTGCTAAAGGCGCTCGTTTTGCAGTTTCACAGATGTTGTTAGTCCTCTGGCATGTTACCCAAGTGGTCATTCTTTGTGTATAAAAGGTGGAACGTTGTGTATTAGCAGCAACAATGGGGGCATCAGCGTCCCTGTATTAAATAAATTACTGTGTGTTACAAAAATTACTTTCTCAGGTCCTGGTACAATCTGGAATACATGTTGCATTAAATTGCACAGTACTTGCAGATACATATGTTGGGTGGGGATATTATGCAGTTCCACATATTTGAGGGGGAATACTCAATGATGAGGACAGAGTCGACCCTGGTCAGTGGCTAATACTGCACCATTTAAGCACTGGTGTTAGGTAGCGGCAATTACTTACAGGAGCTGAGATTGGAATGTTACATGGGAGCTGAGAGTGGGACCTTGCGAAGGGGGGGACGACATTTTCATAGCTCCATATATGCTCACGCATTATGTGCTGTGATAGGCAAGTGTCTCGTGTGATTTCCCATGTTTGTAGGGTTGTGATGTAGCTCGGGATAGCAGCATCTTGTTGCCAGGAGTGGAATTGGTGCAAGTCTGGAGGTGCCCAGTGTCGACATGAAGCTGGGTTTGTGGGAGCAGCGAGGCCAGGCAGCGCCAGGCAAGCTGCAAAACACTGCAGGGACGATTGGTCACGGCCACCACCTGCAGCATAGCCAGCTCGAATCCTTCACCACACTTACCTTACCCCAGGCAAACTCCGAAAATCCCACCTGACCCTGACCGGTGGAACTGCAGCTAGCAGGGCATTCATTTTGGTCGAGAAACGTTAAAATTTTTAAAACAAACCTAAGACGGTGACTGGATCCTGGTGATTGGTAGTTATATATGGTTCATGCAGAGCTTCTTGTAAACGGGTTCTGTGAGCTCAAGAACCACAGCAACCACAGAGAACTGAGCTGCTCTTGTGTTCCACTGTGGTGTGAGCCACATGACCCGCAGTGAGTTGCCTTGTTTGCACTTTGGAAACAAACATGTTTTTCATCGGACTCTGTTTTGAAATGCTAATGTGAACCTGCCCGATAGTTTGTATTCTAGAGCGCAATGATGAAAGTGCAGATAAATGTCAAACATGTAGCTCTCCTGGTGACTGGGTGAATGCAGCACTCGGTGTTGCACTGAGCCACATACACCAGTAAGGTTCCAGGTTTATTTGTAGACCTGCGAAAGTTTAGAGACATATTTAGAGAAAGTTTGCCCCAGTGCCTTTTTTTGGAAGTTTTCCAAGGTTTAAATTGCTTTCCTCAGAGATTTTTGGATTGGGTTAGAAATTGTTCATTTCCTATACACAGTCACCTGCTATCTGGAAATCAGTTCTTCGGAAGGGAAGAGAGAATAAGGATGTGATAAGCCGCAGGTCTTAAATAGGTGGTGTATTTTTTTAATCAGTTAGGTATCTGACCTGCTTGAAAACTTGTGTTTAAGAGACCCCAAACTAAACTAATGAGAAATCCATATGTCTAGAGTTCACATTTGCCTGATAACACATCCCACTTACCTAAGTCCAAAGACATAAGGTACCCCTACTGTACATAGGGGTGCTGCAGGAGTTTAACCAGCTAAAACTGCAGTTCATAGTAAAATAGGAGCAGGAGTAGGCCATTCGGCCCTTCGAGCCTGCTCCGCCATTCAATATGATCATGGCTGATCCTCTATCTCAATACCATATTCCCGCTCTCTCCCCATACCCCTTGACACCTTTTGCATCTAGAAATCTATCTATCTCCTTCTTAAATATATTCAGTGACTTGGCCTCCACAGCCCTCTGTGGTAGAGAATTCCACAGGTTCACCACCCTCTGAGTGAAGAAATTTCTCCTCATCTCAGTCCTAAGTGTCCTACCCTGTATCCCGAGACTGTAACCCCTAGTTCTAGACCCCCCAGCCAGGGGAAACATCCTCCCTGCATCCAGTCTGTCTAGCCCTGTCAGAATTTTATACGTTTCAATGAGATCCCCTCTCATTCTTCTAAACTCTAGTTCACCAGCTCATTGCACCTGTAAACTTCTTGCTGCTTGTTCATCTGGGATCACTCTCTCCATTAGGGCATTGGCTGGCAGAGTTATCTGCAGCTGAGTGGAAGAATCTTGGCCCCCAATGACAGGTCTATCCCTCCAGATCCCATCAATGGGTCAAATTGGTTTGTCAATAGTACCAAGGATCTTTGTGGCTCGGCTATCAGATTGCTGAGCACACCACAGTGGATTGACTCTGTTCCAATCTCCCATTGCTCGACATGTCATCTTGCAGCCAACTTAACCCCAGAGCAGCACAGCTCACCATGTGTGCCCTTTGCCACCATCCTTCTGGCCATGGCATGGACATTGAAGGGTGGTTTCACCAGTTGGAGATGTACATCTTCAGCAGCTCTGTATGGAGGCCATGTTGATGGTAGCATAATGCTTCATAGTGGATGATTTTTACAGGAGTTTGAATTTTGTTTGTTGGCACTGTCATTCATTTTCGATTATTCATGTTGGACTGTGTGCCATCTACTGGGATGAATTTTATGGGATGATGTTGGTACTGGTTATTGTGCAATGGGTATAATCACCAGTGACTGGATTTAAAAAAATTATTTAATCTTGGGATGTGGACGACACTGACGAGGCTGTTTTTATTGTCCATTCCTAGGTAATGTGAAGGCATTCAGCATTAATGACATAGTGAGGAACTGGAGTTATATGGTGGCCACATCAGATAGGGATAGCAGGTTCTTTTCCTTGAAGCACGTTGCATAAGAAACATATGACCATACGGCCCATCGAGCCTGCTCTGCCATTCAATAAGATGATGGCTGAACTTCTACATTAACTCCACGTTTTCACCCGATCCCCATATACCGTGATTCCCTTAGTGCCCTAAAATCTGTCGATCTCAGTCTTGAGTATACTCATCGACCGAGCACCCACAGCCCTCTGGAGTAGAGAATCCTGAGTGAAGAAATTTCTCCTCATCTCAGGCAGGTCTCATTAAAAAGTCGATCCTGCAAAAAATTTCATCAAAATTTTTTTTAAAAACTATGTCTCATGAAAGCAATTATAATAGGAACCACAATAAGTTCTTGATAAATGTTAACCAGTAGTGACAGACAAAAATGCAAAGGCCGACCCCTTATCCTGAGACTATGGCCCCTAGTTCTAGGCTCTCCAGCCAGGGGAAACAGCCCATCAGCATCTACCCTGTAAGAATTTTATACGTTTCAGTGAGATCACCTCTCATCTAAACTCCAGAGAATATAGGCCCATTCTACTCAATCTCTCCTCATAGGACAGCCCTCTCATCTCTTGAATCAATCTGGTGAACCTTCGTTACAAGTATATCTTTCCTTAGGTAAGGAAAGCAAAACTGTACACAGTACTCCAGGTGCAGTCTCGCCAAAGTCCTATATAATTGCAGCAAGACTGCCTTACTCTCTTGTACTCCAACCCCCTTGCAATAAAGGCCAGCATACCATTTTCCTGCCTAATTGCTTGCTGTACCTGCATGTTAACTTTCTGTGATTCGTGTACAAGGATACCCAAATTCCTCTGAATATCAATATTTACTAGTCTTTCACCTTTTTAAAACAAATTCTGCTTTTCCATTCTTCCTACCAAAGTGTATAATTTCACACTTCCCCACATTATACTCCACCTGCCACCTTCTTGCCCAATCACTTAACCAGTCTATATATCCTTACAGTTGCTTTGCGTCCTCCTCGCAGCTTACTTTCCCACCTAGCATTGTATCGTCAGCAAACTTGGATATATTACACTCGATCTTCTCATCCAAATCATTGATATAGATTGTAAATAGCTGAGGCCCAAGCACTGATGTGCGGCACTCCACTAGTTACAGCCTGCCAACCCGAAAATGACCCGTTTATTCCTACAAGAATAGGCCACTTGGCCCCTCACGCCTGCTCCGCCATTCAATAAGATCATGGCTGATCTTGGGCTCAAAGCCACTTCCCTGCCCGCTCCCCATAACCCTTCACTCCCTTATCTTGCAAAAATCTGTCTATCTCCACTTTAAATGTATTTAGTGACCCAGCCTCCACGGCTCTCTAGGGCAGAGATTCCACAGATTTACGACTCTGAGAGAAGATATCCCTCCTCATCTCGGTTCTAAAAGGGCGACCCTTTATTCTGAAACTATGCCTCTGAGTTTTAGACTTCCCCACGATTGAAAACATCCTCTCTGCATCTACCTTGTCGAGTCCCCTCAGTAACTTATATGTTTCAATAAGATCACCTCTCATTCTTCTAATTTCCAATGAGTATAGGCTCAACCTTTCTTCATAAGTCAACCCCCTCATCTCAGGAATCAACCGTGTGAATCGTCTCTGAACTGCCTCCAATGCAAGTATATCCTTCCTTAAGGAGACCAAAACTGTACGCAGTACTCAAGGTGTGGTCTCACCAATACCCTGTACAGTTGTAGCAGGACTTCCCTGCTTTTATACTCCAACCCCCTTGCAATAAAGGCCAACATTCCATCTGCCTCTCTGATTATTTGCTGTACCTGCATGATAACCTTTTGTGTTTCGTGCACAAGGACCCCCAGCTCCCTCTGAATTATAACATTTTGTGATCTCTCTCCATTTAAATAATAATTTGCTTTTTTATTTTTCCTGCCAAAGTGTATAACCTCGCACTTTCCCACATTATACTCCTTCTGCCAAATGTTTGCCTACTCACTTAGCCTGTCTATATCCCTTTGCAGATTCTTTGAGTCCTCTGCACAACTTGCTTTCCCACCCATCTTTGTATCATCTGCAAACTTGGCTACATTACACTCGGTCCCTTCATCCAAGTTATTAATGCAAATTGTAAATAGTTGAGGCCCCAGCACCGATCCCTGTGGCACCCCACTAGTTACCGTTTGCCAACCAGAAAATGACCCATTTATCCCGACTCTGCTTTCTGTTAGTTAACCAATTCTCTATCCATGCTAATATATTACCCCCAACTCCGTGAGCTCTTATCTTATGCAGTAACCTTTTATGTGGCACCTTATCGAATGCCTTCTGGAAATCCAAATACACCACATCCACTGGCTCACTCTTATCCACCCTGCTCGTTACATCCTTAAAGAACTCCAGCAAATTTGTTAAACATGATTACTCTTTCATAAAACCATGCTGACCCTGCTTGATTACATTCTGATTTTCCAAATACCCTGCTACTGCTTCCTTCATGAAGGACTCCAGCATTTTCCCAATGGCAGATGTTAGGCTAACTGGTCTATAGTTTCCTGCTTTCTGTCTCCCTCCTTTCTTAAATGTCCGCCATTGCATTTCAACTGTCTTACCTTTTAATTTATTTTTCCAGTCCACTTTAGCCAGTTCTGTCCTCATGCCATTGTAATTGCCTTCGTTTAAGATCAGGACACTGGTTTGAGATACAGGAAACTTTCGATTTACCGGCACCTAAATAACCGGAAATCTCGGTTAACCGGCAAAATTCAGGAGTAGGTTTTACTTCATATTGACTTGCGTTCCTCCATCTGTTGCTGTGCAAGAGTGTGGCTGCAGTTGTTGCTAAGCTACAGAGACGCTTGCAACTTGTGGCCATTGTTCTGAACTTGTTGCTAAGCAACAGGGTTTGTTGCTTTATACGGAGCTGTCAGCTCTCCGTATCTTTTACTATAGCGTTCGGTTATCCGGAATTTTTGATGAACCGGCACCACGTCGGTCCTGTCCGTGCCGGATAAAAAAAAAAGTTTCCTGTACAACTTTCTCACCCGCCAACTGAATTTGAAATTCAACCATGTTGTGACCACTCTTTCCTAGAGGATCCTTTACTGTGAGATCATTTATTAATTCTGTCTCATTACACAGTACCAGATCCAAGATAGCCTGCTCCCTGGTTGGTTCCATTACATACTGTTGTAGGAAACCGTCCCGGATACACTCTATGAACTCCTCCTCAAGGTTACCATGGCCAATTTGATTTGTCCAATCAATATGGAGATTAAAATCACCCATGATTATTACCGTACCTTTTCTACAGGCCTCCATTATTTGTTGATTTATACTCTGTCCAACAGTATTGCTACTGTTCGAGGGCCTGTAGACTACGCCGACCAGAGACTTTTTCTCCACCCAAACCGATTCTACATCTTGATCTTCTGAGCCAATATCACTTCTCACCACTGCACTGATCTCATCCTTTACCAACAAAGCCACCCCACCTCCCTTTCCTTTCTGTCTATGCTTCCGAATTGTCAATACCCTGGAATATTCAGTTCCCAGCCCTGGTCACCTTGCAACCACGTCTCTGTAATGGCGATCAGATCATACCCATTTGTATCTATTTGTGCCGTCAGCTCATCTATCTTGTTACGAATACTGCGTGCATTCAGATACAGAGCTTTTAACTTTGTCTTTTTACCATTTCTCCTTGTTTTGGCTCCATTTTCTGTCGCACTCTTATTTTAAACATTCTGTCCCTTCCTGTCACACTCTGGTTATTATTTTCCCCCATCTCTATCCTGCTCTATTGTTTTCTCATTTATCATTGACTTTTTAAATTCCTGCTCACCTGGACCCTCCCCCCCACTATTTAGTTTAAAGCCCTCTATACAGCTCTAGTTATTCGATTCGCCAGGACTCCAGCCCCAGCATGGTTCAAGTGAAGTCCGTCCAAATGGAACAGCTCCCTCTTATCCCAGTACTGATGCCAGTGCCCCACACATCGAAACCCCTTTCTCCCACACCAGTCTTTGAGCCACTCGTTCATTTCTCTGATCTTATTTACCCTATGCAAATTCGCTCGTGGCTCAGGTAGTAATCCAGAGATTATTACCTTTGTGGTTCTGCTTTTTAATTTAGCCCCTAGCTGCTCATACTCCCTCAGCAGAACCTCTTTCTTTGTCCTACCTATGTCATTGATACCTATATGGACCATGACAACTGGATCTTCCCCCTCCCATTCCAAGTTCCTCTCCAGCCCAGAGGAGATGTCCTTAACCCTGGCACCGGGCAGGCAACACAGCCTTCGGGACTCATGCTCTCGGCTGCAGAGAACAGTATCTCCCCCCCCCCCCCCCCCCCCCAACTATACTGTCCCCTATCACTACAACATTTATTTTTACTCCCCCCCCCCCCCCCACTTGAATGGCTCCCTGTACCACGGTGCTGTGGTCAGATTGCTCATCCACCCTGCAGTCCCTGCCCTTGTCCACACGGAGCAAGAATCTCGTACCTGTTAGACAAGGCTGAGGCTCCTCCATCACTACCTCCTGGATCCCAATACCTGCCTCGCTTGCAGTCACACCTTCCTGTCCCTGACCATGGGCCAAATTGGAAGTAATTACTTTAATTAATCTTGTGTTAACATCCTCTTGTGTGGCACCTTATCAAATGCCTTCTGAAAATCCAAATACACCACATCCACTGGCTCCCCCTCATCTACCCTGCTAGTTACACCTTCAAAAATCTTAAATACAGGAAACTTTGTGTTATCCGGAGGCAAGCCCGAGCCACCGGCAAAAATCAGGAGCCGTTTTGTTAGGTTTTTTTTTCTTCTCGTGGCTTTTTTTTTCTTCTCTTGGCTTTTTTTTCAACAGTCAGGCTCTGGAAAGTCTCTCTGAAGCTGTTGCTAAGCTACAGAGACGCTTCCAAGGTAGGGGCTGACTGTTTAGAAGCTGTTGCTAAGCAACAGTGTTTGTTGTCAGATACGGAGATGAAAAGCTCCGTATGCTTCAACATTAACGCTGGTGTGTCCGGCAGTTTTGAGGGAACGGCAACAGCTCGGTCCCGTCGGTGCCGGATAGCACAAAGTTTCCTGTAGATTTGTCAACACGATTTCCCTTTCATAAAACCGCGTTGACTCTGCCTTATACAGAAAACTTTGTGCTATCTGGCACCGACGGGACCGATCTGTTGCTGTCCCATCAAAACTGCTGGACAAACCAGCGCTAATGTTGAAACATACGGAGATTTTGAGCTCCGTATCTGGCAACAAACCCTGTTGCTTCTAAACAGTTGGCCGTACCTTGCAAGCGTCTCTGTAGCTTAGCAACAGCTTCAGCGAGACCTTGCAGAGCCTGACTGGTGGGGAAAAAAAAAACTAACGAAACGGCTCCTGATTTTTGCCGGTGGCTCGAGCATTCCGGACAGTTAACTTCCGGATAAACCAAAGTTTCCTGTAATGTGATTTTCTGAGCCAGTTGAGTTTTTACAGCAATGCTTTCACGATTATTTTCTGTTGCCAGTTCAGAAATTACTAGATTTATTGAATTCTGTTTCACAACTTGAACTGCTGGAATGTATTATTTGTGAGTTATTGAATCTTCTGTGATTATCAGTTAACTTGTGTATCTTGTTGCTCTACTGTTAGTTTTTAAAAATGTGTTTATGGATAGGTAGCATGCTGACGGTATGTTTGTTACAGGGAGAAGTATATACTAGAACAGGACATCCGAGAGAAAGAGGAGGCCATCAGGCAGAAAACTAATGAGGTACAGGTATGTGTGTTGCCTGTACGACTCTTAATACCTTCAGTGTGTTGGTGTTCTTGTTGTGACCATGGACTGATGGGACATTGTTTTAAGCCGAAAGTCTCCTGCGCAGTGACCACTCTATCCCAGCCGAGGCAAGGGCACCTGCTGAGCAGCGGGCAAACATTGTTTCTGGTGTGCCCAGCCATTAGCTGTGGACCACTGAGTGAGATTGAGAGAGGCCCACTTGGTTGACAATGGTGCCTTTTCCGTGGGCAATACGAGGCATGGAGAAAATCCAAGGGGGGAAAGAATAATAATTAGCAAGACAACTGACAGCAAGAATTACTGGCAAAGCTTTGGCTAGTCTAACGTGCACAGAATTTGTTTTGATAATTTATTTTTCTTAAAGCTGAAGTCCATCCAAGACTTGAATACTGCACCCATATCTGAGGAGCCTCTTGTGCTGGATACAGATAAGCTTGTCTGGGTGATCCCCGTCTCACTTCTAGCCTTCAATCTTTCTCTGTCGCAGCCTTTTTTTTTTACTGCCTCTCCATGCTGGTCTGAACTTTCCCCTCTTGTTCCTCATGAACTGTAGTTACACCGTTCTATCCTTCCCTCTGTATTCAATACTGTCTTCTACTCGTAATTCATTCTTTCCTAGGACCTCAAAACAGCAGAACTCATTATCTTCCTCACAGTTTTGTTCCTTTCAGTGTATTGTCTAATCATTGCTTCTTGGTTTATATCGCTTCTCTTTTTAATCTCGTGTCAGTTTGCCTCAGTGGTAGTACACTTGTCTCTGAGTCAGAAGGTCATGGGTTCAAGCCCCACTCCCAGCATTTGAGCACGTTATCTAGGCTGACATTTCAGTCCAGTACCGATGGAGTGCTGTGCTGCCAGAGGTACCATCTTTCAGATGAGATGTTAAACCAAAACGTTGTCTCTGTTCAGATGGATGTAAAAGATTCCATGGCGCTGTTGGAAAAACAGCAGGGGAGTTCTCGCAGTGTTTTGCCCAATATTTATCCTTCAATCAACACCATCAAGAAATAACACATTAACTGGTCATTTATCTAACTTGCTGTGTGTGGGACTTTGCTGAATGCAAATTGACTGCTGAGTTTGCCTACATACCATAATTGCCTACACTTCCAAATTAATCCATTAGCTGTGAAGCACTTTAGACAATCCTGAGGACTTGAAAGGTGCTCTATACATGCAAGCTCTTTCTCTAATCCTGCACTATGCCCTTTGGCACTTCACTTTCACCTAAGTTTCTCAGCTTGGTCAATCACTGTGTTCATTAACAGGCTGGCCTGTCAACAAATGTGATATCTTGATGATTTGAGTGTTTTGAGCTATGTAGCATCATCCACAATGCTGTGAGCTTTAATAAGTACCATCTCAGTCTGCTGATAACTGGGGGCTGAACATACTGCTCGGAGAGGGCTTTATGCAAATGAATGGAAATTGTGCTATTGACGTTAGCCTGTTGAGGGACATGATCATTGCCATCAGAAATCTGCAGAAATTTAAAATAAAACTCTTGGAGATTTTGCTCCAAAATCCAGAGTCTGTAGACTCTGGAACAGTTCCCATGGATTGGAGGGTAGCTAATGTAACCCCACTATTCAAAAAAGGTGGTAGAGAGAAAACGGGGAATTATAGACCTGTAAGCCTGACATCGGTAGTGGGGAAAATGCTAGAGTCCATTATAAAAGATGTAATATCAGAGCACTTGGAAAACAGTGACCGGATCGGACAAAGTCAACATGGATTTACAAAAGGTAAATCGTGCTTGACTAATCTACTGGACGTTTTTGAGAATGTAACTGGTACAATAGATAAGGGAGGACCAGTGGATGTGGTGTATTTGGACTTTCAGAAGGCTTTCAATAAGGTCTCGCATAAGAGATTAGCGTGCAAAGTTAAAGCACTTGGGATTGGGGGGTAAGGTACTGACTTGGATAGAGAACTGGTTGGCAGACAAGAAGCAAAGAGTTGGAATAAACGGTCTTTTTCTGAGTGGCAGGCAGTGACTAGTGGAGAACCGCAGGGATCGGTGCTAGGACCCCAGCTATTCACTATATATATTAATGATTTAGACGAGGGAACAAGATGTAATATCTCCAAGTTTGCAGACGACACAAAGCTGGGTGGGCGTGTGTGCTGTGAGGAGGATGCCAAGAAACTCCAGTATGATTTGAACAGGTTGGGTGATTGGGCAGATGCATGGCAGATGCAGTATAATATGGATAAATGCGAGGTTATCCACTTTGGTGGCAAAAACAGGGAGACAGATTATTATCTGAACGGCAATAGATTGGGAGAAGGGGAAGTGCAAAGAGACCTGGGTGTCCTTGTGCACCAGTCGCTGAAGGTAAGCATGCAGGTGCAGCAGGTGGTTAAGAAGGCAAATGGTATGTTGGCCTTCATAGCGAGAGGATTTGAGTACAGGAGCAAGGATACCTTGCTGCAGTTGTACAGGGCTTTGGTGAGACCACACCTTGAGTATTGTGTGCAGTTTTGGTCACCTTATCTGAGGAAGGATGTTCTTGCCGTGGAGGGAGTGCAGCAAAGATTCACCAGACTGATACCTGGGATGGCAGGAATGACGTACGAGGAGAGATTGGGTCGATTGGGCTTATATTCGCTGGAGCTCAGAAGAATGAGAGGGGACCTCATTGAAACTTATAAAATTCTAACAGGACTAGACAAACTAGATGCAGGAAGGATGTTCCTGATGGCGAGTCCAGAACCAGGGGTCACAGTCTAAAGATAAGGGGTAAGCCATTTAGGACTGAGATGAGGAGGAATTTCTTCATCCAGAGAGTGGTGAACCTGTGGAATTCTCTACCACAAAAGGCAGTTGAGGCCAATTCATTAAATATATTCAAGAAGGAGTTAGATATATTTCTTAAGGCTAAAGGGGTCAAGGGATATGGGAAGAAAGCAGGGACAGGGTACTGAATTTGGATGTGAAGCCATGATCTCATTAAATGGCGGAGCAGGCTCAAGGGGCCGAATGGCCTACTCCTGCTCCTATCTTCTACGTCTATGTTTCTATGAGAGCTTCACTTCATAAACCAAAATCTTCACAAATTGGAGGTTTGAATTCTGCTGTCTAGAAAGAAAGAATGTACTTTTCACATCCTCAAGCTTTTCATATTTCATAACTCATGACTAAGGATCGGTGCTGGGACCACTATTTACATAAACTATTTGGAATCTGGAATCGGAAGTACAATATCAACATTTGGGGACGACACCAAATTGGGGAGTATAGTTAATACTGAAGAAGACTGCGACAAAATAGAAGACGACATTTAGAAATGAGCAGAACGGGCGTGTAAATGGAAAATTAATTTCAATATACAGTGCAACCTGTAAATTAGGGACACCTAAGGGACTTGCATCAGGTGTCCTTATTTTCAAAATGGTCATTGTATGTACAGTAAACCGGATGAGCCAAATCTCATCTCTTAGGCAGTCCCTCGGAACTGAGGATGACTTACTTCCACATTAAAAATGAGTTCTCAGGTGACTGATGAGTCCAATGAGTCCTACAGTCTCTGTCACAGATGGGGCAGATGTTGGTTGAACGGGTGGGTGAGGTGCTTGGGTTGATGTGCGCTGCTTGCGCTTGGCTTCCGCTTGCTCCCGGCAATGAGACTCGGTATTCGGCACCTTCCCAGAAGCTTCTCCTCCACTTTGTGCAGTCTTGGGCCAGGGATTCCCAGGTGTCGGTGGAGATGTTGCACTTTTTCAAGGAGGCTTTGAGGGTGCCCTTGAAGCGTTTTCTCTGCCCACCTGGGGCTGTCTTGCCGTGTCGGAGCTCCGAGTAGAGCGCTTGTTTCGGGAGTCTCGTATCGGGTATGCGGACAATGTGACCCGTCCATCGGAGCTGATCGAGCGTGATCAAAGCTTCGATGCTGGGGATGTTGGCCTGAGCGAGAACACTGACATTGGTGCACCTATCCTGCCAATGGATTTGTCGGATCTTGCGGAGGCAGCGTTGGTGGTACCTCTCCAGTGCTTTGAGGTGCCTGCTGTACATGGTCCATGTCTCTGAAGCATACAGGAGGGCGGGTATCACTGCTGCCCTGTAGACCATGAGCTTGGTGCCGGATTTGAGGTCCTGGTTTTCAGACAGTCTCTCCCTCAGGCGACCGAAGGCTGCACTGGCACACTGAAGGCGGTGTTCTAGGATTGGCTGTACCTCCTGCAGTGTTCCTTTTTTTCGTCCTCACCTGGGATTGTGCCTAATTAAGAATCTAATTGGGGTAGAGGAGCAAAGGGATCTAGGAGTACAGATTCACAAATTATTAAAAATAGCAACGCAGATTAATAAAGCCATAAAAAATCTCGAGAAATAGAATTGAAAAGCAGAGAAGTTATGTTAAACTTATATAGAACCTTGGTTAGACCACACAGTACTGTGAACAGTTCTGGTCTCCATATTATAAAAATAATATAGAGGCACTGGAAAAGGTGCAGAAAAAATTTACGAAGATGATACCAGAACTGAGAGGTTCTACCTTTCAGGAAAGACTGAACAAGCTGGGGCTCTTTTCTCTAGAAAAGAAGACTGAGGGGCGACCTGATAGAGGTCTTTAAGATTATGAAAGGATTTGATAGGGTAGATGTAGAGAAGATGTTTCCAGATGTAAGGGAGTCCAAAACTAGGGGCCATAAATATAAGATAGTTAATAATAAATCCAATAAGGAATTCAGGAGAAACTTCTTTATTCAGAGCGTGGTTAGAATGTGGAATTCGCTACCACAAGGAGTGGTTGAGGCGAATCGTATAGATGCATTTAAGGCGAAGCTAGATAAACACATGAGGGAGAAAGAAATAGAAAGAAATGCTGATGGGGTGAGATGAAGAGGGGTGGGAGGAGGCTCGTGTGGAGCATAAACACCAGCATAGACCTGTTGGGTCGCATGGCCTGTTTCTGTTCTGCAAATTCTATGTAATATCTAATCGATTACTTCTGAAGTGCAGTCACTGATGTTTCATAGACAAATGTGGCAGCCAAATGGCATGCAGCAAAGTCCCACAACAAGAAATGAATGGTTGACTAGTTAGTCTGTTTTTAATGATGTTGGTTGAGGTATAAATGTTGGCTCTGACATTGGGGGAGCTCCTTCCTCTTCGAATAGTGCCATGAGGTATTTTAAATCTACTTAAACTGGCAGGCAGGGCCTTAATTTCACATCTCATTTGAAAGACAACAGAATTCAGTACTCCCTCAGTATTAAAGTATTAGCTTAGATTATGTGCTAAAGTTTGTAGTGATGCTTGAATTCACAACCTTCTGACACAGATGTGACTGTGCTATCGACCAAGTCAAGCTGTCGACAAATCCTGTGACTTGTTACAGGCAAATAAAATTTTAAAGGTATCTCTAATAATCTGAGGTCATCCAAAATGAGGGCCAACTGTGGCCCCTTTCCCCTGAACCCTGTCCCCCAAGCTCCTGTTCCCCTGGACTACAGTTCTTTCCTTCTTGGCTTGTGAGCTTTTCAGGTGGACATAGAAGATCTGATGACATTATACGAAAAGCAGGGAGTTTCCCCGGTGGCCTGGCCAGTATCAACACAACCAGAAACAGATCATCTGGTCAGTTAGTTTTAAACTTGATTCCTAGTTAAAGGTCAGCTGAAGCTGGAATTTTTTTTTAAGTTAATGGTTAGGATGGTGGACCAATAGAAAGCTGTAAAGAGCAGAGGGGGTGGTCTGAGTGCAGAAGGTTGAAGCACCAGATGTGCTATTAGATTTGGTTGTGTGCTCAAAGCGTGTAATGTGCGGATCATCCTAGACGATTCTACTTGTATCCTGGGAATTATTTTATTGGCGCTTGCACCACGGGGATATCTGAGTGGGTGGTGACAGAAGGGAAATAAATCTCAGCCTCATCTTCCGTATCTGGAAGACATGCCGGTCAGGCTGGGAAACCTTGGCCATGTATTGCAGCTTCACTTGGGCCTGCCTCAAGTGGGGAATTTGGCAACTCTGATGGATAACCAGTAGAAATTACATTAGAAGTTCACTCTTGAAGTATTTAGAGTGCTTTCTTGTGGTGGGTCTGTGATTTTAAATCAAATACAAATAAAGCCACTGAGGCCTTCACAGAAATCACAGAAACCCCACAGTGCAGATAGAGGCCATTTCGGCCCATCGAGCCTGCACCGACACATATCCCACCCGATCCCCGTAACCCCTACACCAACACGTCCCACCCTATCCCCACGTCTTTAATCCCCCTAACACTAAGGGTCAATTTATCATAGCCAATCAACCTAACCGCACATCTTTGGACTTCACCTTCACCTGGAATATTCCATGAAATGCTAGGTATAAATTATTAATGGAATGTGATTTAACTATTCGGGATACTCTATTTATACCAGGGATATACTGTGGAGTTAAATGAAAGTATGACTCTCATTACTAAACCAGTCGTTGTTTCAGTCCGGGGAGGAGTGTTCTGTTGTCGGCGATGATTGTGTTACCAAAGGTTGATTCTCTCTTGGCAGGAACTGCAGAATGACCTGGACAGAGAAAACAATAACCTGCAGGAGCTAGAGTCTCAGAAACAGGCAGCCCAGGATCGGCTGGATGAGATGGACCAGCAGAAGGCTAAGCTTGAGGACATGCTCAGTGACATCCGGCAGAAGTGTCAGGAGGAGAACCAGACGGTAAGAACACGGGAAACTTGGGGCCTGGAGACTGTAAACAACTGAAGTGTGTGAGATTTTTTAATACCAGATTCCTTCACAACTAAGCTGTCAAATTATGTTTTTAAGCGGTGTGCCATAGATACATAGAAGAATAGGAGCAGGAGTAGGCCATTCGGCCCCTCGAGCCTGTTCCGCCATTTAATGAGATCATGGCTGATCATCCAAATTCAGTACCCTGTCTCTGCTTTCTCCCCATATCCCTTGATCCCCTTAGCCTTAAGAAATATATCTTAACTCCTTCTTGAATATATTTAATAAGTTGGCCTCAACTGCCTTCTGTGGTAGAGAATTCCACAGGTTCACCACTCTCTGGGTGAAGAAATTCCTCCTCATCTCTGTCCTAAATGGCTTACCCCTTATCCTTAGACTGTGACCCCTGGTTCTGGACTCCCCGCCATCGGGAACATCCTCCCTGCATCTAGTCTGTCTAGTCCTGTTAGAATTTTATAAGTTTCAATGAGATCCCCTCTCATTCTTCTAAACTCCAGCGAGTATAAGCCTAATCGACCCAATCTCTCCTCATACGTCATTCCTGCCATCCCAGGTATCTGTCTGGTGAATCTTCGCTGCACTCCCTCCATGGCAAGAACATCCTTCCTCAGATAAGGTGACCAAAACTGCACACAATACTCAAGGTGTGGTCTCACCAAGGCCCTGTACAACTGCAGCAAGATATCCTTGCTCCTGTACTCGAATCCTCTCGCTATGAAGGCCAACATACCATTTGCCTTCTTAACCGCCTGCATGCTTACCTTCAGCGACTGGTGCACAAGGACACCCAGGTCTTGTTGCACTTCCCCTTCTCCCAATCTATTGCCGTTCAGATAATAATCTGTCTTCCTGTTTTTGCCACCGAAGTGGATAACCTCGCATTTATCCACATTATACTGCATTTGCCATGCATCTGCCCAATCACCCAACCTGTCCAAATCATACCGGCATCCTCCTCTGCACACACGCCCACCCAGCTCTGTGTCGTCTGCAAACTTGGAGATATTACATCTAGTTCCATATCTGGAATGTGAAATAAAATGGCAACATTGTCCCAAAGTATCCAGGAGCCCTGTTGGACATTCCTGGGTACTTCCTTGTGTTCCTATGACAACACGGAACCTTCATTTCTACCACATGCAGTGGGGGTACACATACCGCATCTCTGAAATTCTTTTTAAGGGTGGTTTAACGTTTTGGGTGGTGTGGTGGGTTTAGCACATTGTCCTTTCACTTTGGGACCTGTGCTTGAATCAGTCGTATTGATGGGTTGAAACTCTCCATCATCTGCAAACTGTAAAGATTTTGTGTCTTTTTTTCCAACAATTATGTGATTGCAGCAAGACTTCCTTAGAGGCAAAGATCTATAATAGCACCAAGGCTGAGAAAGAATAATAGGTGCATTATATTGGGAAGTGGTGATCAGATAATAACTTTGCGTATTCAACTGTAAGAAGGAAAATGGAACAAAATTCAACAGGGTTAATGGAAGTAAAATATAATCACAAATTCAAGGTTGTAGCTCATGCTTGAGGATCAGGCGACTATAACAACGACTTGCATCTGTTCAACACGTTCCCAGCCACCTATTCTGTTTATAAAATTTAAAATCATCATTGATTTTCTGAAACATCACAAGCATTTTCTAAAGAGTCATAGCGTCATAGTCATAGAGTCATAACGGCACAGAAGGAGGTCACTTGGCCCATCGAGTCTGTGCCGGCTCTCTGTAGAGTAATCCAGTCAGTCCTATTCCCCCGCTCTATCCCCATAGCCCTGCAAGTTTATTTCTCTCAAGTGTCTATCCAGTCTTCCCTTGAAAACATTGAGGGTGTCCGCTTCCACCACTTCCGTCGGCAGCGAGTTCCAGGTCCTCACCACTCGCTGCGTAAAAAAGTTTTTCCTCACACCCTCCCTGTATCTCTTGCCCAAAACCATAAATCTGTTTCCCCTAGTCCTTGTACCATCTACTAGTGGGAACAGCCTTTCCCCGTCTAGCCTATCCAAACCCGTCATAATCTTGTACACCTCTATCAAATCACCCCTCAACCTCCTTTGCTCTAATGAAAACAAATCCAGCTTCTCCGACCTGCCCTTGTAGCTAAGATCCCCCATCCCCGGAACCATTCTGGTAAATCTCCTCTGCACCCTCTCAAGGGCCTTCACATCCTTCCTAACGTGTTGTGACCAGAACTGGGCGCAATACTCCAGTTGTGGCCTAACCAGCGCTTTATGAAGCATTTTCTGAAGACTTTGCCCAATTGTGTCAAAGGGTTGAGTTGAAGTCCTGGGAAAGAAAGAATTGGTGTGAGAAACAGTGTGATGGGATTTGATTTCAACACAGTGAAGATGCATGGAGGAGGACGAGCATGTAGGGTGGGGTATTTGCAGGTTAGGAGGAATAAGAGAGGACTGTTAAGAGTCTGTAGTATGGACAAAATAGAGGCACAAAAAAGTGAGAAGGATTGTGCATCAGTTTGGGTTGACTCGGTCAATCTTCCATGGTGCAAAACCGCCCATAGTTCAGCACAGAGGGTGCCAAATGATCAGTTTCAATTGGAGCTGTTGCAAGGGTATACTGTGGCTGTTCAGTCCGTAAGGGTGACCCTGAGCTTCCGGTCGCCTGTCACTTTAATTCACCGCTTCACTCCCACTCTGATCTCTCTGTCCTCGGCCTATTGCATTGTTCCAATGAAGCTCAATGTAAGCTCGAGGAACAGCACCTCTTTCGATTGGGCACTTTACAGCCTGCCGGACTCGACATTGAGTTCAACAATTTCAGATAATTATCCCTGCCCCCATTTTTCATGCAGTATGATTTTTGCCATTCCCATTCGCAACATTTTATCTTTCCTGCCTCTTACAAAAGTACAGGGTGTTCTTTGAATTCCTTCCTCCCCTCCTAACCCCCCCCGCCCCCCCCCCCCCCCGTCTCTGCACCTGCTTAATATCTATTACATCTCCAGCTTTTTCCAGTTCTGATGAAGGGTCCCAGACCTGAAATGTTAACTCTGTTTCTCTCTCCACGGATGCTGCCTGGCCTGCTGAGTATTTCCAGCATTTTCTGTTGTTGTTTCAGATTTCCAGCATCCGCAGTATTTTGCTGTTATATACTGTGGCTGTAATAGACGTGATGGTTCAGAAAATCAATGATTTGTTTTATCTTTATAATGTAGCGGTTCGGGTAGATCGCCACTAAATAAGAGAGTTTGACTTCGACGAACTATTAACAAGTTTATTTACAGGAACAGACTAATTACATCAGGTAAGATGGCTGACTGTAGGAGCACCGTGGTATAGGTCTTGTCCCAGCGGGGACTCCACGAGGACTGAGTTCGCAGTCTTGTGGGGAGCGTGATGACGTCATCGCGTTTGTGTTGTGACGTCATCACGTTGTTCGCGTTTCCCGCGCTTAGGGCGTCACGTGATGCGCGTCGTCACGTTTGCCCGCGCCTGGGGCAGTCACGTGACCGCATTGTTGCGTCGCTGGCCGTTGAGGCCGAGTTCGCGAGGCCGGGCTGTACCGGTGCTTGCCGCGGGAGCGGAAGATCGCGTCGCTCCCGTCGGCTGGCCGCTGAGGCCGAAGACGCTAGGCCGGGCTGTGCCGGCGGCCGTCCTAGAAGGCCGAGTCGGGCCGGCGGCTGCCGCACGCACGTCACGTCGTACGTGACGTGACGTCATCACGTTAGGGCGAATCTTAAAGGGGCAACGGCCCCAACAGGTAAGTTAAAAGGGCAACGGCCCCAAAAGGTAAGTTAAAGGGAATTATGTGTCTTTATGTAAGGTACAACCGGTGGTACCGCCACAATAAACAGAATAATAGATGGCTGGGAATGTGTGGAATGGATCAAAGTCTTTTGTATAGTTGCTTGGCCTCCAAGTGTGAGTTACAACCTTGAATTTGTAACCCTTTTGAATTTTGCCATCTCTTCCATACAAAGTTTTCCCTGTTGCCGGCACTCTTCTCTGTGATTTGCCATGTTAATTTTTTTTAGTTTGCACATCATTAAAGGGTTATTATAAACTTAGTAAAACTTTTTTTCCTATAAAATCCTTGTGATTGAGCTAATACAAATCTAATCTAAAGCTCTGGATGTGAAAAAGCCACCTTTTGCTGTCATGTGATGTAGAGCGGCTTAGCAAACTCAAAAATGCAGATAAATCGGTAACTAAAGATACGAATTTGAATGGCACAGCTGGGAAATAAGTCTAAAGATGGTGCTGCCCCGATAGCTAGTTGGTCACCACACTCTCCAGTTTGGAAAACTCAGCCACACAGACCAGGAGCGTTGCAGGCCCAATTCCCACTCTGTGCTGAGTTTGCTGATCTCAGCTGGGACGGAATTTGCTGCCCTGCGGTTGACCATAATACCCTTGGGCTAAGACAGGGAAAAGTCAGCCAGGGTTCCTGCTCCCAATCACTGCGGGGCCTACTGCTTGAAAGTGTGTGTATCTGCACAAATTGGACGGGGACAGGATCAGGTTCAGTTATAATCTCCTCCACCACCCCTCCCCCAAGTTTGGTCAAATAACCCATTGACCCATGTTGTTCAGGTTCACTAATGAAGAATGACCACCTTGGTGAGGTCCTGTAGCGTGGCCAGTGACCATAGAATTGTATCTCGGCACAGGCCAAATTATTTTAAGATGGGAGGAGAGAAAATAAGATTGGAAAGAAAAAGTTGTTTGGGAGTTATCAGCATTGCATCACAAGTCTGGTTCCAATGACTGTAAGCCGCTCAAGGTCCAGTTGTGTGGTTTATGTTATTGTCTGAATCCCCTGAGAGTGTTGCAGCAAAGTAATTCCTCCAGCCAGCTGTTCGGTTGTATAGAATTACCATACACTCTGCAGAAAACAACTTGCCCTGCATCCTTCCTTCCAGCTCAGTTCGGCTGCACGTTATCACCGAGCATGCCAGGAATAATGTTCCAATAAATCAACGGGTTTGTAATTTAGTTTCAAAGTATCGCTCCCACGTGGCCTCTGACTTAATAGGCAGCTTGTGTGAGCTGGAGGATGGGGTAGGGTGGTCCAGGTCACCGCTTTCTACATGGCCACCATCAGTGCTGCTCAGCGACTGCCCGTCAGCCAGTTTGCTTTTCCCCACGAGGCAGACCACTCCCTCGCACTAATGTTTTTCTAAATGTCAGCCATTAACTCTCAGTGCTGTGGCCGTGTTCCCAGATAAACCTTTGGAGTATTGCATTTTTTTTTAACACGATTCCAAAAAATATGTGCACATATTTCAGCTTGTTTGAAGAATTCTCCCTGTAGTGTTGTACATTCCCTTTATATTAACCATTGCAAGATGGTGGAATATAATCAAAGTTCCTGGTTGGATTGGAATGTTATGGACTGACCCAGATACCGTGCAGAATCCTTACTCATCTATTTTTCTTCTGATTGTAAATTTTGTTCTTATTGAGTTAAAGAATGTCAGGGCTGAGGAATGGAATATTTTCAAATTTTGCTATTTAGTATCGGTGCCGACCACTCTCAGACAGAGTGAGACGGTGGGTGAAGCTCACTGTTGTCTAACTCCCTGCCTTAACAACCAACCCGAGAAGAGTGCCTTTTGAAGCACGCTTCCCTTCTTCCATAGCAGCCACAGGCACTGTGAGAGATTGGCCGACTTAGCGGCCAGGTAATGGTGCAGTTGCCTGTTCTGTACTCGTGCCCAATTGAATCTGCTTCAAACTCAATTCTGTTCAGTTCCTTTCACCTCTGCAATTTTAAGCTTGATTTGAGCCGAGGTTCCAGAGATGAAAAAATGGGGTTCTAATGGATTGTTTTACCTAGTTTTTAACATTTAATATATTGTCCTTTTCAATTTATTGATAGGAGGAGGATAAGACTTGAAATAGACTTTCTTATTTGGAAAAAAAACCCAGCACACCCGGCTGTTATTCAGCATATGCGATAGGGACAGATGGCTAATTTCCCCTTCTGATTGATCTTGACTGTTGGCTCTCATTTTGTACATTAATCAACTCCCCCTTGTTCTAGTGTAGACCCGCTGAGTTGTGAGTGCTAGGTGGTACGCACCGTAGTGTGTAATAGTTATTGCTGTTGTCCAATATTGTCTTGTGATACAGTTAGTTACCTATTGTGCCCTAGTCCACTGCAGGACTTGCTCAGTTGAACAATAAAGGAAACTTTCGATTTACCGGCACCTAAATAACCGGAAATCTCGGTTAACCGGCAAAATTCAGGAGTAGGTTTTACTTCATATTGACTTGCGTTCCTCCATCTGTTGCTGTGCAAGGGTGCGGCTGCAGCTGTTGCTAAGCTACAGAGACGCTTGCAACTTGTGGCCATTGTTCTGAACTTGTGGGTTTGTTGCTTTATACGGAGCTGTCAGCTCTCCGTATCTTTTACTATAGCGTTCGGTTATCCGGAATTTTTGATGAACCGGCACCACGTCGGTCCCGTCCGTGCCGGATAAAAAAAAGTTTCCTGTACAAGTCTCCGTGAGAGTACTGTCCATACCCTCCTCGTGAATGCCCCTCACTGAAGGCATCATGCGCTGTCTGCTTGTCACCTGCAGTTTGCTCCCTGTATCCAGACACTTCATTGAATCTTTACACTTCTGTCCTCTGTCTCACACTCAAATTGTCCAGGAACGGAAAATATCGGAGTCAGAAATCTACAGCCTCTTAATTGATCTTACCAATCACATGTAAACAGCAGATCAAACTAGAGTTCTGACCCACAGCTGATTAGCAATTCAATTCTGAATAAACTCAGTGTTTAATTAACGGTTATACTTTGTAACATGCAGGTACAGCAAGCAATTAGGGAGGCAAATGGCATGTTGGCCTTTATTGCAAGGGGGTTGGAGTACAAAAGTAAGGAAGTCTTGCTGCAATTATATAGGACAAAAAGAAAATACTGCTGATACTGGAAATCTGAAATAAAAACAGAAAATGCTGGAGAAACTCAGCAGGTCAGGCAGCATCTGTGAAGGGAGAAACAGAGTTAACGTTTCAGGTCGATGACCTTTCGTCGACCTGAAATGTTAACTCTGTTTCTCTTCACAGATGCTGCCTGACCTGCTGAGTTTCTCCAGTATTTTCTGTTTTTATTGCAATTATATAGGGCTTTGGTGAGACCACACCTGGAGTACTGTGTATAGTTTTGCTCTCCTTACCTAAGGAAGGATATACTTGCTTTAGAGGGTGTGCAACGAAGGTTGACTAGATTGATTCCTGGGATGAGAGGGCTGTCCTATGAGGGTAGATTGGGCCTATACTCTCTGGAGTTTCGAAGAATCAAAGGTGATTTCATTGAAACATGTAATATTCTGAGGGGGATTGACAGGGTAGATGCTGAGAGGTTGTTTTCTCTTGACTGGAGAGTCTAGAATTAGGGGGCATAGTCTCGGGATAAGGGGTCGGTCATTTAAGACACAGATGAGGAGAAATTTCCTCACTCAGAGGGTTGTGAATCTTTGGAATTCTCTGCCCCAGAGGGCTGTGGATGCTGAGTCTTTGAGTATATTCAAGACTGATAGATTTTTGGGCACTAAGGAAATCAAGGGATATGGGGATAGGCCGGGGAAGTGGAATTGATGTAGAAGTTCAGCCATGATCTTATTGAATAGTGGAGCAGGCTCGATGGGCCGTATAGCCTACCCCTGCTCCTAACTCTTATGCTCTTATATGACCTTGAAAGGACACAGATTGACCTTGGGAGCAGAATTATGCTCCTGTCTTTACAAACTGCATTCGTCTGACTTAATGTGAATAACACCATGGGAGACCCACTAGCGTATAATGCTTCCGACTCTGTCAACTCCTGCCCACTGTTGTACTCTCTGGTTCCCCATCTCTCTTCACTATCCTTTCCCTCTCGAATGTTTCATGTAGCGCAACGCAATTGCCAGTACATTACAAAACCATCTAAAAACCCATTTCCCCACCACTGCTCTTAGATGCCTGACTACTGCAAGACTCAACCCCCCAAATCATCTCGTACCCGAACCGTCCGAGACTTCTCATATTCTAGCTGCCCCAAATCCTCCAACACCATGCCCCCAATAACTCGCCTTCCCATTCTACCACTTTATTCTCCACCCCACCACTACCACATTATACTGCCAGACCGAAGACTCTCCTCACTCCTCCCATATCACAAACCCGACTGTAGCTGCAACTGTTTACTAATTCCCTGCTGCTACTGTTCTTTACCAGCCCACACAATATCCGCTCATTTTTAAAAAACACACCTGTCCTTCACTGCTCCACAGTGCCGCTGCCCTGCTCCCTCACTCGGCCAAAGAAATTCCTTCATTGCTTCGTATCTCCATCAGCTCACATGTCCTAAATACCTAGCACTCTCTTTTATAAACAGCAGATCTACCTTTCCGTGAGCAGCACCACAGATGATACACTCGTTCATGTATAAGGTGCATTTACTGTCTTCATGGCAGCGCACTGGCATCTGCTGGACTACGTCATCGTCTGAGCGAGCGACCGCAAGGAAGTCCACATCATCCGCGCCATGACAGGAGCTGACGACTGCTGGACAGACCACTGCCTAATCCGCTCTGTCATCTCCATCAATGTAGCCCCAAAACAGCGGCGGCAACAGAAACAATGCCACAGGAAAATCAATGCTGGAGCACTCAAAGACCACGCTAAGAAAGCCCTATTCAGCCTGCGCCTCACAAACAACCTGACGACTCCCAGTGATGCAGAGACACAGAGTGTCCACAGCGCCCGGTCCGCACCCGAGGCCTTCATAATCAGCACCTGTGAAGAGACGCTCGGTCACTCGACCAGGAAACACCAAGACTGGTTCGACGAGAACAACCAGGAGATCCAGGAGCTAATAAGCCTCAAGCGCAAGGCATTCCTGATCTGGAAACGGCAACACAACTCAAGAGCAAGAAAGCAACTCTACAGACGCCTGAAAGCCGAGGTCCAACAAAAAACTCGCGACCTAAAGAACTGATGGTGGGTGGAGAAAGCGCAGGAGATCTAGCAGCTAGCCGACATGTATGGATTCTTTAGCGCAGTCAAGACCATCTACGGCCCAAGCACCCAAGGTCCTACCTCACTGCGGGCCAAGGACAGAGAGGCAGTCAGTGCCCGCTGGAAGGAGCACTTCGAAGATCTCCTTAACTGAGACTCTGTCTTCGACGCGAGTGTCCTCAACTTCATCTCGCAGCATGCTACCCGCCACCATCTCAGCACAACCCCAGCCCAGCATGAGGTTGAAAAGGCCATCCGACAACTGTAGAACAACAAGGCCTCAGGATCAGATGGAATCCCTGCCGAGGCACTAAAGCATGGCGGAGAAGCACTACTGGTGCAAATTCATTAACTCATTTCTCTTATCTGGAAGGAGGAGAGCATGCCAGGGGATCTCGGAGACGCCGTAATTTTGACCATCTTCAAGAAAGGTGACAAGTCCGATTGCGGTAATTACAGAGGAGTTTCCCTGCTGTCTGCCACAGGGAAAGTCATCGCAAGAATCCTCCTCAGTTGCCTTTTCCCAGTGGCCAAAGAACTCCTCCCAGAATCGCAATGTGGATTCTGCCCACTAAGGGGCACAATGGACATGGTCTTCACTGCGCGTCATTTACAAGAGAAATGCAGGGAACAGCACCAATTGCTGTACATGGTCACCTTTGATCTCACAAAAGCCTTCGACACTGTCAACCGTGAGGGATTATGGAGTGTCCTCCTCAAATTCGGCTGCCCTCAAAAGTTTGTCACCATCCTCCGCCTGCTTCACGATGACATGCAAGCCGTGATCCTGACCAACGGTTCCACCACAGACCCAATTCACGTTCGGACTGGGGTCAAGCAAGGCTGTGTCATCGCACCAACGTTCTTCTCGAAACGGGAAACTGTTCAACCTCCGTCACCTCTGTTGTATCCGTGTGTTAATGGAGACACGGAATGCAGGAGCTGGTTTAACAGGTGTTTACTGAACAAAGTCTGGAGGTGAACTAAAAGATACAAGACACTATACAGGCTTATATAGCCCGAGTGGCCACTACCGGCATTACAGTACACAGGGGCTCTTAAAGGCACATACACCACAATTCCTCCCCTTTTAGACAACCAGTACATAACATTTTAAGTAATCATTAATTAACATGTTTACAAGAACAATAATCTACACATGTGCTGCAGTTAATCAATTATAAGTCAGTCTCTCTGGAGGCTTCCTGACTCGGTCCGGATAACGCCTCGGTGGTGTAGTAGTTTTCGGTGGTGTAGTAGGTTCTTTTGGCAAGGTCGATTCGGCTTGAATGCCAGTGTCGGGTTCATCTGGTTCCAGTATCACCGGATCGGAGGTAGATACTATGGGTATCTCTGCTTCATCATTAGGCGTATAGAGTTGTGGTGTAGGTTGTCCCTTTTTGGATGACTCTATGATCTGGTCAGCATGGCGCCTTATTATGCTTTCTCCAATGTCCACGGTATACATCAGCGGTCCTAGTCGTGTGCAAATAGTTCCAGGCTGCCATTTCTCGGTACGGTAGTCCCGGGCCAAAACTTGTTGACCTATCTGGAAGGTTCTAGTTGGCCTTTCATTCATGCCTTGAAATTGCTGGTTCTCTACGTCCCTTCTGATGTTTGGCTTGATCAAATCCAGCTGGCATCTTAATCTTCTATTGAAAAACATCATGGTGGGAGTTTGGTTTGTAACCACATGTGTTGCATTCCTGTATGCAAACAAGAAGTTATCTACCTTACGTTGTAGATTTATGTCTTCATTACCCATGGCCTTTATGGTCTTCTTGAAGGTCTGGACAAACCTTTCAGCCAATCCATTGGTGGCGGGATGGTATGGGGCGGACGTGTAGTGCTTAACCCCATTGTTTTTTTAAGAACTTCCTGAATTCTTCGGACACAAATTGCGGTCCATTATCAGAACAGATCTGTTCCGGCAGCCCATTCCTGGCAAATATGGTCCTTAATACTGTGATGGTTTTTTCCGTGGTGGTGGAGGACATCTTTATTACCTCCGGCCACTTGGAGTGTGCATCAACCGCGATTAAGAACATTGAGTCCATAAACGGACCAGCAAAGTCGATGTGTACCCTTTGCCATGGAGATGAGGGCCACTCCCATGGATGTAGAGGGGCTTGTGGTGGGGCGTTTTGGACCTTCTGGCATCCTAGACAGCCCTTGGTCATTTCTTCGATGTCTCCATCGATACCTGGCCACCACACAAACGCTCTGGCTAGGTTCTTCATTTTCACTCCACCCAGATGCCCCTCGTGAAGCTCCTTTAGCACTTTATCCTGGAGTTTGGGTGGAATCACCACTCTGGATCCACACATCAAGGTTCCTCGGCACACTGACAGCTGTTCTCCTCTTTGCGAGAATGCTGGCAACAGTGGTTCGCCATGTGCTGGCCATCCCTTCACCGTTAAATCGTAGACTCGTGAGAGTGTCGGGTCATTTCTTGTTGCCTTTTCAATGGTAGAATTTGTTACTAGTAGACATTCCACTATGGTTGAGTGGAACATCTCCACTGGGTCCACTGTCGGTGCCTCTTCTCCCGTTGGCAACGGTAGACGCGATAAACCGTCAGCATTTCCATGCTGTTTTGATCCTTTGTATTCTATGTCATATTGGTGTGCCCCTAGGAAAAGGGATCACCTCTGTAGCCTTCGCGCTGTCATAATGGGAACACCCTTTTTAGGGTTGAATATGGAGACGAGGGGTTGATGGTCAGTCAACAAGGTAAATTTTTGTCCGTGTAGGTAATGGTTGAATTTCTTCACTCCCCATACCAGGCTGAGTGCTTCCCTGTCGATCTGGGCATAGTTACGCTCAGCTGAGTTCAATGAGCGTGACCGCTCCGAGCCATCAGGGAATCTATGCGATAATACCACTCCTACGCCGTAAGGGGATGCATCGCACGCCAGTCTGATTGGCAGTGATGGGTTGTAATGAGCCAAAACTTCCTTGGACGTGATCAAGCCTTTGCATTTATAGAAGGCACGTTTACAGTCTTCGCTCCATTTCCAATTTACTCCCGTTTGTAGCAGTTCGTTAAGAGGGTGCAGAACAGTTGACAAGTTCGGTAAAAATTTATGATAGTAATTTATCAATCCCAGGAACGACCTTAATTGTGAGACATTTTCAGGTGCTGGGGCTTTTATGACCGCTTCAATTTTTTCAGGTGACTTATGCAACCCTTCTTCGTTAATTATGTGGCCACAATATGATATTTGTTTCTGGAAAAATTCGCACTTGGGGTGATTTGCTCGTAGGCCCCGTTCTCTCAGCCTAGTGAGCACCTGCTCCAAATTGGCAAGGTGCTCATTGTCGTTTTCTCCTGTTACAAGGATGTCGTCTAGGTAGCATTGAGTCCCCGGAATCCCTTGCAGGACTTGCTCCATAGCTCTTTGCCAGATAGCTGGAGCTGATACTACTCCGAAAACCAGTCGATTGTACTGGTACAGGCCTTTGTGTGTGTTTATCGTGAGATACTTTTTAGAGGCCTCCTCAACCTCCATCTGTAGATATGCCTGTGCCAAGTCAATTTTGGTGAAACGTTTCCCTCCGGATAGTGAGGCGAAAATATCTTCTATCCTCGGAAGAGGATACTGTACCGTGTGAAGGACCGGGTTTACAGTCACCTTGAAGTCCCCACAGATGCGAATTTTTCTCTGTTCTTCAGCTTTATCATTATTCAACGTTTTCTTCATGACCGGGACGATGGGTGTTGCCCACTTGCTCCAATCTATCTTGGATAACACGCCTGCCTTTTCCAAATTCTCCAGCTCTGCCTCGACTGCTGGACGAATTGTGTATGGCACCGGCCTTGCCTTAAAAAACTTGGGAATTGCCGCATCTTCCACTTTTATTGAGGCGGTGACGCCTTTCAAGGTTCCTAGTTCCTGTTGAAACACTTCTTTGGCGTTGGCCAAGATGTCTTTTAATCGTTCAGGTATGACGTCATCATCATTTTTTTTCTTACTGGTCACCGTCAGTGCCTGAATGGAGTGCCAGTCTAAACGTATCTTCCTGATCCATTCACGTCCCAACAGCGGTGGACCACCATCTTGCAGAACGTATAAATACAACTTCTGTATTTCCTTGCCGTTGTATACAACAGGCACCCTTATTTTCCCTCTGGGGTATACTTTCTGCCCCGTATATGTTTTCAAGATAATGGATATGTCTTTCAAAGGTATATGCGGAAATAGCCGCTCGTAATCCCGTCGATTTATGACGGTCAGAGCTGATCCTGTATCTAGCTCCATTTTAACTGGGGACCCCGCTATCGTGAGGGTAACCCAAATGGTCTGGTAATCTTCTTTGGTAATTACATTATGTAATTTGAGACAGCTTAGTCTCTTGTTTCCGGAGTCGCTATCGCTCTTCTGGTCTTCGGAGCTACTGTCCGTCATCATTTGTACCTTTCTGTACTTTTCCTTATTGTTTTTTTTTTTGTCAGTGGATTTTTTGTTTCCAGATCAGCATACACGTGCAATGTGTCCCATCTTTCCGCATTGCCTGCATGCTTTGTCCTTGAACCAGCAGTCCCTCTGGTCATGGGTGGATCTGCCGCAGCGAAAACATCTCTCGAAACCCTGTGTCATTTCATGGGTGCCGAAGTCCTGTGGCTTTTGCTGTATCTCTGCAGCTCCTCTTGCTGCTGGTTCGTATGATACAGCCACACTGAAAGCCTTGGCCAGTGTTAAATCTTTCTCAGAAAGTAGCCTTTTCTGTGTTCCTTCACTTAGGAGACCGCAGACGATTTTGTCTCGAAGAGAATCTGCCAGTCCTGCCCCGAATTGGCAGTGCTTTGACAGCTTTCTTAATTCGGTGAGGTAATCAGCGTTACTTTCATTCTTGTGCTGATTCCTCCTGAAGAATTTGAATCGTTCCGCTATCAGCAGCGGTGTTGGGTTTAAGTGCTCCTGTAGGGTATCAACAATCTCTTAAAAATTCTTGTCCATCGGTTTGGCTGGAGTGATTAAGTTTCGTAACAGCCCGTATGTCCTTGCGCCCATTAGATTTAGAAGTACCGATGCCTTTTTATCATCCTCTATTTCATTCGCTGTGCAATATACCTCCACTCTTTCCACATATGTGGTCCAATCCTCTACATCACGATCGAAAGCAGTAATATTGCCAGTCTTAGGCATCCTGGAAAAAAAATGGCGCCTCCCGCGCTTTCCTTTCTTCCCTGCCGAGAAAAAAATGGCGCCTCCCGTGCTTTCCCGCCGCTGCTGACAACGCTGTTCTCCGCGGTTTTTATTTATACAGATATTTTTAATAGTTGGAGACTCGTTCCCGCTGGACTCTCTGGGACTTTTCCCTCCCTCTGCTTGGTCCGAACGCCGACCTGCTTTGCAGCGCTGGCCGTCTCCCGAGTGCTCCACCCTCCGTCTCTGCTTGCCTCCGCCTTTGCTGCTCGGTCCCGCTGCAGAGCCAGCCGATCGAGCCCCAGCCCGCCGCCCAGGAAGGATTATTGCAGTACCTGCCACCAGCCCGGCTAGCTGGTGAAACCAGAGTTTTTTCTTTTTTTTTTTCTTTTCTTCGACCTTCGTCTGAGGAATCGATCTCCTTGAGGTGCTGCCGAATTGCAGGTAAGTCCATTTCCAATTCGTCGCCACTGTTGTATCCGTGTGTTAATGGAGACACGGAATGCAGGAGCTGGTTTAACAGGTGTTTACTGAACAAAGTCTGGAGGTGAACTAAAAGATACAAGACACTATACAGGCTTATATAGCTCGAGTGGCCACTACCGGCATTACAGTACACAGGGGCTCTTAAAGGCACATACACCACAACCTCCAGTCCATTTCCAAGGTTGTCCCATCCCCTGTCGTCGAACTACAGTATGCAGATGATGCTTGCGTCTGCGCTCACTCGGAGGTCAAACTCCAAACCATCGTCAACACCTTCACTGAAGCGTACGAGAGCATGGGCCTTACACTAAACATCCGTAAGACAAAGGTCCTCTGCCAACCTGCCCCCGCCACACAGTACTGCCCCCCCGATTATCAAAATCCACGACAAGGCCTTGGACAATGTGGACCACTTTTCATACCTCGGGAACCTACTGTCAACAAGGGCAGACGTCGATGACAAAGTCCAACACTGCCTTCAGTGTGCCAGTGCAGCCTTCGGTCGACTGAGGAAGAGAGTGTTTGAAGACCAGGACCTCAAACCCAGCACTAAGCTCATGGTCTACAGAGCAGTGTTGATACCTGCCCTCCTGTGTGCTTCAGAGACACGGACCATGTACAGCAGGCACTGGAGAGGTACCACCAACGCTACCTCCGCAAGATCCTGCAAATCCATTGGCAGGATAGGTGCACCAACGTCGATGTTCTCGCTCAGGCCAGCATTGAAGCTTTGACCACGCTTGATCAGCTCCGATGGACGGGTCACATTGTCCGCTTGCCCAATACAAGACTCCGAAAACAAGCGCTCTACTCGGAGCTCCGACACGGCAAGAGAGCCCCAGGTGGGCAGAGGAAATGCTTCAAGGACACCCTCAAAGCCCCCTTGAAAAAGTGCAACATCCCCACCGACACCTGGGAATCCCTGGCCCAAGACTGCACAAAGTGGAGGAGAAGCATCCGGGAAGGCGCCGAATACCTCGAGTCTCTTCACCGGGAGCAAGCGGAAGCCAAGCGCAAGGAGCGCACGTCAATCCAAGCACCTCAACCACCCGCCCTTTCAACCTCCATCTGCCCAACCTGTGACAGAGACTGTAGGTCCCACATTGGACTCATCAGTCAACTGAGAACTCATTTTTAATGTGGAAGTAAGTCATCCTCAGTTCCGAGGGACTGCCTAAGACTAAGAGACTCTCTCTCACTTCTGGCATTACACTGTGATTGACTCAAATTTCATACTCATAAAATTTTAACAATCAGATTTCTGATTGAGCAGTGATGAAAATCTATCGGTTCAAAGAAAAAAGCTGAAATCCTTCTGGCCGCAACAAATCAGAACTCAATACTTACCAATGTGGAAAACCACAATCAAATTGCTTCAAAAACTGTTCAAAGTCTTTGTTTTAGTTCAAAGTGCTATGATGCCCAGTTGAAGAGAGTTAGCAACTACACCTGTGCATTCACTTTGCAGTGTGCCACAGTTTGAGCATGTGCATCATGGAGAATCTCCTGGCACGGATCCTGATGATGCTCTTGAGCAATCTCTGTAGCAACTCTAACCATGTCTTTCCTCAAGCTGTAACAATAATTGAGTTTGTTGTTTCAAATAATTTCAAAACGAGTTGGAGCATGGACTTGAGAACCTTTTTTGAGGTATGGTTTAACAGCAAAAATGTTTATTTTATCTTCAGGAACGGCTGAGACAGACTGAGGCCAAGGGGGAGAGACTGATTTAATGGCTGGTCACTGATTTATGGTTTATGCAGAGGAATGGCAGAACTGTCGAATTTGATCCCTAAAGCATCAGCACAAATTTGCTTTCCATTAAATAAAAGCAAATTTGACTTATTTAGTCGTCACAGATCAGTGGCCCTAATAATATGTTGTATGCGGAATACAAAGCCGCCATATTGACCCGGAATTTGCGGTCAGCGGCGAAGCGATGGCCTTGAAGAAAGCTGCCCATAAAGATCTTGTGATCTCTGTGGCGAAAACTTTAGCTATCTCGACGTTAGTTTGATTGTAGTTCTGTCAAAAAGGGATCCCAAGCGCGTAGAGCAGCAGTCATCAAGCTGTCGAAGTAGCCAATCACATTGAAGAATTCTCACAGACAGCAAACCAGGACATAAAAAGCACTAATTAGCAATTCACTTAAAAATTTTTTTTATAGAGAGTGAAATAAAGATTTAGACATACACATGGGGTGAAGGTAGAAGCTGAAATATCATTAAAAAATATATATTTTTAAAAGATTATTATTTTAAAATCTAATAATTTGTATCATAATGGAGAAATTTGACATTCCACAAATATAAAATTAGTTTTTCAGGGCCAGATGGGTGTTCAGCAGTCAGTACACCAGTTACACCTATTCTAACAAGGCGTAACTTTTTATGGGGTGTTTAACAGCGATATTAGAGTGGGAAAGCTTAAGTTTTCGTTAGTTCAACTGATTTCACTGATTGCCGGCTGTGGGGACTTCCACAGCACAGCATGTGGCGGAGCAGGAAACGAATGACCACAACTTCAAAATTTCTGCGTTTATCTGCTCGTGCTAACTCCTGAAGTTGCGCTCAGTTTCAGAGGGGTAATGATGGTGAACGCTGACAGTTTCGCCGTCATTACACCGCAAACGCCGAGCCATTATCTGAATCGCCAGGAGCAATGCCACAGGAGGGGTGTGTGTGTGTGAGGAATAATTAAAAGTGTTGACTATTTTGTATCCTTTGGAGCTGTACTAAGCTGTCACCTTGTGTGTTAATCAAGTAAGCCTGTCTTAGCTGATGCTGAGTTCAAGGTGTTTTTAGTGACTAACGCGCGGGGGTGTATCGTTATATAAGCTCCACTTGACGGACTCTAACTGCAGCTTCTATTGTCCAGAAAATAGTGCACTGTATGTTTTGAAACCAGTTGAATTCACATGTGATGTGACTAAGCTTCAGACACAATGAGATCTCTGAATGCTATGTTTGAACGAGGCATTGTGTACTGTATTTTCTCAGGATCTGTCGGCAGTTGCCACATTGCTGGCGTTGTGTGATTTAATCATATTGAATTTGTGTGGGACAGATTTCATCGCTGAAGATGCAGATCGCGAATCAGGAGTCAGACATGCAATCCCAGGAAGAGGAGCTGAACAAAGCCAAGACCGAGCTGAATAAACTGCAGCAGGAGGAATCACAGTTAGAACAGAGTATCGAGGCTGGCAAGGTCCAGCTGGAGACTATCATTAAATCACTGAAATCTACACAGGATGAAATTAATCAGGTGAGAACTGTAGATATCTGTTGCTGTTCTCTCTACCTGTCTGTGTCTCCTCTGCCTCAGTAATTTGTTTTAAGGAAGGACAAGAGATCGAGAAGAAATGTATATTTGAAAGTACCATTGATTTCACATTTGGACTCCTAAATTGGTGGTGGCAAGGAGAACCAGCTTTCTCTCCCCCTCACCCCCCCCCATGGCTTCGCTTTGTACAGAAATGAACAAATTGAGTTTTATCCTAAAAGATTTTGTTTGACACCTGAATGTTTAATTCAGAGGCTTCAACTCCCACAACACTGACGACCAGAAAATCCTTCACCATCCTCAAAGACATTACTGCCTCTGCTTTATGCTGTTGGCCAGGACTGTATCAATAATAACTTTATCACAAGATTAAATGATTTGACCGGGAGGTTGGTTCTCAGGGTGAACTCACCCCGGAGAGTGGGATCCAGCTTGCAATTTTCTGGCTCCAATTTGCTGACTCGTGTCTGCATCTCGCTGTCACTCTGTTTCATCAGCTTTTGAAGTCTTGACGTGCGCACATCAGCTGATGGATTTTTGAGTGACTTGAGGGGCTGATGGTAAGGAGCCTGACAATGTCACTTGGGCACAGGGCCATTCCCCTGGGCCTCTGTTGTCTCATCACTGAAAGATCACCAATAGGATCCCTTTTTGAAAAAATGCAACAAATTCTAAAATTCTGGAAAATCTGCCTGATAGTCATCTGATGAGGCAGAGATTAATTATGGAACATATTCATTTAACACTTTGAATTCTGCCCTTCTTCAAGGTGCCCAAGAGCACTAATAAAACAATAATGTTTTAATTCCTGGTTTTCACACTCTGGTTCATGCTTTGTTTCTCTCTCTCTCTCTCTCTCTCTCTCTCTCTCTCTCTCTCTCTCTCTCTCTCTCCCTCCCTCCCTCCCTCCCTCCCCCCCCCCCCCCCCCCCCCAAAGATTGTTGCCTGGTGATTTTGGCTGTGCTGAGGGTGTGTAGCTAGTCTCCCTCCTCCCCTCCCACTCCTCCCCTCTCCCACTCCTCCCCTCTCCCTCTCCCCCTCTCCCTCTCCCCCCTCCTCCCCTCCCCTCTCCCCCTCCTCCCCCCCATCTCCTCTCCCCCTCTCCTCCCCTCCTCCCCTTCTCCTTTTAGCGCATCCTCCAAACCCAAGCTTTTGGTCCTACTGTGCCCCGATGTACTTTTATTCCCGACTTTCTTTTATTTTGTCCCCCCTCCACTCTTTCCCCCCCCCCCCACCCTCCCTGTGAAGTGCTTGAAGCATTTTCTGTGTCAAAGGCACTATATAAATGTTGTTCCAATGTGATACAATAAATAAGTCATCAGCTTTAACGCACAGTTAGCAAAATGGAGAGTGCAAACAGCTGGACAGGTTGTGCAATTGGAGCTCTCGTGGTGTTTGCTTTAGACAATGGTTTTATTTTCTGTGAAGTGTTTGAGTTGTGGAGATAATGTTTTCGTGGGCTGAGTTATTCCATAATGGCAAACAAACAGACCAGTGAGGTCGAATTGTGCAGTTGTTATGGTGCGTGGGATGCAGATGAGTGTCTGGCAGCTCGGGGAATTGAGAGCAGTGCGGGAGAAGCAAGGATGAGAAGGAAGATGTATAGTAAAGCTGGTGTGTGGTAGAAAGGAATGCAGAGGTAAAAACACAACAGGGAGAAAGGAAGGAATGAGGTGAAAGACTCAGAAGCGGCCTCGGAGGCAGAGATTGAGACAGAATGAATAGTAATAAAATTCCAAGTTTTCTAGGCTGTTTATTTTTCTATGTGGTGAAGTTTTGTTTTGTTTCTGAGGTTTTATGTGCTGTTCTGTTCAACAGTGAGGTGTCTATGAATCTATTGTGATCTCGTTTGCAATAATAACTTCATTTCCCTGGGATTTTTATTATCACAGCACGAGCCTTGGAGTGTTTGATGCTGTTTAGAGCCTCCTCAGCTGGATAACTGGCATTGTCTTCAAGCATGTAGTAATGCAATCTGACCACTGGGAGGCAGAATGGTTTCACTAAATGGCATATCATAACCTGCTTTTGTAATGTTACATGACATTACTTTATCTCAAATTCTTAGTCTTTTACATGTGAAGGAGCGGTGGGGTCGCGGTAGGGTGTGTGACTGTGATGCTGTTCTGGTGGATTGGTACCTGTTCTCCAATGCTACAAATTGAAGACCTCTATGTGTTTCTTATGGGTGATGTAACGCACATGTAGCCTTTCATGATCTTTATGGACTATAATAGGATAGATCAGTTGCCATTGCCTGGTACCTGCTGACCTACTCTTGCCAAGTACCAGAGGACAGCTGTGGGGTTCTGGCCTATCTGTGTGTCTACTTAAGCTTAAAGTGTGCCAGCTGTGGCTCAGTGGGTAGCACTCTCGCCTCTGAGTCAGAAGATTGTGGGTTGATGTCCCACTCCAGAGACTGGAGCACAATAATCTAGGCTGACACTTCGGTACAGTACTGAGGGAGTGCTGCACTGTCGGAGGTGCCGTCTTTCAGATAAGACGTTAAACTGAGGCCCCGTCTGCTCTCTCAGGTGGACATAAAAGATCCCACGGGCACTATTTCGAAGAGGAACAGGGGAGTTATCCCCGGTGCCCTGACCAATATTTATCCCTCAACCAACATCACTAAAACAGGTTATCTGGTCATGATCACATTGCTGTTTGTGGGAGCTTGCTGTGCGCAAATTGGCTGCCGAGTTTCCTACATTACAACAGTGAGTACACTCCAAAAGTACATAATTGGCTGTAAAGTGCTTTTGGACATTCTGTGGTTGTGAAAGGTGCTATAGAAATGCAAATATTTTTTTATTTGAGTTGAACAGCTTATGCAAAGTCACTAACGTGATCACTTCTGCTTTCATAACTCTAGGCAAGAAGTAAACTTTCCCAATTGCAAGACTCGCAGCAAGAAGTTAGTAAAAACATTGACCAGTACAGCAATGCACTGAATGGCTCGCTGACCGATCATGGCGGGAGCATGACTAACCTGGCAGACATGAGTGATGGCATCGCAGAGAGAGACAGCGGCTTCACAACAATGGTGGGTAGGGAGGCACTGCTGCAGACTCATTTTGGAGGCTTCATTCACCCCTTACTCTCCCCTTCCTTCCCGCCCCCTCGCCACCTAAAGAAACTTCCCGTCAAGCAGCAGGCCAGCTAAAGCAGATTGGTGCTATTGTTTTGATCCGAAGAACTCCAATATGTTCGTTTGAAGTATTTATGTTTTGGCCTGCGTTTAGCACCATTCCCACCCCAGCCGGCAGGGGAGCTGCTTTCCAGTCTCTCTTAGTATTGCTCTGAAACCAACTGGAAGCAATCATAAAATTTTACAACATGGATGGAGGCCATTCGGCACATCATATCTGTGCAGTCTCTCTGAAAGAGCGATTCATTTGGGCCCATTCACCTGCCTTTTCCTATAGCCTTCTAATTCTTTTTCAAATATTTATCCCTTTTGAAAACTACTAGTCGATCTCTTATACAATTGCACACAGGAAGTCAAGTCTTGAGGTGAAGTAAGGTTAGAAGATGAGAGATAATTGGACCCAGATGCGTAGGTGTAAGATTTTTAATAAGATACAGATAGATGTGTATTATACACATGTTTAGTCCCCATCTTAAAGTCATACATTCTGTCCTTATAATACTCTGATATTATTTATAGTCAAATAGGAAAACTTGTGTCAAATTGGAAGCAGAAAAGTCAACTTGGTGCATAAGAATTTTTCTGAGCTGGGAGTGCAACACTGAGGTGATAGAGCGCCACCACTGCTGGCAGGGTGTAATCACAGCGTGACAAATCAACATAGGCTGTTTCCATTATAATTGTCGACATAGAATGACATAAAAGTGTGACAAGAACATGACAACTGGAAGTAAGGTTTTGTAGACAGGGAGTGCGTATAGACCTAAGACTTTTAATAAGATGTATAAATTATGGATTCTGCTTCTCCGCTGTTTCTAATAGGACATTCCATGTCCAAACAACACTTGCCATTTCTCCCAACCTTTCCCTTTGTTCTATTGGTGCTAATATTAAATTTGTGCCCTTTGTTACCTCATTGACCAGTAGAAATAGTTTTTCCCGATTTACCTGATCAGCACCCTTCAGAATTTGAGTCCCTCATCGCGATCTCCTCTTGTTTGTTCCAGTGAAGAAAGTCCCAATTTCTCCTCTAAACTAAAGCCTCTCATCCCTGGGGCCATCTTAGGGAATCTCTACTGCACCCTCTCTATGGCCTTGACAATCTTCCTAAAGTAAGATGCCCAAATCTGGACACTATTCTAACTACACCCTAACACGAGACTTTTTATACCTTTAGTATTACCTCTTTGCTTTTGTACTTCCATGTTTAAAACTTAGGATTCCATAGGGGTTGTTTTCTCTCTTTTAAAGATGGTATTCCTAAGTCTGCCTGCTCCTCTAATCCTTTTAAAGGTTTGTTATTAGTGCATATGTCCTCTCATTTTTCCTCTTAAAATGCATCATCTCACATTTCTCTCTTAATTTTCATCCCTGTGACACTGACATCCACGTTACCTATTTTTGTGTCATGTGTGGGGATTCGACTGTTTGCATCCCTCCAGTCGATTAGAATTGGTGTCCCTTGGTAGGAGTTAGAGTCTCAGCCTCCTTGGGGAGAGGTGAGTAGAAGCAGGTCAGATACTGTTAGGGAGGGGCAACAGTAAGCAAGGAATGAGTTTAGTAGATGGAGGAAGGTATTATAGAGGACTGAATTTTCTAAACCATTTGATTTGGACAAAAGGAATTTCTTAAATTCAACATGGAATAGTTGAACTTCATGTCTAGAGTAGAGAATGCAATGTATTTATATAGTGATTATCAGTGAGCTTATGCACACTGGGAATAGATTGAAGTTTATTTTGTGTTCAGGATGATCCCTTCAGGGGCAAAGCATCGCCGTTCAATAATAATGTTCAAGAACTGCACACAGACCCATTCCAGTCTGAAGATCCCTTCAAGACCGATCCATTCAAAGGAGCTGATCCCTTCAAAGACAGTGAGTAGCTCGTACTTTCAAACTGAAGATTTGCTGGCAGGTATTTTTCTAACCGGCTGTGTACTTTAATTAATGAATCAATTTATCTAAGTTTTTTTGTGCTCTTGTTTGTTTCCTGAACAGGTGACCCATTCCAAAATGACCCTTTTGCCCATCAGCAGGCAGCCACTGCAACAGGTATGATGCTTGGAATTCAGCTCCCTGTTTCACAATGTCTGTCATTCGCCCATTCCCTGGGAGAAAGGGGTTTTGATCTTCAGCCGGCATGTCGTTTTGTTGCCATGCACATTTCAAGTTTCACTCCTGACTTCTGAAGAGGGAGAAACTCCCTTTTCTGTTTCTTCCCCAAACATGTTGCCCCGTCCCGTACACCATCTGCTGTCAACCAAGTGGGTGACCTACTTTCAAGCCTCCACCAATGCTAGACAGTATGTGAGAGCGGCCTGGGGTGACGACTTAGCTTCTTCCGCATCTTAAATGTTAGGACTCCGCTTGGAGCTACTCACCTCACAGTGAGACTGGTAACTCGGAGACTGGAGCCTACATCCCACCTATTCTTGATGATGCAGTGCGCTGGGTGATAGCACCGCTTGTACCTTATTCCAGTTGATTGCGGTGTCAAACTACTTTGGAGGGGAATGTGGATCAATTACCAAAGACATTGCTGTTTTGTCTGGTGCAGGTTGGTTTTCTGTGGGTGGGTGACTATACCCTTTTACCCTACTGCACCTGCATCTATGCTTCCATTAGATAGTGACGAGCTTAATTTCTCAAACCTACTCTGATGGCTTAGCTGGTGTCAGTTGGGGATGTTTGGATGTGCTTCAGTGCCAACTTCCTGCCCCTGATTGTTACCGAATGATTCCTACGTGTGTGTGTGTGTGTGTGTGTGTGTGTGTGTGTGTGTGTGTGTGTGTGTGTGTGTGTGTGTGTGTGTGTGTGTGTGTGTGTGTGTGTGTGTGTGTGTGTGTGTGTGTGTGTGTGTGTGTGTGTGTGTGTGTGTGTGTGTGTGTGTGTGTGTGTGTGTGTGTGTGTGTGTGTGTGTCCCCCCCCTGTCTGTACTTCTCACCCTGACACGACATCCTGCAGTGCATCCTCCGATGCCTCAATCCCAGAGGTGCTGCAATTGGCACCGGGTCAGCGTGAGTTTTTCCTGAACGCCTCGGCTGGAACCTCCTGCTTCTACACAACATCCATCATATGGAGAAGCTAAATACTGTGGAATAGGCCCCTGGTGAGGCAAGTGTGATTGAGGGAAAGGCAGCCTTGGAGCTCAAAGTCTTTCAGCCTTTGAATGGGAATTAATCAGTCAGCCATGCGATTTTTGTACAGTTGTTTTCCAGATGTTGATGTAGACATCAGCGCTTCAGGATAACTTGACCAATCAGTCGAAGTAGAATTAACTTGGTCAATAACTCCTAATATAAAAACAGAAGCTGCTGGAAACACTCAGCAGGTCAGACAGCATCTGTAGAGCGAGAAACAGAGTTAACGTTTCAGGTCGATGACCTTTTCTCAGGACTGTTCTGATGAAAGGTCATTCGACTTGAAACGTTAACTCTGTTTCTTGCTCCACAGGCCTGCTGAGTGTTTCCGCACTTTCTATTTTTATTTCAGATTTCCAGCATCCGGAGTATTTTGCTTTTTTTAGTCAATAATTCTTAAAGTTCTGTATGTTTTCCCATTATAAATTCTCAATCTTTCATCTTCCCTTTACTTCACAACCTGCTGTCATGTGCTAAGTCTGGCTCCTTTTCACCCTGGGTTTCTCCACAGATCCATTTGGTGCCGATCCATTTAAAGAAAGCGATCCGTTCCACAGCGCATCATCTGACGAGTTCTTCAAGAAGCCTCCAAAGAGTGATCCTTTCACACCATCATCCTCCGATCCGTTCAGCAGGGAGCCTGCTGTGCCACCTAAAGTAAGTGCGCTTTCCGAGTCTTGGTTGGATCCTGTCCAGAGCAGGAGGCAATGGAAAAACTGCTTTAATGTTGGTACTTGTTTAGTTTGGATCCCAGAGATGTATGTCCATTAGCTGGCTCCCCGTATTTATATTATTAAATCTGAATTTCGTATTGCTTTTGAGCCTATGATTCTAATGCTGGGGTATGAGAGCTGGATTTAAGTGTAAACACAAGGAACCAGATTAGGAACATAGGAACAGGAGGAGGCCATTCAGCCCCTGGAGCCTGTGCCGCCATTCAATGAGATCATGGCTGATCTGTATCTCAACTCCACCTACCCACCTTGGTTCCATATCCCTTAATACCCTTGCCTAACAAAAATCTGTCAATCTTATTTTGGAAAGTTTCAGTTGACCCCCAGCCTCAACAGCTTTTTGGGTGAGAGTTCCAGATTTCCACTACCCTTTGTGTGAAGAAGTGCTTCCTGACATCACTCCTGAACGGCCTCGCTCTAAATTTAAGGGCCTGTATTTTCCAATCGCAGGCCTCCCGCGGGCGGAGGCCTGCGATCTAAAAAAAATCTGAGCCCTTACCTGAGGGCTCCCAGGACGCACACGCTTCCGTTCCTGGGCCTCACCAAACTTGAAGTGCGCAGGGCCCACGTACCCTAGGGGCGCAGGTAGTTCACAGCGTCCCTGGGATCACGTGGGCCATGGGGAGCCAATCACAGAAGGGAATCTCCCTTCATACATTTGACAGGAAGTCCTGTCAAATATATGAATGGAGATCAATGAAAAAACATAGTAAAACTTTAAATAAACTTTTTAAAAATCACATTTTTAAAATTACATGGAATTACAATAAATTTTGAACAAAAATTTAATTTTTTTGAAAAAAATATTTTTTTACAGGGCTAAAAAAACTTTTTTTAAATGATAAATCAGTGAAATTTAAAAAAAACTTTTTTTCAACTCTTATCCTGGTAAAAGCAGGCCTTACGCTTTTACCAGGCGTAAGAATTGTAAGGGTTTTCTGCGGGCGGAGGGTCTCCAAAAGGCGGAACTATCCGCCCGCAGAGGCCCTGCTCCAGGGCAGCCGGAGGATCTGTCAAGACCATTCTTGACAGATCGGAAATGCTGGTTTTCAGCGCATGCGCTGTGCATGCTTGAAACCAGCATTTCCGATGTCCCTACGGGTGGGTACACAGCGCGTACACACCTGTAGGGATCAGAATATCTGGGCCAAGGTAATGGCCCCTCGGTCCCCCCAACCAGAGGCAATAGATTCTCTCTATCTACCCTGTCAATTCTTTTAATCATCTTTGACACCTCAATTAGATCGCCCCTTAATCTTCTATACTCAAGAGAATACAAGCCTAGTCTATACAACCTGTTAACATAATTTAACCCTTTTAGCCATGTTATCATTCTGGTGAATCTGCGCTGCACCCCCTCCAAGGCCAATATATCCTTCTGGGTTACAGAAGCTGGTTTCTCATAATCTGACCAAAACACACACCAGTGTAAAAGTGGTTGAAACCTCAACATTTGCTTTGAAACTAAACTGACCTTTTGACTCTTCTGCATTTTCACTTCTGTGATCCAGAGCAGACTGTCAAGTGACTCTAATTTTCAGTGAAGTAGCCGGCGCTCAGCTTTTGGATGGGTTGCCTTTTCTAAAGAGCTGCTGCATGAACAATGACTGATGTTTGCTCTTTAACCAGGAGGAGAATCATCGAACTGATGGGTACATTGATGGAAGGGGTTGACTTGAAGACTTTAATAGCATACACTAGTGGTGTTGAAAGCAATGTTTTCAGTTTATTCTGGGATGGCTTTCTAAGGCTTGTGTTGCATTAGGCATTCATTCGGACCTTGACCATTGGATCCTTTGTGACAGTGAGTGAGAGGAGAACGATAAAGACAGCAGTAATTCTCTAATGTCTATATATATGTTAAAATCAGCACCTGTGTATTCCACTCAGAAGTTCTTGTTAACTTTTCTTGTAGGGAGACTCATGTTAAGATTTTCATTCTTAGTGTTACGTGATGCCAGAAGGTGGCACTGGGATAGGAAGTTCAATGTTAAATATTGAGTTGAAACGTCACATTTTCCTGTCACACCACACTCAGTGTTCTAGAGGGTGCTGATACTTTGGTCAAGCTTGGGAATATGTTTAATACTAGGGATTGGCTGATTTAAAAAAAGCTATATATATACTTTGGGTCACTGGCCCCAGTCTGTGCAGGCTGGCTTATTTTACAATTTGTTTTACTTTACTTATATATAAACAAAATTAACTGGGCCTATGGCCCTAATCCCTACTGCCTGATAAATGTAACACTTTGGAGCTTCGCTCCCCCTCAAAAACTAAAATATTCATGCCTGTGGCCCCATCAAGACCATGGTCGACGCCTCTGGGATAAAAGAGGTTAAATGTGGTCCTGTGCCCCGTCAGGTCACCCTTCAATCTCTGTCCGTTCTCTCAACGATTTAAAAACACTTTGCCTGGCTTCTTCATTCGTTTGACAGCCTGAGAGACAACATTGAATGTCTATCAACAACTCCAAGGCCTCTGCTGATGCAGTGTGAATAGAAGCCATTCCATCAGAGAAGGAACCTACTGATCAGTGCTTCACAAGATGCTCCATGGTTTGGATAACCGCCCACAGTCCAGCCGACCTCCAAGAAATTGAATTATGTGGCCTTGTCCCTGCTCTTCTCGGCACCACTGCCATCCAGCCCTGCGCCCCCCTTCCACCTCTGGCACTATTGTCAGCCCTCCCCTCCTGGCACCATCCAGCCCTGCCCCCCCCTCCACCTCTGGCACTACTACCAGCCCTCCCCTCCTGGCACCATCCAGCCCTGCCCCCCCCTCCACCTCTGGCACTACTACCAGCCCTCCCCCTCCTGGCACCATCCAGCCCTGCCCCCCCCTCCACCTCTGGCACTACTACCAGCCCTCCCCTCCTGGCACCATCCAGTCCTGTCCCCGTCCTTCCACCTCCAGCACTACTATCAGCCCTCCCCATCCTGCTCGATCCAGCCCTGTCCCCGTCCTTCCACCTCCGGCACTACTATCAGCCCCCCCTCCTGAAACACTTGATACCGAGTGGGAGGGAAAAAGGGGTAATGGAGAGGGCTGGGGGTGGGAAAAAGCCAATATCAAAGGAGGGTTTTGAGGGGAGGCTTTTGAAAGTGGGGAGAGGTGTGACGGGGCACAGGAAGCAAAGCAGAGAGTTTGAGACACTAAGGCCTAGAAATTCAATGGGCTGCACCACCAGTTAGCGCCCAAAGAGTGCACTTAGTGGGTTTAGCGCCACTGGCCATGCCTCCCGCGAAATTTAGCGGGGCGCTAATGGCGGCGTTAGCCTGTAGCGCTGCGCCGCCACCGATGACGTCATCGGTGTGCGCAGCGCCCCGCTACCGCCCCGATCGCGATATTTGGTCGCGCCCCCCGCTGATTGCGACCGGTTCAGGGGGGCCTACCTGCTGCGGTAATGGCGCTAATTAAAGGGGAGGTACGGGGCGGCCATTTTTTTTGCTGGCCGCCTGCCAGCACCTCCTCGCGCTGCCGTCCCCGGCCTCCTGAGCGCCCCCCCCCCCCCCCCCCGGGCAGTGCTGGCTGTGTCCCAAGAGCCCAGCACTTCTCCTCGGTGCCGGGCTCTTCTGCCGGCACTCGCGCTCTTCGAGCGCGCTGGTGCAGGCCCCTCCCTCGAGCAGCGCCCCGCTTCCGTTTGGGGCGCTGAAACTGAATATCGGGCTGGCGCAAGCGGTTCCGTCCGGAGCGGTAATTCCGGTGAGCTTGGCTCGCCACCGAATTTCTAAGCCTAAGAATATAGGCACTAAAGTGGCCGCCAGTGCTGGAGCAGGAGGCAAGGGGTTGCTCCGGTTTTAGAGGAGTGGAGGGTAGGTCAGAGGTGAAAGGTTTGGAGGAGAGCCCTAAGGTTGGATAGGTCAAGGCTGTGGAGGATTTGAAAGCAAATAGATATATTTAAAAAAAAAATTAAAACTGATCCCAACCTCACTTTAAGACTGAGTTGCCATGCATGGCTCCGGATGGCCACTTCTGCAGATATATAGGGCTGGTCCATGCAAGCAATGGTAAGTGTGCTGAAAACTACAAGTTAAAAATAAATATTCTGAAATACTCACGGTAAACAGCTCCTCCAGGTTGAGAGCTGCCTGGTATAACCCAGACACATACTGCATACGAAAGACAAAATAGCGCATTTACGGAAATCTGAAACAAAGTCAGAAAAGGCTGTAAACGTACAGCGGGTCCGTCTGGTATCTGTGAAAAGGACTGTCCCTGCTTTTCGTCTCTCACAGCATTTTCTGTTTTTGTTATATCTGACTACGTAGTGATTACCACTGAAGGGGTGAAGCATGCATAACTGTGGCATTGTTCTGGGCTAGCCATTCCAAAATTTGGACCCATAAATTGGTGAGGATACCCTTGATTCTCTGCGTTGTAAACTTGGCAAGCTTGTTCAAATGAAAAGTCAGCACAGTTTGTTTTACAGGTAACAGAGTGATCAGTATAAGCCACAAGGGATCATTCCGATTGCCCTGATAGTACTATCTCTTTTGCATGTGCTTGTGCTTAATGGAATTATAGCTCAAACTGTCCATGAAGGGCAGATCTGCCTTAATCTGTTTGTTGCATTATCTCCAATAAACACCACGTGCTGCCTGAACCACAGTTTAAAAATGCAGAAGCGTTTTTTGATTATTCAAAAAGAGAACCTTTTGAGGGACTGGGTGGTGCTGTGGGTTAGAGCACTGCTGTTTCTCCAGTGAAAGTCGCTTTAATCTAACCGAGCTTTTCCTCTTTCTTCCCCCTCTGGGAAAAAGGAGCGAAGAATCTGCATCAATATAGTGTCTTTCATGTCAGAATATCCCGAAGGGTGTCACAGCTAAATAATTATTTTTAAGGTGCAGTCATTGCCCTGTAGGGAAACACGGCAGCCAAATTGCACACAGCAAGATTCCACTAACAGCACTGAGATAAATAACCAGTTAATCTGTTTTTGGGGTGTTGGTTGTGGGATGAATGTTGGCCAGGACACCAGGAGAATTCCTCTGCTCTTCAGATCTTTTGCATCCACATGAACAGACAGACGGCACCTCGTCTCATCTGAAAGATGGCATCTCCGCCAGTGCAGCACTCCCTCAGGAAAGTCGGCCTAGATTTTGTGCTCAAGTACCTGGAGTGGGACTTGAACCCATGACCACTTGACTCAGTTACCACTGAGCCAAGCTGACACCAAGGGGATACATTTCCATTCAGCCTTCCAGTATCTCACTTAACTAGCTATTCTTTATTTTATCTGAGACCCTAGACAATGAGCATCAGCAGGTTATTTCTGGGTGGGCGTCTGAACCAAGTGAAAGTCTATCCTCGCTACATTTCCAAATGTGGCACTTTGCAACAGGGGTCAACAACTTGCATTTATATAGCGCCTTTAAGGTAGTAAAAATCACAAGCTCTTGGGACATTAGATAACTATCGAGAGCAGGAACTTTATTTTTCTTTCTCAACTCAGGATTTGGGTGTTGTGGGCAAAGCAACATTTATTGCCTTTCCCTAGATACCCTGAGAAGATGCTGGTGGACCTTCTTGAACAGCTGCAGTCCTTGTGTTGATGGTGCTCCCACAGTGGTAGGGAATACCAGGATTTTGACTCAATAGTGCTTAGTGGATGCCGAGTTTTGGGCTGCAAGATTTGTTCTCTGTTCCACTTACCTTGGAAGTAGTGCCACACTACGTGACACAAGATGTTTTCACTGTGGAGATGAGACCTTGTCTTCACCAAAAGTGTGCGGTGGTCACTGCTACGAATGCTATCGTGGGCAGATGTGTCTGTGACAGGTAGGTTGTTGAGGACTAAGTACAACAGCAATAACTTGCCTTTAATTTAGAAAAAGGTCCGAAAGAGCTTCACAGAGGGGAAGTAAAAAAAAAACAGAGCCAAAGAAGGAGATATTAGGACAAGCGACCAAAAAGCATGGTCAACGAGGTTGTTTTTCAGGGGGGTCTTAAATTAAAGGAGGAGAGGGAGGTGAAGAGACTGACTGGTTTAGAGAGGGAATGCTAGAGCATGGGTTCCAATTAGCTGACAGAATGGCCGTCACTGGTGGGGCGAGGGGAGCCGGTTGAACCAGAGGCTGAATTTGGGCTGGGGGGTTGTAGGGCTGGAGAAGGTTGCAGAGGTAGGAAGGCATGGAGCCATGGAGGGATCTAAATACAATGATGGGAATTTTAAATTTGAGATGTTGGATCAGAAGCCAATGTAGGTCAGCGAGGATAGGGGTGATGGGTGAACAGGAGAGGATACCGACCACATATCACAGAATCACAGAAACCCCACAGTGCAGATAGAGGCCATTTCGGCCCATCAAGCCTGCACCGACACATATCCCACCCGATCCCCGTAACCCCTACACCAACACATATCCCACCCTATCCCCGTAACCCCACGTATTTAATCCCCCTAACACTAAGGGTCAATTTATCATCGCCAATCATCCTAACCCGCACATCTTTGGACTGTGGGAGGAAACCGGAGCACCCGGAGGAAACCCACGCAAACACGGGGAGAATGTGCAATCTCCACACAGTCACCCGAGGCCGGATTCGAACCCGGGCCCCTGGCGCTGTGAGGCAACAGTGCTAACCACTATGCCATCAGCAGTTTACAGAGGGTGGAGGATGGGAAGCTAGTCAAGAAAGCATTGGAATAGTTGAGTCTGGAGGTGACAAAGGCCTGGATGAGTCTTACAGTAACTGAGATGGGGCAGATGCTGGCGATGTTTTGGAGGTGGAGAGGATATGAAGTCAAGCTGGATCGAATAGGAGGCCGGATTTGTGAACAGTCGTCTTCACCCTGAGACCGTGACCGTGGAAGGCAATGCAGTCAGTGGCAAGGGTACGGAGTTTATGGTGGGGGCTAAAGACAATGGCTTTGGTCGTCTTGAGGTTTACTTGGAGGAAATTGCAGCTCATCCAAGGCTGGGTATTGGACAAGCCGTGTATGAACAGAGGCAGTAGAGGGGTTGGGAGAGATGGTGGACAGGTAAAACTGGGTGTAGGGGGCCGAGGATAGATCCTTGGGGGGTTGGTGTAAACAGGGTGAGAAGAGAAGCCATCACTCTGGCTATGATTAGATAGGTAAAAGTTCCATTGGGGTTGACCGTGAAGATGAGGTGTTAGGGCAGGATGGTATGGTCAACCGTGCAAAGACTCCAGCAAGGTCAAAAAGGACGAGGGGATAAACCTCTTTGGAGAGTTTCGAACAGGGTGTTGAGGTAAAGACATGCACAGATTTGAGAGCTGACAACATAGCATCATAGATTCTGTACAGCACAGAAGGAGGCCGTTCGGCCCATCAAGTCTGCACCGGCTCTTTTGAAGAACATTCCAGTTAGTCCCGCTCTTTCCCCATATCCCTGCAATTTTTTCCTCCTGCAAGTATTTATCCAATTCCCTTTTGAAGGCTACTATTGAATCTGTATCCACTACCCTATCAGGCAGTGCATTCCAAATTCTAACACTTGTTGCTTAAAAAAGTTTTTTCTCATGTTGCTTCTGGTTCTTTTGCCAATTACCTTAAGACTGTGTCCTATGGTTACGGACCCTACTGCCACTGGAAACAGTTTCTCCATTTACTCTATCTAAACCCTTCATGATTTTAAACACCTCTATCAAATCTCCTCTCGGCCTTCTCTGCTTTAAGGAGAACAACCCCAGCTTCTCCAGCCTATCCACATAAGTATAATCCCTCATCCCTGGAACCATTCTAGTAAATCTCTTCTGTACCCTCTCCAAAGCCCAGCATTGGACACAATACCCCAGCTGGGACCGAACTAGTGTTTGATAAAGGTTTAACATAACTTCTTGTTTTTTTACTCTGTGCCTCTGTTTATAAAGCCCAGTGTCCTATATGCTTTATTAACCTGTCCTGCCACCTTTAAAGATTTGTGCACAAATGCCCCCAGGTCTCTCTGTTCTTGCGGCCCCTTTAAAATTGTACCAAATACTGTGTTGTCTCTCCTCACTCTTCCTACCAAAATGTATCACCTCACACTTTTCTGCGATGAATTTCATCTGCCATGTGTCTGCCCATTCCAGCAGCCTGTCTATGTCCTCTTGAAGTCTGTTTACTACCCTCCTCACTGTTTGCTACACTTCCAACTTTCGTGTCATCTGAAAAAGGATATTGGAAAGAAAAGGGAGGTTGGCGATGATGCAAGGTTGGATTTTTTGAGGAATTACATAGAAATTGCAAGATGGAAACATTGCTGTTTGGCTTAATCTCTCCGTTTTGGTGTTTATCCTATATATGAGCAGTAGTTCTAATCCCATGGCCAGTGATCTATTGTCTTTCAAGTCAACATGTCCAAGGTGTGAAGCTGAAGCATTGCACACCTGATATTCTGAAGTCTAAACAAGCCAGTGCCCTCGTCATTAGAGGCACTGACAACCTCCTAGAACAGGGTTTTCACTTCCCCCTCCAATTCAATGTCGGTGGAGGCAAATATAAATCATGTGGGACATGGGTTGATCTGCCATTTTGGGGTCTGGCTGACATGGCTGCCATACATTTTTAGGCCTGCATAGTTTTTCCAACATCTAATGACGGCCTATGTTCAGACAGGCAAAAGCGCTAACTATGCTTGTGCCCAGTAAATGGGACAAATTTGGCACAACTGAAATTGAAGTTAATAACTATGAGGTACTAGAAATGTAGTCATTGACTGGGGGGGAGCTGGTCCACCGGTATATGATGGTAACTAATTGGGGGAAATTTGAGATTGAGAAAGATATCTATTATAACCAGAATTCTTGTTTTACTGTCCTTTGGTGTATCTTGGTGCATAGAGCCGTACACACAGTGAAAATATGTAGGCTGCAGGAAATGTCATGCTTTCTAGAAAGAACAAACAGATTTCTATAGCGCCTTTCACAACCTCAGGATGTCTCAAAGCACTTTACAGCCAATTAAGTACTTTTTAAGTATAATCACTGTTGTAAAGTAGGAAATGCAGCAGCTAAATTGCGCACAGCAAGGTCCCACAAACAAAAATGAGATAATGACCAGATTATCTGTTTGTGATGTTGGTTGAGAGATAAGTATTAGCCAGGACACCAGGGAGAACTCCCCTGCTCTTCTTCAAATAGTTGCATGGGATCTTTTACGCCCAACTGAGAGGACAGACAGGGCCTCGGTTTAACGATTCACCCAAAAGACGGCACCTCCGACAGCGCAGCACTCCCTCAGTACTGCACTGAAATATCAGCTTAGATTATGTCTCTGGAGTGGGATTTGAACTCACAAGACTGTGACTCATAGAGGCGAGAGTGCTACCACTGAGCCACGGCTAACACCACTGTGTGGATGAACCACTGTACACGGAATTAAACCTCATTAGGAGAATGATCATCATTCTCTCAGTATCCCAGAAGCTTCATCCTAACCCAACCCTGTCACGATATCGGAGCCTCATGCAGCTCTGTAGATGCTGAGAGGATTTTAGACTCCGGCAAACACTAATGTATTTTAGCGTTGGCTTTCTAGTGATTGTTACTTTAACCTGTGCACTGCTTAATATACCCAGATAACTTGAGATTATCAGCACCATGTGAAGATGAATGTAGTAGCGTCGACAGTTGGGTCAAGATCGTGAAGATATTGGAGTCTTGCAATATTTTAATTAACTTTTTTTTAAATTTTAGGCCGACCCCTTTGGAAGTAGTGATCCTTTCGCAATGGCAACATCCAAGGGCCCAGGTGAGTTGATGCCCATTTTATGTTGTAAAGTGAATGTCTGTCGCTAAACGACGATAAACATTCCACTGGTCCTAGTGCAGCAATCAGCAGAAAAACAAGTTTGAGAACTTTTGGAATACATGGTTCCTAGCTGTAGGCATCACTGGTGTGCGTGTACAGGATACTGGCAGCATCTGGTGACGATAATTGATTGTTCAATAACAGTCAAATGGATTTTATCTCATAGCCTGATTGGTTTGATATTGTTGATACCAGGAGAGCTAAGCTCACAGTGAATGGTTCATTCTCCAAATATATGTTGTACAAGAGCTTGGGCATCAAGTCCTAACTATCCTACTAATTTTCAATTTAATGCCGAGGAAATATTGTCCTGGGTCAATTCTTGTGAATCACAATAGCTCGAATTAACTTGTTACTCTACCATGTACCGATTGCTGTCTTGCTGAACTAATTTCTTATTGTCCTAAGGAGATCATGAGATTATGAATCCTTAGTACATTCAAAAATGCATCAGATAATATTTTTTTATGTACTGTAACATCCGAATGCTAAATTCTAGCCTGTGTTTAGAGATGTTAAAACTTATAAACACCAGTGGGGTAGAGTTTCCGCTCGTTTACGTTGGTTGTATCAGTGCAATCCGGCCGAACCAGCGCAAAAGATCGAGAAATTTAAAACGTGAGTGAGTTACGCCCAAAACCACTGGAGTTTCTGCCATCTTTTACACAGGTTCAAGATTCAATTCGCCCGGATCAGGCCCCGCCCGCAAAACTGCCCCCCCCCCCCCCCCCCCCCAGGTCAACATTGCGAGTTTCTGCCAATTGTGCTGGTTAGGCAAGGCTCTGCAAATTGCGCTTATTCTCTGAGGCGCACAGACACCAGTCGGCTCATTTTTTAAGTATTTTCATATAAAAAAATATTGAATTTGCTAAGAAACGGACTAGTGTACACCAGTGAAGTAGTAAATGGTTCAGTATAGGCATTTTCTGTTATTTTAATTAAGGTTGCTCACCGCTGGTGGACTGGACAGTTTTTACGCTCTTAAATACATCAAGGACTACAGTGAAACCTGTAATTTAGGGACATCTAAGGGACTTGCATGAGGTGTCCTTTATTTCAAAATGGTCATTGTATGTACAGTAAACGGGATAAGCCAAATATTCCCAAATTGGTTGACCTCGTGCAGCGTGTGTTCCTTGTTTTGCTTTCACCTGGGATCGTGTCTAATTCTGGAGGCCTGCCAACAGGATGTGATTTCAGTTCATTTTCTGTTTGTGGGGTTTCATAGTTCATTGTCATCCCGGGGTCCTCTTCCATTGAGGAAGGATGTCCTGATCCTGGGATCTGCTACGTTGGCAGCCTGCACAGGGTGAGGTGGCTGCTGTAGGGCCAGTGTGCTTGGGAGACGCCAGCCGGAGGAGGATTTGGGGGGGGGGGGGAATTAATGTCCTGCAGACCCTTGTCCGGGACCCCCCCTCCCTCCGTGTGCTGCAGCTGCTCATGTTTCAAGTGCTGGGGAGTGAGTAGGGAGCTGTTAGCAGCTGATGTACTGGTGGAGTGAGATGTCTAGAGTTTCCAACTCTGGTTGGAGGCATTTCTGGAGGTTTGATCACCATCATGATGTTCTGATCTCACATACCCCAGTCTCTCCATCTCTCCCCACGCACCCATACCCCAGTCTCTCCATCTCTCCGCACGTCCCCATACCCCAGTCTCTTGTTCTCTCCCCATGTCCACATACCCCAGTCTCTCCATCTCTCCCCACGTCCCCATACCCCAGTCTCTCCATCTCTCCCCATACCCTAGTCTCTCCATCTCTCCCCATGTCCCCATACCCCAGCCTCTCCATCTCTTCCCACGCCCCTATACCCCAGTCTCCTTTTCTCCCCACGCCCCCATACCCCATGCTCCCATTTCCCAGTCTCTCCCCACGCCCCCATACCCCAGTCTCTCCATCTCTCCCCACGCTCCCATTTCCCAGTCTCTTCCATCTCTCCCCATGTCCCCACTCTCCATCTCTCCCTGAATCCCTACTTCTGAGGCCCCCCGATTGCCGAGTTCCCCCCTGACTCCCGACCCTCGATTTGCTCCCGACACCTGTGCTCGTGTAGCTCATTATTCCCCAGAGTCCCAAACAGCCGGTCCTGGCTCTCTGCCGCAGTGGGGGTGACGTCACCGGGCAGGAGGCAGGAAATTCCACAGTGGAGCCCAGTGCAACAGGCACTTGAATGTAAATTGAAGCTGAGGTGAAGTGGGGGGGTTCTTTACCCAGCATCCATAGAGGCTGAGAAACCACTCTATCCCTGGGGTAGTCATGCAAGCATTCAGTACCAGAGATAGAGCGGTTTCTCTACCGCTATGGATGCTGGTCAAAGAGATCTCCGTTACACACCCTTGCTGCTGCCTTGCGCTTAACCTGCATGTCCTGTGTTTCATGTTCTAAACGGACTTGGTGTATTGAAGGCTGTCCGTAGTTCCTAATTTGCGAGAGTCTCTGGTTTCAAGGTGCAGCTTGTATCGATGACAATGCAAGTTATTTGGGGCTTATAATACATGTCTCTTTGCAGGTGTCCAATTTTTGAGAGTGTCCGTTTATACAGGTTTCACTGTCCTTTTTAATGGAAAAAATAAACGATTACATTGTATTACGCTGCTCAGTTGCGTTGGTTCATGGAAGATTTTATGTTTGTGATTATGCAAATGATTTTTAGCAGAAACTTGAACTGCAACCTAAGCAGCGCAACTTTGGGTGCAATTTCCCGATTGCACCCAAAGCGGAAACTCTGCCCCCAGGTAATCTTTTCTGCATGTTGAGAGGAGGGTGGAAGAGATTTATGTGTCTACATAAGAGGGTTGCGTTTTATTTTCTCCAGCTTTCCCTCCTTTCTTGAAGGCAGCAGCTTTTACTGTGATACGGTTCAGTAAGGACCAATTGTCCTTCAGTAGTTAACCCAAGAGGCTATCTTTGTCTGTGTCACTGGGCCCACTGGACTGCGGTGGCCATCACAGTTATATCTGATGCTGTAATCGCTCCCCATCCACAGGCCCACTTATACCAGAGTCATTGGATAATATACAGGAATGTGAACCCTGATGAGTTTTCCCACCCGCCGTAGATCGGTTAACTCTGCAGAGTTCAGAGGTGGATTGAATGCAGGACCTTTTTAGTTTAGATAGCTCAGTATTTTTATCCATCGAAGCATTGAGGGAGGGGGTATACAATTTTTCATGTTTCTTATTAAAGTAACGTCGCAGTAAGTCTTAATGCTTACTTTGGAAGATGCTGAGTTGCAGAGTAGAGTAATATTTGTCTTGGCCTTTTAAAAAAATACCTAGCTAAGATGTGAATCTACAGATTTATAGTATGTATGCCGTCAGCAGAATAAAAGTTAGTTGCTCTTGTTATAGCATTTTAACCAGATACAGGAAGCTGCTGAAGAATGTCAGACGGTGTATGTTGTGCTGCTATCCAAAAATGAGCAAGGTGGGGCTGGTAGAGTAATAGTCAGGGGGGCTTTATTTGACAAACATCATCATGAAGCCCTTGGGTATACTTGAGAATACTGGTGCTGAACGATTTATCGAATTATTTACTTGCGTGTTTTCAAGATAAAGGATGTTGATGCTAGTAAACGGCACCCAATGAAACATAACCTCTCCCAGGTTAGTTGTAGAATTAAACTTTCCACTTTGCCCTAACAATGTGCTTTAACCCCAACCTCTGAAGAACTCCTCTAATGGGACCGCTGTGACATTTCCATTTCCTACATTAACCATCCTTGTGCCTTCTCTAAGATTGCCAATTTGTGCCAAATTAGGTGTGGTCTTGTCCTCGTGTGCATTAGGAATAGGATTGAGACTGTCAGATGTATGCTAAATGAGTTCGGGACAGAGCGCATCAGCTTGTCTGGATTTGAACTTAGTGTGATGAGAAGAGAAATATCTGTTATATTACTTTAGAAAGGATTGTGGTAAACCACTTTTATCGTTCACTATCGTTACACTATAGTTATCACTGTTATATCGTTACTCTATGGTTATCACTGTTCACACTGTTGTATCACTATACGAGGTCGCCTCTTGTCACGCTGCTATACCTGGGCTGACCACTGCTGACTCCGCCCATAACTCCACCTACCTGCCCAGGTATAAAGGTAGTCGACTGGCTGGCATTCCTCCTTGTTGTATCCGATCACCCACGAGGGTGGGCTCTGTTATTTAGCCAATAAAAACCTATAGTTACTTTCTTAACTCGTCGCTTTTCATTGGATGAATTGATAGGTATATCAATTTTATTGGCTAAATTTTAAAATGTCGACACCTGAGCAGTCAAACGACCAGCCAAGCGACCAGCCAGACGCCCAGCTACAACAGCCACAGCAGCCGGCCTGGCTGCGAGCCCTCAGACCACCGTACCTGGATCTAAACCCACAGGCAGCAAACTCAGCCCTCGACTTCGAACACTGGCTGAGCTGCTTCGAAGCCTACCTGGGAGAATCCGGCGTGCCTCAGAAATCCATGCTAAGAGTTCTGAACGCCCAAGTGAGCCCTAAAGTATTCGCACTCATCCGGGACCTTAAAACATACGAGGACGCCATCAACCGGCTGAAAAGACAGTACCAAACCCCGGTAAATTCCATGTATGCCAGACACCTCCTAAGATCCCGCCCGCAACAGCCAGGAGAGCCCGTGGAGGAATTTTTACGGGTGCTACAAACACTCGGCAGAGACTGTAACTTTAAAGCGGTAACGGCGGCAGAAAATACTGAAGACAATGTCCGCGATGCCTTCGTGAAAGGCCTGCGGTCCGACTACTCACGGCAAAGACTACTGGAAGCAAGGGACCTCGACCTGGACAAAGCTGCAGCCCTCGCTCTCTCTCTAGAGGTGGCCCATCGGGACCTTGAGGCATACTCAAGGTACTGTAACTCGCGACCCTGGGACTTGGGACCGACCCCGACCGCAATACCCCCCGCAGCAACCCCCCTGGGACCTACCTCAGCGTCGGCATCCCGGACCCGATCGAGACCGCCACCCCCGGTACCGGCTCCGACATCGGACCCCCGCGATCGGGCCGCCGGCTGCTTCTTCTGCGGCCAGGCGAAACACCCGAGGTCGCGCTGCCCAGCCAGGAACTCTACCTGCTCAAACTGCATGAAGAAAGGCCACTTCGCTAAGGCCTGCAGAGGTGGATCATCAGAGGTCAGCAGTGCCTCATGCGAGCTGTGGGGGCGGCCATCTTCCTTCAAGGCAACAGAGGCCAGCATCCCCACATGTGAGTCATGGGGGCGGCCATCTTTGATACAGGCAACCGACACCAGCAGTGCCTCATGTGAGTTATGGGGGCAGCCATCTTCTCTGCCATTTTGTCCAACCTCGTGGGAGACGCCATTTTACCCACCACGCCCGACCGCCACCGTGCCTCTAGACCCGACTACCGCCTCAACCGCAGACTACAACAACTCGCTCAGCTATACACTAGCCTCCATCACACTGGACCAGGCCCGCCCGCATCACCTGTCCAAGTCGATGATGGACATCAAAGTAAACGGCCACGCCACGACCTGCCTGTTCGACAGCGGAAGCACGGAGAGCTTCATCCACCCAGACACGGTGAGCCACTACTCCCTCCCTGTCCTGCCAACGCGCAACCGGATCTCGATGGCATCGAGGTCACACGCCACAGACATCAGCGGCTACTGTGTTGTGACCCTGTCGGTTAAGGGTACGGAGTATAAAAATTTTAAACTCCTCGTCCTGCCCCAGCTATGCGCTGCCGTCCTACTAGGCCTAGACTTCCAATCCCACCTCCAAAGCGTCACGCTAGCATACGGCGGACCCCTCCCCCCACTCACAGTCAACAACCAGCAGATTTTAAACCGCCCACCGCGTAACACCTGCGACCTATCCACCCTCAAGGTCCCGCCACCTTCCCTGTTCGCTAACCTCACCCCCGACTGCAAACCCGTCGCTACCAAGAGCAGGCGGTACAGCGCCGGGGACTCTGAGGTGCAGCGTCTCCTGAAGGAGGGCATCATCGAGGGGAGCACCAGCCCCTGGCGTGCCCAGGTCGTGGTCGTTAAGACCGGCAATAAAAACCGCCTGGTTATCGACTACAGCCAGACCATAAACAGGTACACCCAGCTGGACGCATACCCCCTTCCCCGCATATCTGATATGGTCAATCAGATTGCGCAGTACCGGGTATTCTCCACCATCGACCTTAAGTCGGCCTATCACCAACTCCCTATCCGCCCTGAGGACCGCCAGTATACAGCCTTCGAGGCGAACGGCCGCCTCTACCACTTCCTTAGGGTTCCCTTCGGCGTCACCAACGGGGTTTCGGTCTTCCAAAGGGAGATGGACCGGATGGTTGACCAGAACGGGCTGCACGCCACGTTCCCCTATCTAGATAACGTCACCATCTGCGGCCGCGACCGGCAGGACCACGATGTTAATCTGGAGAGATTCCTCCGTACGGCCCAACGGCTGAACCTCACCTACAATAAGGATAAATGTGTGTTTAACACCTCGCGCCTTGCCATCCTCGGCTGTGTAGTAGAGAACGGAGTCATCGGCCCCGACCCCGAAAGAATGCGCCCCCTCATGGAGCTACCCCTCCCCCACTGCCCAAAGGCACTGAAGAGAACCCTGGGGCTCTTCGCCTACTATGCCCAATGGGTGCCCAATTATGCGGACAAAGCCAGACCCCTCATGAAGTCCACATCCTTCCCCCTCACGGAGGAAGCGTGCGCAGCCTTCTCCCTCATTAAAGGAGACATTGCCAAGGCCACTATGCACGCAGTGGATGAGTCCATCCCCTTCCAAGTCGAGAGCGATGCATCCGACTTCGCCCTAGCCGCCACCCTTAACCAGGAGGGGAGACCGGTGGCCTTCTTCTCAAGGACCCTACAGGGCCCTGAGATCCGACACTCGTCGGTCAAGAAGGAGGCCCAGGCGATTGTGGAGGCGGTACGACGCTGGAGGCACTACCTGGCAGGCAAACGATTTACCCTCCTTACCGACCAACGTTCGGTCGCTTTTATGTTTAATAACAAGCTGAGGGGCAAAATCAAGAATGACAAGATCTTGAGGTGGAGAATCGAGCTCTCCACCTACGATTATGATATCTTGTACCGGCCAGGTAAGCTGAACGAACCCCCCGATGCTCTGTCACGAATTACATGCGCCAGCGCGCAAAGTGATAGACTTCAGACCCTCCACAACGACCTCTGCCACCCCGGGGTCACCAGACTTTACCACTTCATTAAGGCCCGCAACCTGCCCTACTCCATCGAGGAGGTCAGGACCATGACCAGGAACTGCCAGACCTGTGCCGAGTGCAAACCGCACTTCTTTAGGCCGGACAGAGCAAGCCTGATCAAGGCCACCCGCCCCTTCGAGCGCTTGAGCATCGACTTTAAGGGGCCCCTCCCGTCCTCTGACCGTAATGTGTACTTCCTCAACATTGTTGATGAGTACTCCCGTTTCCCCTTTGCCTTCCCCTGCCCAGACATGACCAGTACCACGGTCATTAAATGCCTGAACGACCTCTTCGCCTTGTTCGGGTTCCCAAACTATATACATAGTGACCGGGGCTCCTCCTTCATGAGCGAGGAACTCCGTCAGTTCCTACTAGCGAGAGGTATTGCTGCAAGCAGGACCACCAGCTACAACCCCTGAGGGAACGGCCAGGTAGAAAGAGAGAACGCGACGGTATGGAAGGCCGTCCTCTTAGCCTTAAAGTCTAAGGGCCTCCCAACCTCCCGCTGGCAGGAAGTCCTCCCGGCAGCGCTGCATTCCACCCGGTCACTACTTTGCACTGCCATCAACGCCACCCCCCATGAACGAATGTTTGCTTTCCCCAGGAAGTCGACTACGGGAACCACGCTACCAACCTGGCTGACCTCTCCGGGGCCCGTCTTGCTGCGAAAGCACGTGAGGGCCCATAAAACGGACCCCCTGGTCAAGAGGGTGGACCTCCTGCACGCCAACCCCCAGTACGCCTATGTGGCATACCCAGACGGGCGGGAGGACACAGTCTCCTTACGAGACCTCGCACCCTCGGGCACTCCGGAGACACCACCTTCACCCCCCCCCCACCACCCCCCCAATTCCAGACCAGGTAGACGGCATGCCGGAACCCCATGAGCCTTCGCCGACCACGCAGACACCAGCATTAACACTGGATAATGCAACACCGCCGCTGCGACGATCAGAAAGGCTTACGAGGCCTCCGGACAGACTGACATACCAGAACTGGTAGTACACTTCACCCCGCCGGACTCAAATCTAAACAAGGGGTGAATGTGGTAAACCACTTTTATCGTTCACTATCGTTACACTATAGTTATCACTGTTATATCGTTACTCTATGGTTATCACTGTTCACACTGTTGTATCACTATACGAGGTCGCCTCTTGTCACGCTGCTATACCTGGGCTGACCACTGCTGACTCCGCCCATAACTCCACCTACCTGCCCAGGTATAAAGGTAGTCGACTGGCTGGCATTCCTCCTTGTTGTATCCGATCACCCACGAGGGTGGGCTCTGTTATTTAGCCAATAAAAACCTATAGTTACTTTCTTAACTCGTCGCTTTTCATTGGATGAATTGATAGGTATATCAAGGATAAATTAATTTAGTTGTTTTCAACCAGCAGTATCTTGAAAGGAATCTCTGTCTCAGTAACGGCTGAGTGGCCAATACATGTAACTGATCAGATCCATTCACATGTGCAATTAGAGTCGGCTGGCCTGTATTCAGAGATTAATTGGGACTAAGGTTGCTTGGTGGCATGGGCAGTCTGTCTTTGAAATGTTCACTTACATGAACTCACAGACCGGGAAATAGACGGATTAGTTATCCGAGATGACCGAACCATCAAGACAAATGTTTTGAGGAAGACAGTTAATATCTTAACACCTTCTCTCACAAAATGTGGATCCTTTTCAACTCTGAGGTTGCTGTCCTTCAGAGAATGAGCTATAACATAGAAGACTTGTCATTGATAGGAACCACGGTCCTAGCTATTTAACTTCAGTTCAGTTCTGAATCGATATCCGGATTCCACAAGGTGGACAGGAATTTTGCACCACCCATGTATTGTAAGGGCCTACGAGAAACTGTTTCATCCGAAAAAAAGCTAATTGCATAATGAATTGTGCAAGATATATTCTGAAAAGGATATTTTAATTCCTTGCAAACTGATTTGGTTAGGATTTGGAATGCATTGCCTGATAGGGTGGTGGATACAGATTCAGTAGTAGCCTTCAAAGGGTAATTGGATAAATACTTGGAGAAAAATTGCAGGGATATGGGGAGAGAGCGGGGGAGTGGGACTAACTGGATTGCTCTTTGGAGGAGGCGGTGGAGACTCTGGGCCGAATGGGGAGAGAGCGGGGGAGTGGGACTAACTGGATTGCTCTTTGGAGGAGGCGGTGGAGACTCTGGGCCAAATGGGGAGAGAGTGGGAGAGTGGGACTAACTGGATTGCTCTTTGGAGGAGGCGGTGGAGACTCTGGGCCGAATGGGGAGAGAGCGGGGGAGTGGGACTAACTGGATTGCTCTTTGGAGGAGGCGGTGGAGACTCTGGGCCGAATGGGGAGAGAGCGGGGGAGTGGGACTAACTGGATTGCTCTTTGGAGGAGGCGGTGTAGACTCTGGGCCAAATGGGGAGAGAGCGGGGGAGTGGGACTAATTGGATTGCTCTTTGGAGGAGGCGGTGGAGACTCTGGGCCGAATGGGGAGAGAGCGGGGGAGTGGGACTAACTGGATTGCTCTTTGGAGGAGGCGGTGGAGACTCTGGGCCGAATGGGGAGAGAGCGGGACTAACTGGATTGCTCTTTGGAGGAGGCGGTGGAGACTCTGGGCCGAATGGGGAGAGAGTGGGGGAGTGGGACTAACTGGATTGCTCTTTGGAGGAGGCGGTGGAGACTCTGGGCCGAATGGGGAGAGAGCGGGGGAGTGGGACTAACTGGATTGCTCTTTGGAGGATGCGGTGTAGACTCTGGGCCAAATGGGGAGAGAGCGGGGGAGTGGGACTAACTGGATTGCTCTTTGGAGGAGGCGGTGGAGACTCTGGGCCGAATGGGGAGAGAGCGGGGGAGTGGGACTAACTGGATTGCTCTTTGGAGGAGGCGGTGGAGACTCTGGGCCGAATGGGGAGAGAGCGGGGGAGTGGGACTAACTGGATTGCTCTTTGGAGGAGGCGGTGGAGACTCTGGGCCGAATGGGGAGAGAGCGGGGGAGTGGGACTAACTGGATTGCTCTTTGGAGGAGGCGGTGGAGACTCTGGGCCGAATGGGGAGAGAGTGGGGGAGTGGGACTAACTGGATTGCTCTTTGGAGGAGGCGGTGGAGACTCTGGGCCGAATGGGGAGAGAGCGGGGGAGTGGGACTAACTGGATTGCTCTTTGGAGGAGGTGGTGGAGACTCTGGGCTGAATGGGGAGAGAGCGGGGGAGTGGGACTAACTGGATTGCTCTTTGGAGGAGGCGGTGGAGACTCTGGGCTGAATGGGGAGAGAGCGGGGGAGTGGGACTAACTGGATTGCTCTTTGGAGGAGGCGGTGGAGACTCTGGGCTGAATGGGGAGAGAGCGGGGGAGTGGGACTAACTGGATTGCTCTTTGGAGGAGGCGGTGTAGACTCTGGGCCGAATGGACTCCTTCTGTGCTGTGCTATTCTATGATGCTATGATTCAATTTTTATTATTTTATGTTTTGTAGTTTCATTTTCTCCCTGTGTCTTACTGTTTCTGTGTAATAACAGCTGCATTTTTTTTTTGGTCAGCTAGATGTCTAATATGAGCTGAAACCCATCACCATGTTTACAGCTCCCAAATCAAGCTACCGCAGAATCAGAGTTTACATAGAAACATAGAAGGCAGGAGTAGGCCATTCGGCCCCTCGAGCCTGCTCCGCCATTCAATGCGATCATGGCTGATCCTCCGAATTCAGTACCCGGCCCCTGCTTTCTCCCCATACCCCGTGATCCCTTTAGCCTTAAGAAATATATCCAACTCCTTCTTGAATATATTTAATGAATTGGCCTCTACTGCCTTCTGTGGTAGAGAATTCCACAGGTTCACCACTCTCTGGGTGAAGAAATTCCTCCTCATTTCTGTCCTAAATGGCTTACCCCTTATCCTTAGACTGTGACCCCTGGTTCTGGACTCCCTGACCATCAGGAACATCCTTCCTGCATCTAGTCTGTCCAGTCCTGTCAGAATTTTATAAATTTCAATGAGATCCCCTCTCATTCTTCTAAACTCCAGCGAGTATAAGCCCAATCGACCCAATCTCTCCTCATACGTCATTCCTGCCATCCCAGGTATCAGCCTGGTGAATCTTTCTGTTTTACCGATGTGGAATACACATTTTCTCCTGTAGGGACACATCTCGCTTACCCAAGTCTAGAGAACTGAAGCTCAGTTTACTAGAGCCCGAGGCTAAGACACTCCCAGGTGTGTGCAGGGGTACTGCTGGAGTTTAACCAGCTAAAACCGTGCAGCTTACCAGAGGTGCTTGTCCAGCTAAGACCACCTTACTTACGTTGGCATTGGGTTGCCGGGCTGTTATTTTTGTATCTTCACTCTTCTCTTGGCGAAATTAGTGTGAAGTAATAGAAGGATTCACAGGCTGATTAGCAGTCTGATAGGCGTGAAGTGAACGCTCCTTCCATGGCTGTAACCTTCTTTATACTAGCCGATAGGGTGGGTGACCCTATACGGCATGAGGATTTTAAGGGCTCTCACAATTCAGATGATGGTGGGGGCGGGGTGGGTTAACGGCCACCCACACTCACCGGACGCGAGTCTCACTCACCCATCACCAGTGTTCCCTGTGAACTGCGCTTTGTTCTGCGCGGCCTGTTTCTTTTAATGCGCGATCCCTTTAAATTTCTGCGCATGCTGCGGTATTTACACTGGAGAAGCCGGTGAGCGGCCCGCGCGGAACCTTTCAGATTACTGCGCGGTCACGCGCACCTTAGCAGGAACATTGCCCATCACCCCTGTGCTCGCTGACATACATTTTTTTTAAATATCATGTGATGATGGTAGTTGATGTCCGTTAGAACGAATTTGCATTAATACTGCACCTCAGGTCTTCAGGACGTCCCAAAGTGTTTCACAGCCAGTGAAGTAGTCACTGTTGTAATGTAAGCAAACACAGCCAATTTACTCACAGTGAGGTGCCACAAACAGCATTGTGACAAATGATCATGTAATCTGTTTTCGGGGTGGTAATGCTTGAGGGATGAATATTGGCCAGGACGCCAGGAGAAGCCCCTTACCCTTCCAATAGTGCCGGTGGATCTTTTACTCGCACCTGAGGGCAGATGGGGCTTTGTTTAACATCTCCTCCAAAAGGCAGCACCTCCAACAGTACAGCGCTCCCTCAGTAATGCAGCAGAGTATCAGCCTGGAGTACATGCTTTAATCCTAGAGTGGGACTTGAATCTTCAACCTTCTCGCACACAGGTGGAAGTGTTACTACTGAGCCAAGATGACCCTTATTAATTAGTCATCTTTCCCCCCAAATATACACACCATCCATTTTATTCCTTGAGTTAGCCTCCAGTCACTATCTTAATATCTGATCACCTTATGGTGGTTTCTTCATTTCACACAGTAAGCAACCTTTCACAGCAGGGTGACATTCTGAGAGTGGAGGGTAACTTAAAATAAATTTTCCATCCAGGCTTCACATTTGACACATGTATATACAGGTTTATTAAATTATGTAAATAAGTAAAGACACATTTAAGTACAAACTGAAAGAAGGAAGAACACGATTCTGTAATAAAAGCTTTTTAATAAACCCCAGAAGCCTTTAAGCGGGTTAAATATTCATTCTGAAACTAACCTAAAAGAACCTAATAATGTTCCCAAGCTGCTGGTTACCCACAACAGTAACTGAGTCAGCTTGTGAGCACCAGGTGAAATCCCTTTTCACTTCGATACAGAAATATTCTCAACCCTAAAGTGAAGTTGCAAAGTGGGCCGGTGGATGCAGACTGCTGCCCCTCCCCTCCCCCTCTCCCCGGACATTGAGTCATCTGTATAGGGCTGACTGGTTCCCAACGACCTGTTCTATTAAATTAATAACTGACGGCAGATGTAGTATGTTGAGTCATTTCATACAGACAACTTGATTAATACTTTAGTAATTTAACTTGAATAGTTGTAACTGCTACATAAATGTTAAAATATCTAGCTTCTACATTGACATGCAAACTTTATGCAGTTATTTATTTAGGCAAAGAAATTACCCAGATTGTGGTTTCATGTTTATTGGCCACTTCCTGAATTATCTAGTATTCTTTTCACTATATTTATAAATAACTTGGATGAAGGAATAGAGAGCCATATATCCAATGTTTGCTGATGACCCTAAGTTAGGTGACACAGTAAATAGTGTAGGTGGGAGCAAAAAATTGCAAAGGGACATTGGCAGATTAAATGAGTGGGCAGAACTGTGGCAGATAAGGTTCATCATGGGGAAGTGTGAGGTCATTCACTTTGGACCTAAAGAAAGAAAAATCAGAGTATTTTCTAAAGGGTGTGAAACTGGAACTGTGAAGGAACAGACAGATTTAGGGGTCCAAGTACAGAAATCACTAAAAACTCGTGGACAGGCAGGCACAAAAAAATAATGTGCCTTCATCTCAAGGGGGCTGGAATACAAAGGGGTGGAAGTTCTATTATTACAGTTATATAAAGCTCTGGTTAGACCACATCTGGGGCACTGCACCTCAGGAAGGATAGATTGACCTTGGAGGGGGCGCAGCGCAGATTCACCAGAATGATACCATGGCTAAAAGGATTAAATTATGAGGAGAGATTACAAAACTAGGCTTGTATTCCCTGGAATATAGATGGTTAAAGGGTAATTTGATTGAGATTTTTAGGGATTTTGAAAGGAATTGATAGGGTAGATAGAGAAAACATTTTCTGCTTGTGTGGGAGTCAAGAACAAGGTGAAATAACCTTAAAATCAGAGCTAGGCCATTCAGATCACGTCTTCACACAAAGGGTAGTGGAAATCTGGAACTCTTTCTCTCTTTCCCCTCCCCCAACCAAAAAGCTGTTGATACTAGGACAATTGAAACTTTCAAGACTGAGATTGATAGATTTTTGTTGGGTAAGGGTATTAAGGGATATGGAACCAAAGTGGGTGAGTGGAGTTGAGATGCAGATCAGCCATTATCTAATTGAATGGTGGAGCAGGCACTAGGGACTGAATGGCCTACTTCTGTTTCTGTGTTCCTAATCTCTTCCTGTTTTTGGCATATTTTCTCCTGAAGACATTGCCCCTGTTGGGGTTTGGTTCCACACCTCCTCTCTGGTACTCGCATCCTTCAGCTGAGATGGTTGGGGGGGGGGAAATGTTGTGTGTGGTGGGAGTGGCGGTATTTCAAGCATATTTATAGCACAGCAGTCCTGTTCATGCTAATGATCAAACAGTACATTGTCACTTATACTTGTATAAGCACAATGCCTGTCTGATCCAGAAAACAAATAGATTTGAATTATAGTCTATTGTCTGTTTAATAAAGTAATAGGTTTACAGTATCCTCCTCTAAAAGGCTTCCTATAAGGTCTGTGATTTGTTAAGAAAATGGTCAGTATATATGTGACTAAGGATAGTTTGTGTGTGTGTGTGCGCTATATGTCGCCTCAATGCACTAATAATACTTCATTGGATTTTAACAAGCTTCATGCGACTTCCTCTTAGACAACTGGGCTCCTTTCAAAAACTGGGTGTGCTGGGAACTGTTGATGATTGGAGGGGATTCTTGAGCAAGCAAGGTTAACTTGGAGTTTCATAAATGTCTTACTTTGCGTGATTTGTAGCCACTGCTGTGGTTTTTCCGACCAGCTGACGATCTAATGAGCAGCCTCCTTGCACATTTTATAGTGACACTTGACTGCACAGGTTCATAGAGACTCTCTCTCTCTCTCTCTCTCTCAGGGGACTGAATCACGCTACACACTTTATTGGTAAAAGCAACTTGTCAAATTAAATTGAGGAAGAGAAAATGAGAAGAAAAATAAAATAAAGCATATATGTGGAAAAATGTTTTTTATGTTTACATGTGGAAAAAACAAAACCACATTAAAAAAAAACATACTTGGGATGTGGGTGTTGCTGGCAAGGCTGGCATTTATTGCCTATCCTTACTTGCCCTGAGATGGTGGTGGTAAGCTGCTTTCTTAAATCCTGTAAATTCTTTGTAGCGGTTTGATACTGTACAACTGTGTGACTTGCTAGGCCACTTCAGAGGACAGTTAAGAGTTCGCTATTTATGAACCTATTTTCACACAGTGTATGGAGGTGTGTGTGTGTCCTGTATGATCACTATTCCTGTACACAACCTCTGCTTCCAATTTTATTATTTTTACTGCCCTACTCTTCTTGAGTGTGTCAGCCATGGCTCAGTGGTAGCACTCTCCTGAGTCAGAAGGTCGTGGGTTCAAGTCCCACTCCAGAGACTTCAGCACAAAATCTAGGATGACACTTCAGTGGAATACTGAGAGAGTGCTGCCCTGTTGGACGTGCGGTCTTTTGGATCAGACGTTAAATCGAGGCCCTAGGTGCCTTCTCGGGTGGACAGAAAAGATCCCATGGCACTATTTCGAAGAAGAGCAGGGGAATTCTCCCTGGTGTCCTGGCCAATATTGATCACTCAACCAACATCTCTAAAAACAGATTATCTGGCCATTATCGTGTTCCTGTTTGTGGGACCTTGCTGTATGTAATTTGGCTGCTGCATTTTCCCTCCACTACAGCACTGACTACACTTCAAAAGTATTTAATTGACTGTATAGGGCTTTGGGACATCTCGAGGTCGTGAGCGGTAAATGCAACTCTTCCTTGATGGTACTGACTCGTGCCTTGGGGTAGGGAAGTAGAATTCCATGACTGCAGGCATTACTTTACCTCAGTGGCCGTTCTTCATGCAGATAGTGCATATTGGCAGGCTGTTTGTCTGTAAAGGCATCACAGTCAAACCCAATTCTGCCCTCACCCAGCTAGCACATGTTCCAGCAGTTGTCACTGGATAATGATCAAGACTGGGAACTCTGGTCACTCAAGCTCGGGGTTGCTGAGCCCAGCTGACATCATCTAGCTGAGCAGAGTTGATGGGTTGAACCTGGGAGTCTCCCGATCTATAGAACTTGCTCAGAGCAATGCTGGGCCATTGACACTACAGTGACATCACTGGTGAGGGGGTGCAACTGCAGTGTGACAAGTTTACATAGGTAATTTCCATTTTAAATACAGGAATTTATAATGGAGAAAAGTACACGTGACAAACGTGACACAGGAAGTAGGGCTTTGCAGACAGGAAGTGTGAACAGATGTAAGATTTTTAATGTTATAGATAAAGTAGATCATATAAAATATGCAGAGATACATGCTACAGATCAAAAGGAGCTATATACTTTCAAGTAGTATATAATTTTTAACAGAACACACTTGATCTGCACAATGGTATTTTTTTCTTTAAAATAAGTTTTGGAATGTACACATTATAATACACAAGCGATGAGTTTAGGGCACCACTTCAGTTTGGGGTTCTGGTGAGATAATGAGATGGTTTACGCTTTGATTAGCTCTCAGAAGTTGAAAAGGTTGTTGACTCCCTGCATTGGTTTCTGTTAAATATTTTGATTTACTGAAAATACTTTTTTTTTAAAACCACATACAAGTGGTTTATTGGAAGTGACACACAATATAGATATTAACCCACAGGAGGAGGATTGGAGGGTCCTAGCAGAATGTTAAATTGTGACATTGTTCTTGAAAGATCAATTTTCCCCAGTCGCCAGATTTTGTGATGATAGTTGTGTGCTCACAGATGCTGCTTTAACCCTGTAACTCAGTTTAAAAATGGTACATGCCAGTGTGTACATTTTGTTGCGTTGTATAAAGGAAACTTGGGAGAGCCGTTTACACCAAGGCTGTTAAGTGATATTTCTGTGAATTTCCTGGCCTGCTGTGCAGCTAACAGGGAAAGCAGGAATGAACAAAGTGGGTTTGGGTTGTCCAGGGCATCCATTCAAGTCCAGGAATGTTAGTGCTGTGGAAATGCAGCTTCTAAGCAACCTCTGCTTTCGAGTTATTGGTCTATTGTGGTTTTAATTGCACACAGACATCCAATATAAAATTCCAGGCAGAAGGTACTTTGGTACAGTAGTGTTTTTGAATTAGAATAAAAACAGAGTGATTTTTAACAGTATTGCAGTGATAGAATATTTGTAAATATCAGAATATTTTTATTGGCAAAATAGAATGTTATGCTCATTTTTTGATGAAGCAATTGGATGCTTTTGACAAACAGTCCAGCTTACAAATAATCACACTAGCACAAACATAGTAAAGTTATCGATGCCAGAATATATGAACATGTTGCATTTCTTAAACACGGCACAGCAAGTGGGGGAAATTTGAAACATTTTTTCTCCATGTGAAGCACTTAATATCTGACAGCCTGGGAAAAAATGTCGTTTTCAGTTCCCTGCTTCCTCCTTTACTGGTGGTAAAGCAAAACGGTTTTGAAAACGTAATCCATTTAAGACGTATAAGAATTTAATGTGTCTCAACCAGTTTATAAGAATTTAACGTGTACATTTTACTCCTGAAAGTCGCTTAATTTAAACTCCTGGATAGTTTGAACTGCACTGAAAAACACTCCCATTACCGTTTCATTTTAGTTGCTTAATTCAAATTGACGTAAAATTCAAATGTTTTCATGTGAAAATTGACTATTATCAGGAGTAGATTGTTTAAGTGAAAAATGTTGAATGTAATTTTTAGATGCCGAACAAATCTGCAAATCATTTAAAATTGCTTGCAAAATCACCAAGTGTTGTGACAAAAATTCAGACCGACATATACTAAATGCCTATGTTTTCAGAATACATATTGTTTTGGAACAGGAGTAGGCCATTCAGCCCCGCAAACCTGTTCCCTTGCCTTGTAGTTGCTTGTGTGGATGCACTGTGAAAATTTATGGAGCTATAATATTTTTACAACTTGCATTAAAACATTTTTTTATTCGTTCATTGGATGTGGGCGTCGCTGGCAAGGCCAGCATTTATTGCCCATCTCTAATTGCCCTTGCGAAGGTGGTGATGATGATGAGCTGCCTCCTTGAACCGCTGCAGTCCATCTGGTGAAGGTACACCCACAGTGCTGTTAGGGAGGGAGTTCCAGGATTTTGACCCAGCGACGATGAAGGAACGGTGATACATTTCTAAGTCAGGATGGTGTGTGACTTGGAGGGTGACTTGGAGGGGAACTTGGAGGTGATGGTGTTCCCATGCGCCTGCTGCCCTTCTGCTTCCAGGTGGTAGAGGTCACGGGTTTGGGAGGTGCTGCTGAAGAAGCCTTGGCGAGCAGAAATGCTGGCCTTGCCAGCGACACCCACATCCCATGAACGAATTAAAAAAGTTTGCTACAAAATGTTTTAGTGCATGCTTTTTAAAACGAGGGGCAGGGTAATTTTGGTGTTGAATTCTCTGTCAGGCTGTGCTTTGGTTTCTTGCAGTACAATATGTACTGTGTGTTCGCAAATGGATTATTGAGCAATAATTTTCCGCAACGATTTTCTGCTCTCATCTGGTTATGCATAAATGTGAAAAATGTTTCCTGCCTTTTTGCAGACACATTTCGAAGCTATTGAAATCTGACTAATGTTACCTCCCTGTTGACATCTATGCCAGCAAATATAGTTTAAATAGAAAGATATTATTAACAGTGCATGTTCGGAGTGCTGTGAGGGGTTTCAAAAGAATTTGATGAAGGGTCCCAGACCTGAAACGTTAACTCTGTTTCTCTCTCCACGGATGCTGCCTGGCCTGCTGAGTATTTCCAGCATTTTCTGTTGTTATTTCAGATTTCCAGCATCCGCAGTATTTTGCTATTATATTCAAAAGAATTTAAGTGGTTTCACTTGACTGCAGATGTTTTGCATCCTTCCTTGCTGAATGAAGTGCAGGTAGCACCCTGGTGATAGAGAACTGGATTTGTTACTGTGTGTCGCATTCATATTACAGATCACTTTCTTTCTGGCTGAAGGTCATATACACAGTTTTAAAATTGTGGTTTATGTCTTGATTTTATGTTTGCCAGACCTTCCTGAATGTGCCACTGTGTCAGCCGGTATCAGTGGTAGCACTCTCGCCTCTGAGTCAGAAGATCATGGGTTCAAGTCCCACTCCAGAGACTGGAGCACAAAATCCAGGCTGACACTCCCACTGCCGTACTGAAGGAGTGCTGCACTGTTGGAGGTGCCGTCTTTCAGATGAGACGTGAAACCGAGGCCCCGTCTGCCTTCACAGGTGGGCATAAAAGACCCCACGGCACTATTCAAAGAAGAGCAAGGGAGTTCTCCCCGGTGTCCTGGCCAACATTTGTCCCCCAACCAACATCACTAAAATAGATTATCTGGTCAGTATCTCATTGCGGTTTGTGGGACCTTGCAGTGTGCAAATTAGCTGCTACCTCTCAAAAGTATTTAATTGGTTGTAAAGTGCTTTATGACATCCTGAGGTCATGAAAGGTGCTATATAAATGCAAGTCTTTCTTTAATGACTGGGAGTGGGGTGGAGAAGAATTGTATTGCTTGCCCATGTGGATGTACTAAGCCATCAATGCAGCCAGAAGTGATGGCAACCTTTCCTTTTGGTGGTGCCACCAGCCTCCTCCGTGCCGCTCCAGACAGCGATGCTGCCGCATCTGCTTTAGAGCGCTGCATCAAAGTCGGGGATTCCACTGGTGGCAGAGCTGTGAGGTACCACCTGCGGGGGCTTAGTGAACTTGCCAGAGTACTGGACTTGTTACTGGGAGTGGCGGGAGCCCTGTTCCAAGGTAACATTAACAACATTTTACTGGACTCTCTGGCAGAGTCCCAGTGTCTAGTAAGCAAGAAAGCACTGGAATAGTTATTGAGAGGAGGTTGCAGGACCCCAGGCATGAACCTCGGTATAGCTCTCATTCTGCCTTAACTGACCCTGGCACGCTTAACATGTTGCTATTTTTATGATAATTCTCAGCTCACTAAGGAAAACACTAACGTGGTAGGTAAATATTGAAATGTTTCAATATTAAATATAAGGAGATGGTTTCTGAAGATGTATTAGCCATACTCTCTGTTCGTGCTGTTATATAAACATAATAATAATCCACAATGAATGCTAAATAACCGAGTCCTAGGGGAGGGATCCCAACACCACAGTAAAAGTATTTTGTCCATATAATGAATTAAGAACTGATTTGGTTCTCAAGATTTGAGAATACCACGAATTTCACATATCATCTTTCAGCAATGCTTTCTCTTGACTATTTTCTAAATTTATCTTTGTACTTCCTCAATTTTTAATACTCATTTTTTTCTGGTCATTTTTTGTGCTAATTAATATGAGGGATGTTGATGCTAAGAACTAGAATGCTCTCTACATTTTGCCCCAGGGTCAGTATCAAGCATTTTGAGGTCGCGTGGAACTTGGGCTGGATAGAGAGTAAACCTCATTCACACTGGCCTTTTTTTCGGCTAACTGAATGTAATACTTCCAGAAACGGCCAGTACTTGTTACCAACTCTTGTGGTTCAGCGTGTTCACACTTTCTAGTATGCAGCAGAATGATGAAAGCCAAGTTTGCAGCCGTGGTATATGGGAGATGACTTAAAGTATCAAAGCTGCGGTTTATACTCACGGAGTTGAGTCTTCACGATCATGAGGTGTTATCAGTGTTGCATTATTATTCATTAATAAATGTATATATATATTTTTGTCACAAAAGTCAGAACTTACACAGCAATTTGTTTGGGGGTTCTGTTGTTTTTTTTGGTGGGAGAAGGGTTTTATAAAGAAAAAGTAGAAACCAGTTTAATGCAGGTTGTGTAAGCATAAGATAAGTGATGTGGTTCTGATCACAATGGAATATACCAACGTAACTTGTTTGAATGTTTATTTTCAAATCCAATTTCAGAATATGGCAACTTGTGCATAATTCTGTTTGGTGCGAGCTTCTGTCCTCTCCTTCACTCTCATTCTCCCATCCATCCCTCCACTTCACAATCAGTGGTAGGGCCTTCAACTGTGTCAGCCCTTCACTCGGGAGCTTTCTTCTTAAACCTCTCCACCTTGCTGTTTCTTCCCGTATTCAAAAATCTCCTCGAGTCTTATCCCTTTGCTATTGCTTCTGTTTGCCTCCCTAACTTTCCACTGCTTCTTCGTGTCTGTTTCTCCTCGGTGAATCTCATTGGGGACCTTAAGGAAGGTATATATTTGCAGGTTGTTGCTGTGCAAGGTAACTTTCTATTTTGTTTAGGTTTACATGATAAAGGGTTAACTCATCTGTCTTTTGATATTTGTTCCTTGCACATTCAGTGTTCTATTTGTGGTCAGTTGGAAGGATATAAAATGAGCCATATTTGGTGAATTTGGGATAAGCAGAACAAAGCATTAGTATTAGAAATGAATAATTTCAAAGTTATATTTTCTTGAATGTAACTTTTGTCCTGTAAATTTCCTCCCCAAAGGCTAGGGTACAGCTCCACGGACACCTGCTCATTTCTGGTGCTTCACACCATGGCCATTCTTCAGGTGTACACCTGACATTTATTGATGGGCACGTTGCCAGCAGGGATCATTGGATAGCAGTGGGAACCATTGCTAATTTTATTTCTAGTTAGTTTCAATGCTCTGGGTTAGGCAAGGAAAAATGGTTCAATGTCCTGGCTCTTGATTGCTGGCCTAATAGGCCGAAATGGTCTTTTCCAGTCCTCTACAATCCTAAGACGTTGAGTGAGGACAAGATCAAGCTCAGTTGTGATGCCCCTGCCTTCAGACTGTTTGCCAACACTGCTGAGGCTCACACATGGACACGGTACAGAAAGGTTGACTGCTAACTGTGGAATCGTAGCCCAGCAAAGAGGCAATGACGTCGGGTAAGGAGGAGAGAAACCTGCCAAAGCATGCACAGAATAAAGATAAATCCCAGGATCTTCCTGATCGACAAAGCTCTGGGCCGTGTTCAATCACTGAGCTATCAGAGGAACATAACTTTAAGATCCTACACAAACATTTAATAACAATGCGCACACTGTTCTGTTTAAGGCTCTGTTTATATAAGGAGAGAGTTTATGAAATTTACTGTGGGATTATAGGTTTCAATTATATTTGATATTTTGATATCTTGATGGAAGTTTTGTTCCACTCATTAGGTTACGTATTTTAATGCTGACTGTTGCATGGAATCAAATTAGCAAAACATATGGTAGTGGACAGAGCGCTTCACTAAATGAACCAAAAGTTAACCCTACGTGGTATGGCTGTACAGCTTTCAAAACAGTTCCTTGTAACCTTGTAAAATGCTGCTCGTCAGTGAGTTTCAGGAGTGGGGTTCCTTTTCTGTGACCAACCCATTTTAGTCATGAATTGACAGAAACTATCACTGAAACCTTTTGCACAATTTATTCCATAGCTCTGTCATAGAATCTTTTCTGAAGTGTAAAATGGTTTGCTCTATTTGTGTAACTTTCACAGAATAATGAATAGTGCCTGCACACTAAACATGCCAAAATATATAATCTGGGGAAGTGTAACTGGAAACTTGCAGCTAAAAGTTCAGTTGCTAGGAGTGTGGGTTTAGGTTTGGGGTTTCTGTTCACTGAGCATACGGTCGATTATTCGTGATTCTTCCTTTCTCTCGCAGTCGCTCTTGTCACTTGCTGTTGACAGTTGGAAAGCAGCACTGCAGGAAATTCACAAAACCAGCAAGCCTCGAGTTCACACCATTCTTGGAGCCTGCCTCAAAAAGAACCGTAATCCTGTGGCAGTTTTATGTGCTGCTGGATTCCTGTGTGTTGTAGATCTGTACAACAGCGTGTTTGAAAGTTGATTCGGGAGCACACGGTCCAATTTGTGCTCTGCAGTGGGTAGGGTAGCTTCCTGTTGCCTCCTTTTAATCCTGTGTAGCTTTCTGAATAGAGTTGCACATTCTCCCAAAGAAGATGACTTTTGTAAGAAGAACTTTGTCTCAATTCACAAAGATAAATTAAGAATGGTTTACATAAACTTTTATGGTTGCTTTTCTTGAAATTTTCAAAATCTGTTGAATTGGATTTTTTTTAAACACATAATTATATAGAATATACAGCACAAACAGGCCACTTTTGATGATTCTGCATTGTTCAGATTTTATTTCTAATTTGTTGAGACAAATTTGATTTCTAGATGGACTTCTTGGGGTGAATCCTGTAATTTTATATAATTCCTGGTTGGTTCAGAGGGGGAAGAACACAGCTTTAAAATATTGCCCATAGCTCTCCAACCCAGGAAGGTCCCAGTTCCACCCTGGTCTGTGCTGAGTTGATTGCTGACACGTAGTGAATATAGGGTTGCTGCAGTTCTTCAAATGGGAACTAGCCAGGTTTTTGAGAGTAGAGGACTTTTCCAACGATAGGAAGTAAGCTTCTACATTACAACAGCGACTACATTTCAAAAGTACTACATTGGCTGTAAAGCGCTTTGGGACGTCCTGAGGTTGTGAAAGTCACTGTATAAATGCAAGTCTTTCTTGTTAGCCGTGTTTGTAACGAGTCACAAGCCACTGCAGTCTCCTTGATTGCTTTAGAGGAATTGGAGAGGAATTTTCCAGTTCTTTCTGAATTGGCTGCAGGCATTTTCCTCCGTCTTTTTTGTCTCTACTGAGATAGCGTTGTGTGGGGTTGGGTCTGTGGAGCATGAGCTTTCACCATCAACTGGATGGGACAGGCTTGATGGACTAGATGTCTTTCCTTGTCCATCTTTTCATATGTTTGTATTCAACTTATTTTAACGAAGTACGCTAGTGCAGTTATGGTACTGGACAAGCAACCCAGAGGTCTAAGTTTCACATCACAATTTGACAAGCTGCGAAATTGAATCATAGAATGATACAGCACAGAAGGAGGCTATTTGGCCTAGTGTGCCTGTGCCGGCTCTTTGAAAGAGCTCTCCAGTTAGTACCACTCTCCTGCTCTTTCCCCAGAGCCCTGTATTTTTTCCCTTCAAGTATTTATCCAATTCCCTTTTGAAAGTTATTATTAAATCTGCTTCCACCACCTTTCAGGCAGTGCATTCCAGATCATCATAACTCGCTGTGTCATTTTTTTTCCTCCTCGTGACCTTTGGTTCTTTTGCCAATCACCTTAAAACTGTGTCCTCTGGTTACTGACCATTCTGCCACTGGGAACCGTTTCTCTTTATTTATTCTATCAAAACTCTACATGATTTTGAACACCTCTATCAAATCTCATAACCTACTCTGTTCTGAGGAGAACAACCCCAGTTTCTCTAGTCTCTCCATGTAACTGAAGTCTTCCAAACCTGGTACCATTCTGATAAATCTCCTCTGCACCATCTTTAAGGCCTTGACATCCTTCCTAAAGTGTGGTACTCAGAATTGAGTGCAATACCCCAGCTGGGATTCAGTAAATCTGGTCATTTTGTTGGCTGGCACCAGAACATAGAAACATTAGAAACATAGAAGATAGGAACAGGAGTAGGCCATTCCGCCCCTCGAGCCTGCTCCGCCATTCAGTGTGATCATGGCTGATCATCCAAATTCAGTACCCTGTCCCTGCCTTCTCCCCATATCCTTTGATCCCTTTAGCCTTAAGAAATATATCCAACTCCTTCTTGAATATATTTAATGAATTGGCCTCTACTGCCTTCTGTGGTAGAGAATTCCACAGGTTCACCACTCTCTGGGTGAAGAAATTCCTCCTCATTTCTGTCCGAAATGGCATACCCTTTATCCTTAGACTGTGACCCCTGGTTCTGGACTCCCCGACCATCGGGAACATCCTCCCTGCATCTAGGCTGTCCAGTCCTGTCAGAATTTTATAAGTTTCAATGAGATCCCCTCTCATTCTTCTAAACTCCAGTGAGTACAAGCCCAATCGACCCAATCTCTCCTCATACGTCATACCTGCCATCCCAGGTATCAGCCTGGTGAATCTTCGCTGAACTCCTTCCATGGCAAGAACATCCTTCCTCAGATAAGGCGACCAAAACTGCACACAATACTCAAGATGTGGTCTCACCAAGGCCCTGTACAACTGCAGCAAGACATCCTTGTTCCTGTACTCAAACCCTCTCGCTACGAAGGCCAACAAAATGATCGTGGAAGTTGTTAAAAAATAAAATCTCCAAGTAGTTCACTAATGTCCTCAGGGAAGGGAACCTGGCATGGTTAGCCAATCTGCTTAAATGTGACTTCAGTCCACACTGTGTGGTTGACTCATAATGCCCTCAGTGCAACTAGGGATGTGTGGTGTATGTGCCTTTAAGAGCAATTGTGGTGTATGTGCCTTTAAGAGCCCCAGGTGTGCGTAATGCCGGTAATTGCCACTTGGGCTATATAAGCCTGTGTATTGTGTACATCCTTTAGAACCCCCCCCCAGACTTGCTTAGTAAATACCTATGAACCAACTCCTGTCTTCAGTGTCTTTATCTACACACGGACACTACAGTGGCGACGAAGTGGAAACGGACTTACCTGCAATTCGGCAGCACCTCAAGGACATCGATTCCTCCAGCGTCCAGAAGACTCAAGGAAGTAATAGAAACTGTGGTTTCACCAGCTGGCCAAGCTGGTGGCAGGTACTGCGCTAATCCTTCCTGGGCGTCAGGCTGGGGCTCCAGCGGCGGGCTCTACAGCTGAGACAGGCAGCGAAATCGGAGGCAAGCAATAACGGACTGGGAGGGTGCACTCGGGAGACGGCCGGCGCGGCAAGCAGGTCAGCGTTTAGACCTCCGTCGGGAACGAGTCTCCAACAGTGAATAAACGGAAACCACAGTAAAACAGCGTTGTTATCGGTAGCAGCGGCGGGAAAGCGCAGGAAGCGCCATATCGTTGCTACAGAGAAAAAAAAAAAGCGCGGGAAGCACCATTTTTTTTTTGAAATGCCTAAGTCTGGCAATATTGATGCTTTTGATAACGAAACAGAGCCTAACTTTGGCAATATTGATGTTTTTGATAACAAGATAGAGGATTGGACCACATATGTAGAAAGAGTGGAGCTGTTTTGCACCGCAAATGGAATTGAAGATGAAAAAAAAGCTTCAGTGCTTCTGGATCTAATGGGCGCAGAAACATACAAGCTGTTACGCAACTTAATCACTCCAGCCGAACCGATGGACAAGAATTTTGAGGAGATTGTTGATACCCTACACTGCCAATTCGAGGCAGGACTGGCAGATTCTCTGCAAGACAAATTCATCTGCGATCCCCTAAGTGTAGAAACACAAAAAAAGGTATCTTCTGGAAAAGATTTAACACTGGACAAGGCTTTCAGTGCAATAGGAGCGGCAAAGATACAGCAAAGGCCACAGGACTTCGGCACCCATGAAATGACACGGGGTTTCGAGAGATGTTATCGCTGCGGCAGATCCAACCATGACCAGAGGGATTGCTGGTTCAAAGAAAAAGCATGCAGGCGATGCGGAAAGATGGGACACATTCCACGTGTATGCCGATCTGAAAATAAAAAATCCACTAACGGGAAAAGAATCAATAAGGAAAAGCACAGAAAGGTACAAATGATGACGGACAGTAGCTCCAAAGACCAGAAGAGCGATAGCGACTCCGGGAACAAGAGACTAAGCTCTCTCAAATTACATAATGTAATTGCCAATGAAGATTACCAGACCATTTGGGTTACCCTCATAATAGCAGGGTCCCCAGTTAAAATGGAGCTAGATACAGGATCAGCTCTAACCGTAATAAATCGACGAGATTACGAGAGGCTATTTTCGCATATACCTCTAAAAGACACATCCATTATCTTAAAAACAGCAGAAAGTATACCCCAAAGGAAAAATAAAGGTGCCTGTGGTATACAACGGCAAAGAAATACAAAAGTTGTATTTATACATTCTACAAGATGGTGGTCCACCGTTGTTGGGACGTGAATGGATAAGGAAGATACGTTTAGACTGGCACTCCATTCAGGCACTGACGGTGACCAGTAAGGAAAAAAACAAGGATGACATCATACCTGAACGATTAAAAGACATCTTGGCCAACGCCAAAGAAGTGTTTCAAGAGAAACTAGGAACCTTGAAAGGCATCACCGCCTCAATAAAAGTGGAAGATGCAGCAATTCCAAAATTTTTTAAGGCAAGACCGGTGCCATACGCAATACGTCCGGCAGTCGAGGCAGAGCTGGAGAATTTGGAAAAGGCAGGCGTATTATCCAAAATAGATTGGAGCGAATGGGCAACACCCATCGTTCCAGTCATGAAAAAAGCATTGAAAAATAACTCTGAGGAACAGAGAAAAATTCTCATCTGTGGGGACTTTAAGGTGACTGTAAACCCGGTCCTTCACACGGTACAGTATCCTCTTCCGAGGATAGAAGATATTTTCGCCTCACTATCCGGAGGAAAATGTTTCACAAAAATTGACTTGGCACAGGCATATCTACAGATGGAGGTTGAGGAGACCTCTAAAAAGTATCTCACAATAAACACACACAAAGGCCTGTACCAGTACAATCGACTGGTTTTTGGAGTCGCATCAGCTCCAGCTATCTGGCAAAGAGCTATGGAGCAAGTCCTGCAAGGGATTCCGGGGACTCAGTGTTACCTAGACGACATCCTTATAACAGGAGAAAACGACAACGAGCACCTTGCCAATTTGGAGCAGGTGCTCACTAGGCTGAAAGAACGGGGCCTACGAGCAAATCGCCCCAAGTGCGAATTTTTCCAAAATCAGATATCATATTGTGGCCACATAATTAATAAGGAAGGGTTGCATAAGTCACCTGAAAAAATTGAAGCAGTTATAAAAGCCCCAGCACCTGAAAATGTTTCACAATTGAGGTCATTCCTGGGATTAATAAATTACTATCATAAATTTTTACCGAACTTATCAACTATTCTACACCCTCTTAATGATCTTCTACACACAGGAGTGATTTGGAAATGGAACGAAGACTAAACGTGCCTTCCATAAATGTAAAGACTTAATCACATCCGAGAAAGTTTTGGCTCATTACAACCCATCACTACCAATCAGACTGGCGTGCGATGCATCCCCTTACGGCATAGGAGCGGTATTGTCCCATAGATTCCCTGATGGCTCGGAACGGCCGATAGCTTTTGCGTCACGCTCATTGAACTCAGCTGAGCGTAACTATTCCCAGATAGACAGGGAAGCACTCAGCCTGGTATGGGGAGTGAAGAAATTCAACCATTACCTACACGGACAAAAATTTACCTTGCTGACTGACCATCAACCCCTCATCTCCATATTCAACCCTAAGAAAGGTGTCCCCATTATGACGGCACAAAGACTACAGAGGTGGTCCCTTTTTCTAGGGGCACACCAATACAACATTGAATACAAAGGGTCAAAACAGCATGGGAATGCTGACGGTTTATCGCGCCTGCCGTTGCCAACGATAGAAGAGGCACCTACAGTAGACCCAGTAGAGATATTCCACTCTACCATAGTGGAATGTCTACCGGTGACAAATTCTGCCATTGAAAGGGAGACCAGAAATGACCCTACTCTCTCACGGGTCTACGATTTAACAATGAAGGGATGGCCAGCACATGGCGAACCACTGTTGCCAGCATTCTCGCAAAGAAGAGAACAGCTGTCAGTGTGCCGAGGAACCTTGATGTGTGGATCCAGAGTGGTGATTCCACCCAAACTCCAGGATAAAGTGCTAAAGGAGCTTCACGAGGGGCATCTGGGTGGAGTGAAAATGAAGAGCCTAGCTAGGGCGTTTGTATGGTGGCCAGGTATCGATGGAGACATCGAAGACATGACCAAGAGCTGCCTAGGATGCCAGAAGGTCCAAAATGGTCCGCCACAGGCCCCTCTACATCCATGGGAGTGGCCCTCATCTCCCTGGCAAAGGGTGCACATCGACTTTGCTGGTCCATTTATGGACTCAATGTTCTTAATCGCAGTTGATGCACACTCCAAGTGGCCGGCGGTAATAAAGATGTCCTCCACCACCACGGAAAAAACCATCACAGTATTGAGGACCATATTTGCCAGGAATGGGCTGCCGGAACAGATATGTTCTGATAATGGACCGCAATTTGTGTCCGAAGAATTCAGAAAGTTCTTAAAGAACAATGGGGTAAAGCACTACACGTCCGCCCCATACCATCCCGCCACCAATGGATTGGCTGAAAGGTTTGTCCAGACCTTCAAGAAGGCCATGGGTAATGAAGACATAAAACTTCAGCACAAGGTGGATAACTTCTTATTTGCATATAGGAATGCAACACATATGGTTACAAACCAAACTCCCGCCATGATGTTCTACAATAGAAACCTAAGATGCCGGCTGGATTTGGTCAAGCCCAACATCCGAAGGGACGTGGAGAACCGGCAGTTTCAGGGCATGAATGAAAGGCCAACTAGGGCCTTCCAGATAGGCCAACCGGTTTTGGCCCGGGACTACCGTACCGAGAAATGGCAGCCTGGAACTATCTGCACACGACTAGGACCACTGATGTATACCGTGGACATCGGAGAAAGCATAATAAGGCGCCATGCTGACCAAATCATCAAGTCATCCGAAAAGGGACAACCTACACCACCACGCTATACATCTAACGATGAAGTAGAGATACCCATATCTACCTCCGATCCGGTGATACTGGAACCCGATGAACCCGACACTGGCCTTCAAGCCGAATCAGCCTTGCCAGAAGAACCTACTACACCACCAGAAACTGCTACACCCCCGAGGCGTTATCCGGACCGAGTCAGGAAGCCTCCTGAGAGACTAACTTATAATTAATTAATACAGCAATGTATATTATTTTGCATATAACATGTAATTAATAATTACTTAAAATATGATGTACTAGTTAGCTAGAAGGGGAGGAATTGTGGTGTATATGCCTTTAAGAGCCCCAGGTGTGCGTAATGCCGGTAATTGCCACTTGGGCTATATAAGCCTGTGTATTGTGTACATCCTTTAGAACCCCCCCCCAGACTTGCTTAGTAAATACCTATGAACCAACTCCTGTCTTCAGTGTCTTTATCTACACACGGACACTACAGGATGGGCATTAAATGCTGCCTTACCAGTGTCCCCCATATCCCAAAAATAAATTAAGAAAACAGAGCCACTATGGTTCGTGTTTTCTTTGGCTAGGAAAGAGGAAATAAGCCAGGGTTTCCTTCTCCTGTTCACCATTCTAGAAAGTGCATCTATCTAGGTGTCCGGTTCAGCTTTGATGCCCATGCGGTCTGGCATTCACTGTCTAAGCTCACACACAAGGAAAGGCTACTTGGATGATGCACTGGCAGGTGCACTTGGTGGCAGGTGCACTTGGGTCCTTGCCCTAGGATAGGTTACCGCAAAAAACAAATCCAAAAGATGACACTTAAGCTTGGTGAGTAAAGCATGTTTGGCCATATTGATTCCTTCCCATACATACTAATCTGGTGCATTTCACCCCTTATATACGCTGCTCTTGTTAAGTATGGTGTGCCTCCGCCATCAACATCCTGTGGGTCACCATTGACCAGAAACCCACCTGGACAGCCACATAAAATGCCAAGGCTACTAGAGCAGGTCAGAGGCTGGGTATTCTGTGGCAAGTGGCTCACCACCTAATTCCCCAAAGCCTCTCCACACCTACAAGGCACAAGTTAGGAGTGTAATGGAATACTCTCCACTTGTCTGGATGGGTGCGGCTGCAGCGACACTCAAGAAGCTCGACACTATCCAGGACAAAGCAGTCTGCTTGATTAGCACCCCATCCAGTTCAAATAGAGATACAAATTGTTATCTAATCACCTTTTGGTCCAGATTAAATCAGTTTTCATGAAATTGGTCTTTTAAAATATAAATTGGTGCTTTCAGCACTTGTACTGTCCACTCCTGTAATGTTTCATTTCATCATCCTTTGCCTAGACTACAAATAGTGTGTTCGTACCTCTCAACATGAAAGAATAGCCGATTTATAATCGCCACAAAACTGCAGTAGGATTATCGAGGAAATAAAAAAGCAGTCGATGTGATTTTTCTAGCAGTGTAATTGTGAAGTGGTTTGTTCTGAGTGGAAGTTGCCAGATTGCTGTACAGCAGAGCGAAGCCTCATTATTGTTCACACTCTGCATCCTTTTGGCTGAGAAACTGAAAGCAGTGATGAGCAGAAAGTGACAATAACAGGAAAAGCATGGCACTTTATTTTAAAAAAAAAAGTGGATTCTATTTATTCAGCTACCTCTATTACATATGGTGTCATTTATAGAATGTTGAGCAGCTGTGAGATTAATTATACACTAATTATAGGTTAGTACCATTCTGGTGCCTTTCTGTTAAGTTTTTGAAGAGGTTTCTTGAGAACAAATTGATTTAACCCTCTGAGTTTTGGAGTAGAATCAAAAAATTGTAAAACTGTGTTTTTGCTGCAGAACTTTGCATGATGTAGCAGTGGTCGACATGATAGTACACTAATGAAAGTAAGGCGCTATATAAATGCAAGTTGTTGTTGAGTGAAGGCTGGACTCGTAAGACGTGGTTTTACTGTCACAGATCATCCCTTCCCTGTGATTTAGTTTACTTCTCTCGCACTATCTGATTAAAAAGTGAAAACTTGTAAAAAAAAAAAAAAAAAAAAAAAAAAAAAATTCATTTAAAAAGCTGTGAAACATTTTTCATGCTCCTGTTGTCGGCAGTTGATCGCGTGCTTGTGCGATTCGCCAACGCGTATGGCACTGGCAGGCGAACCGGAGCGAATGTTCACTACATGGGTCATGTTTTGCAACTGCAATTGCAGAGTCTGAATGAGAAGTTGAGTTTTGAAAACCGAATTTCCCAGCAGTGTGAAAGCACGAAGGGTTTTCTCGGAGTCGCATTTAATATTTCATGTTTTTTGTGGGGTCGGGTGGGGGGAGGGCGGGTGGGGGTGTTGTTTCTGTGTTGGGGAGTAGATTATTATTCCCAGTAGAAATGAGGTTTTGCATTCAGAGTCACAATGAGGTCATTTGTGGGAGGTTCTTGCTATCACTGAAAGTAATGGTGCCCACTCTTTCAAAAAGTCACATTGAGCAGTGGGACAAACCATTAAACTCCCAACAGTTGAGATTTTATCCCCAGCGCCTTGTATTTATAGTGGGTTTTGTTTTACTCAACGGTAACATTTAATACACTTTCTGCTAGGCTGTTGATAAATTTTAATGGAGCACGGTACAAATGTGTAATATTCAGCATTACAGCCCTGCTTACCATGAGTGAAATACTGTTTAGAAAATACAAGCTTTAATTTAAAGCTAATTTTTTTTTAAAGCCCTCTAATTGGAGAGAGGGTCACACTTTGGGGAGTATAATGAAGATATTTAGTATTGCTGACAGAATTTATAACCGGTTTGTTGTAAATGCTTACAGATCCATTTGGGACGTTGGACCCCTTTGGAAGCAGTGCCTTTGGGAGTGGAGGTTTTGCAGACTTCACCCAGATGTCCAAGGTAATATATAATTTGGGTCTCACAGTACGATTATTTACCAAATTAACTCCTTTGTAGTGGAACACCCCTAGCGTTGGCCACAGAAAGTCAGGACGAAGGAAATTACCCTCGGAGTGCAGCAGGGATGCTGTAGGTATGGGTTTTGGGATTGGCAGCTTCTGGAGCTGATCAAGTTCCGTCTAGTGGTAGAAATGTGCAGATGCAGGTGTGACTGTGATGGGTAGCTTTAGAATTGGAAATTTCTGTCGAGGTGCCACCTCGAGGGGCCAAGTGGCCTATTCCTGCTTTTATTTCTTATGGCAGAATGGCGATGCCTAAATACGTGTGCGTAATATACACAGCATATATTATAGATAGGTCATACACCTCCCCTTGACTGAGAGACGGACAACCTTTCCCAGGCTGCCTGTGAAGCAGTTGCCAGCAGATGTGCGAGAGCAGCTCAGCAGGCTGCAATTTTCCAACCTCCTTTATGACAAAGTACTTGCCATCTACTCAGTGCCTTGTCACAGCATTGGGGGAGGGGGGAATGAAGAGATATTCCACCTGTGCAATTTTATTTCTACTGTGTGGGTTGCCCCTTCTGCTTGCCTCCTGTGTTAAGTGAATCATTGTGTGTAGTTCTAGGGGGACATTGAACGTTCAGCATAAAAACAGGAAACTCACAAGTCCACTTCTAAAAAGCGAAAAGATAGGCCAACGTCTCGAGTGTAGACCCATTGCCAGACATGGAAACCGAAAGGTCAGCGAGCCCTTAGCACTGAACAAAGAAAAGGGGAGAGAAACAGGTAAAAGAATAATCAAGAGTCAGATGTGTAGGCTCCCATCATAATGGAGCAGGTCACAGGTTTAATAGTCTGTGAATAGACTTTTATAAAATCTGTAAAAAGGTGAAAAGCTGATGGGGTGAAATCCAAAGATCATCTCAGTCAGTCAGTGAGAAAGCCTTGGGAAGATGAAGAGGCAGAGAAATTGCTCCAAGATTGAGGGGCATTAAATGGAAGGTGGATGGGAGAAACGGGCAGATAAATGTAGAAAACAGCTAAGGTCTGAAGTTGCTGAAGTCAGGCTTAGGACTCGATGGCTGCAAAATGCCGAAGAGAGATGTTCCTGGCGTTTGGATTGTTTGGAATAGTGTAGGAGATCGTAGACAGCAAGGTTGGAATGAGAATATTGGGTGATGTTGAAGTGGTGAATAGCAAGGTCAGGATCTGTCTTGAGAAACAATGTCCTGCTTGTAGGCATTTTTACACTCCTTTAACCCAGGTCCTGCCGCTGGTCGCCAAGAGATGTAAACGTTTTTTGATCCTAGCCCAATTGCTAGACGGACGGTTCGGCTCCCCCCCGCCTTATGAAAGTTCTATACTTGGGAATTATTATTCAGAGTGCAAATGAAATAAGTCACGGACAGGAAGCTTCGGTGAAAAATCAAACTTGTAATTATTTGGTCTAACATACACTGGCTAAAACATGCACTACTAAACGAAATTACTATCCCTGTGGAGAATAAAATCCAGATTACAATCAACATACATACAGTACAAAACTGGAGACTATAACAAGCAGTAATTCCCTTATTGCTATGGTGGACTCTAATTCCACCCCTACCAGCGAATTACCCAGTCGCATAAACCCCTTCGCCTGGCTGAACCAAATGAAGCTCCCACCCCAGAATAGCCCAAAAGTTTCATTTCTGAGAGACTATGCTCACCCCCACACACGGTCGCTTTCGATCTCGCCACTCGTCGGCTTCTCTGGTACTTCTTGTTAGTTCGATCTTGTAGGAGCAGGGAGCGAGAAACAGATCAACGGAGGATGCAATCACAACTGCTCTACACTCTGCACTGAATCACTTAGACGGTAAAGAGACCTACATCAGAATGCTGTTCATAGACTACAGCTCAGCATTCAACACTATCGTCCCCAACAAGCTGGCCACCAAACTCCACACTCTTGGCCTGAACACTTCCCTCTGCAACTGGACCCTGGACTTCCTAACAAACAGACCCCAGTCTGTCAAATTAGGTAACCACACCTCCCGCCCCCCCCCCCCCCCCACCTGACCCTGAACACGGGGGCCCCACAAGGATGTGTGCTGAGCCCCCTCCTCTACTCCCTCTTCACCCACGACTGTGTGGCTGTTCATGGTTCCAACACCATCATCAAGTTTGCGGATGATACCACGGTGGTAGGCCAGATCACCAACAACGATGAGTCAGCCTACAGGGAGGCGGTCCAGCATCTCGTGAAGTGGTGTGCCGATAACAACCTGGCCCTCAACATCAAGAAAACCAAAGAAATCATTGTGGACTTCAGGAAGTCTAAAGGCGGAAGTCACACCCCCATCCACATCCATGGGGCTGTGGTGGAAAGGGTGGACAGCTTTAAGTTCCTCGGAGTCCACATCACGGAAGACCTCTCCTGGTCCCTCAATACCTCCTCTCTGGTGAAGAAGGCCCAGCAGCGCCTATATTTCCTAAGGAGGCTGAAGGGATGTAACCTGTCACCCCTGATCCTCTCTAACTTTTACCGCTGCACAATAGAGAGCATCCTGACGAACTGTATCACAGTATGGTATGGCAGCTGTAGCTACTATGACATGAAAGCCCTGCAGCGGGTAGTCAAAACTGCCCAACGCATTATCGGCACCCGGCTACCGACCATAGAGCACATATACCAGAAACGCTGTTTACGGAGGTCACGGACCATCATCAAAGACCCTACCCACCCCAGCCACAGTCTGTTCGCCCTCCTGCCATCTGGGAGACGCTACAGATGCATTCGCACCCGAACGACCAGATTTAGGAACAGCTTCTTTCCCAGGGCTGTCATCCTACTGAACTCCACAAATAAACTCTAAAGCCTGCACATCTGCCAATGCACTTTATTATGTTTATATGTTAATGTATTACAAGCCAAATGAATGTTGAATGTTTAAATGTCTTCATCTAAATGTACACTCTCGGGAGCCGCAAGCCTACATTTCGTTGTACTGCACTTGTGCACTAACAATGACAATAAAGTTGATTATTATTATTATTATTAGAATGGTGGAAAAGAATCTATCTTTATAGTAGTCCCTATCTTTTCCTGCCAATCTTTAAAATCCTATTGTTTCTAAGCACTCTGGTGCTTAATCAGTGATGAGTCATCCTCAGACCCATGTGTATTGGATTAATGGCCCTAAGTCTGGGACATATCTTTCGGTCTTTGTGTTGGGAAAAAAATGGCTCCCTTTCGGCTGGCTGAGGCCAGTGGGTTCATTGTTCTGCTTTCTTCTGAGATGGAGGTAAGAAGTTCTTTTGCATATTAGAGTGGCCTTTCTAATCAAGTTCAATGACCCCCTTCCTTTTTCCAGGACTGTCGGGCGAACCCATACATTCTGGATGACTGACAGTTCTTTTGTCACAGCCAACTGCCATGCGTTCTCTGGAGTTTTAACAAACCAGTCTTTCACTTATCTGCACAGGGTGATCCCATAACAGGGAAAGTACCCTCAGAAAAATCCCATAAAGTCCACAAAATATTCCCGACTGAGTCCATTCTTTAGAGACTTTGCGATCTCTTCAGTCTCCTGTTTGATGCTTTTCTTTCCACAAAGCATCACTCGACGAGAGAGCAAAGGCCAAAGTCTCCCACAAGTGAAGCTGTTTCCCTGATTTTACATTTTAAAACCCCGGAACTGTACCCCCTACTGGTGTCATAGTTCCCTTTTACAGGGTCGAAACATCAGCGAAACGGCTTCTTACAAAATACAGAACATTAATAAGATCCACAGGACGTTACCAAAAAGTCACCGCACATATCACACATACAAAAAAATGCAACAGCGCACATTGCGCAATGCAGAGTGCAAAACTATAACCAGAATACAATACACTTGCTTACAGAACTTTGGTACATTACAAGCCTTGCAGGGAGAAACCATCATCAACACAAATCGAATTACACCTTTCCGGATCGATCTAACACCCCTTGCCATCGCGCTTGGAGCATCTGGCTCCGTCGCCTGCAGCTGGTGTAAAACAAGTAGCTTACAAGCAACAATTGTATGATAACTAATGCATGGGAACAGATGCGGATCCAGGGGGGAATCTCTATACTCAGACCGATGTCCCACCATGGTGGCGAGACAATCCCTTTGATCTCCTCCCCCACTTCTAAAATGTTTCTGGGAGAGCTCAACGCTCTTTATTAACTCAGTGAGGTGTTCCGGCAAGAAAGGAATCGGGTACCTGAAATGCTCCACATAGTATGGTTGGACCACCCGCAATCTACAGGGACAAATGTAAGAAATCACACAACACCAGGTTATAGTCCAACAGCTTTATTTGAAATCACAAGCTTTCGGAGCGCTGCTCCTTCTTCAGGTGAAGTGGAGAAATGCATAAAGACACAGCTTATATAGTCAGAGAATCATGTCAGATGTTTACAGGTAACCTTTCCAACTGCCATTTATCGCACCTCGGCAGAGAGATAATCACAGCAGTCAAAGGTGTGAATGGTGTCCAAACAGGTCAGTCAGGGAAACATTACATCAAAGAACAATGAGGTGGGGTCACAAGGGGTCAAATATTGCAGATGCTGGGGTCTGTATGAAAAACAAAAAAACAGACAAAAAACATTTTTTTTGGCTGGAAATCACAGCAGGTCCAGCCGCATCTGTGTAGAGAGAACAAGCCAATGTCGACTCGAGTCTGGATGACCCTGCATCAGGTGGGGTTACATGTAGCGTGACATGAACCCAAGATCTCGGTTAAGGCCGTCCTCATGGGTGCGGAACTTGGCTATCAGTTTCTGCTCGACGATTTTGCGTTGTCGTGTGTCTCGAAGGCCACCTTGGAGAATGCTTACCCGAAGATCGGAGGCTGAATGTCCTTGACTGCTGAAGTGTTCCCCGACTGGGAGGGAACACTCCTGCCTGGTGATTGTTGCGCGGTGTCCGTTCATCCGTTGTCGCAGTGTCTGCATGGTCTCGCCGATGTACCATGCTCCGGGGCATCCTTTCCTGCAACGTATGAGGTAGACAACGTTGGCCGAGTCACATGAGTATGTACCATGTACCTGGTGGGTGGTGTCCTCACGTGTGATGATGGTATCTGTGTTGATGATCTGGCATGTCTTGCAGAGGTTGCTGTGGCAGGGTTGTGTGGTGTCGTGGTCGCTGTTCTCCTGGAAGCTGGGTAATTTGCTGCGAACGCTGGTCTGTTTGAGGTTAGGCGGCTGTTTGAAAGCGAGTAGTGGAGGCGTGGGGATGGCCTTAGCGAGGTGTTCGTCGTCATCGATGACATGTTGAAGGCTGTCCAACTCCGGCATCTCCACACCATGGCTACAGGGACAAGGTAGGCTTCAGAGACTAAACGAAGCTGGCACGGGCTCAACGAATTGCTATATGGGTGCAGCGCGGCGCGATGCTTGTTGCTTAACCATGAAGGGACGCGACCGTGCCTCAGGTCCTCCAGGTTACTGTGGCCCTCGCCCAGCAACCATGCTCCATACAACATGCACACCTCATTCCGTGCAGCCTGCTCTGAGGTGTTCCTGTCCTCCCGTATCAAATCATTGACAGTTTTAGCATGCCTCTCCAGCTCCGCAATGACAACCTTTAAATGAGCGGTTATTGCCTGGTCCTCATGAAGTTCTGAACCCACCACTGTATTCTCTTCCCCTAGAACCTTACTCAGTTGGTTCTTTAACCCAGTGATCTGCATCTGGAGTTGTGCATCATCCATACTATTAATAATATCTGTTCCTGTACTGAACTCTGTGGCTACATCGTTCCAGGTCCCTCTTCTCTGCCTCCCAGACCCCACACTACCCCCAACATTCAGATTATAAAGCTGTCCTTTCTCTACGTTTCCATAGTCCAGTTCATAAAATTCCTGAAACCTCACTTTCAACAGAGCTTCATAAAGCTTCTCCGTCTTCCTTGGACACCACACAGGCAGATGGACTTCAGTCCGGTTCAGGATCACGGATGCCACGGCGTAGTGCACATTCTGAAACAACACTTTGTCAGTAGGGATTAACACCAACCCATTCCCTGGACCCCTGGTGGTGGTGGGACACCCATCTACAGTCGTCTGTACTGTCGGGGCTCTGGGCGGGGGCTTCCTGGTGTATGATATGAGCTCTCTGGCGTTGATGGTGTTCGGGGGTTTTGGGATCACACACGAGTCCACACTCCGATCCCACCCCCGGCGTCCTGCCATCGCCTGCTAAACGCGATCGACACACCCACTGGGCAGATCTTTTCCGACCCCCACATACACACATAAATCCCTTCCTCAGATTCCCACCACTTATCCCAACACACATTCACTCCTCCCTGCGAACCCGTGATCGTCCGGTACGTGTCATTACTTAGTCTTTCCCAGTCAGCTGTCTGGTCCCCTGTATCCGCACTCAGTTTCCTGAGCCACCATCACCTTCCCAGTGGAATGTGTCCCCTACAGCTAAGGCACACCCGTTTACCCTCTGTTACCCTAACGCGGGAGGTGGTAACCCCTATTCTCAGGCATGGAACGAACGCTTCACCGTAGGTGAACTCGTCATGGCTGGAATACCGGGTGGAATTCGACCCCAGCCATCCAGGCCATCTTCCCTCGTGGAGATAGACGCTTGCCACCTCCTGTGGTCACGGTTGGTCCGTCTCTGCCAGTGCAGCCGAAGACGACTGATTCCTCGGTGTCGCCCCTGTGACTCGTGCTGGCTTAGGCGTTCCCTGAAAACACACAGAATGCATCGTTGTCCTTGGGTGATGCCTCACCTTTCCAGACGCAGCTACACACGATTAAAATCCAAACTATACAGACAAGCTAAGGCAACAGACAGGAGAGAAAGAAGTTATGTACAGCGCCACCCGTCTCCGGGTGGCCACAGTAGGTCTCCTCGACCCTGGGCCTCTGACGACTCCGGCTTCCTTCGTTCACCGGTGTGCAAGGAGGCATCCACGGCACCCTCGGCCGTGGGATCCTGGCACTCCTTCTCACTCCTGCCCCCACAGGCGGAATGACTGGTCTCTCGGTGAGCTCCTCACAGTCCCAGATTATGGGCTGGAGACCCACACCTGTAGTGCAGCTCACCACTCCCCGCTGTTTCCTCTTATCAGCTCTTTCCCCAGGGTTAAAAAGCTTGCACAGATTGATATGGAACCACTTAGTGCGTCGGGGCATTTTGACCGCATATACCATCGGACTCGCCTATCCTTGATACTGTACGGTCCCATGTATAGCGGTTCAAAAGTCCCCACCCTGGTGAAGTTTCTAACCATTACTTGATCTCCGACCTTCCACTAGTGGTGCCTCTGAGGCTCAAGCAATAAACGATTTCTACGATGTTGCTTCCCCATGTTACGGGCAGCCTGCCAATGGATCTGCCTGAGATGCTCAAGCAAATTATTAACAAACCTGTTCCGGTTCACCTCTCTCAACTGACCTTCCATGAGAACCGGGGCCAGTACATGGCTGGGCGTTCTCATGACGCTGCCGGTCACAAGCTCATGTGGGGAACACACTGTGCTTCTAGACGGGCTGGCTCGGACCCCCATCAGAACTAACGGCAAGACTTCCACCCATTTTCTGGGCGAGTCTCCCGTCTCTTTCCGTAACCTTTCCTTGATGGTCCTATTCATTCGCTCCACAATCCCCGATGACTGTGGGTTGTGTGCGACGTGCCATTTACCCTCTACACCTAGCATTTTCAGAGTCACCTGCATGACAGCCCCTGTGAAGTGACTCCCCTGATCGGACTCCACATACTGTGGTAGCCCCCACGTGGAGAACACTTCTCTCTCTAGAATCCTTGCGGTCCCCAAAGCTGTGGCTGTTCGGCATGGGAAGGCTTCTACTCATTTAGAGAACACATCTACCAGGACCAGGTAGTACTTGTAACCCCCCTGTGCGGTGGGCAGCGGTCCGATATAATCGACCTGTATGGACTGCCATGGGCCCTCCACTCTCCTAGTGTGTCTCATGGATACCTTCCTTTTCTGGGGGTCAGGGTTGTTTGCAGCACACACCAAGCAATCTGCGCAGAAGTCGCGGACGTCCTCCCTCAGTTGCAGCCACCACCCTGCCTGTTCCACCCGTTGCCAGGTGGTCTCCGGCCCGGGGTGCCAGGCGTTTTTTTTACACTCTTTTAACCCAGGTCCTGCCGCGGTCGCCAAGAGATGTAGGCAATTTTTTTACACTCCTTTAACCCAGGTCCTGCCGCTGGTCGCCAAGAGATGTAAACGGTTTTTGATCCTAGCCCAATTGCTAGACGGACGGTTCGGCTCCCCCCCGCTTTACGAAAGTTCTATATCCGGGAATTATTATTCAGAGTGTAAATGAAATAAGTCACGGACAGGAATGCTTCGGTGAAAAATCAAACTTGTATTTATTTCGTCTAACATACACTGGCTAAAACATGCACTACTAAACAAAATCACTATCCCTGTGGAGAATAAAATCCAGTTTACAATCAACATACATACAGTACAAAACTGGAGACTATAACAAGCAGTAATTCCCTTATTGCTATGGTGGACTCTAATTCCACCCCGACCAACGAATTACCCAGTCGCATAAACCCCTTCGCCTGGCTGAACCAAACGAAGCTCCCTCCCACCCTTGGAATAAGTTCCCCCCCCCAGTCGCGCTCTCTCTCTTCCCCCCCAGTCGCGCTCTCTCTTCCCCCCCCCAGTCGCGCTCTCTCTTCCCCCCCCCAGTCGCGCTCTCTCTTTCCCCCCCAGTCGCTCTCTCTCTTTCCCCCCCCAGTCGCTCTCTCTCTTCCCCCCCCCCCAGTCGCTCTCTCTCTTCCCCCCCCCAGTCGCTCTCTCTCTTCCCCCCCCAGTCGCTCTCTCTCTTCCCCCCCCAGTCGCTCTCTCTCTTCCCCCCCCAGTCGCTCTCTCTCTTCCCCCCCCAGTCGCTCTCTCTCTTCCCCCCCCCCAGTCGCTCTCTCTCTTCCCCCCCCAGTCGCTCTCTCTCTTCCCCCCCCAGTCGCTCTCTCTCTTCCCCCCCCAGTCGCTCTCTCTCTTCCCCCCCCAGTCGCTCTCTCTCTTCCCCCCCCCAGTCGCTCTCTCTCTTCCCCCCCCAGTCGCTCTCTCTCTTCCCCCCCCAGTCGCTCTCTCTCTTCCCCCCCAGTCGCTCTCTCTCTTCCCCCCCAGTCGCTCTCTTCCCCCCCAGTCGCTCTCTCTCTTCCCCCCCAGTCGCTCTCTCTCTTCCCCCCAGTCGCGCTCTCTCTTCCCCCCAGTCGCTCTCTCTCTTCCCCCCCGTCGCTCTCTCTCTTCCCCCCCCAGTCGCTCTCTCTCTTCCCCCCCAGTCGCTCTCTCTCTTCCCCCCCAGTCGCTCTCTCTCTCTTCCCCCCCCAGTCGCTCTCTCTCTTCCCCCCCCAGTCGCTCTCTCTCTTCCCCCCCAGTCGCTCTCTCTCTTCCCCCCCAGTCGCTCTCTCTCTTCCCCCCCAGTCGCTCTCTCTCTTCCCCCCCAGTCGCTCTCTCTCTTCCCCCCCAGTCGCTCTCTCTCTTCCCCCCCAGTCGCTCTCTCTCTTCCCCCCCAGTCGCTCTCTCTCTTCCCCCCCAGTTGCTCTCTCTTCCCCCCCAGTCGCTCGCTCTCTTTCCCCCCCCAGTCGCTCGCTCTCTTCCCCCCCAGTCGCTCGCTCTCTTCCCCCCCAGTCGCTCGCTCTCTTCCCCCCCAGTCGCTCGCTCTCTTCCCCCCCAGTCGCTCGCTCTCTTCCCCCCCAGTCGCTCGCTCTCTTCCCCCCCAGTCGCTCGCTCTCTTCCCCCCCAGTCGCTCGCTCTCTTCCCCCCCAGTCGCTCGCTCTCTTCCCCCCCAGTCGCTCGCTCTCTTCCCCCCCAGTCGCTCGCTCTCTTCCCCCCCAGTCGCTCGCTCTCTTCCCCCCCAGTCGCTCGCTCTCTTCCCCCCCAGTCGCTCGCTCTCTTCCCCCCCAGTCGCTCGCTCTCTTCCCCCCCAGTCGCTCGCTCTCTTCCCCCCCAGTCGCTCGCTCTCTTCCCCCCCAGTCGCTCGCTCTCTTCCCCCCCAGTCGCTCGCTCTCTTCCCCCCCAGTCGCTCGCTCTCTTCCCCCCCAGTCGCTCGCTCTCTTCCCCCCCAGTCGCTCGCTCTCTTCCCCCCCAGTCGCTCGCTCTCTTCCCCCCCCAGTCGCTCGCTCTCTTCCCCCCCAGTCGCTCGCTCTCTTCCCCCCCAGTCGCTCGCTCTCTTCCCCCCCAGTCGCTCGCTCTCTTCCCCCCCCAGTCGCTCGCTCTCTTCCCCCCCAGTCGCTCGCTCTCTTCCCCCCCAGTCGCTCGCTCTCTTCCCCCCCAGTCGCTCGCTCTCTTCCCCCCCAGTCGCTCGCTCTCTTCCCCCCCAGTCGCTCGCTCTCTTCCCCCCCAGTCGCTCGCTCTCTTCCCCCCCAGTCGCTCGCTCTCTTCCCCCCCAGTCGCTCGCTCTCTTCCCCCCCAGTCGCTCGCTCTCTTCCCCCCCAGTCGCTCGCTCTCTTCCCCCCCAGTCGCTCGCTCTCTTCCCCCCCCAGTCGCTCGCTCTCTTCCCCCCCCAGTCGCTCGCTCTCTTCCCCCCCAGTCGTTCGCTCTCTTCCCCCCCAGTCGCTCGCTCTCTTCCCCCCCAGTCGCTCGCTCTCTTCCCCCCCAGCCGCTCGCTCTCTTCCCCCCCCCAGCCGCTCTCTTTCAACAACAACATGCCCTCAAAAGACCCTCGGCACCGCCGGGCACTTCAGCTAGTTTTATATATAAAAGAACCGTATGGTCTATTTGTTAAAAGTCAAGGAGTAGCTCTGTGAAACCATCTGTTTTCCAGTGCTCCTGTGCAAGCTGTAATTAGAAGTTTATAGAAAATATTTTTCTGGATATATAATTACAATACACACGCACTTTAAATATTTGTGAAGTTGTGCTCGAGTAATCTTTATTTTAATACTGTGGTGCTTGTAAATGGTTTTATGTAGTTGAGGCAGAGCTTCGAGGAAAGTGCCCCATTACCAATTCAGTTTAGCTCCGTGAATATTTGCGTTGTGAAGATTGATAACCCTTTGGGCCGAGGTAATTATCAATGATGTCGCCCTTACTGTACGGCACTTCCTGTGGGAGACGGCCACGATTCCCAGCAGCACCAGGCCATCCGGGAGGAGCTGGTAAATGTCACAAGGTGACCCATTTCCAGATGGTTTTGTCCTGTGAGGCACGCCGCTCTATAAGTGTGCCATTAATCAGGAACCTGGGTAGATTGGTTAAGAGCAAATGTTAGTACTCTTCTGATTGCCCATAACTGTACAGTGAGTATTTTCAAAGTCACTTGTGTGAAGATTTCTATCTCAAAGTTTTAGCAGTTTTATCTCCGCACTGTCCACAGGGAAGGTATAAAATATGGCCACTGCTGATTTGAATAAACTGGTAAGGCTCACCGTACTCGCCACAGAGTAACAGTGCAGTAATCATTCAAAATGTGTTGCTAAGCAAGAAACATGGGATTTTCCAGTTTTCATTCAAGTGTGCGTGTTTGGGTAAAATGCAAACCTCAGCATTGGTGAAGTACACCAGATCTCCAGCCGCTCTTTGGGCTGTACATGTAGATGACATATTCAAACAAAGACATGAAAGGTGAACTGATGCTGGTCAATGGAAACTTAATGTTGCAACAAGTTAACTGCAGTTTCCTTCTCTTGAAGGCAGTTATTGGTGCTGGGATCTGGTTGTTCATGTGCCTGCCTCTGCTGCATTGCCCTGCCTGTTCTTCACACGTGGTTTTAAAATTCTCTGTGAAGAAGTGCTTCCTAACTTCTTTCCTGAATGGCCTGGCTCTGACTTTAAGGTTATGTCTCCTTGTCCTAGACTCTGCCACCTGTGGAAAAAGTGCCTCTCTATCTACCCTATCAATTCCTTTCAAAATCTTTAAAAACCTCAATCAAATCACCTCTTAACCGTCTGTATTCCAGGGCATACAAGTCCTAGTTTATGTAATCTCTCCTCATAATGTAACCCTTGGAGCCTTGGTAATATTCTGGTGAATCTGCGCTGCACTCCTTCCAAGGCCAATACTGTACATCCTTTCTACGGTGCAGTGCCCAGAACTGTACACTGTGATCAAGATGTTGTCTAACCAGGACTTTGTATAGGTGTAGCAAGATTTTGTCCCCTTTATATTCTAGCCCTCTAGTTATAAAGGCTAACATTCTATTACTTTTTGATTAATTTTTGTACCTGACTACTACATTTTAGTGATCTGTGTACATGGAGCCCTAAATCTCTTTGGACCGCCACTGTTCCTAGCCTTTCACCATTTAAATAATACTCGGATCTATCCTTTTTTGGTCTAATATGGATGACCTCACAATTACCTGCATTGAAATCCATCTGCCACAGTTTGCCCACTCACTTAATTTATCAATGTCTCATGTAATGTTATGCTCCTGTCTGCACTGCTTATTATACCACCAATCTTTGTGTCATCAGCAAACTTAGATATATAGCTCTCTATTGGTGTTATCTAAGTCATTAATAAATGTAGTGAATAGTTGAGGCCCCAGAACAGATCCTTTTGGGACATCATAGTCACTTCCTTATAATTCAAGTACATACCCATTATCCCTACTGTCTTCTAACCAATCTCATAACTAGGTCAATAATTTGCCTTCAATTACATGATCTTTAATTTTAGCTAACAGTCTCTTATGTGGAACTTTATCGAATGCCTTCTGGAAGTCCATATAAACTACATCCATAGACATTCCCCCATCTCCTACTTTAGTTACTTCCTCAAAAAATTCAGTTAGGTTGTTAGACATGATCTACCCTTTTAAAAATCCACTGGCTCTCTCTAATCAGCTCACATTTCTCAAGTGCTCAGTCACTCTGTCCTTAGTTATAGATTCCAATAATTTCCCCACAACAAATGTTAGACCAACAAGTCTATCATTTCCTGGCTTCTCTCTCATCTTTCATGCCGTCCCATATTGCCATGACCTTACCATAGACACCAATGTTTCTTGCAGTTGTATCCACTATGTATTTAAATATGCTACTGACCTATTTACATTTCAGAGGTTCTGTCCCTGTGGTGGTCCGTCCACATTAACCTGGCCCAATCCTGCTTGAAGTAAGCCGATTGAAGCTCGTCTCTTAAAATAACTTTTACGGGTGTATGTCCACATCTAATGATTTGCTGTACTGTGCAGTGTATAAAAAATAACCCTTGAGAAACAGTTCTTACAAGTATGAAAAGTGTGACATGTTTCCAACTGAGATGGGGTAGGTGGCACCCTGCAAGTTGTGTTTTCAATTTTGAAGTTGGTAATTGGAAAGTTAAATACGAGTTCTGATATTAATAGTCATGTGTGTGAGTGTTGGGTGGTACAAGTTCCCAGCACTGATGAACGCTTAAAAGTAGATGAGATTGTCACATTGCCAAAATGGCAAGCAGATAGCATACAGCAGGATTTCCTAGTGGTTTTAGCACATCTCTCCCACTCTATTGTACTATCTATGATATTCATACTATGCTGCAGTGCAGCCAGTCTATTATCAGTTCTGTTCATGCACTGCTGCATTTACCATACAGCCCCGCAGCTGACAGTTATATAGAGGGGCTTTATTGTTCTACTGTGGATTGCCAGTTTCTTGTGTTTTGGCTGACCATCCACCAAAATATTTCATTATTATATCCTCAGGACATCTCAAAACACTTCACATACAATGGATTACTTTGGAAGTGCAGCCACTGGCACATGTGGAAGTTAATTTGCACACCACAAGGTCCCACAAACAGAGATGAATGAAAGATCAGATAATCTGCTTTTGATGGTGTTGGTAGAGGGTGGAATACTGGCCAGGAAACCAGGAGAATTCCCTGCTTCTCTTCAGTTTCATTGGATCTTTTATGTTCACTTGAGCAGGGGTCTCAGTTTAACATCTTGCCCGAAAAATTAGTTAGTGTAATATGTATGTACGAGATAAATTTACCAGTTGGATGAGAATTGCAGGATTTAGACATGTTCTGTCGCTCTCATGAATTTAAACAGTGGTTTTGAAATTTGGCATTTGAAATTTAGAGTATTATCAAAGATGAAAATTCATACATTATGAAATTAACAGAAGATTCTAGGATGTAGCCACAAGACCGTAATGTCATTAAAGGGTTTGTAATGCTATGAACTACTGGAGCACATGTTTAAGTGTTTAGAAATCTGAAACTCAAGGTAACAGTTTGTTCTATCCATTTTATTGTTTGATGTGTGTCTGGGCAATATACACAAGTGGAGATTGTGGGAGCTATTTTATTCTATATATGGTTAGGATTGAGTGCATGGTGGTAATGGTACAGGACTAGCAACCCAGAGGTTGAGTGTGTAAATCCCACTTTAGCACATTGTGAAAACAAATGCAATAGACCTAGTAATTTGTGGCCTGGCTCCAGAAAACAGTGACCATTGTTGTAAGAAAAACAAACCACTGGCTCACTAGTATAATTCAGGAAAACAAACCTACAAGCCATCAATGGCAGACTATTAATGCCCTCTAAAGTGGCCCAGCCCATGAAGGTGGCTTTGCCAGTGTCACCCACATCCGAGAACAAATAAAAAATACGTTGGCCAGTAATCACATCTGCAATGGTGGCTCCCCTGGCAGTGTTTCTCCCCTCCTGGGACTGGGACAGGTGGTACAGTTCCAAAGGCATTGGATGTTCTCCTGTACTTTGCCCGTGTAGCCAATGTTTGTGTGAGCCTTGACAACGAATGCTGATGGTCCTTTCTATCGTGGGAAACATCACATCCAAGCTCGGTCCTGTCCTCCCACCATCTACACAGGTGAACCTGCAGCAGGATCTGAATATCACCTGATATTTTGCTTCTCTTCCCCCTGCCACCCTTTCTGAAACCCTGAGGCCAATTTTAGCAGCCTGCTGTTGCCCTAGCTAAGATCAGCTGTTTTCATTAGAACAGACACAATACAGGGTAATTTGGTAGAGGGAATGGGACAGAATGGATAGAAACAGACAGTTTCCAGTGATTGAAGGTTCTCAAACAAGAGGGTGTAGGAATGTCTAGTTCCTATCCAAAAGACTGAGGTCCACTCAGACGATCAAATAAACGAGGTTTAATGAAAACTAACAGAGTTTAACGGATAACTACAGGAGAACATCGAATATAGGTCTAGTCAGTTCGGAGGCTCCACGAGGACTGCTTGGGCGGTCCCGTGGCTGACGTCATGACGTCGTCATGTTTTTCCCGCCGGTGGGGGATCACGTGATGAACGGCATGACTTCATCGTGTTTACCCGCGCTATTAAAGTGATCGCGCTCTGTACATGTAAACAGTGAAAACAAAGATACAGATTCAGGCTGTAGCTAACATATTATTAAAGGGAATTATATACAATTGATCAGAGTCCCTTAGTGGCTCCGCCACATGCGCCCCCCCCCCCCCAGAATTGTCTTTAATAGCAAAAGTAAAACGGCGAGGAGGCCTGACAAGCCTGTCAGATCGACTTCTGTAGCCTTGAAGTGGAAGCTGATGGACGGCGGGCGAGCTGGCGGGCGGTTGCGTTTGATCTGGCACGGCGACTGTGGGCGGTCGGCCACGTTTCGGCGGTTGTGCGATCTCGACTGGGCGGTCAAGGTCCAAGTGAGTCGGCGTCAACCGAAATGTGGTCCGGTTTACCTCCGACATCGACTGAAAAAGATTTGTCTCCCGTCTCTATCACGCGGAAAGGACCAGTGTAAGGGGGTTTGAGCGGGTCCCGATGAGCGCCGTGGCAGATAAACACATAGTCGGCGTTTTTCAGCTCAGCTGGGACGTGGGAGCTCTGCAAGCCGTGATGCGACGTAGGCACTGGAGCGAAACTTCTGGCTGCCTCCTGGTGTCTGACAAGCTGCTGGGATGCGGACCATGGCTTTGTTGGAGTCGGAAGGAAATCCCCTGGTACGCGTAGCGGCTGGCCATATACGAGCTCCGCCGTGGACGATTGAAGATCTTCTTTAGTCGCCGTACGAAGACCCAAAAGGACCCATGGAAGCCTGTCCACCCAGCCCGCGCCTTGAAGGCTGGCTCGCAGTGTGGCCTTGAGCGACCTGTGGAAGTGTTCGCACAGGCCGTTCGCCTGTGGATGGTAGGCAGTGGTGCGATGTAGCTTGATGCCGAGCCCCTGAGCCACAGTGTTCCAGAGCTCCGAAGAAAACTGCGGCCCACGATCAGACGAGATGTCCGCCGGTACCCCGAAACGGGCGACCCAAGAGGAGATGAATGCCCTGGCGACGTCTGCGGAAGTGGTGGATGACAAAGGAACCGCCTCCGGCCATCGAGTGGTGCAGTCCACCATTGTAAGAAGATGAGTAAACCCGTGCGAAGGCGGAAGGGGCCCCACCAGGTCCACATGCACATGATCAAACTTACGTTCCGGAACAGCGAAAGTGGCCAATGGAGCCTTGACGTGACGCTGCACCTTGGCCTTTTGGCAGACCACGCAGGTGTTGGCACAGTCGCGAACATCCATGTGCATGCCTCGCCACACGAATTTGGACGACATCAGCCGTTGCGAGGCCTTCATGCCAGGGTGCGACAACCCGTGTATGGCGTCAAAAACTTTTCGGCGACCGGGACGATAGGGCGAGGATCTCCTACGGAGACGTCGCAGAGTAGCGTAGTGCCTGCGGCATGGAATTTGACGTCGGCCGCTTGGAGGCTAGATGGGTTGGTTCTGTAAGATTGGACTTCCGGATCCGAGGCTTGATCCGCAGCCATGAGGGCATAGTCGATGCCAAGCTGGACTGCATGAACAGTTGCGCGGGAGTGGCAATCCGCCACCAGGTTGTCTTTACCGGACACATGCTGAATGTCTGGTGAATTCTGAGATAAACGTCAACTGACGTCGTTGCCGAGCTGACCACGGTTCGGCGGTCTTGGCCATAGCAAACGTCAGTGGCTTACGGTCCACAAAAGCCGTGAACGGATGTCCCTCTAGCAAGAACCAGAAATGGCGGATGGCCAGAAAAAGGGCCAGCAACCCCTGGTCGAACGTGCTGTACTTCCGTTCGTTTCGCCGTAGTTGACGGCTGAAAAACGCCAGCGGTTGCCACGTCCCATGCACCCACTGTTCCTGCACTGCGCCGATGGCGTAGTCTGACGCGTCGGTGGTAAGGGCGATGGTGGCACCTGGCAGCGGGTGTGTCAGCATGGTTGCGTTGGCTAAAGCGCCTTTTGTGTCAACGAATGCCCGGTCCATGTCGACTGTCCAGCTAATCGGATCTTTGCCGGACTTGCCCTTGAGGGCCTCGTACAGGGGCTGCATGAGCAGAGCTGCATTAGGGACGAACCGGTGATAAAAATTTACCATCCCGAGGAACTCCTACAGGGCCTTGACGGTCTGCGGGCGCGGGAACGAAGTAACTGCCTCCACCTTCGTTTGCAGGGGAATTGCGCCGTCCGATGTGATGCGATGGCCTAAGAAATCAATCTGCTGCAGGCCGAACTGGCACTTGGCTGGGTTGATGATCAAGCCGTGTTGACTGAGGCGTCTAAAGAGGATGCACAAATGGCAGATGTGCTCCTCTTTATTACGGCTGGCGATGAGGATGTCGTCGATGTAGACGAATAGAAACGTGAGGTCCCGAAGCACGGAGTCCATCAAGCGCTGGAAAGCCTGTGCAGCGTTCTTCAATCCAAACGGCATCCGCAGAAATTCAAACAGGCCGAATGGGGTGATGACTGCAGTTTTCGGGACGTCTTGCGGGTGTACGGGGACCTGGCGGTAGCCACGGACAAGGTCGACTTTTGAAAAAATGGTATTTCCTGCCAAATGGGCAGAGAAATCCTGAATATGAGGGATCGGGTACCGATCAGGAGTAGTGGCGTCGTTCAGGCGTCGGTAGTCGCCGCAAGGCCGCCATCCGCCGCCAGGTTTCGGAACAATGTGGAGAGGCCAAGACCAGGGACTATTCGACCGGCGAATAATCCCTAGCCGCTCCATCGTGTCGAACTCCGCTTTCGCAGCCGTGAGCTTGCCAGGTTCGAGGCGCCGGGCCCGTGCGTAGACCGGGGAGCCAGTAGTGGTGATGTGATGTTCGACACCATGTTTCGTGGCCGTGGAAGAGAAAGTGGGTCTGGTCGGGTCTGGGAAATCTCCGAGGAGGCGAGTGAAGTCATCCGGAGGTGGGAACGTGCAGGAGACAGTGCGCGCCATGGTGTTACCGCAGTGGTACGGGATGGAGTGAAAAGTGGCTGCATTGATCAACCGGCGGTGCCGTACATCCACCAGGAGGCCGTTGGCGCACAAAAAATCCGCCCCGAGGATGGCTTGAGAGACTTTGGCCATGATGAAATCCCAGTAAAACCGCTGGCCGCCGAAGCACACCTGGACCCGCCAGCTTCCGAAGGTCCGAATGGCCCCGCCATTAGCCGCCTGGAGGGAGGGGCCGTGCCCCCCGGCTTGTAGATCAAGATTTGGCGCGGGTAGGATGCTACACTGCGCCCCGGTGTCGCAGAGGAAACGTCGACCAGATAGGGAGTAGTTGATGAGGAGGAGTTTTCCCGAATTACCGATTGCCATCGCAGCCGCGGGGCGCTCGTTATAACCGGTCCTCTTTCGACAGGGTGGCTGCTGGGTTTTTTTTTAGCAAAAAGCTGCAGGGAGGGCGGCAGCATCTTGCTTTTGCGCCAAAACGGGCGTGGTAGGAGCACAACCCTGCAGGTTGAGGGGTTGGAGCAGCATCTGTGGGGGATGGGCGCCTCGTGGCAGCGCAGTACTGCTGTGTCACCGCGAAGATCTTGTCCGCATCGGCAGCCAGCTCTGCGCAGTCTGTGACTTCCGACCTGGCTAGGGTAGCCTGAACTTGCTCCGGTAGCTGGCTGAGGAATAGCTCCCTGAAGAGGAAGCATTCTGGTTCGGAGCCCAGGAGCGTGAGCATTTGGCTCATGAGCTCGGACGGCTTGGAGTCCCCGAGGCCGGGCATATTGAGCAGCCGGCGGGCACGCTCCGACTTCGTGAGCCCGAAGACCTGTAACAACCGCGCCTTTATTGTTTCATACTTGCGATCTTCTGGTGGATTACCAAGCAGGCTGACGATCTGCGAGGCTGTGGTGCTGTTGAGGGCGGAGACCACGTGATAGTAACGGGTCTGATCCGCAACGATGTCCCTGATTGCGAACTGGGCTTCAGCCTGGATGAACCACGCGGCTGGTTGTTGCTCCCAGAACTGTAGTAGCTTCAAAGCAACGGCGTTCGATTCCATGTTCGGTAACTTCTGCGAAAACTGTTTGCAAAAGTCGGGGTCACCAATGTAGGAATGTCTAGTTCCTATCCAAAAGACTGAGGTCCACTCAGGCGATCAAATAAACGAGGTTTAATGAAAACTAACAGAGTTTAACAGATAACTACAGGAGAACATCAAATATAGGTCTAGTCAGTTCGGAGGCTCCACGAGGACTGCTTGGGCGGTCCCGTGGCTGACGTCATCACGATTTTCCCGCCGGTGGGGATCACGTGATGAACGGCGTGACGTCATCGCGTTTACCCGCGCTATTAAAGTGATCGCGCTCTGTACATGTAAACAGTGAAAACAAAGATGCAGACTCAGGCTGTAGCTAACATTATTAAAGGGAATTATATACAATTGATCGGAGTCCCTTAGTGGCTCCGCCACAAGGGCATAGATATAACATTAAATGTTATGGCCGGCCTCCCACCTTACACCCTCTGTAAACTTGAGCTCATCCAAAACTCTGCTGCCAATATCCTAACTCTCACCCATCACCCCTGTGCTCACTGACCTACATTGGCTCCTGGTCCAGCAAAGCCTCGATTTTAAAATTCCCATCTTTGTTTTCAAATCCCTCTGTGGCCTCACCCCTCCCTATCTCTGTAACCTTCTACAGCCCGCCGAGATTTCTGCATTCCTCCAATTCTGGCCTCTTGGGCATCCATGATTTTCATCGTTCCACCATTAGTGGCCATGCCTTCAGCTGCCCTAGGCCCTAAGCTCTGGAATTCCCTGCCTAAACCTCTCTTTTCTTTAAGACACTTCTTAAAACCTACCTCTTTGATCAAGCTTTTGGTCACCTGCCCTAATATCTCCATATGTGGCTCGGTGTCAAATTTTGTTTTGTTACGCTCTTGTGAAGCGCCTTGGGATGTTTTATTACGTTGAAGGTGCTATATAAATGCAAGTTGTTGTAAGAGATTTAGGATAGAGAGAAGGGAAGACTTTTTTACATGGAGGGTTGAGAACCTGTGGCGTGCACTACGAGAGTTAATGCTTGAAGCAGAGACCATCTCAACATTCAAGAATAGATTAGATGGGTGGTAGAAGGAAAGGGGGCTAAAGGGATATGAGAACAGGGCGGGCATGTGGGTTTAGGACCACTGCTCATGGAGGATAAACACCTGTTTACATTGTATGGTGTAAATTCAGTTTCATTCTTTGTAGTGCAGTTAAATTCCTGGCTGTTAAGCTTAGCCATTTACTGGATAAACTCATTGAGCTATTCGGGAAATGGCAGGTTAGCAAGGTAGTCATGGCAGTATTATGAAATGATTACCACAGTGGATCACCAGGATTATTTTATAGATATATTGCTGTTATATTATAGTCATATTTTTCATATCTGCATTTTAATCCTTTTTGAATCCGTGAGATCTTGATCTGCTGTGAAGTTATGGGTTTTCTTGGACATTTACATTACTAGGGGACACAGATTTAAGGTTTTGGGCAACAGATGCAGGGGGGACGTGAGGAAAAACTTTTTTACGCAGCGAGTGGTGAGGACCTGGAACTCGCTGCTGACGGAAGTGGTAGAAGTGGACATACTCAATGTTTTCAAGGGGAGACTGGATAGGCACTTGAGGGAAATAAACTTGCAGGGCTATGGGGATAGAGCGGGGGAATGGGACTGACTGGATTGCTCTGCAGAGAGCCGGCATGGACTCGATGGGCCGAATAGCCTCCTTCTGTGCCTTTATGACGCTATGACCATGGACATTTCCAAAGTCTTTGTCAAATCTGGTGCTATGCACTTCTAAACAAGTTACCATCATATATTCTCTCACCAAAACAATGTTCCTGGCTATCCAATTTTGTCTCAAGTCACTCTATCTGCAGTAATTGATGGATTTTCCTTTGACTCTTTTTCAATTTCAATCAAGGAGTTTTCCAGGGCTCTGTTCTCTCCCTCTGTTTTTCAAATCAATTATCTTTCCTCACTATCCAGCATATCAACGTTTTTTCAGTTTAAAATGTTTGCGCTGATTGAGCACACCCTTCTTCCTGCAGTGAAATGGTTGACTCACTAAACAATGATGTTATCAATGCCTTTCAGTGAGGCACATTTTTTATTTAAATGCTCTTGAGTTCAACAGCTAAAACCATTTTACTTTGGCTCCACCATTAGTCCTTCATCCCTGGACTTTGCTGGCATCATTTCTTCTGATGGAACTCCCATCGTTAAAAATGCATCCGAGATGCTGTGTTTTATCTTTCATTCATTCCAATACTTCTTTTCCCCTCTCTCAACTCTCTATAAAGCCCAAGGGGGTGACTCTTGCTGGAGTACGATTCCATCTGCACCAGCAGCCATCAGTTAACTTACCCAAGTGACTTTTTTCATGTGTAAACTTAGATGATGAGAACTGGCAAGATACTACTTAACTTGGTAAGGCATCAGAGCAGACCCAACATCAACATGCCCATTTTTTCAGCAGGGGTTATTCAATAATGGTCAGGGTTGGGAAGCCTGGCTGATTCACTTCCCCCCCACCCCACCACACCCCCAATAGCTCAGGGTACTGAAGCCAATTGAACCCCCCACCCCAACCCCGCTCCTCCCATGTGCTGTCATGGTGAGGTCTACTAAAGACGATTTGAGGAAAACTCAAAGATGTTTTAAAAATATATTAAGTGTAAGAGGATAACTAAAGAAAGGGTAGGGCTTATTAGAGATCATGAGGGTAATCTGTTTGTGGAGGCGGGAGATGTCGGTAGGGTTCTTAATGAATACTTTGCATCTGTTTTCACTAAGGAGAGGGGCGAAACATTAGATGAAATAAACATAGTGAGAGGGGAAGTATTAAGGGGTTTAGCAGCTTTAAAAGTGGATAAATTCCCAGGCCCGGATGAAATATATCCCAGGCTGTTAAGCGAAGCAAAAGAGGAAATAGCAGAGGCCCTGACCATCATTTTTCAATCCTCTCTGGCTTCAGGTGTGGTGCCGAAGGACTGCTAATGTGGTACCCTTGTTTAAAAAGGGAGAAAAGGATAGACTGAGTAATTATAGGCCAGTCAGCCTAACCTCGGTAGTGGGAAAATTATTGGAAAGAATTCTGAAGGACAGGATAAATCTTCATTTAGAAAGACATGGATTAATCAAGGATAGCCAGCACGGATTTGTTAAGGGAAGGTCGTGTCTGACAAACTTGATTGAAATTTTTGAGGAGGTAACAAGAAGGGTAGATGAGGGTAGTGCGTTTGATGTAGTGTATATGGACTTAAGCAAGGCTTTTGATAAGGTTCCACATGGCAGACTGGTCACGAAGTTAAAAGCTCATGGGATCCAGGGCAAAGTGTCAAGTTGGATTCAAAACTGGCTTGGAGGCAGGAAGCAGAGGGTAATGGTTGATGGGTGTTTTTGTGACTGGAAGGCTGTTTCCAGTGGGGTTCCGCAGGGCTCAGTACTAGGTCCCTTGCTTTTTGTGGTACATATCAATGATCTAGACTTGAATATACGGGGTATGATTAAGAAGTTTGCAGATGATACTAAAATCGGCTGTGTGGTTAATACTGAAGAAGGAAGCTGTAGACTGCAGGAAGATATCAATAAATTGGTCAGGTGGGCAGAACGGTGGCAAATGGAATTCAATCCGGAGAAGTGTGAGGTAATGCATTTATGGAGGGCTAACAAGGAAAGGGAATACACATTAAATGGTAGGACACTGAGTAGAGGAACAAAGGGACCTTGGAGTTCATGTCCACAGATCCCTGAAGGTAGCAGGCCAGGTAGATAAGGTGGTTAAGAAGGCATACAGAATGCTTGCCTTTATTAGCCGTGGGATAGAATACAAGAGCAGGGGAGTTAGGCCTCAGCTGGAGTACTGCATGCAGTTCTGGTCACCACATTACAGGAAAGATGTGATTGCACTAGAGAGGGTACAGAGGAGATTTACAAGGATGTTGCCGGGAGTAGAGAATCTTAGCTATGAGGAAAGACTGGATAGGCTGGGTCTGTTTTCCTTGGAACAGAGGAGGCTGAGGGGAGACCTTATTGAGGTGTATAAAATTATGAGGGGCATAGATAAAGTGGATAGAAAGGACCTATTTCCCTTAGCAGAGGGGCCAAAAACCAGGGGGCATAGATTTAAGGTAATTGGTGGAAGGTTTACAGGGGATTTGAGGGGAAATTTCTTCACCCAGAGTGTTGTGGGGGTCTGGAACTCACTGCCTGAAAGGGTGGTAGAGGCAGGAAGGCTAACCGCATTTAAAAAGTACTTTGATGTGCACTTGGGATGCTCTAACCTGCAGAGCTACGGACCAAGAGCTGGGAAGTGGGATTAGGCTGGATAGTTCTTTGTTGGCCGGCGCGGACACAATGGGCCGAAATGGCCTCCTTCCGTGTTGTAACTTTTTACGAGTAACCCAAGATCCTGTGGTTCCTCTTGATGCCTTTTACCCACTTGGCCATTTGCACCAAAGGTTATCACACTTCATTCGGTTTGATACAATCTATATCACTGAAGAGAGTGATGTACATGGATTCAAAAATGGCTCTGCCATTTGACAGAATGGTTATTGAAATAAGAGTGAGCTAGAAAGTCTGGATAGATTTAAGGCCACTTTGAATTCAGCAGCTTAATGATGAGATTGTCACACCATGTTAATAAAGCTGGGTAAGGTAAATGTCATATAAAAATTCTGATGTAACGAGGGCTGACACCTTCAAGCCAAAGGCAGCACGAGTCTTTGGTTCCTGAGCCTTGTGCGGATAAACTTGAGGCGGCCATTTTACTTTTACTGCAGTGGAAAGAAATAGCAGTGACAAATGTAGAAGAAAATTTCACAGGAAGAAAAGTCTCAGCAGGGGTTGCAGAGCTGTGGTGTAGTACATTGCAGCAATCCAATGCGCTACACGAGTTTAATCTTCACACCCTTTGAGTTCTGTATTCAGCCACACTATTAGGGAATGTTCCAACAGTGATAAGTGTCTGTCTACAGATAAAATTGGAACTAATGCAGTCACCGGATGCTCTCTTTAACACCCAGTTTTTAGCAGAGGCCTGGGTATAGGTTTGTCTGCTTGCTCTCTCTTTCCCTTGCTCATTGTCCCTCACCCTTTGCTCATAGCCAATGGTCATATAAAATTATGGAAGAGTTGGATGTAAAAAGCAAGAATTCCATAGGCAGTTGGTCAAACTATTGCCAGTCATGGTGGGGGACTACACTGTAATGATATCAGCAAATAGAGATGGTATTTGCCTGTTTGATTATGATGCCTTACCAGCATGTTTGCATGTATTGATTGCTTGTGCCTGACCAGCAGAGGGCATGTGACCGAGACGAGCAAGGCAGTGGAGTTTAGTTTCGGTTTCGTTCTAGATGCATCACTAGCATGATGTCCTTATGGGACGTATGCTAAGGTCAAACCTACCCATCCCGGAGAACCTCCTGAAAACAAAAGAGGGGGAGAAAGTGAGGAAGTTCAAAGAGCAACAGAAAGAAAAGCAAAAGTACTACTATGAAAGAGGAACACAAAACCTACCTGAACTCCACACTGGTGACCAAGTAAGGTTCAAAGACAAAACAAACACATGGACTCAGAAGGGAACTGTCCTGAGTGAAGTTCAACCAAGATCATACACCATTCAGACAGATGAGGGTGCTGTTCTGAGAAGAAATCGTCGAGATCTTCTCATGGGACCAGCCACAGCAGGTCAAAAGACTGACACTGTTGAACAACCTGATCACACAGCTGAGAACCAATCATCTGAGGCAACAACTCAGATTCAAGGACAATCAATCAGAAAATCCTCAAGACACGTGAAGCCTCCTGAGAGACTCATTGAGCAAATTTAAGGACTATTGTTATAGAAGGAAGTAATGTTATCTTATTCTTTCTTCAAGTTCTAGTGTATTGACATATTTCATGTGAACACACAAAGCAAGATTAAAAAACCTTGATCATGATAATGTAAGTTCATTAAGTGTTACAGTTAAAATGCAGATTAATACAAAGAAAACATGTTGTTAGTTAAAAGTAAAATACTTTTGTTTTAAGAAAAGGAGATGTAATGATATCAGCAAATAGAGATGGTATTTGCCTGTTTGATTATGATGCCTTACCAGCATGTTTGCATGTATTGATTGCTTGTGCCTGACCAGCAGAGGGCATGTGACCGAGACAAGCAAGGCAGTGGAGTTTAGTTTCGGTTTCGTTCTAGATGCATCACTAGCATGATGTCTCCTGTAAATGCTGTATAAAGAGTTGAACAGACTTTAGATTAAAAGACATTCTCTTTCATAAATGTCTCGTCATTGAACCCACAAAGAAATCAATACATACACTGACACCAAGTTCAAGAACAAGATCATACAGTTAGAAGGTTTCTATTGCTGAAAGTGTCGAGAAACAGAAACTATAAAAAAAAGGTCTGCTTTATTTGTCTTTGGGATGTAGGCAACACTGGTAAGAAAGTATTTATTGCAGAGCTCCCTAGTTGCCCAGAGGGCATTAAGAGTCAACCACATATGTAGGACTGGAATCACATGTAGGGATAGCAGGTTCCCTTCCCTGAAGGGCATTAGTGACCCAGTTGGGTTTTTACAATAATCTTGCAGCTTTCAATGGCCCACAAATTGCCAGATTTATTGAATACAATTTCACAACTTGCCACAGTGGGATTTGAACTTGTGACCTCTCGTACCATAACCACTAGATTACTGTACCCATCTTATTTGAAAGATCGGAAGGAATTCCAGTGACATTAGCTCCACAGGCGTGCAGATTGCTGTCGTAACAGTGAAATCGGAAGCAGGAGCACCTTCAGAAACTTGGGAAGACCAAGAACGTTACAATACTTGATGGATGGAAACAGCACTTAAAATATCTTTGGTGCACAGACTGCACAGTGATTTTCGATGTTTGCATTGTTAGGTATTCGACACACGTTCCCTCCGGAGTACTCCAGAGAGGTGACAGGCTGCCAAGAACGTTTTGTGAATGAGGGTCTCCGAAAGCAGAGGCTGCAGCCAAATTAGAGACCATCAGCAAGCGTGTGAACAAATAGAGAGAGACTCACCAAGCAGTGTGCTGTGGCAGGATAGTTTATCACAATCAATCTGTATGGTAGAGACGATGGAACTCTAATTTCACAATTGATAAATGTGTTTGCAAAAAGTCCTAAAATGTGCATTATTTTGACCCTAGATAAGTCAGTAAATATAATGACCAACAAATAACCGTCATGTTCATCTTTTATTTAGGCCCAAATGCTCCTTTTTATGTTAAATGTAAAATCACAAGTCTGAACAACAAAATGCAGCACGAGCCAATAAAAGCCACAAACTATAGATTTCTAGAAACTTTGGGGGTTTTCACATATTGTAAGTAACCATGTCTTTCTAATATCTAAATTTAACATAGAATTACCCATCACCGACTCCACTTATTTTCCAAACCTTGCTGTGGGCGTACAGGCGATTTTTTTTGTTTTTATTTTTGTTTGCATGTGGCATGAATTACGCATGAAATTTGGCTGGCGAGAATTTCAACTTACGGTTGGGTCTGTTGTTTTCCCCCCCCCCCTTCCTCCCATCCTGAGACAGAGAAGTTCTGCTTCTAGGATTCTAAACCAATTGCTAGGAGGAGGTGTGCAGCAGCACCCCAGGCATAACTGTCCCTCATGTTCTGGGTACATGCCTCTCCACAGCAGCGCAGCTGAGATTGGTCACTAGATGTTGTGGGGTTTGAAGCTTGTGGCTCCACTGCCACAGCACTCGACATTGGTGTCCCACTGCACTGTGCCATAGCACCACCTCAACGGCTGCTGCAGTTTAACATCTGAGCATACAGCGTAATTCCAAGTTCTTAGGGGTGATCATCGTCTTTGGAATATCCAAGTTCTGACAGTTTGCCTTTAGTTTTGTTGTAGACTGGTTTAATGCAGTAAATTTGACCTTTTCTAGTGGATGTGGCAAAATGAGTTACTTAACCTTCATTTATTTACCAGGGTCATCAAAGCAAAAGCTCTGCTGATTTGGGGACATTGTAAGTTTTAACACTATATGCCCAAGAGTTCATGGTATGTTTTTTTGGGATGAATTTTTTGTGCTCATCAAAATAAGTGATCTGTGCAGTGAAACACAACACATTTTTTCCACTTTTGTGGCCTAGCGCCAAGTCATTCCATATGGCACAGCACAGACCAGATAAAACCTGTAGCTCCCTATTAGAATGCTGTTCTAATAGTGACCCTGTACTGGACTAGTGTGAATATTTCAACTGCTGACACCAAGCAGCCCTTATGGCCTGTCATGGGCAGTTTTGTGCTGTGGACCCGTGCACACTGAGCCTTGAATGGGCCTTCTTGGACACCTGCACCTCTTGTGCTGATGGTGCTCCCACAGTGGTGCTTGGTAAGGCATTCCAGGATATTGACCCAGAGACTGAAGAGACGGCAATGTATGTCCAAATCGGGACAGTGTGTGACTTGAAGGTGATGGTATTCCCACGACCTTGCTGCTCTTGTCCTTCTTGCTGGTGAAGGTCACAGAGAAGGGAGGTGCTGACACAGCAACATTGCTGAGTTGCTGCAGTGCATCCTGCAGCCACAGTGCACCAGTGATGAAGGGGGTGGAGATTGACCATAGTGCCAGTCCAGTGAACAACTCTGTCGCAGATGGTGTCGAGCTTCCCGAGTGTTGTTGCAGCTGCACCTATCCAAGCATGTGGTGAATATTCCATCACACTCCTAACTTGAGCCGTGTAGCTGGTAAAGTGGCTTTGAGGAGTCATGAGGTGAGCCAGTCATCGAGATGTACTCATCCTCTGCCGTGCTCTTGAAGCCACTGTGTTGATATGGCTGGCCCAGTTAAGCTACTGATGCTTTGCATTATTTTGTCTGAGGTGGTCGTCGCTGTGTGCTCCACATGTCTGTGCATTTATTTGGTGGTAATATTTGTTTCTGTTGCTCGATGCATTCGTGTGAATTTTGGTATGTTTATTGGTCTTGGTGTTATGTGGTAATGTGCATCTCTTGTACATTAGTATCTCGGTGATTAGAATGTGTTGATATCTGCACCGTGTGCATGGAAGTCTTTCACTCTTGAGCTATGTTGAATATCTGTTGCATTAATTTCTGTCTGTAGTTGAAGCAGTACGTCTTTGCAGTTTGCCTATGTCTGACGATTTTTTTGTCGTCTATTTTATGGGATTTGTGTGTTGAAATTTTTACTTCTGTCTGTTGGTTTGTTTGTCTGAGCAGTGGCTATGTCCTGTAGTGTATCTTGGTCTGTTTGAGCACTGGATAAAATCTTAGAATGACACAACACAGAAGGAGGCCATTTGGCCCATCGTGTCTGTGCCGGCTCTTTGAAAGAGCTATCCATTTAGCCCCACTCCCCTGCTCTTTCTGTATATCCCTGTAAATGTTTCCCCTTCAAGTATTTATTCAGTTCCCTTTTGAAAATTACTAATGAATCTTTATCCACCACCCTTATTGGCAGTGCATTCCAGATCATCATAACTCGCTGTGTAAAAAATAAATTCTCCTCACCTCGCCTCTGGTTCTTTTGCCAATTACCTTAAATCTGTGCCCTCTGGTTACTTACACTTCTGCCACTGGAAGCAGTTTCTCCTTATTTACTCTATCAAAACCCTTCATGATTTCAAATCTCCCCTTAACCTTCTCTGCTGTAAGGAGAACAACCCCAGTTTCTCCAATCTCTCCACATAACTGAAGTCCTTCATCTCTATTACCATTCTAGTAAATCTCCTCTGTACCATCTCTAAGGCCTTGGCATTTGTCTGAAAATGTGCCCAGAATTTGCCACAATACTCCAGATGGTGTGTAACCAGTGTTTTATAAAGGTTTTGCATAACTTTCTTGGTTTTGTACTCTATTCCTCTATTTATAAAGCCAAGGGTCCCGTATGCCTTTTTAACAGCCATTTCAACTTATCCTGCCACCTTCAAAGACTTGTGTACGTACACCCTCAGGTCTCTGTTCCTGCACCTCCTTTAAAACTGTACCATTTCGTTTATATTGCCTCTCCTCATTCTTCCTACCAGAAAGTATCACTTCACACTTCTCTGCATTAAATTTCAACTACCATGTGTCTGCCCATTTCACTAGTTTATCTATGTCTTCCTGAAATCTGTTACTATTCTCTTGTCAACTCCACTTCTGAGTTTTGTGTCATCTGCAAAATTTGAAATTATTCCCTGTATACCCAAGTCCAGGTCATTTATTTATATAGAGCAATGATCCCAACATCGACTCCTGGGGACCATCAATGTACACTTCCCTCCAGTCTGAAAAACCAACTGTTCACCACTACCATCTGCTTTCTGTCTCTTTGCCAATTTCTTATCCGCGGAGGCACTGACCCTTTAACATCATGGGCTTCAATTTTGCTAACAATTCTATGATATAGTACTTGATCAAATGCCTTTTGATAGTCCATATACACAACATCAACCGCACTACCCTCATCAACCCTCTCCGTTACTTCATCAATAAACTCAATTGAGTTAGTCAAACACGATTTGCCAACAAGTCCACGCTGACTTTCATTTATCAGACCATATTTTCCAAATGCCAATTAATTTTGCCCCGGAATAGTGTGTCTCAAAGTTTCCCCACCACCGACATTAGGCTGACTGGCCTATAGTTGCTGGTTTTTATCCCCCTCCCCTTTTTTGAACAGGGATGTAAAATTTGCAATCCTCCAGTCCTCTGGCACCACTCCCATATCTAAGGAGGATTGGATGATTGTGGCCAAAGCCTCTGCAATTTCCACCCTTACTTCCCTCAGCAACCTAAGATACATCCCATCTGGACCCGGTGACTTTTCTACTTTGAGCGCTGCCATCCTTTTAAGTACCTCCTCTTCATCTATTTTTATGCTATCCAATATTGCCACTATCCTCTCCTTTATTGTGACATTTGCAGCATCTTTTCTAGTGAAGACCGATGCAGAGTACTCATTTAGTACCTCAGCCATATCCTCTGCCTCCACAAGAAGATCGCCTTTTTGGTCCCGAATCAGCCCCACCCTTCCTTTGACTTTTACTCTTTATATGTTTATAAAAGACTTTTGGATTTCCTTTTCTGTTACCCACTAATCTATTCTCATACACTCTCTTTGCCCCGCTTATTTCCTTTTTCAGTTCTCATCTGTACTTTCTGTATTCAGCTTGGCACTCTACTGAATTATGAACCTGACATTTATTATAAGCCTTCTTTTTCTGTTTCATTTTAATCTCTACATCTTTAGTCATCCAGGGAGCTCTAGCTTTGGTTGTCCTTCCTTTCCCCCTCGTGGAATTGTCCTGTAATGTATTGTAGGTCTGTGTTTAAGCAGTGGATGTGTCCTGTAATGTATTGTAGGTCTATATTTAAGCAGTGGATGTGTCCTGTAATGTATTGTAGGTCTGTGTTTAAGCAGTGGATGTGTCCTGTAATGTATTGTAGGTCTATGTTTAAGCAGTGGATGTGTCCTGTAATGTATTGTAGGTCTGTGTTTAAGCAGTGGATGTGTCCTGTGTTTGGGAAGATGTATGTTTTTTCTCTGGAGGTACCACAGGCATGTATTTGGATTTGTTGCTGGAGCGGTGCAGTCTGTTTGTTGCTGAGTGTGGCTGAGGTTGTAGAGGCCCATGATTGGAGTGAGGAAATGGGCAGCGGAGCTCTAAAGACTGACTATTGAAACCAGGATAAGGGAAGTAAGAGGCAGAAAGGATTAAAAATATATTTAAAACACATTAAGAAATTGATAAAATGAAAAAAATAAAACTTAACTGCATAGAGGACAAAATGGGTAAAAACAAAATGTCTGATGGAGTTAGGGGAAAGAGATGGGACTTGTGCTACCTAATGGTGACAACTACTGTTTACATAGGAAAATTCCATTCTAAATATTTGCATACGCAGTCTTAATTGTAAATTACTGAAAAATTGCAGCAACAGGGATGCGGACAGGAAGTGCTCGCATACGCAGGATTTAGAATATATAAGTGGATCAAGTGTGGTATTGCTCACGATAGGTCTGAGCATGTGGATTGTTGGTCTCCCTGTACCTAAAGTAATGGGTAGCATTGAGAGTATTTAGTAACTAGTAAATATGATATAAATTTCTCTTTGAAAGTATGAGGTGAGCAGAGCCTTGTGGTAAGAGTTCACACTTTCTTCTTTTCCCAACAGTTTCCTTCTCCTTTAACAAAACCTGCTGTGATAGTACTGCCTAAGCTCCTTTCCACTTCTCCCACCGCCCCCCCCCCCCCCTTTAAAAAAAAAACCCCAGAGATATGTTTGTTATGCTGCTCTTACATTGCTGTCAGGCCTCTGCAGAGCAAGCTAACTATACCACTCTCCCACATTTACCTCTGTAATGGCTATAGGCCGTACTGCACATCAGCTGCATTGTGGGGGTCTGACATTCCACGTTTATGCTGACTGGCCATAACAAATTGATGCTGCAGTGACGTACTGACATTGAATCACAATGTCACACAGAGAGAATAAGTGTCATAGCAGCACGTTTACTAGCCCCGGAGTAAAAGACGAGGGTTCCTTGTCTCTGTTTTTGATATAACCACAAGCTTTGCAAGACTGATACTACAGGAGTTTCCAATGCACCCGTGTCTTATTTGAAGGTAGGGTGCCCAATATTGCCAATAGTAATCCAAATGTGGCCGCTCAATTTGATCTTGGCCTGCCCTTGAGATGTATCCTATTTTGATTACCTTTATTAAGAACAACTGTTCACTGACTGCAGCCTTCAGTAAATGATCAATAATGACACTCTGATCCTCTCCACCTTGGCTAAAGAACTTATTCTAATTGTACAAATGCTTGCTGTTCCAGTATACATTACAATTATATTTCTATATTAACATCCACCTGCTGTTCCATCAGTTTAATTGGCCCACGTCTTTCTGATACTTGTCACCTACCCATAATAGCTTGTTACCATTAGCGAATCATATAACATTACAGGAAGCATTTATACCTCAGTAGTGAGTAGTTTGAATGATGGGTATCACAGAGAACACCATTGAAGAATCGTGCTGGTTACTGTATGTTCTATATTAATCCAACTAGCTAATTTATTGTTCATCCCATGAGTTTAAATGATGCTCACTGGATAGCCCTCATCCACGAGTTTAGTTACCTCAAACATATTACTGACCTATTGCTTCTAAATCCACACTGACTAAACAGTGCAGACTACTCTTCAGATAAGCATTACTTGCATCCAATATAACGCTCTTGAGTGTTGTTCCCACTACAGATGTCAGCCAGAGTTTTAAAATATTATGGCTCAGCATTTTGGAGAGGGGAGGAGGGCTTTCTTCAGTCTCCATTTCCTAAATTTTAAATTGCTTTTCCATCAGAGAAACTTGTACATACTTCATTGTGTATGTGGTGCGTTAAACGGTATATACCTTTCTGTGGCTTCTACGTATTTTTCTTTTTCTTTCCGTCTTTCCATCTCTTTCCTTCCCTTCTTCCCGCCTTCCTTGCCTTTCCCCACTCCCGCCCTTCCCCACTCCCGCCCTTCCCCACTCCCGCCCTTCCCCACTCCCGCCCTTCCCCTCTCCCGCCCTTCCCCACTCCCGCCCTTCCCCACTCCCGCCCTTCCCCACTCCCGCCCTTCCCCTCTCCCGCCCTTCCCCACTCCCGCCCTTCCCCTCTCCCGCCCTTCCCCACTCCCGCCCTTCCCCTCTCCCGCCCTTCCCCACTCCCGCCCTTCCCCACTCCCGCCCTTCCCCACTCCCGCCCTTCCCCTCTCCCGCCCTTCCCCACTCCCGCCCTTCCCCTCTCCCGCCCTTCCCCACTCCCGCCCTTCCCCACTCCCGCCCTTCCCCTCTCCCGCCCTTCCCCACTCCCGCCCTTCCCCTCTCCCGCCCTTCCCCACTCCCGCCCTTCCCCACTCCCGCCCTTCCCCACTCCCGCCCTTCCCCACTCCCGCCCTTCCCCACTCCCGCCCTTCCCCACTCCCGCCCTTCCCCACTCCCGCCCTTCCCCTCTCCCGCCCTTCCCCACTCCCGCCCTTCCCCTCTCCCGCCCTTCCCCTCTCCCGCCCTCTTCCCTCAGAACTTTTTCTTCCACTTGCCTCCCTTTCTCTCCTGAAGAGAGAGTGTGCCACTGGGGCATTCTGAGTACGGTTGCATAGTGGCAAACAGTCCTGTGCCTAGCTCAAGCTCTTCATATGTGAGCCTGATGACCTGTTCAATCTTGGGTGATAGCACAGCCGAGCCCAGTCATGGCCTCGACCCAACATCCACACTCGTGCTCTTTGCATAGTGGAGACCTGCAGATTGTTGCCTGAGCATGTTGAGACTTTTGTCGTGAACTACCATTGTCCTAGCTGGCATCAGCTAGTTCAGCATAGAGCAGAGTTTGACTTTGCTTATCTATATGGCTCAGTACTCACCTCGACTCTGAGGCAACTGGGAGCAGTTCCCTGAACCTTTATGTATCTCCAAAAGGTAAGTGCTGCAATAGTAACAGTAAGTTAATTGACCTGTATATCTTTTAATAATGATTGAACCCTGTTTAATGGGATGCCTTGTGTTGGCAGCGTGTTGCACCACAGGGGCATAGTGGCGCAGCTAACATGATGTATCACTCCCTGACAGCTGGGAGTGGAGTGGCTGAACAAGCTGAATTCCACTGCTCACTGTCCCATTTTTTTCTGTTAGGGGAATCCAGCGTCAAGTGTAAATTTTTTTTTTAATAAACCAGACCCTGTAAGGTGCAGTTGGATTGACTGTGTTCTCTGCATTGTATCTACAGCCCTCAAATTCAGATCCTTTTGCTGCTTCTGGCTCGGGACAGTTTGGAGGGAAAGGATTCACCGATGACCCTTTTCAAAGTAAACAGGATACACCAGCACTGCCCCCAAAGAAAAGTGTACCCCCACGACCTAAAGCGCCCCCTAGTGGTAAGTTGAATTGTCTTATTGGTAAGTATGTATTTGAATAATTCCCTAGTATTAACATTATTGGCCTAACTTTTTACCATGTGCTATGTTTGTTTGGCTGTTCTGTGCTTCCTTTTTTAAATAAATATAGGATACCATACAATCAACAAAAAGCAGAAATGGCAAGAACAGTCATTCATTTTCTGTTCAATTACATTTGTTTATGCTTCTGCTTCTAGTAACCAGTTTCTTATGAGTGCCTTGTTGACATAAGCACTAAATCTGAGCAGGGCAAAGTAGGATGCAGATTGGCCTCTGTGATTTCTCCTAGGTTGACTCTTACCTCATCAAGTGGGATGTGCTGAGTGGAGCCTAGACACTTCCCCACAGAAAGGAAGGAAACCAGTTGAAAGTGTCACCTTGATGAACACTTTGCCCCAAGAAAGAACTTGCATTTATATAGCACCTTATCACGTATCAGAAATGTCCCAAGTTGATTCACATGCAATGAAATAAATTGTGCTATTTTGTGCGCAACTGTACCATAAGCATCAGTGAGATGGAGTAGGAGAACTTCCTGCTCCATTTTGCATAGTTCCATGGGATTTTAGATGTCCGACTGAACCACTGAAACTAGTAGACGGAGCCTCGGGTTTGCCGTCTCGTCTAAAGGATGGAACTTCTGCCCATGAGCCCCTCCCTCAGTACCACACTGAAATGTCCGCCTAGATTGTGCTCGAATTCTAGAGTGGGGCTTGAACCCCCAATTTTTTGCCAATTGAGCCCAGTTGACTCTTGAGAATGTGCTAAATGGTACAATTTTAAAGGGGCTGCAATAATAGAGACACCTGGGGGGGTGTGTACACCAATCTTTCAAGGTGGCAGGACAAGTTGAGAAGGCTGTTTTTAAAAAAAAAAAAAAAGCAGCTTATGGGATCCTTGAGGCATAGAGTACAAAAGCAAGGACGTTATGTTAAACCTTTCTTAATCACTGGTTAGGCCGCAGCTGGAGTATTGTGTCCAGTTCTGGGCAGCACACACTTTCGGAAGGATGTCAAGGCCTTAGAGAGAGAGAGGGTGCAGAGGAGATTTACTAAAATGCTATCAGCGATGTGGAACTTCAGTTACATGGAGAGACTAGAGAAATTGAGGTGGTTCCCTTTAGAACAGAGAAGGTTGAAGGGAGATTTAATAGAGGTGGTCAAAATCATGATAGATGAATAAGGAGAAACTGTTTCCAGTGGCAGTAGGATCAGTAACCAGAGGACCCAAAATTAAGGTAATTAGCAAAAGAACCAGAGGCGAGATGAGAAGTTTTTTTTTACACAGCAAATTGTTGTGATCTGGAATGCGCTGCCTGAAGGGGTGGTGGAAGCAGATTCAACAATAACTTTCAAAAGGAAATTCGATAAATACTTGAAGGGGAAAAATTTGCAGGGCTATGGATGAAGGGCAGTGGAATGGGACTAATTGGATAGCTCTTTCAAAGAGCTGGCACAAGCACGATGGGCCAAATGGCCTCCTCCTGTGCTGTATCATTCAATTCTGTGAATTATCTTCCAGCAATAAAAGGTTGACGTGTACCAGGCAATCTAACTAAATCATGCAATGCAATAAGTGAAGTGCAGTATATATAACCTCCAGTATTGAGGCACAAGTGAGAAAAGGAAAGGGCAGACACTGAATCACTGTATAGGAACAGCAGTAGGGCATTCAGCCCCTTGAGCCTGTGCCGCCATTCAATTAGACCATGGCTGAATTGTATTTTAACTCCACCTACCCACCTTGATTCCATATCCCTTAATACCCTTGCTGAACAAAAATCTATTAATCTCAGTTTTGAAATTTTCAATTGATCCCCAGCCTCAACAGCTTTTTGTGGGTGGTGGGGGGATGGTGAGAGAAGTCCAGATTGCCACTACCCTTTGTGTGAAGAAGGATTTCCTGATATTCTGAATAGCCTGGCTCTAATTTTCAGGTTATGCCCCCTTGTTCTGGAATCCTCCACCAGAGGAAATACTTTCTCTCTCTCTCTCTATCCTGTCAACTCCTTTCATTCTACTTTGGGTAGAATTAATAGATGGCGACAGAGGTAAACTATTACTGGAGGTATTCTACAGGCCTCCAGGCCAGGGCGAAAGCCTGGATCTGGAACTGTGGGCTGAGATAAGGAAGGTGACTAGTAAGGGACTAACTATAGTATTTGGAGATTTTAACTTACTAGAAACTGTTTGGGACAATGATGTCTCTACTGGTAAGGCAGGGAAGGGATTTCTAGAATTAATGGAAGACTGTTTTACAACTCAGTTTGTAAAAGAGCCAACAAGGGAATAAAACATCCTGAATTTGATTGTTCAAATCTCCAACACAAAAGGCGGGTGAGGCTTTAAGTACCAGTGATCAGAATGCGATCACGTTTGACATTACAAGAATTGGAGAGGTTACTAAAACCTAACCAAGATTGCCAAATTTCAAGAGGACCAACTTTGTGCTTGAGACGTCTTGTCAGTGTGGGCCTTGAAGGTTTGAAATGGCTCGGAGAGTGGCGGAACTAACCTTCAAAGAGGTCATTCTGACTGCAATGGACCAATGCGCACCCATGAAAACCAAAGGTACTCAGAGTAAAGGCACTCCTGCCTGGTTCAACTGGAATACCAAGCAACTCATGAAGACTAAAAAGCATGTACGGCTATGAAGGAAAATGACACAGAAATAAGATGGATTCAATACCAAAAGGCATGTCAGGATTGTGAAAAAAAAAGCATCAAAATGGCAAAGAAAAATTTTGAATTGAATATGGCAAAAGAAGTGAAGTATAAGAAGTTTTTTAGTTATAGTCAGCGGAAAAGAAAAACAAGGGCTGGAGTGGGACCATTGAAAGTGGGATAGGATGAGGGCATGTCAACTGATGCTACAAATGTGCTAAATAAGCTTTTTGCCTCAGTCTTTACCAAGGAGGAGACAGGTAACTTATTTGATCTGGAAAGGAAATGAGAGGGTGTTGCAGAGGTAAGCTGTAACACTATTCACATTACTGCCAGCATGGTTGCTGAACAGCTGTGCAGCCTTGAGCTAAATAAATCTCGGGCTGGATGAGATGCATCTGAGGATCCTTGAGGCAATAAAGGAGGAAATTGCTGGAACTCGGGCACAAATCTTCCAGAAATCACTGAATACTACCCTCCAGTTTCTCTCGTCATTTTCAAATTTCAGCAGACCATGTCTGAGCGGGCAGTCAAACAACCTGTTCTTGGGTACTTGCTGATGCCACTCCTGAGCCAGCTGTTGACATTAAAGAATCATAGAATGACATAGCACAGAAGGAGGCCTTTCAGCCCATCGTGCCTGTGCTGGCTCTGGTAGAGCTATTCCATTAATCCCACTCCCTTGCTTGTTCCCCATAGCCCTGTAAACTTTTTCTCTTCAAGTATATATCCAAATCCCTTTTGAAAGTTACTATTGAATCTGCTTCCACCACCCTTTCAAGCAGGGCATTCTAGATCACAACAACCTGCTAATTATTAATCATTGGTGGATTTTTAGGAGCGTCCCTGTGATGATATTTACCCCCTCCTCCCTCCCACCCTATGGCAAAGCACTTACCTCTTTACATCTGCATCCCATCATGCTGGTGCGTTGTTATTATTTTAAAGCTTTGCCCTTGATAAATTAGCTGCCACATGAGGAAGATCATGAGCAGTGAAATCTGTGAGCACTGATGTCATATGGTACTGTATTATGAATGCTTCAATTTGGAGATGCTTAATCACAAGGAAACATAACTCCATGTTCTTATTTCAGAAAATAAAAAAAAGCAACAGACTTTCTATATCCCACCCTCCAATCTAATATATAGAAAAAAGAAAACTTAATCTATTCTCCAGTGGTTCAGTTGGCAGTCTGGGACATGATGGAGTTGAACGTTGAGTCTGAGACCTATTCCTTATTTTGTGATGATATGGATCCCTTTATTTAGACCTGGTCTCCCACCACTCCCAAGGCTCCTGGTAATGCTGCCCTGAGATAGCCATTAAGAGATGGGCAAGGGGAGCCGGTGGTTTTTCTTTCCTGGTGTGAGGAGGTCATTGGCTTCTTTCAGTGGGTTGCCAGCAAGTGTGGCTGAGGTCAGCAATATGAATTGGTCCATATTGCTTTCTGCCCATTTCCACACACTACTATGCTGTTACAACAACAAAAAGCTTTATTACCTGCTACATTCTGATCATTTGTCTCTAATGTGCTCCGTATTTTGCAATGATCTTAAACCCCGCTATTGTTAGAAATCGTGTTCCCTTTTCAAGTGGTGTTTGGGGATGAGAACGGAAATGGGCACAGAATGGCATTGCTAAAACGAAATTGGAAAAGGGATGTGAAAGGGGAAACCTTTGTGTTTGTGTGTGAACGAGAACGTGCTTCTCAAAGAGAAATGCAACACGGTCAGAAATGCTTTGCGTAACTGCTTCTAAACACTTTCCTACATGAAATGAGTGTTGTGTCCTTTTATTATTCTTTTCCATGTCGTGTTCAACGCCCTCTTTAGAACCTTTTGCGTCTGAGAAATTTTGAAACTGATGAGCAGACCTTTCAATCTGCGTTGTGCCAAAAGGGGGCAGTTTGACTTCTCATTTGGGAGCACGGTTTTTTCAGTTTTCATTGAGACCACCCATTTGAAACAGGTCATTTAAGAGACCTGTGGTTAAGCCTCAAAACGCTGATTGTAGAAATGTCATTTGAAGCCAAGTGACTGTCATTCATTTTTTAAATTATTGTTTGTTTTTGAAGGGTGCTAGTGTTGGGAATGGGACATGTTTCTAGTTTTGGCACTCAATGCTGCCACTAAAAACTCCAGGTCAGATACAATTCACTATTTGATACTGATTAGTGCAGAGTTGGAACAAGTCCCGTGGTTTTAGACATAGAAACATAGAAGATAGGAGCAGGAGTAGGCCATTCGGCCCCTCGAGCCTGCTCCGCCATTCAATGAGATCATGGCTGATCATCCAAATTCAGTACCCGGTCCCTGCCTTCTCCCCATATCCCTTGATTCCTTTAGCCTTAAGAAATATATCCAACTCCTTCTTGAATATATTTAATGAACTGGCCTCCACCGCCCTCTGTGGCAGAGAATTCCACAGGTTCACCACTCTCTGGGTGAAGAAATTCCTCCTCATTTCAGTCCTAAATGGCTTACTCCCTTATCCTTAGACTATGACCCCTGGTTCTGGACTCCCCGGCCTTCGGAAACATCCTTCCTGCATCTAGTCTGTCCAGGCCTGACAGAATTTTATAGGTTTCAATGAGATCCCCTCTCAATCTTCTAAACTCCAGTGAGTATAAGCCCAATCGACACAATCTCTCCTCGTACGTCATTCCTGCCATCCCAGGTATCAGCCTGGTGAATCTTCGCTGAACTCCTTCCATGGCAAGGACGTCCTTCCTCATATAAGGCAATCAAAACTGCACACAATACTCAAGGTGCGGTCTCACCAAGGCCCTGTACAGCTGCAGCAAGACATCCTTGTTCCTGTACTCGAACCCTCTTGCTACGAAGGCCAACATACCATTTGCCTTCTTAACCGCCTGCTGCACCTGCATGCTTACCTTCAGCGACTGGTGCACAAGAACACCCAGGTCTCTTTGCACTTCCCCTTCTCCCAATCTATTGCCATTCAAATAATAGTCTACCTTCCTGTTTTTGCCACCAAAGTGGATAACCTCACATTTATCCACATTATAGTGCATTTGCCATGTTTCTGCCCAATCACCCAACCTGTCCAAATCGTACTGGAGTTTCACGACATCCTCCTCACAGCATACCCTCCCACCCAGCTTTGTGTCGTCTGCAAATTTGGAGATATTACATCCAATTCCCTCGTCCAGATCATTAATATATATTGTGAACAGCTGGGGTCCTAGGACCGATCCTTGCGGTATCCCACTAGTCACTGCCTGCCACTCGGAAAACGACCCGTTTATTCCAACTCTTTGCTTTCTATCTGCCAACCAGTTCTCTATCCAAGTCAATACCTTGCCCCCAATCCCATGTGCCTTAATTTTGCACGCTAATCTCTTATGCAGGACCTTATCAAAAGCCTTCTGAAAGTCCAAATACACCACATCCACCGGTTCTCCCTTATCTATTTTACCAGTTACATGCTCAAAAAATTCCAGTGGATTAGTCAAGCACGATTTACCTTTTGTAAATCCATGTTGACTTTGTCTGATCCTGTCACTGCTTTCCAAGTGCTCAGCTATTACATCTTTTATAATGGACTCTAGCATTTTCCCCACTACCGATGTCAGGCTTACCAGTCTGTAATTCCCCGTTTTCTCTCTACCACCTTTTTTGAATAGTGGGGTAACATTAGCTACCCTCCAATCCATGGGTACTGTTCCAGAGTCTATCGAGTTCTGGAAGATGACCAGCAATGCATCTACTATTTCTAGGGCCACTTCCTTAAGTACCCTAGGATGTAGATTATCAGGCCCTGGGGATTTATCGGCCTTCAGTCCCATCAATTTTCCTAACACCATTTCCCAACAAATACTGATTTCTTTCAGTTCCACGCTTTCATCAGACCCTATGTTCCCCGGCATCTCTGGAAGGTTATTTGTGTCCTCCTTTGTGAAGACAGAACCAAAATATGTATTTAGTTGGTCTGCCATTTCTTTGTTCCCCATTATAAATTCCCCTGATTCTGACTGCAAGGGACCTATGCTTGACTTCACCAATCTTTTTCTCTTCACATATCTATAAAAGCTTTTACAGTCAGTTTTTATGTTCCCTTCAAGCTTACTCTCATATTCTATTTTCCCCTTCTTAATTAATCCCTTTGTCCTCCTTTGTTGAATCCTAAACTGCTCCCAATCCTCAGGATTATTGCTTTTTCTGGCCAATTTATATGTCCTCTCCTTGGATCTTATGCTATCCCTAATTTCCCTTGTTAGCCACGGTTGAGTCACCTTTTTTTGTTTTATTTTTATGCCAAACGGATGAACAAATTCTGTAGTTCATCCATTCAGTCTTTGAATGTTTCCCATTGCCTATCCACCGTCAACCCTTTGAGTGCCATTCCCCAATCAATCCAACGCCAACTCGCTCCTCAGACCATCGTAGTTTCCTTTATTTAAATTCAGGACCCTAGTCTCTGAGTCAACTACTTCATTCTCCAACTTAATGAAGAATTCGATCATATTATGATCGCTCCGACCCAAGGGGCCTCGTACAACAAGATTGCTAATTAATCCTTTCTCGTTACATATTACCCAGTCTAAGATGGCCTGATCTCTGGTTGGTTCTTCGACATATTGATCCAGGAAACCATCCCGTAAACACTCCAGGAATTCCTCTTCCACAGTATTGTTACTAATTTGGTTAGCCCAATCTATATGTAGATTAAAGTCACCCATGATGACTGCTGTGCCCTTATTGCACGCTTCTTTAATTTCCCTTTTAATGCCATCCCCAACCTCCGCCTTACTGTTTGGAGGTCTATATACCACTTCCACTAATGTTTTATGCCCCTTAGTATTTCTCAATTCTACCCATACAGATTCCACATCATCAGAGCTAATATCCTTCTTTACAATTGTGTTAATCCCTTCTTTAACCAGTAATGCTACCCCACCTCCCTTTCCTTTTTGCCTATCTTTCCTGAATATCGAATACCCCTGGATGTTGAGTTCCCAGCCTTGGCCATCCTTGAGCCACGTTTCCGTAATCCCAACCAAATCATATTTGTTTACCTCTATTTGCGCAGCCAATTCATCCACCTTATTACGAATGCTCCTCGCATTAAGACACAAAGCCTTCAGGCTTGTTTTTTTAATGCTCTTAGACCTATTAGAATTATTATTTACTGTGGCCATATTTGATTTAAACCGTTGATTTCTCTGACTGCCACTTTTGTTTTTCTCCTTCCGATCTTTTGCTTTTATCCTTGTTTCCCTTTCCTCTGTCTCCCTGCTCAGGTTCCCAACCCCCTGTTGTTTTAGTTTAAACCCTCACCAAGAGCACTAGCAAACACTCCCCCTAGGACATCGGTTCCAGCCCTGCCCAGGTGCAAACCGTCCGGTTTGAACTGGTCCCACCTCCCCCAGAACCGGTTCCAATGTCCCAGGAACTTGAATCCCTTCCCGTTGCACCATTCCTCTAGCCACGTATTCATCTGAAGTATCCTTCTATTTCTACTCTGACTAGCATGTGGCAGTGGTAGCAATCCTGAGATTACTACCTTTGAGGTCCTATTTTTAAATTTACCTCCTAACTCCCTATATTCCGCTTTTAGGACCTCATCCCACTTTTTACCTATATCGTTGGTGCCTATATGCACCACGACAACTGGCTATGCACCACGACAACTGGCTGTTCACCCTCCCTTTCCAAGATGATCTGCAGCCGCTCTGAGACATCCTTGACCCTTGCACCAGGGAGGCAACACACCATCCTGGAGTCTCGTTTGCGACCGCAGAAACGCCTATCTATTCCCCTTACAATAGAATCCCCTATTACTATAGCTCTACCCCTCTTTTTCCTCCCATGCTGTGCAGCAGAGCCACCCCTGGTGCCAGGAAGTTGGCTGCTGCTGCTTTCCTCTGATAAGCCATCCCCCCCAACAGCACTCAAAGTGGTGTATCTGTTTGAGAGGGTGATGTCCACAGGGGACCCCTGCACTACCTGCCTACGCCTAGTACTCTACCTGTTGGTCACCCATTCCCTTTCTTCCTGTCCAACCTCTCCCTGTGGTGTGTCCAACTCTGTAAATGTGCTATTCACGACGTCCAGTTTTAGACCAGCACAGCTTGTTTTACTTAATGTCCTTTGTAGCTAGCAGAGTGAGGAAACCTGTACTCACTGACAGTCCCAAATAATTTATATTGTAATAGATGCAAACTGCCCCTTGAAACCACCAACACTTGCAAATTATGAACCATGGACAGCCTTCACTACACCAAGTCCATTTACAACTTAAACCACCGGCACGCAGGTAAATGTGAGGCGGCAGCAGGTGAGAAAATGCCTTTTGTGTAATGGATATCTCTTTATCCAGCATGCATAACGGTAGAGAAACCGCTCTATCTCTGGGATTGAATGTTTGCACAGCTCTATCACAGGAAAAGAGGGGTTTCTCTGTTGCTATGGATGCTGGGTAAAAAGATCTCCATTACACAAAAGCAGGAAACTGCCGGTAGGGTGGGAAAGAGTCAGGAATCGGGGGCCCTGAACTCGCGGGGAGGGGAAGGTGTGAGAGGGTGCTGAAATCGCGGTGGGTGCTCGAGTTAGGGGAGATGAGGGCTGGGGGCAGAGATGGAGACTGGGGGTTTTGGGGGCAGAGATTGGTTTCCCCCTTTCCCCCCTCTTCACCTGCTCTCGGGTGGCCTCCTGGTTCTGGGAACTTCTCCCGCAACAGCTGCTGGCATGAAAACACAAAGATTCTCAACTACAGGGGACCCAACCTTTATAAGGAGAATCCAGTAACATTTGTAGAGGTCATGTGAGCTGACATCATGTGGGCAGAATGCTACATGATCAGTTCTCCAGGAATGCTTTGAACCAGAATTGGCAACCCTACTCCACCAGTATGCCAGGTACTGATGAGCTGCTAACAGCCCCCTACCCACCCCCCACAACTTCAAACATTAGCAGCTGCAGCACACGGAGGGAGGGGGTCCCGGACAGGGGTCTGCAGGAGATTAATCCTCCCCCAGTTTGGCTGAAATCTCCCAGGCACACTGGCCCTACAGCAGCCACCTCACCCTGTGCAGGCTGCCAGCGTAGCAGATCCCAGGATCAGGACATCCTTCCTCAATGGAAGAAGACCCCGAGATGACAATGAACTAGGAAACCCCACAAACCGAAATGAACTGAAATCACCTCATGCTGGCAGGGTTCCAGAATTAGGCACAATCCTAGGTGAGGGCGAATAAAAGAAGGAACTTTGCAGGAGATACAGCCAATCCCGGGCTATTTGGCTCAACCGGTTTACTGTAGATACAATGACCATTTTGAAAATAAGGACACCTGATGCAAGTCCCTTAGGTGTCCCTAATTTATAGGTTTCACTGTATTCATCTTTTCTGTCAGTGATGCATTCAAGCCCTGGTCCACAGGTGAAAGAAGTATGTGCTGAACCCACGGCACTACTCGGTCCCTTTGATATCTGCATGGGAAAGTACCATCTAAACTTTACAAACTTAATTTGAGTGAAAGTGCAGAGTTGTGCACCCTTCTTATCAACATGGTCTCCTCTACCCCTGTGCACACGTGATCTTTAGAATCATTTAGCATTTTGTTTTTACTATCTGAAACGAGTATGGCAATGTCGACTTTACCTTCAGTCCTTTCATTGTGTATCAAAGTTCTCAAATTCTACGTATGAAATTACAGAGGACTAGATTCTGCTGATATACAATATCACATACACTTAGAGTGCGACCCCACTGGGAAATTGCAATCAAACTCAGAAGAATTTAAGATTTTTTTTAAATTCACTCCTGTGCAAAAGAAAGCCTGAAGTAAAGATGAGATAGTTTGGAGAATGCAACCAAATGCATCAAATAAAATGCAATAGGTCATTGCAGAAAGTTTTAAGTGTAGTACGTTATGAAGTAATTACCAGATTCACTCAGTTTCAAGTTTCTATCCTAGTGGTTCAACAACAGCTGATTTTCTTTTTAGCCACTTAACACAAAACTGAAAGCCTGCACGTATGAGTTATAAAATCCAAAATGCTCGACTGATTTTAAACCTATTTCATTATTAGATTTCTTTCAGAAAAATATATTTTGGGATCCAGTATACGAGTAATTTGAGATGACGTGTGGCAAGTGAAGCATGCTTGGGAGGGACAGGTGACTTTAGACCTACAGTTCCCAAAGATCGCCACCACTGGGAGTTTCTTCGCATCATATCTGGGTCTGTTGTAGACTAATTGATAGAGATTGATTGCCACGATTAATCAACAACTTAATTATCGCTCTTATTAAATTTTCCCCCTCAATTTTTAATAATACAGGAAATTCCAAAGCACTAATCTTAAAGTTTGAAAATAAATTTGTGGGTGTTTTAGGGGAGTGCCACTGAACGAAGGGCAGTGCTGCGGTGCCGCAAGGTGGAGGATGGTGTCACAGAATGAAGGGTGGGGGCGGTGGGGCGAAGGAAAATGGAAGGGACCGTGGTGCCTGGGACATCCCAGGTGCTATTGGCACGCAGCTACAGAGTGCAGTTTGTAGACTTGGACCAAGTGGATGAAGAAAGAGATTTTATAAAAATACAAAAAGGGGAAACTTAACCAAAATTCGTAGAGGGGGAAATAACCAGTTAACTATCTCCTGGTCATTAATGCCCTAAAGTGGTGGCAGCTGTGTGTCTGACATGCTTGGCAACCCATCAAGAGTTTCCAAACCAAGCTCCTGAGAAACCCACATAGGTGGCGTTTCTGTTTGCTGATATGGAGTGTGCACATTGTCCCTGTAGCAACACGTGCCATTTGCCCAAGTCCGCTGAGGTGTAGGCTAGCAGAGCCAGGATTTAGAGACCCCAAAGTATGCCCAGGGTTTTACTGACTAAAGCCGCACAGCCTACCAGCATAGACCACCAGAAATCTTTCGACTACCTGTTCCACTTTGAACGCCCAACCCGTAAGGGCGTTCAGCCTGCAAGGTTATCTAGAGCCAAGTGGGAAGAATCCCAGTCCTCAGTGACTGGTCTACCCCTTCAGATTTTGTAAGTGAGGCAGGTTGGCTGACTGTTTCACACTAATAACGGCACAGTATAAACCGATGTCCAGTCTTAGGCCAAAAGGAGTTTTCGAGTGTACTTTGTCTCCAAGCAGTGACAATGTAGAATGCCATTGTGATAGTTTGAGGTCATGAGCAAAATTTCTGCTCCTGTAATTGCAATTTGACAGGCTTGATATACACAGTGGTACGAATGCTGCAGGATTCTGACCCATGCCTACGGTGAGGCTGCCACAGTTGCCTTGGGTGCCAGCGTAAAAGTAGGTTTGGCCTCTGCACTTCATTTGATGTTTTTGCAGTTCTGTCCACATTATGGTGCCTGTAATTACCTTTATTGCTCTTGGCACCTGGCCCATGCAAATAGTATTTCCTGGAGCAACTGAGAGGTTGAAATCTCCGTGGTTTTGGCCGTGCATAAAAGTGATCTTCAAGGTTTCAGAGTTGGTAGCCACATTTTAACAGCCTGCTCAGCTTTAGCCAGTGGAGTAGTAAAGTCTTGATTTTTACATTACGATTTATCCAGGTAGTGGTAACTTGGCTACCGAGTCAAAAACCTTGAAGAATCCCATTTGTACACAGGCAAAATAACTACTGTAATATTCCGTGGTCATTTTGCATCCCAGTGCCACAGGAAATACCATCTGCACGGGCAAACGTGCCAGCAACAATAAAGGTAATCACAGACACCATATGCTGGCCAAGGCAGAGCTGTAAAAACATCAGGTGAATTTCTTAGAAATTTGACAAATTTCAACAAACATGAGAAACCAGTTACACGTCCCAAGGGATACTTCAGAATGAATTTCAGGCCCCTTGTAACAAACTACACAACTGCCTCTTGATTTGTGCTGGAGCTGGATCCAGCTCTCTAAGCATAAAGTGCAATGACTACAGCTACATTTATGTTGGCATTTAAAGTAACTGGGGCGCCTTGCTGTGGGTACCAGTCAAGAGCCTGCAGCAGTCACATTGCTGTATAGCTCTGACCATCTGATTTTATTGCGCGGGAGTATTGACGTGGTAACCCCAAGCCACTGTGCTGGAGATAAACAGGGCAGATCAAACAACAACAGCTTGCATTCACCTTTAATGTCCCGATATGCTTCACAGTTGCAGGAGGAAAAATGCAACACTGAGTCAAAGGAGAAGATCAGGAAGGGCGACTGGAAACTTGGTCAAAGATTTGGGTTTTAAGCAGGGTCTTAAAAGAAGAGAAGGGAGGTGAAGAGGTTTAGGGAAGGAATTTAAGTGAGTTGTACCTAGGTGGCTGAAGGCACGACTGCCAATGGGATGAAGGGAGAGGGGGATATGCAGGAGGCTGGAGTCAGAGAAATTAATTTTGCGGGGGTTCGGCGGGGGCGGACGTTACATAGATAGATAGGGAGGGGAGAGAACACAAGAATGAGAATTTTAAGTTTGAGATGTTGGGTAACGGAGCCAATGTAGGTCAGTGAGGACAAGCTGCACTTGGTGTGGGACTACTTTTGGTATAAGGCTGGGTGGATGTTTATACTGTGCTGCTACTCTGAAACCCTTCATATAGAATCATAGAATGGTTACAGCATAGAAGGAGGCCATTCGGCCCGTCGAGCCTGTGCTGGCTCTCTGCAAGAGCACCTCAGCTAGTCCCACTGTCCCCCCCCCCTTTCCCCGTAGCCCTGCAAAAAAAATTCCTTCTGGTAATAATCCAATTCCCTTTTGAAAGCCACGATTGAGTCTGTCTCCACCACCCTCTCAGGCAGTGCGTTCCAGATCATAACCACTCGCTGTGTAAAAAAGATTTTCCTCATGTTGCTTTTGGTTCTTCTGCCAGTCACCTTAAATCTGTGTCCTCTGGTTCTCAATCCTTCTGCCAATGGGAATAGTTTCTCTCTATCTACTCTGTCTAGACCTCTCATGATTTTGAACACCTATCAAATCTCTTCTCAACCTTATCTGCTCTAAGGAGAGCAACCCCAGTTTCTCTAGTCTATCCATGTAACGGAAGCCCCTCATCCCTGGAACCATTCTCGTAAATCTTTTCTGCACCCTCTCGAAGGCCTTCACATCCTTCCTAAAGTGCGGTGCCCAGAATTGGACACAATACTCCAGTTGCGGCCGGTGTTTTATAAAGATTCATCATAACTTCCTTGCTTTTATACTCTATGCCTCTATTTATGAAGCCCAGGATCCCGTATGCTTTTTTAACCGCTTTCTCAACCTGCCCTGCCACCTTCAACGATTTGTGCACATATACAGGTCCCTCTGTTCATGCACCCCCTTTAGAATTGTACCCTTTAGTTTATATCTCCTCGTTCTTCCTACCAAAATGTTCGCACTTTTCTGCGTTAAATTTCATCTGCCACGTGTCCGACTATTCCACCAGCCTGTCAGTGTCCTCTTGAAGTCTGTCACTATCCTCCTCACTGTTCACTATACTTCCAAGTTGTGTGTCATCTGCAAATGTTGATATTGTGTCCTCTACACCCAAGTCCAAGTCATTAATATATATCAGGAAAAGTAATGGTCCTAGTACCGACCCCTGGGGAACACCACTGTATACCTTCCTCCAGTCCGAAAAACAACCGCTCACCACTACTTTCTGTTTCCTGTCATTTAACCAATTTCGTATCCATGCTGCCACTGTCCCTTTTATTCCATGGGCTTCAACTTTGCTGGCAAGCCTATTATGTGGCACTTTATCAAATGCCTTTTGGAAGTCCAGGTACACCACATCAACCGCATTGTCCTCATCAACCTTCTCTGTTACCTCATCAAAAAACTCAATCAAATTAGTTAAACACGATTTCCCTTTAACAAATCCGTGCTGGCTTTCCTTAATTAATCCACACTTGTCCAAGTGACTGTTAATTTGGTCCCGGATTATCATTTCTAAAAGCTTCCCCACTACCAAGGTTAAATTGACGGGCCTGTAGTTGCTAGGTTTATCCTTGCACCCTTTTTTGAACAAGGGTGTAACATTTGCAATTCTCCAATCCTCTGGCACCACCCCCATATCGAAGGAGGATTGGAAGATTATGGCCAGTACCTCCGCAATTTCCACCTTTATTTCCCTCAGCATCCTAGGATGCCTTCCATCCGCTCCTGGTGACTTATCTACTTTAAGTACAGCCAGCCTTTCTAGTACTTCCTCTATCAATTTTTATCTCATCCAGTATCTCAACTACCTCCTCTTGACTATGACTTTGGCAGCATCTTCTTCCTTGGTAAAGACAGATGCAAAGTACTCATTTAGTACCTCAGCCATGCCCTCTGCCTCCATGCGTAGATCTCCTTTTTGGTCCCTAATCAGCCCCACCCCTCCTCTTACTACCCGTTTACTATTTATATACCTATAGAAGACTTTTGGATTCCTTTTTATGTTGGTTGCCAATCTATTCTCATACTCTCTCTTTACCCCTCTTATTTCATTTTTCACTTCCCCTCTGAACTTTCTATATTCAGCCTGATTCTCACTTGTTTTCTCAACCTGACATCTGTCATATGCCCCCTTTTTCTGCTTCATCTTACTCTCTATCTCTTTCATCAGCCAGGGAGCTCTGACTTTGGCTGCCCTACCTTTCTCCTTCGTGGGAATGTACATTGTTCGGTTATAGTTTTGCCTGCCAATCTTTGATTCCAATTTACCCAGGCTAGATCCATTCTTAACCCACTGAAATTGGCCTTCCTCCAATTAAGTAATTTTACTCTAGATTGCTCGCTGTCCTTTACCATAGCTAATCTAAACCTTATGATACTGCGATCACTGTTCCCCTACTGACTCGCGCTCCACTTGACCCACCTCATTCCCCAGAACCAGATCCAGCAATGCCTCCTTCCTCGTTGGGCTGGAAACGTACTGATCAAAAAGGTGGTTCTTTTCTTTCCAGTTTTGAAGAAGGGTTCGACCCGAAACGTCAACTCAAATTTCTCTCCACGGATATTGCCTGACCTGCTGAGTTTTTCCAGCATTTTCTGTTGTTATTTCAAAAATTCTTCCCCCTCTCTGCCCTTTCTATGTTGAGTAGAGGGATTGAAGGTTGTAGGAATATTAACAGCACTACTTAATTATTTTTAAGAAAAGGGAGGTGAGGGAACTTGGTGTTCCTTAAAGTAGGCGATCAGTGGTTAGTGACGAAGGGTCATCGACCTGAAACGTTAACTCTGTTTCTCTCTCCACGGATGCTGCCTGGCCTGCTGAGTGTTTCCAGCATTTTCTGTTGTTTCAGATTTCCAGCATCCGCAATATTTTTCTATTGGATCAGTGGGTAGTGTTTGGGCGGGGTAAGATACAAAGCTGGGTGGAAATGTAAGTTGTGAGAAGGCTTCAAGGGAATATAGGCAGGCTAAGTGAGTGGGCAAGAACATGGCAAATGGAATATAATGTGGAGAAATGTGAAGTTACTTCGTTAGGAAAAATAGAAAAGCAGAGTATTTCTTAAATGGTGAGAGATTGGGAAATGTTGGTGTTCAGAGGGACCTGGGTTTCCTTGTACATGAATCACTGAAAGTTAACATGCAGGCACAGCAAGCAATTACGAAAGCAAATGGTATGTTGGCCTTAATTACAGGAGGATTTGAGTATAAGAGTAAAGACGTCTTACTGCATTTATATAGGGCCCTGGTGATATCACACCTGGAGTATTGTGTACAGTTTTGGTCTCCTTACCTAAGGAAGGATATACTTGCCATAGAGGGAGTGCAACGAAGGTTCACCAGACTGGTTCCTGTGATGGGGGGATTGTCCTGTGAGGAGAGATTGAGTAGACTGGGCCTATATTCTTTAGAGTTTGGAAGAATGAAAGGGGATCTCATTGAAACATACAAAATCCTTACAGGGCTTGACAGGGTAGATGCAGGGAGGATGTTTCCCCTGGTTGGGGAGTCTAGAACCAGGGGTCACAGTCTCAGAATAAAGGGTTGGCCATTTATGACTGAGATGAGGAGAAATTCCTTCACTCAGAGGGTGGTAAATCTTTGGAATTCTCTACGAAGAGGGCTGTGGAGGCTCAGTCGTTGAGTATATTCAAGACAGAGATCGATAGATTTTTGGGTATTAAGGGAATCAAGGGATATGGGGATAGTGCAGGAAAGTGGAGATGAGGTAGAAGATCAGCCATGATCTTATTGAATGGCGGAGCAGGCTCGAGGGGCCGAATGGCCTACTCCTGCTCCTATTTCTTATGTTCTTAAGTCTGCGAGCGAACCATCATACAAGAACACCAGTTGCGGCAGGTATGGTGAGTCAAAATTATCTTTTGTTGCTGCAGGCTTTTCTTGTGTTCTACCAGCAGTATTACATTTGACTAATTATTGGGGCAGAAGCTACAAACTGTTTTTCCCCTTGCTGATTAGGTTCCCAAACAGGGCAGGCAAGTGACCCCTTCCCATGTCTTTGTTTGCACCTTCTTGAACTAGGAGGGGTTTGTAAGTTTGGTAATGGTTGATTCATCCTCTAATTTTCTCTTATGCTTCTCTCCGCCCCCCCCCCCCTTCCCTGGCACGTTCCCAGGTGGTCCAGTTGAGATGAGGAGCTTGCTGACTGGGTGAACTTACCATAGCCCACCACATTGATGCATTGAACCATCAGCTTCCCTGGTGTTATAATATAGCCAGTCAAGACCAAAAAGTGGTATCTGGCCTTTTTCTCATGCTGCATCAAGCATACTGCACCAACCTACCTTTGAGGTGCCCAGGTGGATTGAAGGCCTCCTCCTCCTGGTGCAAGTGTGCTGCTCTTTAAACTCATTTACAAAATGCTGAAGAAAATGGGAAAATGGTTATATCTTAATGGTGTAAAAACAGTTAAGGTTTTATGACCAGTTAGAATATCATACTGTGCCAGCCCTAAGCTTGTTTTGTGGGATGTCAAATTGAGATATCAGTCAAGAATGAAAGGGTCCCTAAGAACTTTACTCTGCAACTGATTGTGCTATACCTGACTTGAGGGTGCTTGATATTCACTATGAGGACCTTAAATCAAAATAGTACCACTCTGACATTCATTGCCCCATGAGTGTAAAATTTCAACCAAAGCTTTTTTTTTTAAAAAAAAGGATTGTGATTGGTACAACTGTTTTAATATCTGAAATTACATGTAGAATTGGTTTTCTGTTCTACTAGAATGTAGAGCATTTTCAGATAGTTGTATGGGCTGATTTGTTTTTTTTTGGTAATGTGACACTAAATTGGTGGATTTAGCCAACTAAAAATGAATAGCTTTCACCTTGCCTTTCGTGTCTGGGGTTGACTACTGTGATTGGACACATGTGACATGCCGGTTTCTGTGACTTTGGTGCCACTGCATATCTCCTGGCAGTCTCATGATTTCTTGACTACCTTTTGCAATTGTTTTCTTTGTGACTCACTTTATTACATCTATAACATTTGACTTCCCTTGAATCGTCCCTCTGTGACCTGCTGAGCTGCACTGTCACTGGCTCTTCAGGAGAAGAAGCTGGTCTGAGGGGGAGGTTGGGGCACAGATGGAGACTCAGAACAGCTGTGAGACATGATATTGCCACAAGTGATGGTTTCAAATTCAGTGCATGCATTGGATTATAATGAAATCCATCTTTTGGCAAAAAGAACTGCCATAGCTGCTTGCCTTTATTTCAATCTTGAGACATGAACTATCAATTGTCAATTCAATGCAAATCGCTTTATTGGCATGATAAGGTACATCTTATGTTGCCAAAGCATCGAAAAACATTTATGGTTGAACACATAAACGCAGATCTATTCATACAGTGTATAAACAGATATATCCCTGAGTGTATAAATATACATTTGTATAATTTGTATATACTCTTTTCTTAGGTTTACTGGTTGTCCCTCTGTTTATGGCAAGCTGTAACATAGTGTGACTCTAAGGTTACACAGTTTCTCTGTTCCCCTAGTAGGTATGGGAGTTTTTGGTCGTCATTCACATTTCTGAATTCAGGGCATATTTGTGAGAATTTTTGGTAGAAATTCTCCCTGATGCCCTGATATTTTCCACAAGCTGTGAGGAAGTGCATCTCTGTCTCCACCACTCCCTGACTGCAGTGAGAGCATATCCTGTCCTCTCTTGGCAGCCGGGTCTGTCTGTGTCTGCCTTTTTCGATGGCCAGGCTATGTTCACTAAGTCTGTACCTTGTCAAGGTTTTTCTCAGTTTGCTATCCTTTACCATGGTCAGGTATTCAGCCATGTTGTATTGTCTGTTTAGGGCCAAGTAGCAATTGAGTTTGTTTTGGGTTTTTGTTGTTTCTGCCCAATATGACAGGTATTTTTCCTTTTGCTTAGTGACAATTGTGTTGGGTCGAATTCTCTGTGCTACGATGTCACTGTCCTGGGGCTGGTTATTGTTAGTAGTGTTAGTGGTTGCTTCACTGAGTCCCAGGACTAGTTGACTGAGGGTATTCTTCTTTATGGTCCTCTCTTGGCATTTCAGGGCTTTGTAATGATAGCAGAGGGGGTTGCCCATTTTTTAGGTGTTTCCAAAATTTGGTGGCTCTTTTTTGGACAGTAATTATTAGTGGATATTGGCCTAGTTCTGCCCTGCATGCATTGTTTACGGTTTTCCTTTGAGTCTGGAGGATACTTTTACAGAATTCTGCATGTAGGATCTCAATTGGGTGTTTGTCCCATTTTGCAAATTCTTGTTGTGTTAGCGGTCCCCACACCTCACTGCCATAGAGTGCAATTGGTTCAATTTTAAAAATTTTGAGCCAAATGTTAATTGGGATTTCTATTTGGATTGATCTTTTAATGGCATAGAAAGCCCTTCTAGCTTTCTCTTTCAGTTCATTCACAGCCAGATGAAAATTTCCCGTAGAGCTGATTTTTAAGCCCAAGTATGTGTAGTTAGTGGTTTGTTCAATTTTAGTTGTTCCTAGTGTGAAATTTATTCTGGGTCCCTGATGTCTGGATCTTTGCTGGAACACAAGGACTTTGGTTTTTTGGGGGTTTATTGTCAGGGCCCAGGTCTGACAGAATGACTCCAGCAGATCCAGGTTCTGCTGTAGACCCTCCTTAGTTGGTGACAGCAGAACCAGGTCATCTGCATAGAGGAGGAATTTAACCTTGGATTCATATAGGGTGAGGCCGGGTGCTGTAGATTGTTCAAGTAGTTTTGCCAATTCATTTATGTAAATATTAAAGAGTGTCGGTGAGATGGGCGAGCCCTGCGTCACCCCCCGCCCCTGTGGGAAGTATTTTGTTTGTTTGTCTCCAATTTTAACTGCACATTTATTGTTTGTGTACATTGATTTAATTACATCATATGTTTATCCCCCTACACCACTTTCAATAAGTTTCAAGAATAGACCGTCGTGCCAGATGGAATCGAAAGCCTTCTGGAAATCTATAAAGCAGGCAAAAATTTTGCTTTTGTTTTGATGAACATGTTTGTCAATTAGGGTCTGTAGGGTGAAGATATGATCTGATGTTCTGTAGTTTGGTAGGAATCCAATTTGGCTTTTACTCAAGACATTGTGCTCCTCAAGGAAGTTTATAAGTCTTTTGTTAATGATACAGAAAACCTTCCCCAGGTTACTGTTTACACAGATGCCTCGACAGTTATTTGGGTCAACTTTGGCCCCACTTTTGTATATGGGCGTTATGAGTCCTTTGTTCCAGATATCAGGGAAGTAACCGACACTCAGAACCAAGTTGAAGAGTTTCAGTATAGCCAATTTCATTTTATCGTCCGTGTGTTTAATCATCTCGCTTAGGATGCCGTCTGCACCGCAAGCTTTTCCTGGTCGCAGGTCCTTGAGTTTTTCAATTAGCTCTTTTTCAGATATTATGGGGTCTATCGGGTTTTGGTTATCTTTTATGGCAAATTCTAGCTTTGCCAGTTTTTCGCATATTTGGTATTGCTCTGGGCTTGGTGTGTTTTTCTGGTATAATTTTTCAAAATGGTTTTCCCATGTGTCTCCGTTTTGAATGGCCAATTCGTCGTGTTGTTTTTTGTGTAATGTATTCCAGTTGTCCCAGAAACAATTGGAATCAATGGATTCCTCAATGGAGATGAGTGTATTCTTAATATACTGCTCTTTCTTGGTTCTGAGTGTGTTTTTGTATTGTGTTAGTGCCTGACAATAAGTAAGGCGTAATTCCTCATTTTCTGGTTGTCTGTGTTTTTGGTTTGATATTTTTCTGAGTTTTTTCCTCATGTTCTGGCAATCGGAGTCAAACCATTTTCGTAGTTTTTTGTTTTGGGTTTGTTCTTGCGAACTTTCAAGTTTGACATTGATGCCAAATTATCAAAAATATTATTTAGGTTATTCACTGCCCGGTTTACGCATTCTTTATTGTGTGTGTATGTATTTTCCAGAAAAGTGTCCAAGAGAGCTTGAGTTGTTTGATTGCTAATTGCTTTCTGGTATTTTTCCGTGCTGTTTTTGGCCCATCTGTAAGATTTTTTAATGTTGTACAGCTTACTGGGTTGTGTTTCTGTGTTGGTTGTTTCTGTCCTTTCAAGATATGCAGTAATTTAACTGTGATCTGACAGTGTTGTTTGTGGTTTGACTGTGAATGTTCTGAAAGAGGGTGGGTCCAGATCCGTAATCATATAGTCTACGGTGCTGAAGCCAAGAGGTGAGGAATAGGTGGATCTTCCTAGGAAGTCTCCCAATAACCTACCATTACAGACCCAGGCTTCGACAGAGCTGCAGGAGCTGTTTTCCGTTAGCATTTGTCTGTTTGTCGCAGTTATGCCTGTGTGGATGGGAAGGGAGATCAAAGTGGTTATTTCCAAATATGTAATTATTCCCATGATTATTGGTGAAGTCTGGTTCTTCGCCAGTTCTTGAGTTGAGGTCCCCACAGATCAACACATTTCCCTGGGCCTGGAATTGGATAATCTCCCTCTCTGTTGGAGAAGGTGTCCTCTTTGAAGTACGGGGATTCTGTCGGGGGGGATATAGAGTGTGCAAATGAAAACATCGTTCATGCTAGAGATGATGCCCCTCTTAATTTTGAGCCATAAGTGGTTTTTGCCCTTTTTTATAAATTTAATGTAATTCCTAAGCTCTGCTTTAATCCAAATCAGTATGCCTCCAGATTCTCTGCCCTGGGTTACTCCTGCCAATTTATTGGAGGGGACCACCAGCTCTGTGTACCCAATGGGACAGCCAGTGTGCCCTTCTCCTCTACACCAGGTTTCCTGTAAAAAGATAATATCTAGATCTTTAATCTCATCTAGGAACTCTGGGGTCCCACTCTTCATGCCAAGCATAGAAGAGCGTAGACCTTGGATATTCCAGGTTGAGATATATAAAGGATTTCATGTTAAAATTGATCTTTTACTGTGATGGGTTAAAATATGATAAATAGTGATATGTGTTTGTCGTGTCTAAATGGGGAAAAAAGAACATTTCAATTGTCTATAAATGCTGAGGATAATTGGTTACAACTTTTTCTAACAACTAGTCCTTATTTTTTCTGATCCATAAGGCGGGAGTGGATGCTGCTGATCGCCTGCATTATGTCTCTTAATGGATTGTCTCTGTCTGTGGTATTGCGTACACCCTGAACACCTCTCCCTCTGCCTGGCTGGGGGTGGTCCTGTTCCCCTGTAGGACAGGAGTGGTGCAGGTCCGACATTGTTTTTGTGCGTGGGGATCCTCTTTGGTCCCGGTTGGTGTGGTGGTGGTCTCTGTAGTAGTCCTGGTCTGTATCCCGTTGGTCTTTGGTGATGGCGGGGGGGGTCCTTTTGGGATCTGGGTGTGGACCCGGTTAAAAGCGACGTCCTTCAGGTCCTTCGCAAAGACCGACATTCGATTCCTGTGGATATGGACTTGGTCGTAAAGACATTCCACATCGAGGGTGGGGTGTTGGGCCAGGTGCACGTTATGTTTTAATTCACAGTCTCTTGCTATGCTTGCATTTATCTCGTGGATCATTTTGTTGTTGAAGTCTCTTCTCGGCAATAGTGTGGAAACAGTGATTCTAGTGTTTGGGAAGGTGTCGCTTGCCTTCTCAATCACTGATCCGAGCGATGTTGCTACCTTTTTCTGCTGGGCCCTTAGGTCATTTGTGCCGGTGTGTATTATTATGTGTTGGGGGGAGCCTAATTGGGTTTTGGAACTATCTTCCTATCATGATATCCTTTGATGCTCTTCTCTTCGACGGGATCTACCATCTCGTCTAGCTTCTAACACCTTTTATTGTCTCTTTTTTACTTCTTTTGTTTCTTTTATTCTTTTGTCCGATCGCAGCCCTGCCTCCGATCTATCTTTTCTTTCCAGTTTTGAAGAAGGGTTCGACCCGAAACGTCAACTCAAATTTCTGTCCACAGATGTTGCCTGACCTGCTGAGTTTTTCCAGCATTTTCTGTTGTTATTACAGATAATGGGTCTGTGTACACCTCACAGCATTGGGAATGTAAACAAATCTCTATACATTCTGAGATAATGGTCCAGCCATCAAGCAACTTGACTAGTTAGTTTCTGAATAAACAGTGTTGCCAACAAAGGAAGCCAGCCAACTCTTAATGAAACTGGATGAATTGAGACAGTTTTGTGTATTGGGTACCCCCATGGCCGCAGACATGAAAGAAGCCATTCTCCAGGTATCTGAAGCCAATTTTAAATGCAAATGTACACTGTCTATCTAAAGTCATATAAATGTTCTCTATTTGAGGCAAGACGAAAGATCTGAATTTGTTGCAGCCATTTTGGTTGAGGAGACAAAACCGAAAATAAGAAGAAAATGTTAAATGAACTTTCATACAGCGGCAAGAGGGAAGGCTAATGTGATTCAGCTGTAAAGTCTGTGTGAGAAGAGAGAATGGAAACAGTTCAAAGTGAAGAAAACTTGTAGAAAAGAAAAACATAAGACTCAAGGAAAGGAGTTGCAGCAGAGTAAGGGAGTAATAGCAGAAAAAAAGAGTTAACAGAATCTAAATGTCGTGCACTACATTTAACAATGTATGAGGCAAGAAATATAAACTTTGATATATTAGCAGATTTTGTGTGGTGTTGCGTGGGGCTGAGGAGGAGGTTGAGTTTTGTTTGTTGTAGAGCACTGTGTGGGAGAGGTGGGTCCAGATGGGGGAGTGAAGGGAAGCCCTGAGGTTTAGGGTGAAGATTTGAGGTGTGCAATTAGCAGGGCTGGATGTTGAGAAGGTGGGTACTGCAAAAAAAATTAATGGAATACAGAATGAGCTGGTGTAGGTGTGTATTTAATCGTATCCAAGGTTTGTGGAAGCCCAGACATGTACATCAATCTACTGTAACTGGAGTTGCAAGTTTGCTAGTACTTTATTCTTCAGAGCATATGATAATCTACTTACCATAGAGTTTCCAACATTTAAAGCAATGCTGTTATGACGAGCTTCCCCTCAGCCAGGAGCTGTGTGGAGAATGTCATGGCATCTACATCTTGGAGAATATTCTTTTTTTTCTGCAGTATGATTGGGTAAAATTTGTTATTGTTAGAATGTGATTGGCAGAAAATTGAATTTGAGGCGGAAAGTTTTATGTAATCTGATTTGGTGAATAATGATTTAAGAAAATTACCAGGGTGAAAGGGGGGAGAAAACAGCCAATGAGGAAGAGGAAAAAGGGGCTATCCATTGGCTGACATTTTAGTACTGCATATTAGACGTCCTGTCGTTTGGATGAGATGTTAAACCAAAGCCCTGAGATATTAAACCAAGACCCTGTTGACCTGTTTTGACAAAGTACCACATAGAAGGCTGGTTAACGAAATTGAGGCTCATCGAATAGGTGGGTCAGTGGCAGCTTGGATAAGGAATTGGCTGAAGGACAGAAAACAATGAGTTGCGGTAAATGGCTGCTTTTCAGACTGGAGGGTGGTAGACAGTGGTGTTCCCCAAGGGTCAGTGCTGGGGCCACTGCTTCTTTTGATATATATAAATGACCTGGATATTGGAATATAGAGTAGAATTTCTAAATTTGCCAATGACACCAAACTTGGGGGTGTGGCAAACAGTGAAGATGATACCAATCGACTGCAACAGGACATTGAACGGCTAGCAGAATGGGCAGACAAGTGGCAGATGGAATTTAATAGAGAAGTGTGAGGTGATGCATTTTGGCAGAAGGAACAGGGAGAGGCAATATACACTTAATGGCACAGTTTTAAAGAGTGTGCAGGGTCAGAGGAACCTGGGAGTTAATGTGCATCGGTCCCTGAAGGTGGCGGGACATATTGAGAGAGTGGTTAGCAAAGCATTTGGGATCTTGGGCTTCATAAATAGAGGTATTGAGTACAAAAGTAGAGAAGTCATGCTGAAACTTTATAAAGCGCTGGTTAGGCCACAACTGGAGCATTGCGTTCAGTTCTGGTCACCACACTTCAGGAAGGATGTGAAGGCCCTTGAGAGGGTGCAGAGGAGATTTACCAGAATGGTTCCGGGGATGGGGGATCTTAGCTACAAGGACAGGTTGGAGAAGCTCGATTTGTTTTCATTAGAGCAAAGGAGGTTGAGGGGTGATTTGATAGAGGTGTACAAGATTATGACGGGTTTGGAAAGGCTAGACGGGGAAAGGTTGTTCCCACTAGTTGATGGTACAAGGACTAGGGGACACAGATTTAAGGTTTTGGGCAAGAGATACAGGGGGGACGTGAGGAAAAACTTTTTTACGCAGTGAGTGGTGAGGACCTGGAACTTGCTGCCGACGGAAGTGGTGGAAGCGGACACACTCAATGTTTTCAAGGGGAGACTGGATAGGCACTTGAGGGAAGTAAACTTGCAGGGCTACGGGGATAGAGCGGGGGAATGGGACTGACTGGATTGCTTTACAGAGCGCTGGCACAGGCTTGATGGGCCGAATGGCCCCCTTCTGTGCCGTTATGACCCTATGGTCACAGTGTAAATAGGACACCCAATAAATGTTCTTAAAATGTAAAGAGTTTAACTATATACCAGACACCATCCTACAACAAACACTCTCCCTTTGAACGCAATATTAAAGATGGGAGTGACCCCCTTTATAGTTTGTCACTCTGTAGGTAGTAACAGTTCCTTGGTGTTTAGATTTTCATATATTCCTGCACTATGTGATTATCACAAGTGAGTTTGGTATTACTAACCCATGCTTGACTGTTAAGAGTGGTGCTGGAGTTCTTATCAGTTCCTTTTGAGGTTTGAGTGCCTCTCCAGACTGTGCCTCCTTACCACACATTGTAAAAAGTGTTAGTGGGAAAAATTTGGTTGCTTTGCACTTCCCGTTAGCGCCCTAGGGCGCTAACGGGACGCAAAGCAACTAGCGCCTGGGCGTGGCGCCGCCACCGCCTCCTGTGAAATTCAGCGGGAGGTTAGCGCCCTGCAGTGTGGCGCCACCGGTGATGACATCATCGCCATGCACAGCGCCCCGGCCACTATGTCTGACGGGGTCAGGGTGGTCTCCCTGCGGCCGGGGCAGCGCTATTTAGAGGCGAGGTGCCAGGCGGCCACTTTTGTTGCTGGCCGCCTGCCTCCGCTGCCGTCCCTGGCCTCTTGACCCGCCACCCCCCCCCCCCCCCCCCGACAGCATGCCGGTCTGGCCTCCATGAACCTGGCACTTCCTTGAGTGCCGGGCACTTTACCGGCACTCCGATCCCCAGTAGCCCCGCTAGGCCCCGGGTCGTGCTGCGCATGGCCCCTCCTCCTTTTAAGAAAGGGAGGGAAGGCCTGCAGCTGCGGCACATAGCGCCGCGATATTCCCTCACAGCGCCCCAAGAGGGAGGTGGGGCCGCTTCCAGTAGCGCCCTGCTTCCTCCTTAGGGCACTACCACTCAATTTCGGCCACAGGGGCGCTATTTTTCCGGGGCGCTAAAAGTAGTGCCCCAAAGGGGGCGTGACTCAATTTTTCCCCCTTATTCTTTCACTGCATCCTAGAATTACTGACACTACCAGGCACTTCCTGTGCACAGTGAAAACTGTTTTAGCTTGTTTGTGCTAAAATTCAGAAATTCTGAATAACCATGGAACCTGCTGCCTTGTTAATTAATCTTCTATCTACATATATAAATCGGTCGATCTGTCTGTCCTTCTGTCTGTCTGTCCTTCTGTCTGTCTGTCTGTCATCACGTGTGCGTCTGTCTGGTATGCGCTCGAAAGTTATAGAGCGTACCTACGCGTGCGTTACGTCGAAAGAAAGCTTACCTTTCCAAAACGGTCTTAAGCGTATTTACGTTTCGGCCGGGCTAAAATCGCGCCCGCGGTATCCGAAAAACCATCAACATTCCGCTCATTAGCATCTCATTATCCGCTCATTAGCGACAGAGTGACCTTGAGGTCGACCAATCATACGCCGGGTTGCTGCCGGTGGGCGGCCGGCCCTCCTACGGTCAAGTGACGGGACGATTGACCAATCCTACGCTTTGGTCACCTGACGGTCGACCAATCGGTGCGTGTGTGGGCGGGCCTTATCGTTCTGAACCGAGGTGAGTGGCCGCCATCTTTATTCTCACCTGTGTGTTTATTTGTTAGGAGCGATTTTTTTTTAATGTGTAAAACGTCAAAACACAATGTCTAAAACGTTAAAACACAATGAAGATGGTGTCCCATCTTCTTAACAGCCGTTTAAAAAAAAAAATAACTTTTGGTGTTTTCAGCAAGGATGCGGGTTCCTTCTCCGTGGCAGCTTTTTAAAAACATTAAAAAACTTTTAAGATGGCCTCCCATCTTCTTAACACCCGTTTATTAAAAAAAATGTAAAAAAAATTTCTGTTGCTTTCACAGACTGCGCGTTCCTTCTCCGTGGCAGCTTTAAAAAAAAAAAAAAAAAAAAAATTTCTGTTGGTTTCACAGACTGCGCGGGTTACCCCGGCAACCGGGCCCGCCGGCCGTCTCTCTCAGCCGCAATCGGTGGACTTCAAGCCGGCTCGGCCGGGGGGGCAGGGCTCTCGGGACTGCGGGGGCGGGGGGAGCGGGGCTCTCGGGACTGCGGGGCGGGGCTCTCGGGAGTGCAGATCTCGGCCGGGGCTTGCTGAGCGTGAAGGGTTACCCCGGCAACCGGGCCCGCCGGCCGTCTCGCACAGCCGCAATCGGCGGTCTTCAAGCCAGCTCGGAAGATCGGGCCTCCGGAGTTCGGTGCTTGGTTGGGGGGGGGGGGGTGGGGACCAGGTGGCTCGGGAGTTTGGGGGGGGAATCAGGGGGCTCGGGGACTCTCCCCCTTCCCTCCCCTCCCCTCCTCCCCTTCCCCTTGCCCTCCCCCCCGCCCTCCCTCCCCTCCCCCCCCCCCCTCCCCTCCCCTCCCGCCCCGCCTCCCTCCCCTCCCCCCCGGCCCTCCCTCCCCCCCCGCCCTCTCTTCCCCCCCCGCCCTCTCTTCCCCCCCCGCCCTCTCTTCCCCCCCCGCCCTCTCTTCCCCCCCCGCCCTCTCTTCCCCCCCGCCCTCTCTTCCCCCCCCGCCCTCTCTTCCCCCCCCGCCCTCTCTTCCCCCCCCGCCCTCTCTTCCCCCCCCGCCCTCTTCCCCCCCCCGCCCTCTCTTCCCCCCCCCGCCCTCTCTTCCCCCCCCGCCCTCTCTTCCCCCCCCCGCCCTCTCTTCCCCCCCCCGCCCTCTCTTCCCCCCCCGCCCTCTCTTCCCCCCCCCCGCCCTCTCTTCCCCCCCCCGCCCTCTCTTCCCCCCCCCGCCCTCTCTTCCCCCCCCGCCCTCTCTTCCCCCCCGCCCTCTCTTCCCCCCCGCCCCCTCTTCCCCCCAGTCGCTCCCTCTTCCCCCCAGACGCTCCCTCTCTTCCCCCCAGTCCCGCTCTCTTCCCCCCAGTCGCTCTCTCTCTCTTCCAACAACAACATGCCCTCGAAAAAGCCTCGGCACCGCCGGGCACTTCAGCTAGTATCTATATATATAAAGCGGCTCTTCTGTCTGTCTGTCCCGATGTCTGTCTGTCTGTCCGTGTTCTATACGTTTGAAAGTTACAGAGCGTACCGACGCGCGCGTCGCCTCAAAAGAAAGCTTGCGATTCCGCACCGGTCATAGGCGTATTTACGTTTCGGCCGGACAAAAATCGCGCCCGCGGTATCCGAAAAACGTTCAGCGTTCCGCTCATTAGCATCTCATTAGCGACCGTGTGACGTCGAGGTCGACCAATCGTACGGCGGGTTCCTGGCGCGTGCCATCCTACAGTTGAGTGTCGAGTGACTCGGCGATTGACCAATCCTACGCTTCGGTGACCTGACCGGTCAACCAATCGGTGCGTGTGTGGGCGGGCCTTATCCTTCTGAACCGAGGTGAGTGGCCGCCATCTTGATTTTCACGATTTTTTTCCCACACTTTCAGTGTGTTAGGGAACTAAGGTAAATATTTGAATTATGTGTTAGGTAATTAATTAACAATTTATTCGAGTTTTATATTGTGTTTAGCAACCCCCCCCCTCACTCCTCCTCACACTCGCACAGTGGGGACTCGGGGCTGCTCTCCAGGCCTGCTGCAGGCAGGCCTGAAGCTTAAAAAATTTCTCTCTCTCTCTCTCTCTCTTCCCTCTCTCTCTTTCTCCTTCTCCTCTTCCCTCTCTCTCCTTCTCCTCTTCCCTCTCTCTCTTCCCTCTCTCTCTCTCTACTTCCCCCTCTCAGTGAGCCGCTCGCTAACGGCCGCCAGCCCGCGGGGTTTCCCTGCCTACTCCCCGCGGGCCGCCTCGCGCCGCTAGCCCGCGAGAGCCCGCTCTGGCTTTTTTTTAAACGGCTGTCCCCGATCTCAATCGGCGTCAGCCACGAGGGTCAGGGTGCGCGCGCAGCAGGAGCAGCTGAGACGCGGCCGTCTCTCTGTTCCGCCCTCGGCTCGGGCGGGGGGCGGGTCTCTCAGCCGCAATCGGCGATCTGGAGGGGCGGTGCTCTAGAGAGCGGGAGGGCGGTGCTCCGGAGAGTGGGACTCAGCTGCTCGGGAGGGCGGGGGGGCGGGGCTCGGGACATCGGGGGGGGGGGGCGGGAGGCGGGACATTGGGAGATCGGGGGGCGGGACATCCGGAGATCGCGGGGTGGAACATCGGGAGATCGCGGGCCCGGACTACAGATCGGGGGGGCTCGGCTCGGGAGATCGGGGTGGGCGACCCTCGGGGGCGGGGCTCCGGAGATCGGGGGCGGGGCTCCGGAGATCGGGGGCGAGGCTCCGGAGATCGGGGGGGCGGGGCTCGGGGCTCCGGAGATCGGGGGGGACGGGGCTCGGGGGGGCGGGGCTCGGGAGATTGGGGCTCCGGGGGGGCGGGGCTCGGGAGATCGGGGGGGGCGTGCTCCTGAGATGTGGGGGGAGGGGCTCGGGGGGGCGGGGCTCGGAGACTCTCCCTCCCTCCCCTCCCCTTCCCCCTCTCCCTCCGATCCCCCTCCCCCTCCCCTTTTCCCCTCCCCCCTCCCCTCCCCCCCTGAAAATTTCTCTCTCTTCCCTCTCTCTCCAGTCTCTCTCTCTCTCTCCCCCAGTCTCTCTCTCTCCCCCAGTCTCTCTCTCTCTCCCCCTCAGTCTCTCTCTCTCTATCTCCCATTCTCTCTCTCACTCCCATTCTCTCTCTCTCTCCCCGTCTCTCTCCTCTCTCTCCCCCCTGTCTCTCTCTCTCTCTCCCCCCCCCAGTCTCTCTCTCTCCCCCAGTCTCTCTCTTCCCCCAGTCTCTCTCTCTCTCTCCCCCAGTCTCTCTCTCTCTCTCTCCCAGTCTCTCTCCCAGTTCTCTCTCCCATTCTCTCTCCCCCAGTCTCTCTCTCTCCCCAGTCTCTCTCTCTCCCCCAGTCTCTCTCTCCCCTCAGTCTCTCTCTCTCTATCTCCCCATTCTCTCTCTCTCTCTCTCTCCCAGTCTCTCTCTCTCTCCCCCAGTCCTCTCTCTCCCCCCAGTCTCTCTCTCTCCCCCCAGTCTCTCTCTCTCCCCCCAGTCTCTCTCTCTCCCCCCAGTCTCTCTCTCTCTCCCCCCAGTCTCTCTCTCTCTCCCCCCAGTCACTCTCTCTCTCTCCCCCCAGTCACTCTCTCTCTCCCCCCAGTCACTCTCTCTCTCCCCCCAGTCTCTCTCTCTCCCCCCAGTCTCTCTCTCTCCCCCAAGTCTCTCTCCCCAAGTCTCTCTCTCTCCCCCAGTCTCTCTCTCTCCCCAGTCTCTCTCTCTCCCCCAGTCTCTCTCTCTCCCCCAGTCCTCTCTCTCTCCCCCAGTCTCTCTCTCTCCCCAGTCTCTCTCTCTCCCCCAGTCTCTCTCTCTCCCCCAGTCTCTCTCTCCCAGTCTCTCTCTCTCCCCCAGTCTCTCTCTCCCCCAGTCTCTCTCTCCCCCAGTCTCTCTCTCTCCCCCAGTCTCTCTCTCTCCCCCAGTCTCTCTCTCCCCCCAGTGTCTCTCTCTCCCCCAGTCTCTCTCTCCCCCAGTCTCTCTCTCCCCCAGTCTCTCTCCCCCCAGTCTCTCTCTCCCAGTCTCTCTCCCCCAGTCTCTCTCTCTCCCCCAGTCTCTCTCTCTCCCCAGTCTCTCTCTCTCCCCCAGTCTCTCTCTCTCCCCCCAGTCTCTCTCTCTCCCCCCAGTCTCTCTCTCTCCCCCCAGTCTCTCTCTCTCCCCCCAGTCTCTCTCTCTCCCCCCAGTCTCTCTCCCCAGTCTCTCTCTCCCCCCAGTCTCTCTCTCTCCCCCCAGTCTCTCTCTCTCCCCCCAGTCTCTCTCTCTCCCCCCAGTCTCTCTCTCTCCCCCTCAGTCTCTCTCTCTATCTCCCCATTCTCTCTCTCTCTCTCCCCATTCTCTCTCTCTCTCCCCATTCTCTCTCTCTCTCTCTCTCTCCCAGTCTCTCTCTCTCTCCCCCAGTCTCTCTCTCTCTCCCCCAGTCTCTCTCTCTCTCCCCAGTCTCTCTCTCTCTCCCCCTCAGTCTCTCTCTCTCTATCTCCCCATTCTCTCTCTCTCTCTCCTCTCTCTCTCCTCCGTCTCTCTCTCTCTCCCCCCGCAGTCGCCTCTCTCCCCCCCTCAGTCGCACTCTCTCTCCCCCCAGTCTCTCTCTCTCCCCCCAGTCTCTCTCTCTCCCCCCAGTCTCTCTCTCTCCCCAGTCTCTCCTCTCTCCCCAGTCTCTCTCTCTCCCCCAGTCTCTCTCTCTCCCCCAGTCTCTCTCTCTCCCCAGTCTCTCTCTCTCCCCCAGTCTCTCTCTCTCCCCCAGTCTCTCTCTCTCCCCCAGTCTCTCTCTCTCCCCAGTCTCTCTCTCTCCCCCAGTCTCTCTCTCTCCCCAGTCTCTCTCTCTCCCCAGTCTCTCTCTCTCCCCCAGTCTCTCTCTCTCCCCCCAGTCTCTCTCTCTCCCCCAGTCTCTCTCCCCCCAGTCTCTCTCTCTCCCCCAGTCTCTCTCTCTCCCCCCAGTCTCTCTCTCTCCCCCAGTCTCTCTCTCCCCCTCAGTCTCTCTCTCTCCCAGTCTCTCTCCTCCCCAGTCTCTCTCTCTCCCCCAGTCTCTCTCTCTCTCCCAGTCTCTCTCTCTCCCCCAGTCCTCTCTCTCTCCCCCCAGTCTCTCTCTCTCCCCCCAGTCTCTCTCTCTCCCCCCAGTCTCTCTCTCTCCCCCCAGTCTCTCCCTCTCTCCCCCCCAGTCCTCTCTCTCTCCCCCCAGTCTCTCTCTCTCCCCCAGTCTCTCTCTCTCCCCCCAGTCTCTCTCTCCCCCAGTCTCTCTCTCTCCCCAGTCTCTCTCTCCCCCCAGTCTCTCTCTCTCCCCCAGTCTCTCTCTCTCCCCCAGTCTCTCTCTCTCCCCCCAGTCTCTCTCTCTCCCCCCAGTCTCTCTCTCTCCCCCCAGTCTCTCTCTCTCCCCCCCAGTCTCTCTCTCTCTCCCCCAGTCTCTCTCTCTCCCCCCAGTCTCTCTCTCTCCCCCCAGTCTCTCTCTTCTCCCCCAGTCTCTCTCTCCCCCAGTCTCTCTCTCTCCCCCCAGTCTCTCTCTCTCCCCCCAGTCTCTCTCTCTCCCCCCCAGTCTCTCTCTCTCCCCCCCAGTCTCTCTCTCTCTCCCCCCCAGTCTCTCTCTCTCTCCCCCCCAGTCTCTCTCTCTCTCCCCCCAGTCTCTCTCTCTCCCCCCCAGTCTCTCTCTCTCCTCCCCCAGTCTCTCTCTCTCCCCCCAGTCTCTCTCTCTCCCCCCAGTCTCTCTCTCTCCCCCCAGTCTCTCTCTCTCCCCCCCCCTGTCTCTCTCTCTCTCCCCCCCAGTCTCTCTCTCATCTCCCCCCCAGTCTCTCTCTCTCTCCCCCCAGTCTCTCTCTCTCTCCCCCCCAGTCTCTCTCTCTCTCCCCCAGTCTCTCTCTCTCTCCCCCCAGTCTCTCTCTCCCCCCCAGTCTCTCTCTCCCCCCAGTCTCTCTCTCTCCCCCCCAGTCTCTCTCTCTCTCCCCCCCAGTCTCTCTCTCTCTCCCCCCAGTCTCTCTCTCTCCCCCCAGTCTCTCTCTCTCTCCCCCCCAGTCCTCTCTCTCTCCCCCCCAGTCTCTCTCTCTCTCCCCCCCAGTCTCTCTCTCTCTCCCCCCCAGTCTCTCTCTCTCTCACCCCCCCAGTCTCTCTCTCTCTCCCCCCCAGTCTCTCTCTCCCCCCCAGTCTCTCTCTCTCTCCCCCCCAGTCTCTCTCTCTCCCCCCAGTCTCTCTCTCCCCAGTCTCTCCCCCCCCTCTCTCTCTCTCCCCCCAGTCTCTCTCTCCCCCCAGTCTCTCTCTCCCCCCAGTCTCTCTCTCCCCCAGTCTCTCTCTCCCCCAGTCTCTCTCTCCCCCCAGTCTCTCTCTCCCCCCAGTCTCTCTCTCCCCCCATCCATTCTCTCTCCAGTCTCTCTCCCCCAGTCTCTCTCCCCCCCAGTCTCTCTCT